>NC_091793.1:71747500-72372500 GCF_041296235.1 Equus asinus | reverse complement strand
CAGAATGTTCTTTACCATGTGCCTATTCTAATTCTCTGTCTCCTCTCCCTTTGGGAATCCAGTTACATGTACTTTAGTCCTTTACATTATTTCCACACGTGTCTTATGCTCTACTATGATTTTCTATTCACTTTTCTCTCTAAGCTTCAGTTTGGATATTTTCTAATCACTTATCTTCAAGTTCCTACCTGCAGTTCTTCACTTTGGATATTATATTTTGTAGTTCTAAAATGCCACTTTGGTTTATTTTATAGATTCACATATATAGTAATTTTTTATTATATGCTAGACATTTTAGTAAAAAGAATTGTAGAGGCTCTGGATGATATGTTCCACCACCAAAGATTCCCTGTCTGAAACTTTATGCACAGTAGTAAGTAGGTGACCACCACAATCTAATCAGAATTTGAGCTGGGTTGGGGCTGGCTTGCAGTTTTAGTAAGATTCATCTCATTCACCTGTATTTTCTCTCCATTTCTTGGACATGTCCCTTCTGAACTTTTGATTGATACACTGGTTGGTTTCTATCTCCTCAATCTTAAAAATACAAGAGAAAATTTAAGCTCATCCTTTAGACATTTGCAGTTCTGCTCCTTCCAAATTTGGCAAATGTCTTGGGGAAGAGAACAGGCATGAGTTTGAGGTGGCCTATACTCTTCAAACAGGACAATTGCTCCTAAATATTGTGAGACCAGTAGGGATTTCCCACCTGTCAAAGTTCCATAGCCTTTCATACAGCCTTAAATTTTGAAAATGGATCATGGGGAAAGCCAGTTGTGCATTAATGGCTCCTCAGATTTCCAAATGTTATGGCAACCCTATACAGCTTCCAAAAGCTTTGCTTATTTCTCTTTTCTCTAACAAATCCCTGTGTGTTTGCTAGTTCTGATCCTCAACTGAATCAAAAATCAGCAAATGTGCCCAGAGGGAAAAAAACAACTGATAACTTACTACTCACATCAGAAGGACTGTCTCTTTGAAATTTTAGTTTGTTTAATTCTTTGTTTCTACAACTCTCCAAACTTTAAAAGCATGATTTTTTGCAATTATCCAGATTTTTAAGTTGTTGCAGTGAAACCAGTGATCTGCCACCACCTAGAACATTTTTTACCAGAACCATAATCATACTTTAAAGTGATTTTCAGATTTCTCTCTTATTTTCATTTCATTTGGGGTAAAATAAAAATCTATGGGGTTGGCCCGGTGGTGTAGTGCTTAAGTTCACATGTTCCACTTCGGTGGCCTGGCATTTGTGGTTCAGATCTCGTGTTCGGACGTGGCACCACTTGGCAAGCCATGCTGTGGTAGGCGTCCCACATATAAAGTAGAGGAAGATGGGTACGGATGTTAGCTCAGGGCCAGTCTTCCTCAGAAAAAAGAGGAGGGCTGGCAGCAGATGTTAGCTCAGGGCTAATCTTCCTCAAAAAACTCTGATTTGATTTTTTCACCTGCATTTTTATCATTATTTTTACTCACATCTTTTGGGATTTGGGTTTGCAGTTTCATCTTCAATAAGAATTTCTCTTTTTTGCTTTCTCTATCTCTGTGCTTATCACTTAGTGTCTAGTGATTTTGTAGTTACCTTCTTTTCTCCTCCTAGGAGCCCCTGACCAGGACTATGTTTTATATTGGTGGTTTGGGGTTCCCATCCCCATTTGAATAAGGAGCCAGCAGGATGTTTCTCTTAAGTCTTGATTGTAAGCTTACTTTTCATCCACAGGAGGATATGGACAACACTTCTTCAGCTTTCTGTTATGGGCTGGGATGATCTGCCTCAGTTTCTGGTTTCAACCAGTGAGCTTAGCTCTCCTATCCTGCTTCATGTGTATGTGTGTGTCTATGGGGGGTGGTATTTTCAGCTTGCTAACCACAGGATATGAATTTTTTCTCACCTTTATCTTATTCTAGACCTGGAGTCCAGCAGGTCTCCTGCTTCACCCCTGCTGCTTGTATGTTTGTTCTTTTATTGTTCTATGGAGAGATCTATCATGTTTTTGAGCATGACTTTTTTTTAATTTTTATATTTCATATAGCTTAGCTATTTGAGTTGAGAGACAATGGCCATATTCAAAGCATAATGTTACAATGCAACTTTCTCCAAAAGTTGAACTTGAGATTTTGTTTAGCCATTATTGGTCTTGGGCTTTAAATAGCTAGTGCATGTAACCTTCCTTTGGATCCAGAAGGACAACACCTCCCACTGTCATCTTTGTGTACTCAAGAACATCAGTATTACGCAACCAGGCTTGGATCAGTCGCCTTTTCAGAATGTATTTTTGAATTCCACAAAAAATGGGTACCTAACAGGACTCATCTCAGATTTCCTAAGCAAAGGAAATGAGATTTAATTTAAGCCTGTATGTGCCCTCAATCCATAATGATGTATATCTAAGATGTGTTACATACCAAACATTGGACCAAATCTATCTTACCATTATCATCAATGAATAGAAGGCCAGAGTTGTTAAGCAAGTTTATATTTACTTTTACCTTTGGCCAATTGGTAAAAAATTTTCAGATATCCTTAATTTTTATGCCTACTCTTGGATCACTCATCTTCATCTGTCAAGCATTTACTGAGCAAAGCACTGCATCAGAACATGTTTCCTTAGCATATTGGCAGACAGATCCTAGGCAACATCCATTCAACACTCTCTCAGGAAAAAAATCTTTTGCTATAGACAAACATCTTACTGGATTTTCTTTTTGAAATAGCCGTAATGTGTTGGAAGAGATGAGTTTAACTCTGATTTGGATGAGTGGGACAGAAGTGAGTGCAAGAGGGAGCTGTCCAGAGCAGGGTATCTCGAAGACCCACGGAAATGCCCTGGGCTGCCAGGAGATGGTGAGAGGACACCATTCAATTGTGATAGACAGGAGAAAAAATATCTAGGTTGAGGAGGAGGAGGATTCTAAAATGAAAAGTTAAGGGCTTATTACAGTTTTACAGAGGAACACTTCTGACTTGGAGTATCTGAAAACAGCATCTTGTATGTACAGACATGTGTGCAGATGCCCATAGAATTGGGAAAGTTGGAGAGAAGCGACTCAAAGGGAGACCAGAGTGGGTGGAAGCAGTGTGTGAGCATGCCTGGTGCCCGCATACAGACATAGGCGTCCAGACTCTGGACATCACACTGTCAGGATGGCTGGGCAATTCAGTGCCCCTAGCTGCCTGGCATGAACATGGGAATATTTCAGGGATTCCACGTGTACTTTACGGAAGATCATTCTGGTATAGAAGTAGGTATCTTCCAAAGTGTCCTAACAGACAGAAACAGGGACAACTTTGGGTCAACAGCTTCCAGATACAAATGATCTCCCAGAAACAGAATTAAAAACAAGCTTAAAACATTATAATATTTCTTTATTGATTGGTTCATTTGTTCACTTTTTTCATTAGGTTATCAAATATTTATTGAGTGTTTCCTGTGTGCTAGGCACTATGCTAGGTGCTGGAAATGCAGAAGCACAAGACACAGTCCCTGTTCTCATGGGACTCACAGCCCATTGGAGAAGATGGACACATAAACAAGGAGGCATCAGGAAGAGTGGCAGGCACCCAGCATTTCTCCCCCAGGAGAGGGGAAATTAATGGCTGCACCCAGAGATAATGAGGGGTTGAATTCTCACCTAGGACCCAGAACATGCTGCTTCTTTCATGTTTTTCTTGAAGAGAGGGCAAGAATAGCACTCTTTCTTTCACAATATGAGAAGTAAATGTGGAACTGCGAGGAGAATCCACATCTTGGTGGCAAGCAGGGTTTGGAAGCTCACAGGTTTGGATCTTCTTTAGTAAACCAAATCTCCCTGCCTCCTTCTTCTTACCCCACCTCCCACTAACAGGAAAGACAGTGGATGAGCAAGCATGAGGCATGCAGAACCTGTAGAAACTTGATCTTGGCTGTTGGTAACATTTATCCAGACGTGCAGTGCCTTGGTTTGGCCCTCCAGGAACTCAGACAAGGCTATTGTCATGAATTTGCAGGATCCAGAAGGAGTGGGTAATAGAAACAACCCTGCGCTATCAAAAAGAGTTTGGCTCATGAGCATATAATTGTGTCCCCACAATTGAAAAATAAAAACTACTAGACAAAAATAGAAAATATAAATATTCTAATGCTTTCATTCATGTAACATGAAATATCCGAGGGCTCATAAATATCCTGAGGTTGGGAGTGGCGTACAATAACAACATTTGCTGCCATTTCTTGAGCTATCATTATTTAGTAGGTACTGTGTTAAGTGCTTTATAGATGCAATCCCATTTGATCTCTGTCTTTTATTACTTTCCCTATTAGGAAATTGAGGTTCAGAGAGTTTTCTTCATTTACCCAAAGTCATGCAATTTGTGAGGAGTAGAGCTTATATTCAAATCTGGGTTGACTTTTTTCCAATACACTGTCCTTCATTTAAAACATGTAGTTATTTCACTGGATGTTTTCTCATTGATTGATTGGATAGGTGCATTATCTTATACATTTTTAAAATTAGACTACCTTAAGATTAATCTTAATTATTCTCATGTTGAAGTACACCCTATTGGACTGTGGATTACTATGTGCTCAAAGTCAAGGAGTGTCACATGGCAGCCAGCACAGGGCTGAACAAACTCTAGGTATTCACAATTGGTCGAAGTGACGTGGAATAAAGTTTCCATCATTTCAGACGTGGTTTAGAACTGTGCCCCATTCTCTGAAAATTTTTCTTTCTTTGTCTTTTTGGGAAAGCCTGGGCCATTATACATTGAACTAATCTATTAATTATTGTGACGCAACTACACCAAGGAATAGGCCAAGGGGTATGAAGCAAACTGGGGCATGGTTCTTGCATGTAGCAAGGTCACTGAGTAGTTGGAGAAATAAATAGATATCTAAGCAATTGTAATGTGGAGTGCATGCTAAGGGCCAGAATGTGGGCACAACCAGTCTTCCGTCAGAGCACAGAGGCACATCCATGCATCTGGAGGGATAAGGGGACATCTTTCTGAAGAGATGGCCATTGTTGAGGTGCTAATGGCTGGAACAGACATGCAAGCAAAGCCAAAAGTCTGCTCAAGGGTCTGGAGCTGAGAACTTGGTGCCTCCTGGGAAGTGAGAGAGACTCACTATTAGCAGGATGTGCTTGGTAAGTTGGGTAACGATGAGAGATGAGGGAGAGATAAAGGAAGGGGTCACATTATGAACAGCTAAGAAATGTGGATTTTTCTGACCTAAAAATAAGACAATTAGGATTGAGGATTTATCACATCCAAATGTCCTCAGCCAAGAGGAAGCTCAGGCATCATTACTTCTTTTCCATTCCTGAGGTTCCCAAATTTTTTCTTGCCTGGAGAATCCCCTCCAATGACAGGTCTCCACACATATACCAGCCAAACGTACCCCCTCCTCTATACAGAATGGTCCATCAACGTGTGGGAGGCGGCCACATGGAGCTATTGCCCCATATCACCCAAGGGTGGAGCTAGTGAGGGGAGGAGAGCCACCAGTATGGGCCTCCGCCAGGCTCACCCAGCAAATGGTTTTCTCCAGGCTTAATTAAGGATGACTTGATGTCTACCTGGCTACACTTAAGTCTTTGTTGGCCTGCTATTGTTTCCACTGAGCATGACAAGGCCTAGGGGCTTTATTCTGGATGTCTCAGCCAAGTGCCAAAGGGGAAAGAAATAAAAAAAAAATCACTACTTTCATTCACTAAACATGCCCATTTACTTGTTTTTCTATTTTATTGCATTAGTCATTGCTATAAACTCAGTGTAGTCTACTTTTTTTTCCTTTTATGATAGCAACATTCCAAAGCCAGGTGAGCATTCAAACCATGAGACAGACAGACCTATAACAAATATCCAGAGATGTTGATTAAAATTCCAACGAACAGCGCCCTCCATACTCATCCTCAGAGCCTCTCAGGCCTGGGGACCCTTTGTCACTTTACTCTTCGTGATTGTGGTATCTTATCGTTTTGGTGTATGGTATTAACCACATTATTTCTTTATTCCAAAAAATACAGTTGCCAGATTTAGCAAATAAAAGTATAAGACACCCAGTTAAATCTGAATTTCAGATAAACAACAAATAGTTGTTTAGTATCAGTATGCCGGAATATTGGGAGACAAAGTATAATTTTGTTCCAACAATATTTGGAGCAAACTTACACTAAAATACTATTTTGTCTGGTGACCTTACCACCAATTCTACTCTATAAACAGATAGTGAGTGCTATGTGCTGATCAGCACTGTGCTAGGCACTGAGGAGTCAAGCATGAATCAGACCACAGCCTTTCCCCTGAAATGGTTCAAAGGCTAGTGAAGATGGAGATAAGTGAGCAGCTAACAAAAATAAGCCCAGATACTGACAACTCACACATATCCGCTCACCCACATACTCACAAAGGCACAACCACAAACTATAGATGAATCTTGTTTATGACTTTGAATATACATAAAAATGTGAATCAATACAATGTTAGCATGTAGAAAAGTATTTACAACTATTAAAAAAAAGAGTAATATGCTTCAACAATTAGGATCTAACCTTGGAATGCAAGAGGGAGTTCAAAATGCAAATATCTACTAACATAATGCATTATGTTATTATGTCAAAAAACCCTGATAATCTCAACACATCTTGGACAAAAACTTGACCAGGTAAATATTTATTCCTGAAATTAAAAAATAAAAACTTAGTAAAAACAGGGATACATAGACAAGTCCTTCATATTATAAAATATGGAAGTAACATTTTTTCCTGATTATGAGAATAACAATAAAAAATGTCATAGAAAAACAGGAATAAATAAATATCTCTGTGCATGTGTGTGCGTGTGTGTGTCCCAAGTCAAAAGTCAGAATCATACTTAGTGGTAAGTAGTAGAAATATTTTCTTTAAAGCCAAAAATGAAAAAAAATGTGATGATTATTATAATTATTGTTTGATATTTTACTAGAAGTATTAACCATTACAATTGGATAAAAGAAAGAAATGAGATAAAAAGAAAATGGCAAATTTGTTATTTTCAGATAATGTAATTATAGACTCAGAAAACATAAGTAATTTAAAACTGTTAGAAAAAAATCAACATAGAAGAAAAAATTGAATAGGGTTTTGGTTAACAAACGAATGTGCAAAAATTGATACCTTTTTATGGAGAAGCAAGAATCAGTTAGAAAATACAATAGAACAAAAATTCCACTAATAATGGCAACCATAGAAATAGTATCTGTAAGTAAACTTAATTTAACATATGTGCAAGTCCCAAATGAAGAAAACTTTAAAACTAAGGGTCACAAAGAGAGTTGTGTGCCAATAAAAAACACAGTGAGCTCTTGTGTGGAAAGCCTTAATTTTATAAAGCTATCAACTTTTTTCAAAATTAATTTCTAATCTGCAACCTTTTTTTATTGCAGTAACTGGTTTATAACTATATAGATTTCAGGTGTACATCACTATATTTCGACTTCTGTGTAGATCACATCATGTTCACCACTCAAAGACTCATTATAACTCATCACCACACACGTGTGCCTAGTCACCCCTTCCACCCTCCTCTCTTCCCCGTTCTCCTCTGATAAACACTAATTCAATCTCTGTCTTTCTGGATTGTTTGCTGTTGTTTTTATCTTCTACATATGAGTGAGATCATATGCTATTTGACTTTCACCTTTTGTCTTATTTCGCTTAGCATTATACCCTCAAGTTCTATCCATGTTGTCACAAATGGCTGGATTCCATCATTTTTTATGGTTGAGTAGTATTTCATTGTGTATGTATACCACATCTTCTTTCTCCATTCGTCCCTTGATGGGCACTTAGGTTGCTTCCACATCTTGGCTATTGTGAATAATGCTGCAATGAACACAGGGGTGCATAAGTCTCTTTGAATTGTTGATTTCAAGTTCTTTGGATAAATACCCAGCAGCTGGATCATACGGTAGTTCTATTCTTAATTTTTTGAGGAATCTCCATACTGTTTTCCATAGTGGCTGCACTAGTTTGCACTCCCACCAGCAGTGAATGAGAGTTCCCTTCTCTCCACATCCTTTCCAACACTTGTTGTTTCCTGTCTTGTTAATTATAGCCATTGTGACCGGAGTGAGGTGATATCTTATTGTAGTCTTGATTTGCATTTCCCTGATAGTTAATGATGTTGAATATCCTTTCATGTACCTGTTTGTCATCTGTATATCTTATTTGGAGAAATGTCTGTTCAGATCTTTTGCCCATTTTTTAACTGGGTTGTTAGTTTTGTTGTTGTTGAGATGTATGAGTTCTTTATATATTTTGGATATTAACCTCTTATCAGATATATGGTTTGCAAATATCTTCTCCCAACTGTTAGGTTGTCTTTTCATTTTGTTCATGGTATCCTTTGCTGAGCAGAACATTTATAGTTTGATGTAGTCCCATTTTTTAATTTTTTTCTATTGTTTCCCTTGCCCAGTCAGATATGGTACTTGAAAATATGTTGCTAAGACTGATGTTGAAGAGCATACTGCCTATGTTTTCTTCTCGAAGTTTCATGGTTTCAGGTCTTACATTCAAGACTTTAATCCATTTTGAGTTAGTTTTTGTGTGTGGTGTAACATAATGGTCTGCTTTCTGTTCAGTTTTCTCAACATCATTTATTGAAGAGATTTTCCTTTCTCCATTGTATGTTCTTTGCTTTCTTGTCGACAATTAGCTGTCTGTAGATGTGTGGGTTTATTTTTGGGGTCTTGATTCTGTTCCATTGATCTGTGTGTCTGTTTTTGTGCCAGTACCATGCTTTACTGATTACTATAGCTTTGTACTATATTTTGAAATCAGAAAGTGTGATACCTCCAGCTTTCTCCTTTTTTCTCAGGGTTCCTTTGGCTATTCGGTGTCTTTTGTTCCATATAAATTTTAGGATTCTTCATTCTATTTCTGTGAAAAATGTTGTTGGAACTTTGATGGGGATTGTGTTGAATCTGTAGATTGCTTTAGGAAGTATGGACATTTTAACTATGTTGATTCTTCCAATTCAAGAGCATGGAATATCTTTCCATTTCTTTGTGTCTTCTTCAATTTCTTTCAACAGTGCTTTATAGTTTTCAGTGTACAGATCTCTCACCTCTTTGGCTAAGTTTATTCCTAGGTATTTTATTCTATTTGTTGCAATTGTAAAATCCCATTTAACTTCTCTTATTATTTTATTCTCTTCTTCTTATTATTATTCTTAACTTCTCTTTCTGCTACTTCATTGTTAGTGTATAGAAATGCAACTGATTTTTGTATGTTGATTTTGTATCTTGCAACTTGACCATTTTCATTTATTATTTCTAGACGGTTTTTTCATGGAGTCTTTAGGATTTTCTATATATAAAATTACGTCATCTGCAAATAGTGAGTTTCACTTCTTCCTTTCAAATTTGGATCCATTTTATTTCTTTTTCTTCCATGATTGCTCTGGCTAGGACTTCCAATACTATGTTAAATAAGAGTGGTGACAGTGGGCATCCTTGTCTGGTTTCTGTTCTTAGAGGGATAGCTTTCAGTTTTTCTCCATTGAGAACGATATTAGCTGTGTGTTTGTCACATATGACCTTATCCATTCCTTCTTACCCATTTTTTCAGAGTTTTCATCATAAATGGATGCTGTATCTTGTCAAATGCTTTCTCTGCATCTATTGAGATGATCATGTGATTTATTCTTCATTTTGTTGATGTGGGGCATCACATTGATTGATTTGCAGATGTTGAACCATCCCTGCCTCCCTGGAATAAATCCCACTAGATCATTGTGTACGACCTTTTTAATTTATTGTTGTATTCAATCTGCTAGTATTTTCTTGAGGATTTTTGCATTGATGTTCATCAGTGATATTGCCCTGTCATTTTCTTTTTTGTGTTGTCCTTGTTTGGGTTTGTATCAGGGTAATGTTGGCTTTGTAGAATGAGTTAGAAAGCTTCCCCTCTTCTTCAAGTTTTTGAAAGAATTTGAGAAGGATATGTATTGTCTACTTTGAATGATTAGTAGAATTCACCAGGGAAGCCATCTGGTCCTGGACTTTTATTTTTTGGGAAGTTTTTGATTACTGTTTCAATCTTACTGGTGATTGGTCTACTAAAATTCTCTATTTCTTCTTTCTTCTGTTTTGGAAGATTGTATGATTCTAAGAATCTATCCATTTCTTCTAGATTATCCAATTTGTTGGAATATAGCTTTTCATAGTATTCTCTTATAATCTTTTGTATTTTCTGAGGTGTCCGTGGTAATTTCTCCCTTTCATTTCTGATTTTATTTATTTGAGCCTTCTCTCTTTTTTTCTTGGTGAGTCTACTTAAAGGTTTGTCACTTTTATTTATCTTTTCAAATAACCAGCTCTTCATGTCGTTGATTTTTTATTGTTTTTTTATAGTCTCTATTTCATTTATTTCTGCTCTGATTTTCATTATTTTCTCCCTTCTACTGATTTGGGGCTTTGTTTGTTTTTCTTTTTCCAGTTCCTTTAGGTTCGCTATTAGATTGTTTATTTGAGATTTTTCTTGTTTGTTGAATTAGGCCTGTATTGCTATAAACTTGCCTCTTAGAACCGTTTTTGCTGTATGCTATTGATTTGGGCACATTGTATTTTCATTTTCATTTGTCTCCAGGTATTTTTTGGTTTCTCCTTTGATTTTTTCATTGACTCAGTCATTGTTCAGTATCATTTTGTTTAATTCACGTATCTTTAGCTTTTCTGATTTTCTTCCTGTAGTTGATTTCTAGTTGCATATCTTTGTGGTCAGAAAAGATGCTTGGTATAATTTCAATCTTCTTAAATTTATTGAGACTCGTTTTGTGGCCTAAAATTTGATCAATCTTGGAGAATGTTTCACGTTCATTTGGAAAGAATGTGTATTCTGTGGTTTTTGGCTGGAATGTTCTCTATATATCTACTAAATCCATCTGGTCTAATGTATCATTTAAGGCCAATGTTTCCTTATGGATCTTCTGTTAAAATGATTTTTTTCATTGGTGTAAGTAGAGTGTTAAAGTCCCCTACTATTGGCGTATTACTGTCTATTTCTCCTTTTATGCCTGTTAATAATTGCTTTATATATTTAGGTGCTTATGTTGGGTGCACAGATATTTATAAGTGCTGTGTCCTCTTGTTGGATTGTTCCCTTTATCATTATGTAGTGTCCTTCATTGTCTCTTGTTACAGTTTTTTTTTAAAGCTACAGGGTTTGGTTTTTTTTTTAAGATGGCACCTGAGCTAACATCTGTTGCCAATCTTTTGGTTTTTTTGCTTTCTTCTCCTCAAAGACCTCCAGTATATAGTTGTATATTCTAATTGTAGGTTCTTCTGGTTGTGCTATGTGGGACGCTGCCTTAGCATGGCTTGATGAGTGATGCCATGACTGCACCCAGGATCCAAACCAGTGATACCCTGGGCCACTGAAGCAGAGCACGCAAACTTAACGAATAGGCCACAGAGCCAGCCCCCAGTTTTTGTTCTAAAGTCTATTTTGTCTGATATAGATATTGCTTCCCCTGGTTTCTTTTCATTGTCATTTGCATGGAGTATCTTTTCCTATCACTTCACTTTCAGTTTATGAATGTCTTTAGGTCTGAAGTGTATCTCTTGTATGTAGCTTATATATGGGTCTTGTTCTTTTATCCAGTCAGCCACCCTACACCTTTTGCTTGGTGCATTAGGCCATTGACATTTGAAGTAGCCATTGATAAGAATGTACTTATTGCCAACTTGTTACTTTTTTCTGGGTGTTTTAGCAGTTCTTCTCTGTTCCTTTCTTCTTCTCTTGCTCTCCTCCCGTGTGGTTTGATGGCTTTCTTTACTATTATGTTTGGGTTCCTTTCTCTTAACTTTTTGTGTATTTATTATAGGTTTCTGGTTTTTGATTACCATGAGGTTCATATATAATAACCCACGTACAGAGCAACCTATATGAAGTTGATGGTGTCTTTAGTTTGACCTCTTGCTAAAAGCTTTACACTTTTACTCCACTCCTCCCACATTTTATATTTTTGATATCATATCTAACCTCTTTTTTGTGTGTGTATCTATTATTCTCTTATCAGGGAAATAGGTAATTTTAGTTCTTTTGTATTTTGACCTTTATATTATCGTCATAGGTGGCATAATATTTTACTTTACTTTACTGTACTTTTGTCTTTAACAGTGATTTTATTGCCTCTTTTTTTGGCTAATTTTCTAATTCCTATTTATGGTCTTCTCTTTCCTACTTAAATAAGTCCCTTTAGTATTTCTTGTAAAACTGGTACCTTGGTGATAAACTCCTTTCATTCTCGCTTGTCTGGAAAACTGTTTATCTCTTCTTCCATTCCGAATGATAACCTTGCTGGGTAGAGAATTCTTGACTGCAGTTTTTTCCTTTCAGCTCCTTAAATGTATCATGCCACTCCCTTCTAGCCTGTAAGGTTTCTGCTGAGAAGTCAGCTGATAGCCTTATGGGGTCTCCTTTGTATGCAACTGTTGCCTTTCTCTTGCAGCTTTTAGGATTCTCTCTTTATCTTTAATTCTTGACCTTTTAATTACACTGTGTCTTGGTTTGGGTCTCTTTGGGTTTATCTTGTTTGGTGCTCTGTGTTCTTCCTGTACTTGGATATCTGTTTCCTTCCTCAAGTCAAGAAAGTTTTCAGCTATTATTTCTTCAAATAGATTCTCTGCCCCTTTGTCTGTCTCTTCTTCTTCTGGTACAGCTAAATATGAATGCCAGTGCACTTGAAGTCATCCCAAAGGACCATTAGACTGTTCTGGTTCTTTTTAATTCTTTTTCTTTTATCTGTTCAGCTTGAGTGATTTCCTCTAGTCTTTATTCCAGCTCACTGACCCATTCTTCTGTATCATCTACTGTACTATTGAATCCCTCTTGTGATTTTTTCATTTCCAGTATTGTATTCTTCATTTCTGATTTGCTCTTTTTTATATTTTCCAATTCTTTGTTGACGTTCTCACTGAGTTCATCCATTCTTCTCCCAAGATCAGTGAGCATCCTTATGACTTTTTCTTTGAACTCCTTATCAGGTAAATTGTTTATTTTGGTTTTGTTTAGCTCTTTTTCTGGGGTTTTGTTTTGTTCCCTTAATTGGAAGGTATTCCTTTGCCTCCTCATTTTGCTTCTTTCTCTGTGCTAATATCTGTGCATTAGGTGGGTCAGCTACTTCTCTTGATTTTGGAGAGATGGCCTTATGTATGAGACACCTTATGAGGCCCAGTAGTGTGCTTCCTTCCTGTCACTGGTTCCAAATATTCCAGGAGTGTCCCCTGTGGGCTACATGTGTCCTTCTGTTGTGGCAGAGTTGCTCTTGCTGCAGGTGCCCAGTGAGGCTAGGCTGTCCCCCTAGCTGGCTGGTCGTGTTGTTCAGCTGCATGTTGCAGTTATGGACCCTTCAGTCATCTTATTGGGTGTGAAGAACCCTAGCATAGTTGGCTGAAAGGTCTAATAGCACATTCCTGTTGCAGTTTTTCTGTTGAGTAAGTAGGCCCCCAGAGTGGCTGGTTGCTAGGCTCAGGGACTTAAAATTGCTGTAGGCCTCTGGCCTGCAAGGCTCTTGTCAGCTCTCTCAGGATTGCACCTGAGTGGGGCTGGCCCAGGGATGGGAGCATCCAGTTGTTTCAGGCTTTGGAAGATGGGGCTTATCCACTGTGTGGCTGTTGGAGAAGCACAAGTCTTCTGAAGCTGACAAGTCCCACTGCCCACAGGGCCACACATGCTGTTAACACAGTCTTGCCCCATGTGTGTGCTCTGAACCCCTGAAGTGGACTCAGTCACCCCACTGCAGAGGCACCACACACTCCACCATCTCCTTGCACATGCCCTGCCCCATAGACATAGACCCACTCACCCAGCTGCAAAGGATCCAGCCATCTAGCCTATGCAGTCCCACAAGTTGCCCAAGGGCTTGCTGTTGGGAGAGGCTAGACCCCAGGGCAGGGTGCCTGCCCTGGCTGAGCTGGATTAAATCAGTGTTCAGTGGGTGTGGCAAACCCTTAACTACCAGAGCAAGGGAAGAACTCCAATGGCATCTGCCAGCGTCTGTGTCAGCATGCCTGTACTAGGTCACAATAATGGCTGCCACCAATTCTCAGCCCCTGGGGAGGTCTCACCTTTCACTGAGATGCACCCAGAGCCTATCAGGTGAGACTCTTTTCACCAAAGATCTGTGCACCTTTCTTTCTTGGGATTTTAGTTTGCTTTCTGAAACAAGTGAAGTTTTGCGTGGGCCCTTCAGGAGCTGGCATTTTTTTCCCCCTTATATCTAACAGCTTTTCTGGGGGTATTCCCCATCATAGTTAATAGTCAGCAAAGCCAGACATTATGACACTTGTCTTGGTTGTGCTGAGTCCAAAGGCTGCTTATAGCAGTAACACTCCCCTGCTCAGGTACCCCACTCCTCCAGGGAAGGCTGCATACTTTAGGATTGCTCCTGGCTGACCATGAAGCACTGTGGCTTTTGAAAGTGGCTTGTTTCCTTTCCAGAAAGGAATTTCTGCCTCTGCCACCTCAGTCAGGACTGTCCCCTGTTGTGGGGGTTCTTTCTGTCCAGTTTTGAGTTCTCTCAGGGGTAATTGTTCCCAGCATAGTTCTAAATTTGTTGTGTCTGTGGGAGGAGGTGAGTTCAGAGTCTGCCTACACTGTCTTCTTGACCCTGCCTCCCTCTAATCTGCAATGTTAATTAAAATATCATGAGGGTTTTCTTTTTTTTTGGAACTTGATGATATGTGAAATTCATGTGGAAAAATAAACATCAAAACTTCTGAAAAAAAGAATAATGAGAGGAGACTAATTTTACCAGATATTAAAATGTACATGCCGTACAAGAAACAACATATTTTGGACCTGAAGAAAATAATTTCAGGAAAAGAAAAATCAATGAAATAGAATGGAGAGAAAAGAAATAGACACAAATATACCTGAGTACTAAATAGAAGACAAAATGACATTTAAGTCAGTTGGAAAAAGAGAGATTATTTTTAAAAAATGCTTTTGGGAGAATTTCTTGGGAAAAAAATAAGCTGAAGTACTTCTTTTAACAAAAGATATTACAGTTGGACCAAAGATTTAAACATGTAAAAACACAAAGTTACCTAAGTTTCAACAAACAAGAAGTATAAGAAGATTTTATAAAGCAGATACATAGTTCAGAAGCCATGAAAGAATAGGATGGCAATGTTGATGATTTAAAAATTTAAAGTATCTGTAAGCCAAATTATATACAGAGCATAGAAAGACAAAAAAACTGAGGAAAAAAACTTGTTACACATACCACAAAGAGCTTATAAAAATCAATAATGAAAAAGAGTAAAAATCCAATCAAAAAATGTATGAGGCTTGTGAATAGGCAACCAGTAGAGAAAGAATGAACAGTTTCTCTCATAACTTAACAAAATTAACAGTAATTTTATAACTTCTCAGTTGGGCAAAACTGAAAAGATTTGATGATGCCTGGAGCTGGTGATTTTGTGGGGAGATCAGCTTTATACACCATTGGGGGGCATTTAAGTTAGACTCACCTTTCTAAAAGACAATTTGGTGCTATCTTCCAGAAACAGAAATGATGCTTGCTTCCTTTGGCCACTAAGATCACTCATAGGAAGTTGACTTTTGAATATATGGACATTTTTGTAAATATTTGCCAAAGTAGATGTACAAGGTTATTCACTATAGTATTGTTTGCAAATTGGAGGGAAAAAAGTGGAAACACAGTGCCCATCAATAGAAGACACATTGAACTGTCATGATGGGTCCATATGATCAACAGGTATGCAACCAGGAAAAAAAGGAGATGTGAGCTGTGTGCTTACATGGAGAGATCTCCAAGGAAGTATTATTAGAGTGAAAATATCAAATGGAGATGAGTGGTGTATTCTAGTCTCTTATAAAAACAAATATATGCTTTTTATACATACAATACATAAACATATTATGAGAAATATATAAAATATATATGTATTTATACATACATAGAGAGAGAAGATCTATGATATTTGGATACAGGCAAATACATACTTTTTTGTAAGAACATAAACTGTCAACAGTGTGACCATTGAGAACTGAGAGTCAGAAGACCAGGCAGATGACTTCCATATTCTGACTTTCTCTACACTTTGAATTTCTTAACCATGCACATAATTGCTTTTCATTTTTCCCTATGTTAACTGGAGTTATTTGGGACTGTGAGACTCAAGATTATTTCTTGCTTTTTTTAAAAAACTATCTCTTTTTAAAAGTCAGGTACATTTTACTTGGGATACAGTGTGACGATAGCAGTAAATGCAATCTCAGAGTGATTGCGCAGGTTCTGTAATACCAGATGCGACTGAGCTCATGAGCCTTCTCCCCCTAGCAGCAGTACAGCTCTTTTTCTCAGGTTTCCTTCCTCACTTCTGTGCCACCTTCCACCTCCCTAGCCTCTAGCTCAGGTCCCGGCACAAATGGAGAATGGCCACGGCTGATTTAATTGGACCTAGTCACAGCTTCTTGCATCTGCCAGCCTCCCAGACACCCTTTCTTTGGCCACCAGAACTGGTCTGGAATCTCCCAAGCTTGAGAGCTATTGGCCTCCTCCCAGCTCCTCCTCCATGAATGAGCTGCACTCCAAGCCACCTGTCTTCCCAGGGAGGCTGCAGGGCAGTCCCTTTAATGTGGGTGCTGCTTCTTGCTGGCTGATGACCGTGTGTCACTTCTCCAAGCCTCAGTACCTTCAACTGCGAAAGGAGAACGCTCTTCCTCCTAGCTCTGTGCAGGTTTTCAATGAAATAGTGTATGTCCTCAGTTGGGGATCAGGAAATGCTAGCTTTCCTTTGCTTTTTATTTCCCATTACAATTTTGTTGTCTTTCCTTATGGTTGGTGGGGAGAGTAGAAGGAAGGCTACTGCTGTGTCACCCCTCATCATGACACTTAGAGTTATGACATGACTTAGCAATGACAGCCTTCACACTATACATCCTCCAAATCCAGTGGAGTTATTCATTAATCTGTCCCTCCATAACGAGCAGCCTGACCTAGGGAGTTTCGCTGTCCCAGTGGCTGACAAGTTCCTGGAAGCTCTCCCGGGGTGAGCTTGGTATTTGCTAATCCTTATTTCTTCATCATTTGATTTACAAGATACACGCCTATGACCGGGAGGTCTCTGGGTGTGGGCATCCACACAGAAAAGAGCCATTAAAATTCAATCAAACCTGATGGGTACAATTCCAAGACTGCAGTGAGCCGGGGGCCTGGAAGCCTCAGCTCTCTGTGAAGGCACGCCACCAGCCCCAGCCCGTGTGGGTGCAGACAGACCACTGTCCTTGTTCCCATTCTCCTACCAGAACTTCGGGGCAAGATCTTACTGTAGTTATTCATATTAAAGAGAATTTGGCTTCTATTTCTTCCCCCTAGGAATTGTACAATTCTCCTGTAAGATGATTCAAGCAAATCCATAGTTTTCAAGCCTGTGCAATTTAAAAGTTATGAAGAAAATGCAGATGGTCTGCAAGATGGTGATGGGTGCAGTTTCCGGAGTCTACACATCTGGATTCATACCCCAAACCTGCTGCTGAGAAACAGAGGCAGGATTTGAATCTTTTTAGCCTTAGTTTACTCATCTGGAAACTGGAATAACAACATTATCTACTTTAGTACTAAATTAGGCAACAAGTGGAAAGCATTTACAAGGGCCAATCATACAGTAAGCCCACAAGAATATTAGCTGTTACTATTATGGGTTGGCACCGTAGACAGTGATTTAAGGGTGAACAACAGGCAGAGGGCCTGAGGTTCAGATCCAGACTCTGCCATTTGCTGGGTGCATGACTCTGTCAATTACTTAACCTCTCTGTGCCTCAGTTTACTCAGCTGGGAAATAGGAATGATAACGGTATCTCTATCATATGGTTCTTGTGAGAATTAAATTAGCTAATATGTACAAAGTGTTATTTAAAGTCTGGCACATAGTCAGTACTATGCAAAAAATTTTTTAAAGTATTGTTAATGACAAAAACCCAATTGAAGGAATCCAAAATAGCAAAATTAAAAAAAAAATACATCACAAGACCAACCTCAATGAAAACAGGTAGAAGGCAATGAGATAAAGTCAGAAAACAAATTTTAAAAACAGAAATATAAAATTGATAAGTAGGTAGAAATGAAATAAACCCACATACACAAAACCATTACAACTGCAAGCCTCTGGTAAGCAATGAGGGAAAGACATAAATAAAATAAGCAACAGTGAACATGGGGTCCCGAGACTGAGGCTGGAAGTGCCTGCCATCGGAGGGGGGCCCATTGCAGCCGGTAGCTGATGGAGCCCTTGTTAACGGAAGGCCCTTTTAGGAGACATGGAGTCTGCCTCTATGTGGGGCTGCTTCTGCCTCTCCCAGCCTGGGCATCAGCCACCTGGTGCCAGCTGTTCTGCCCCAGGCAGGACTTGCTTTGTCATCACTGGTTTCTCCATGGGCCTCTGAGAAAAGCCCTGATGTTGGCACCGTCTTTCCCGGGAGATCTGACTTGGCCCTCCTCCTACCTTCCCCAACAGGGCCCGGAACACCCAGCTTCTCAAGCAGCTTCTCACCTGCCAGTCCACTCATGCAGCATCTTAAGACTTGAGACCTGACTTGAGAAGCGATAAGAGGGATTTTCCACCCTCCTCATGCGGTAAATCCTCTCAGTTCCCTCTGCACCAAAGACCTTGGGAAATGGATGTTAATCAATAAGCAGGAATTGGTGCCGGCAACCTGGGTAATATTGGGCTGGAGTAGTAGTGTATTATGGGGTATCAAAGAAATAATTGACTTTCTACTGCTTTCCAAGAGCTCAAAAGAGTTGAAGAGAGAAAAGGCCCAAGTATTGGGTGCCACCAAGGAGAAGTCAACAGAGCAAACAGTAGAGTGTTTGCAGAACCTGAGTGTTTGACCTTGGCGATGAGTGCCATGAGCAGACAGGGAAGGGAAGAGATGACCCTCCTGAGCTCAGTAAAGGAACCTCTTCAAAGGATGTCAGACGTTTCAAAGGAGAGACAGGTGAGATGTAGCGTGCACAGGAAAAATCATCACAGTCACTTCCTCTGGCCACGCACTGCGTTACAAACTTGAACATGCTCGCTCACTGAGTCTTCACAACATCGCCATGTGAATGGTGCCACTCTCACGATCATTTCATAGATGATGAGACAGAGGCACAAAGTCTCACCATTACCAAGCACAAGACCCATTACCAAGACTCAGCTCTGCTCCTCACCTCCTGCTGCACTGCCAGCTAGAACAATGTTTGCATTCACAGTGGGTCACTTACTAGCAGTTTCAGTTTCTTTATCCTTAAAATAGAGGTACCAATACTGACCTCTTCTTGCAGGTGTGGGCGCCCAAATGAAATAAGGTAGTAAAGTCTCTGGTTTACGGTAGGTGCTCAAATGTCCTTGGTTGTCCCCTCCCCGGTCCCCCCAAACCTATCTTTGAGCGTTATCCATCGATACATTAATTCATGCCATGTTTGGTCACCATTCTTGAAAGACCTGTCAGACTTCAGACTCCAAGCTCTTGCTCATAAGGTTTCTTCTCCCTGAGATGCCTTTTCCTCCTATTTCCAGGTTTCCAAAAACTGGGAGGCCTCCAAGTTCCCACCCCTGTAGCATTCACCCTGTGAAAACCCCTCCAATTCCCTTCAGTTGTAGTGGCTTTTCTTCCCTCTGTGCTTCCCTGGCACCTGGTGTGGGCTGTTTCTGAGTGCCCTGGGGCCTTGGCTTTGCCACCTGGGAAAGAGGACAATAACTCCCATCCCACAGGAGCTGTGTAAGGTATGGTGCACTTTGACAGAGCACCACAAGCTCCTGATGAGTGGTATCCATTATTTCATTATCATTTTTTTGACAAACTCTGTCTCACATTATAGTTAGTGTTGAACTTGGTTTATTTTCCCTCCTAGTTGAGGGATTAGGGAAAAGATACTGTTAAATAATGCTTTGTTTTTCTCACAATGCCCAGCACAAAGCCTGGAGGGTGATAGGTACTCAGTAAACGCGGGTTGAAGGGAACAAATACCACACGAGCTGGAGACCACATACCAGGGGAGGTTGATCTGTATAGATGAGAATGAGGATCTGCTCGCACTTGTTGTGTGCTAAGTGCTCACAGCTTACAAAACCTAAGTGCTATGGAGAGTGCTAGAAGAAGCATACTGGGATCCTGTCTGACCCCGTGAACTAGCATTCTGGTTGGACGCAAACGAGAGGGCACAGCACTTGGTTTATCAGCAAAGCACTGCGATCCCAAAAGCACTGAGGCCACCCTCAAGAAAGTTGTGAACAAGGTTCAGGAGAATTCAAGTCCTGGGCTGTCGGGATGGGGTCCTTTTACCTACTCCTAGGCGTCCTGTGCCTAGCCAAGTTTCGTGGGGGCCGCTCAAAAACCAACATGGGTTAAATGAATGAGATGTGGCAATCATCCTGAGGAGGGTGAGAGAAATGGTGTGGATTGCTGGGGAAGAAAAAGCAAGGTGCTTTAGTAGACAGAAATGGAAACAAAAGTGCTGTGAGCAGAGGATAGGGAGCAAAAGCTTTGATGGCAAAATATTGGGAACAAATTATAGATCCAACAATAAGAAAAGAGTCACGTAAATGATGATACTCCATTCAATGTAACTATTTATAGGCATTTAAAATTAGGTTTACAAAGACCTTATAACAAGGTAGCATGCTTTTGTTTTATTTTTAGTGAAAAATATGATGGCAGAAAATTGCATAGACCCGAAGATTGTAACCATAAAGCTACATACGAAGACTCGGAGCAAACACACCAGACAGCCAGAGTGCTTTCTTTAAATCCTAGGTTTATGAATGATTTTTTTTCTCCTGTCTGTTCTATTTCTGGATTTTTCAAAATTTCTATGACTGTAAACAATTTTTATCACAGGAAAACAATGAAATTATAAATTTAGACTGCACAATATATCTACATTGATTAAAGTATTTTCTAGAAATAAGCAATGACTTCTAGAGTTTATACTCATGAACTCTAGAGCAATATGTGTAAGTATCACTTCCCTTTCCTGATTTTGATAATTCAGAAGATATCGAGCACGTTTGAGTGCATAATATTTTGGGGTGTGCATGTGTGAGTCTCTCTCTCTATCCTTTAACTTGAGTGTTGTGTACCACGTGAGTATATCCATACGACTGATATATACACACACACACTGGATCAGAATGTAGTTAGGGTGGGGGAACAGGGACCATGGCTGCACTGGTGGGTAACGGGATAGGATAGACCTCTAGTGCATGCTGGCAAGTTCAAAGGTGTGTTACAGACTGAGAGAGGGAAGACAGCCTGTTAAAAACACATCCTTTCTCTCTGAAAGAGGCTCAGAGTTTGAGAGAGAAACTGGACAAGACACTATTTGTGACTTCCTTCCTCTCTTTCTCTCTCCTTCTCTCACACGTCTCACACACACACACACACACACACACACACACCCTCTCCTCCCTTTCTCTCATTCTTTTCCTTTCTGATTGATGTATGAGTTTCTTGTCCAGCCCCAGGGGCTGCTGCTCAGGAGCACCATCCGGAGCAGTTTGCCGTCTGGAAAAGAGGGAACCAGAGTTATGGAAAAATGTCTCTGACAATGACAAAAGCCAAAAGTGGTCAAAACAGGCAGATTTTTGAGAGAAAAGATCTATTTTTAGACCTGGCTGGGCAGGGCTGTGTTTTGAAAATAGGTATTTAAGGTTGCGTGTAATTCATTTAATGTGCAAGGAAGTTACTAATTTCATAGAGAAATAAAGCTCCTCAGAACCCAGATTCCTCTGAACTCTACCTCAGCTCTAGCCTGGGGTGATTCCTATATCCTTTGATGAGAAGATAATTTTATTTTAATTCTCATGCAATAGCTGAATAACTTCCATACAAAAGCCAGCTATCAATTTTTATGAGTAAATTATTGTCCTCACTATTAGGGTGTGGTACAGGAGAGAATGACATACTTTAGGAGCTATAAAGCTTTGTGGATATAATTTTCTTTGTACGTTATTATAAATATAACAACCTTATTTTTTTAATATTAAACTTATTTTTTTAATATTAAACGTGAACAACATGTTGAGAGAGTAAAAATAAAAGACTTCAACAACAATTCAGATACCACTTTGATAAAGGAGGAAGAGATACTCACATTTTTGTTCCATCTTAGAAAGAAAAATGACTTTCTCCCCCCATGCTTTAAAATGTGAATAAATTAATATGACTTTGAAATTCTCTTGACACTCCTTGAGGTAACTGGAGCCACATGTGGTAAAATTGGATTTGGCAAGCAAGCCTTTTCAAAGCTTTTTATTTTCTTTTTTGCTTTCTCTCCTAGTAGACTAGCTTGCAAGGACCACCCCCCCCAAATCATTGGAGCAACACACCTCCGGAAGATAAGGCACCCAAGCCTGAAAGCCAAGCCAGAACCTCATTGGAGAAATAATCATTGACTTTTTAAGGCTATTGGCTTTTGGGTTCTTTGAAAGCAAGAACCATTTATAACTCAAAAGGATAGTAGAAGTCCTATGCTTCCTGTCTTTTATTTACTTGATGAGGAAATTAAAGTTAAGGGGCTCAAATAACTTGCCAGAGTCACCCATTGTTAGTGATGGAGCTCAGACTAGAACCCAGAACTCTGGACTGGAGCCTAGCCTAGGGGGTGTAAGTATAATTGCTCCCCTGGGGCACCTGAAGAATGCCAGAGTGTGCTCACGCAAACTCAGTGGTGGTACCTACCCCAGAGGGTCGTGTGAAGATTAAGCGAGCCTGTAAGTGCCAAGTGCTTAGAACAGCGTCTGGGTCACAGAAAGTGTTTATTCTTATTCTCGTTATCTGTTCAACCAGAAAAATGTTACTCATAACAGGAGAAGGAGGCAGCAAAAGTTTGGGGCACTGACTGCCGATACAAAGATGGAGATGCCAGCATAATCACCGATCGTGCGTTGAAATCTGTAACAGGAATTCAAGTCTTGCACTCCTTTCTTTAGATTTTTCATGGTCATTAAGGCCATCATTTTGAAAGCAAGCCTTTGGAATTAGAGTTATCTGCTTTGAAAATACTTGTTGTGTCTCGAATCTCTCTAAAAAAAAGAAACTGGGCTGACACAGGGAGGATTACTGCCATCATCACAGATATTATAAGAAAGCAGTTACTACCTGCGTTAAAGCTAAGTTTAATTTAAAGAATCTTTTCTTTGTTTAGTTGTCTTTTTTTCCTGGAGAAACCTGATAGTGGCTATACATAACTGATCGCTCTCTCGTCACCCTCTGTAAAGCCACACCTCTATGCATTGTGTCCTTATTCAAAAGGATACAAGGACACATCTTTATTTCCTATGCATGTTGTATGGTTTTATATAATTTGTTGTTTTAAAGAAGCAAATTGCTTTATGAAAACGAAAGTTGTATTTCTGCTTCCTCTTCTAGACTCTTTTCCTAAAATATGCACATTATGCTAGCACCCGGGCTGCTTGCTGAATTTCTGGAAAGTTGTCGGCTCTTCCCCTACCTCCAAAGTCCCATAATCAGCTCCACTCTGCTCCCCACTCTGAGCCCATTGTGCCACAGAGATGCCAGTGCCCAGCTCCAGGCAAGGACGACCTTTCTGAAAGGGGCAGGAAGCTGCAGGGACTCTAAGTGGAAGCACCTCATCTTAGTGGGCATCTGGGGGAAGACTGAAAGGGGGACTGAGGCCTGTGTATGTGGTTGACCTCTGTGAAGAGGCGGGACGACTCTCCCCTAAATGGAGGGCTCTATTGCTTCGAGACTTCTGCTGGGGGGTGAAGCTGATTCTTACAAAGAAAATCAGCCAGACCGCCGGGCATGGTCTGCCAGGCTAATTGATAATGAATGCTGTCCTTATGGAGGGCTTACGTGGTGCTTGACTCTGTGTTAAGTGCTTTCTATACTGTATCCCTTTCAATCCCCTACAGCAACCCTTCAGAGAGGCCGTCATCACCTCCATTTCTCAGACCGAGCTCAGCAAGCTGAAGTTCTCAGCCCAAGTTCACATGGCCGGCCAGCGAGGGCCAGAGCTGGGACTTGAGCCCCCTCAGTGCCACGTGATTCAGGACAACAGAGCTGTGCACTAATTTCTCACTTGTGAGAGAGAAGTCACCTGCAGGCTTCAGCCCTAGAATATGGGGGCCTCTGGTGCCTCAGCCCCATCAGCATCTGCCTCTATGGCTTTGACCAAAATGTCTGGTTCATCTGTTACATAAGCGATTGTCCTTGATGCTACTTTCTTGGATTGTAGGTATCAATCTTGTCTAGCATGATCCTTGCATTTGTGACAGCGTCAAAATGTGAGTATAAAGCTTGTTAGTCTAAGATATTGTTTTTTGCTTGTCCTTTCCCAAAGTCTGTCTCAAATTTAATAGGACAAAGTCATTTTCTTTTCAAATCCATTTGATTGTATTTAAGCAAAATGAAAATAGGCAAACTCTCTCCCTTCAGACTTCCTCTAGTTTTAACATCAGACTCCAAATCTGGAGATGAGGAAAGAGGTTGGAAAGGTTGCTGATTAGGAAGAAATAATCCCTCATTCACATGCTCCGTGTGTGCATAAGTCCCATCTGGTCCTTTTCAACAGGCCACCATGGCGGACATCCCCATTGGGTTTGCCAGCCGGTGTCCTGAGATCTCCCACGCCTTCTGTCGCATGACTACACTGGACACAACTTCCTTTTAGGTGCCTCATTCTCTCTACCTAAGAGCTGGTTTGGGGGCCATAACTTAGAAATTTTTTCTTCTTAAATAAATCACTGTGTCTTGGTTTTTGACCCTGCACCCATTCATTGTAACGGGTTCCTTTCTTCAGCTTCCTCAGTTGAGTTTCCTCCCAAACGAGTTCCTGTGAGAGGGGAATTTCCGGTGTAAAGTTTACTTTGATTTTGACTTTGAGTTTTAAACACCTCTATGCCTTCTTCTTTCCCCAACTGAAGTACTGCTGTAATAGGGTGCAGGATGTTGGGTGTTATGTGGGGGAACAATTTTAGCATCAAATTTGTACCAAACGATTGCATCAAGAGGCAAAATTTGACTCTTTGAGAACCAAGTCAGCATAATGAGGAGGCATGGTATTTTCTGGAATTCAGATCCACTGGACGTTTGAATACGGCTGCTACTTGCAGTGTCTCCCCTGAAGAACCAAGCAGTCTTAGGCTTCATCCTCATGGCGTGCACCTGAACCCCATGTTCGATCTATTTTTTAAACCCATATCCCAAGAGAAGCAAATGCTCAATCTTCCCCCTCATTTTCCCAATGCAGTTAGGTTATTAGTTTTGACTTAATGAAGAAAATAGTTGGTGGGAACGAGCCAGGCTCTGAAACACTGAGAAAAAGTTGAGGGCTCTGAAGGAAAAAAAAAAAAAAAGGTGGCAGAGAATCAAATATATGCAACTAAGCACTTTTCACATTTCGCATTAAACAGTTTGATACCATTTTTTAAACGAAGGAAAGAAATATTTTAGATATTCTAAGCAGAATGCTTAAACCACAAATTCTGTAAAAAATGAACGGCATAAGCTATTAGCAGCTGTATGCGTCATAAACACCTTAGGCGAGACAATCAGATACTAATGCCAAGAGCACCTCTGAGCCATCAGTCTGCACAGCACTCGACTTCTGCAATTTCGTAAGATAAATGCCTCTGCTGTTTTAAGATGATGAAACTACGGCTGAAACGAATCTCCGTATTTTTCACCAGTGATTTAATAAAGGCCAGCTCAGAATAAATATGGAACGGCTACTCTGAAAGCTTTTTTAGCTTTGTGCTGAAATGTGTTGGAACTCTCTCCTGTAAATTGATTGTATCCAAAGTTCCGATTTGTCCACGCATGGAAGAAAGATGTTTACCAAGTCGTGGACTTTAAACATTCCATGTAACACGCTGTGGCTTAATGGGGAATTTAGGGAAAGACGCTTCCTTGGGCAAAGCCAGGGGATGGGTATCAGAAAGTTGACTCTACTTTTCTTGGCCTGAAATGGCTACCAAGAGAGACAGAGCAGAAAAGGAATCTGCATCCTGGATTTTGCTGTCCCTAATCTTAGGCTTCTCAGAAAAAGTGCCTATGCCCATATGATGTCACCCTTGCCTTCGGATTTATTTCTGTGTCTTAAGATGTGTTAATCACACATATAATCAATAATTAATGAGACAGATGGATATATAGATGGACAGTCATGGGGCAGATAGCTAGATAAATACATTTCACTATATTACAGACAATTACTTCCAAAGGTATTTAAAATCCTAGGGGACAAGGCTGACTATAATTTTAGAGGATCTATTTAAATCTTACATTCATGAGTAAGAAAGGTCTGTTTTTTTCTTTCCATTTTTGATGAACGAGAGAGGAGAGCAAGCAAGAGGAAGAATGAGGAAGAACTGACTTATTAATATTTCTGTTGGGCCCATGTTCTCAGCAGCTGGCTCTTTCAGGATGTCAACTAACCGCATACAGAGTTACCAATTAGGCTGTGTGTGTGCGTGTGTGTGTGTGTGTGTGTGTGATTGTCATTGGTCTGCCAGCCCACTTTTCAGGATGACAGGAGCCTGTCAGGGAAAAGCAGTGGTCCATCCATAGGTTTTGGCAGGGGGCCCGGAGCGGTTGTGTCCTCAGAGGTTGTGGAAGCCCCCGCCTCCAAACGCTGCAGCTGGGGGCTGCGTCTGGCAGCGGCCTGCCCCCTGCGCTTGGCCCTTCTGACTTTAATTACGCCCTCCTTGGCTGAATTCACAGGTGGCTTCCCTGGGAGGAGGCGTTTACCTCGCCCCCAAACCCCCGGCTGCTCATTTCCTCAGTGGATTAGCAGGGCCACGATGAAACAGAAGCTTGTGCCTTCCCCATTCTTTACACAACCTGGTGTAAGAGGTTGACCTTTCACCCCTGGAGATTCGGAGGATTAAGGCCGCTTTTAAGTCCCGCTCTGGTTACTAATCCACCACTTTCACTTGATGTTATGTAAGCACTTCCTGACTTACCCTTTAAATCCTGTAAACATAATAAAACAGAGTTTAACCTTTACCTTTGGATTTCCCCACTATCTTTCGCGCTATCGAATCAACTGTGGAAGGACCCAGGAACAGAAAGCTAATAAGTGATAGCCTGATTTTTTTTTTGCCCTGGGACATGTAACAAAACATTACAATCTTTAATATATTCAGGTCAAATAGTTGCGGGGGAGACCAAAAGCTGCAGACTGCACAAATAATGTCTTTCCCCCTTTAACTGCATGGATTTTCCCCCCAAAACAATGAAGCAGATGGTACTGGGGGTTTCCTCCCCTCCCCCTTTTCAACAAATTAGAACTGATAAGGTCCAAATGAGAGCTGGAAAGATAGGTTTGTGAGGCAGTTTGCAGTCATACAGACTGTCAGTCTCCCTGCCTCGAGCCCTGCGTCCTCCTGACGCTGCCTCAGAGGCCCATTCCTGAAGACTTCGCTCTTTCAAACAGGAATAGCATTAGCTCGTCCTGATGTCTAGACCCAAAGAACAAGTCCAAAATCGTTTTGGACAAACATAAAATTCATTCATCCTTCCTGTCTTCTGTTCCCCTTTCAAGTGGCCAGATGTCTTTCCTGAATGTTCTTTCTTAGGGGCTGAGTTACACGATTGCTCTAAAGAGCGTCTAAGGGCCCCAGTGGGCAGCACGTTGTCTCCATGTATCCAGTTAGCAAGGACCACGCCTTTGCCACACTGCTGCTCTCATCGTGAAGTGAGCCTCACCACCAGAGCTCCTGAGCTAGCCACCTTTGTAATGCTCCTTCTAGGCAAAAGAGAGGACTTGGGATTCGATTAATTCTTGCTTTGTTTTTGTTTTTGCAACGAAGAGAATCTATCAGACTGATCTAGGCAGCTGTCAAAAGGGAGGCAGTTAAGTGGCGCATCCTCTAGAACACAGGCCAGGAAAGGGACAGTTGAGAAACAGGCAGCCTGTGTCCCTGTGGATGCCACCAACCATCTTTGGCCCTCAGTTTCTTCATCTTCAAATGATGGTGGTATCACTGACTACTTCTTCTGGATTATCAAAGGAAAAACCGAGTATAGTGCTTTTGTATTTAATTAACACATGATTAAATATTCACAGAAAAAAAATTTTGATTGGTAGGGTGAGGGATTATAAAGAAATGAATATCCTATATCATTAAAAACTATAATAATGTAATTAAATAATGGAAATGACTACCCCTTCCAATGTCTCATGTGCTATACACATTTATCTTATCTTTAATCCATGTGGTCTGTGGATAAAACCAAAGATCTGACATCATCTGTACATCTCCAACTTCAGCTCTAACTTTCTGAGCTGTTACCATGTGCTGGGTCCTGTGCTAGCTAGTAGTGACTCATTAATTCCGTCCACTCTACAGTCCTGTGTAGTAGGTGTTAGTAGTGTCCTCATCCATTTTGAAGTCAGAAAACATAAATTCAGAGAGGTTAGTGAAGAACTGAGGTGCAAGCCCAGATGCCGGGGCCCTGCCTCAGCTGTAGAGACACAGTACATTGCACCGTTTTAGCTCTTTCTCACTGCAACTTTTTAAATCCTCACAGCCTCTCAGGCAAGTAGCAGAGCTGCTCTCATTTGAGAGTTGAGATAATGAGGAGCCATAAAAATAAAACATGATTTATTTTAGTCTATGGGTATTTTGGAACACTCCCTGGAGAAAATGTGAAATGCCCTGGGTGAGGGTGGGAAGCAGGAATCAAAAGGTTGTTGGCTTAAGCAGGTGAGCAATCACTGGCTTCTGTGCAGAGATTTCCCTGCGGTTTCCTTGGCTTCCCCACTTTTCTCTGCCCCTAGAGACATCCTGAAGCCTGGGGACTCTGCCCTCTCTATCTACTAGGGAGAGTCCTTCCCAGTGTCCTCAAGGGTGGAGGTTATGGGAGCTGAAGGCTAAGGAGGGGTAGCGCAGCGGCTCCTTACCACATACCTTTCCACCACTGTGGAATTAATGGACATCTGAGCCCTTAAGAAATGTTTTGGACGAGGGACACATCTAATTTGTGTCTTGTGGGAAATACTTTTTCGGTGAGTCTCTGCAGAGGTATAATGTCCTGTTTGTGATGAACATGTCCTTTCTTGTAGGTAGACATGTCACTGCTCTGCTCTCATGTGAAGCCCTTGGACATGAGGATAGAAGCTCTCACTAGGATGTGCTCACGGGTCCATCCTACATGCCACACATAATAGCTGAGGGAGGAAGGGCTCCTCCAGGCCCAGCAGCACCTTCCTTGGTATAGTATTCGCTACACATTTCTGCAGTGATGAGAAGCTGGAGAGAAGATGACTTGGGAGCAAGAATGGAGATGCTCCAAAGCAGGTTGAACCCACATCCAGCTCAGCTCGGCGACCTCAGGCTTCACAGCTATAACACACTTGTGTACACTCCCTCACACACGCAGCCCCTTTTGTCTCCTCTCCCCTGACAAAGTTCACTAAGTCCAGTCCTTTCTGGATCCCGTTAGATGGAAAGTGGAGAATCCAAATACGTCTCCTCATAGCTGTGAAATGGGAGGACTAATCCCTGCCCTGCCTAGTTCTCAGACTTTTCTGCAGGTCACATCTAGTGATAGGTGTGATTGAATCTTTAAATTGCAATCCAACCAGAAAACTGATAGAATATAAAAGTCCTATGAAGACAAGGACTTTGTTTTGTCCACTAGAATATTTCCAGGCCCTAGAACAGTGCCTGGAACTGAGTAGATGCTCAAATAATATCTGATAAATCAATGAATCAATAATTGCATAATATCTATAATAAGTTAACATAATTTATCACAAAATCAGGGAGTCCCATTACTACTTTGGGTATTCTTGAAATGGGAAACTCTGTAAATGATAAGGCCTTTTGGTTTTTTGCAAACCAACATTCCTTTAAAGGATATTAGGCAGCATCTCAATATTTGACAAGATATAAGGGTTCTTGTAGTTATAACAGCAGCAGTCATAGTAATTATGGTAAAATATTCTTAACTCAAAGTCACTTGCCCTGCAACCAGTGATCTGAAATGCAGCAGAGGACCCAAGAGGAAACAAAAAGTCTTGAGTGGCCCACATAGATGTCTCAGTGCTCACACATCAGAGCACAATTGTCCTCACTTGGAATCTACTCACTCTTACTTTGCCTCTACTCATAACACACATGGCGATTTATCTTTCCAAACTAGAAGTGGGAGTTCACAGTGAGGGAGAAGACAGAAAAGCTACTGAAAATAAAAAGTCATATGCACTAAAAATATCTAATTTAGGATTAACTGATGTAGAGATAAACTTCCTCACAAATTCTTACAGTCCTTAAGTATTCAATTTTTAATTTTTAAGCAACTTGAAGTTCCTTTTTTATCTGCATTTAGTTTTACCATACATCAACGAATATTTATTGAGGGCCTACTATGTACCAGGCATGGGGATTAGAAAAGTGAACAAAAGAGTAAAATATTCTTCTCTTATGGAGTTTAGATCCTTGAGAAAGATGCCACATAGCAACCAAGATGCTATCATCCAGTAAATCAAACACAGCTCCTTTATCCCCCTGTGTTGGAACAGTTGAGCATCAGACAAACAGTTTGCTTGGAGTTCTAAGCCCACTTATATGAAGACACACATCTTCTACCACTAGAGTCACTCTCTGCATGTAAATATGCAGATACTGTGAGAGGGAGGAAGGAAATGACAAGATGAAGGGAATAGCAGATCCTCATTTGTTGTCTCACAGGCACGCTCACTAAGTCTAAAAGCAGGCAAACTGCCATCATCATTCTAACTCACTCTCTTTTCTGTTTCTTGAGCCCACACCATTGATTTTACATAATTTAAATACATGCATGAGATGCCTCCACATCTTCATTTTGTATTGTTATTTCTGTAAAGCTGCAAGGCATTGTAGACACAAAGCTTCTGGGATCAGAAAGACCTGGTTCATTTCTCAACTCTGTCTCCTATCGTCGATAAGTTACCTTAAACTTCTTAAAGCTTTTATTTACTCAGCTGTAAAGTTGATAAAATGATATCCACTTTGTAAGGATCTTGTGCAGATTTGACAGATGTAAAGCCCTTAGCCCAGTACTTGGTATGTATAGGTGCTTAGTGAACAGAGATATTTGTGTTATTATGGCAACTTGAAATTCTTAATGATAGCTCAGCATTACCAAGAAAAGCTTAAATAATGTTCTGAGCTTGATTTTAAAAGAATTCTCTGGACCTGATTTTAAAAGAAAAGGATGAAGATTTCTGGCTAAACAGACCTTTAATGTCATGTAAAGGGACAGCTAGTCCAGTAGGGTGACAAAGAACATGGACCTTGGAGTCAGACAAAGCCAGGTCCAAATCCAGGCCCTTTTTTCCCAGCTGTGAGCCCCTGGACAGCTGCCCAAACATGGTGGAGCTTCAGTGTATTCACCTGTAACAATGGGGTTGATCTTGAGGATTACATTAAAAGGTTTTATGTAGATAAGACGGTTGGCATTAATAGGAATTCAGTAGTTATAGCTCCTTGTTATTTTTACCTGGAAACTTCAATTATGCTGAGTACCCAGTCTCAACATCACCGCAATAATATATTAATAATCAGAATGATAGCAATAACTAATAATCGTATCAGTTACCATCTAGAGGATGATCATAAAAGAATCTTAACCAAAAAATCAACCCTGAGTGTTAAGAGGACATTTTTTTTCCTGAAAATTTTATAGGTCAAATATCCCTAGCAGCAGATGCATTTGCTAAATTTCATGCCATAAACGACCATAACCACTTAGAATTGTAGTTACATGGCTTCCTTGTAGCTCACACTTATCAATCTGTAGGGGTTGCTAGGGTCAAACAGTTCCCAAATCAAGTGGCAATGAAGAACAGAATCACTGTAGATGAATTGTACGGGGTAAGAGTCTTTTCAAATTGAAGTGTGAAAAGAGTCAATTCAGCCAGGTGCCTAACTGTCCCAGGAGTCCAGGGAGAGCAATTACTGAAGTAACAAAAATGGATGCAAAAGAGAAAAAATAGAAAAGGGCCTTCCCACCAAACTCATTCTGGAAAGGCAGTTTGGCACCTTGTAAACCTTCTGTTTCCATAGCTCCCCAACAAACAATGGCTTTTGAGTCATGGAAAAACTGCATGAGCTATGGTCAAAACACTCAGTGTGAAGGTATCTTTTCTAGAAGGAAATGTGACTGAATTGGGCTTTTGAGTTTCTGGATAATTCTGTTTGTGTGAAACCCATTTGATATTTCGTGAGTGAGAAATGGCCTTTTCTCAGCATCCATCTTGCCTTCTACATAGCAAAGGAGTTGTATTAGTGTTTGTTAAGTTCTTTTTAATGAGAACTCCTTGATTCAGTGTGTAAAACAGATAAACAGAAGTTACTGTAGTTGGAGTGGGGGTCTCTTCACTTGCTGCCCTCCCTTGCACCTCAGGGACCGTAAGGAAACTCAGAGGAACTGCTAGAACTCGATGGAGGCCATCAGAACATTACTTCCTCTGCTCACCTGGATCTGATAGTCTATAGTTATTTTACTCTCACACTCAAGAACAATCCTCCCTAGTTGGAAATTTTCCATGTTTGAGGACATGTTTTGAGGGTCAAAACTGCTAGAAGTTATTTTGAAGTTTATAATGAGGGAAAGCTGGCTCCAAAAAACGCTAGTGAAGGCAGCACAAATGACATTTCTGATGATAGAGAGCATGTCATAACCAAATGGCTCTTGGAAAATCCAGATGGTTAGGACCAGTATACAGTTGGTGCTACAATCAATGTCCATCTCTAACACTTGCCCTTCAGGCTCATATAATGCCCGTTGGGAAGAACCCCTCAACTCTGTCCTTCTTCAGAGTCAGAGCCCCAACTTATTAGTCCTGGAACACTCAGTGAATAATAGAAGAGTCAGGTTGGGGAGAAGCTTGAAAAGTCAGCAGGTCCATCCCTCTGTGTCCAGCCAGTTCTGTGCCATCATCTTAAGATTTCCAGGGAGAGCTTCTGTGACACCCCTCAGACACTATTATGGGGCCTTGTCACCTCTAGGACTGAGAAGCCCTTTTTTGATAGTTAACATAAACTCTTCATGCAGGAATCAGTACCCATTTTTTGTCTCTACAGAGCAGTGAAGAATTGCTGATGACTATTCTCAACACCTTTGAGCTTTCTCAAGTCCCATATCTTCAGTTTATTTTTTCCTTGGTGTGGAAATTGCAAGTGACTTCAGCTACAGACATTGTGAATTAATTTCCTATGCCTGCCCCTGGGGTCTTGGGAGGAAATGGGTGCACCTGACCCAAATCAAATGAATAATTTATATCGCATCTGGGTCTAAAAGGTGATAGGCAGCATAGAAATGCAGAAACAGCTGGAAACAAGATTAGAGATGTCCCCTGAAAAACACTGAGGCAGGAAGGCAAACTTGTTTAGGTGATTATGCTGGCTCATTCTTCCAAGCTTTGTCAGCTCAGGGTTCTGTTATGCATATTTGTCTGAAAGCTCCAGCCGGACCTCAGATGACAAGGAAGCCAAAAGAAGACAAGGCTCAGGGAATAGCCACCTTCTCCATTTTAGGGGGAGATTATCCAGCTCTGGAGCCTGTTGAGTATGCCTCTGAGTACTCAGACATCCACGGACAAGTGTGTCTTCCTCCACTGAGGAAGCTGGTATTGTTGTGAAGAGGCAGGTGTTTTGGTGCAGCCGCATCCAGCAGAAGACCTCAATCTGCCGTTTGAGAGTTATGTCACTGTAGGAGATTGTATTTGCAAAGATATTCAATATATACCCCATCCCATGTGCTCTTCTTTAATGTGACACTGACACTGATCTGTTTTTTTGGTGAGGAAGATTGGCCCTGAGCTAACGTCTGTTGCCAATCTTCCTCTTTTTGCTTGAGGAAGATTATCGCTGAACTAACATCTGTGCCAGTCTTCCTCTATTTTGTATGTGGGATGTCACCACAGCATGGCTTGATGAGTGATGTGTAGGTTCGTGCCTGGGATCTGAACCTGCAGACCCTGGGCTGCCAAAGGAGAGTGCAGGAACCCAGCCGCTATGGCACTGGGCCAGCCCCCTGACATTGATCTTTGAGATGTGGGGTCTATGTCTTCTTCTCTTGAACCTGGATAGATATTTGCAATTGTTTCAACAAATAAAATGTGGTCAATATGGTGCTGTGACCTCTGAGGTTAGGTCATAAAAGGCATAGTTTGCACCTGCCTCTTTCTCTCTCTGGACACTTGCTCTTGAAATCCAGCCACCACGTTATAAGGAAGTCCAGGCCACATGGAGAGGCGACACATAAGTGTGCCAACTAACAGCCCCAGCAGACAACCAAAATCAACCTCCAGACACGTGAGTGAGCTGGCCTGCAGACGGATCCAGTCCCCAGCCTTCGAGTCTTCCAGCTGAGGTCCCACACATTGCGAAGCAGAGACAGGCCATTTCTGCTGTGCCCAGTATGAATTCCTGGCCCACAGAGGCTGTGAGAGATAATAAGTGATTATCGTGTTTTGGGGTAATCTGTGGCACTGTAATAGGTAACATTCAGCCACCGTGGGCAAATTGTTTGCCCCTTTTGGCTGCAGTTTCCTCACTCTCTACAGCGTTTGTCCTCAAGGGTTTTCAGGTGAAATAAACCAGACAGATTGAAAGGGCCTTTCTCATAGTGTTTTGTGTGTAAAAGGGAGCTAATATGTTATTACGAGTGGCTGAGAAAAGTCAGGGACACACTCCGTAGGCTGATCCCCTTTGGTCATCTATGCATATGATCTGGGGTCAGTTACACTTACAGGCTGCACCACATACACAGAAGCTGTCTCATCCTGGGAGTTCTTGTTTTCTCATTGTTTGCCCTCCTCAGGTCTCGACCCCAGAGTTAGATGGTGAGCTCCTTGTAGAGCGACCCTCAGCACTCTGGGCACGTACGAGGCAGGCAGCAAATGTCAGTAGTCTTGTTTGTTTTTTAACTCAAGGATGTTGCCAATCCAATAGAGATAGTGTATGTTGGGGGAGCAGGAGAGGTTAGAGAAGGAAGAGGTGGGGTTCCCTTCCTTCTTTCTCTGCTTGATCATTCTCTTTTGTCCTTCCAGACTTACTTGTGGGTCCCATCTCTTTGAAACCTCTGCTCACCTCCCTCTCCATTCCTCTGCAGCTTCTAGGGTAACCCACGTTCCCTTCTACTCACACCACCACACTGTTTCCGTCACCCCCGCTCCCCACTAGCCCATGAACCCTGAGGAGGTGAGAGTGAGTGTTTTAGACCCACATCACCAATAATTTGCCCAATGCTTTCCCCAGAGCAAGTGCTCAAAAAAGTGTGCACAGAAGACTCACACATGAGTGAATGAACAAATGAATTTATGATGCCACATCTGGTTCACTTGCCACTTGCTGGCACAGTGACCTAGGGTAAGCCTATTTCTTATTCTAGGGGCCATTTTACTTCTTTTCATATGTGGAAAGTGTGAACACCTACAAAGGGCCAAATGAGATCATGTATATGAAAGTACTTGTAAACTGTAAAGCATTGCTCAAATAGGAGCATTATTATTTGTTTATTATGTATAGAAGAAAAGAAGGGCTGGAAAGAAAGGGATGGACAGACAGAGGCAGGGAGGTAAGAAAGAGAATAGTATCATCAACAAAAACAATAACAATAATCATAATCATAGCAGCTCACACTTATCACTAATTATATACCAGGCACTACACAAAATGTATGAACCTTTGATTTTCTAAATAACTCAAGGAGCTGGGAACTGTTATTTGCGTCAGCACTTTATAACTGAGGAAATCAAGGCATCCAGTGGTTGATTAACTTTCCCAAGGTTGCAGAACTGATAAGGCACAGAGCCGGGATTTGAAGCCAGGCCATTTGGCCTTAGTGTCTGTGTTTTGACCACAACCCTAAGCCATCTTCTAAAATTCACCTACACAGGAAGGAGGCCTCTGAGACTCCACCCCACCTGCCAGGAGGTTCAAACTCCTCAAGACCCTTTAGACTCAGATAAAACATACCAGCAAAGAAGTGTCTTGAGGGAGCTTTAGGATGGGCTAGAAAGTATTTATCTAAAGCATTTTCCTTACTGGGTGGCCACTGGGCTGGGATGGCCACCATTAGAGCCTTCAGAGGCCCCGTGAAGTGTGACCGTTCTCAGGGATAATAGAACAACTCACCAATGGTTTAGCAAGAACTAACTCTCAGACTTTCCAGCTTCATCTGTCTGTGCAACTCCCACCTGTCGAGTAACCCGGACTTCACTCCCTTCGCCATCTCTCACACAGGCTCTTTCTGGCCGCCATGTCTTTGTCACTCTGCTCACTTTGTCAGTGATGCCTTTCCCCGACATTCGCTATTAAAGTCTCCCCCTACCCAAGGTGTAGCTGAGAACTAACTCCTCGAAGAAGTTTTCTCATATTTTAAGATAGAAACCTCATTTCTTTCACACAAAGTTGTTAGAAGAACTACTACTTCTTATCAAACAGTAAATTATACCTTGAAGTAAAAGACTTAAATATCCTCCCTTAGACTTAGACTATGGAAGAGAAAAAGAGCAAAAGTAGAGTTGACACAGTACAAAGTTCAGGAGGAGAAGTCCTGGGTGTTAATGCTGATTTGGCCCTAGTTAGCAGAGTGATTCTGGCCAAGGTACCTCCTTACCTATAAATGAGAGGTTTCAGCTAAATAACCTGAAGGACTCTTCTAAATTTCGGGTCTAGGCTGAAGCCCTGGTTAGGTTGGGGAGGGAGTGATAAAGAAGTTGTCCCATGCTTTCCAATTCCGCTCCAGCCCGGGGCTGCTGGGCTGGCCGGGTTGGTGGTTTTACCCAAATGATTATCTTAATGGGCTGCTGACCCTTCGGCATCAGTGAGGAGGCTCGGTCCCCTCTGCTTCAGCGTGTTTCGCCCACTCCTGCTGCCTTGTTCTCCTTGTTCCTGGCATGCCCCCTGCCCTCCAGGCCTCTGTGGCTCTCAGGTGATTCTTGGAAGGTCTACAAGGCCCAGGTCACAGGACCAACCAGCAATCATGCCCATCCTCTTGACACTTGTATCTGGGATGCAAAAGCGAGGAAATAGAGGAAGGAAAATCATCTTTCACAGGTTTTGTAGCAAGAAGGCTCCAAACGAAAGATTAGAAAACCTAAGCTGAGAGCCTAGTCATTCTTTACCTCCTTTTTTTTCTCTCTGGAACATTATTAGCATTGTCATTGTTATTAATGATTTGAAAGCAACCTATGCATTAGCCTCAAAGCCTTTGCTGCTTTGACTTAGGAGGCTTTGTCATCAGCTGGGGAGTTCTGAGTATGAATTCAGAGGGACCAGGTGTTTCTTGGAGTTCTAGAGATGTCATGGACTTTGGGGCATTTGCAGAACAGGAGGGACACTGCCAGCAGATAAAGGCCGAGGGGTGAGACCCCTCCCATTTTGCTCCAGATGTATTCAGAGCTAAAGAAAGAAAAGTGATTGGAAGATAGACAACTTTTGCTTCCTTTGGCTCTATCTAAACTCAGCTCATCTCTCAAGGCTATGGTCAAACTTGTGTCCTCTCAGGAGTCTTTTCCAGGTAACACTTGTCCCTTTGTCTGTCTCCTTTCTCTGAACAACTTGCGTCAGTACCACAATAGGCAGTATCACACCATTCAGTGACCCACACTAAAATACGTTATTGTGTCCCATGGAAATAAACCCCCAAAATGAGCTATACTAGCTCATAAAATAAGGGTTAAAAAAATCCAATACAGTTCTGATTTTCCCCACAATTTCCTTGCAGACTTTTGAAAAGTTAAATTATACTTTAAATGGCATTTTCCTCATTTCTTTGGTGCCCTGGTTTGCTGATCTCTGAGCATATGCTTATGATGTCTTTTGAGGAATCCAGTGCTGGTGTTGATGCCCAGGCAAACGAGAAGGTAGGAAAGAAGAACAAGAGAAGAAGAAGCAGGATTGCTGCCCGCTGTGTACAGCCTCTCTTACTTTGGTCCTGAGACAAGGGCTTGAGGAAGGGTGAACGAGAAAGATGCGAGGTGAGCTCCTCTGCCAGGGAACAGCAAGAAAACCTAGGAAGAGAGACAAAAGACTGGTAGGCTCTCATCTCCGACTGATCTTCATTCACAAATCCTCTGCAGCTATCTGAGGAAACACACAGAGGAACAGCGTGGCGAGTGATGAATCATACAAATTATAACGTTCAGGTCCAAATTAGTAATGACCAATGATGATGACACTGAATGAAGGAGTCATTTTTCTCAAAACAGAGGTGTCTGCATTCCTGCATTCTTGGGTATACAGCAACTTTTATAAGATTTTCCTGCCTTAGGTATGTTTTATGACTTCTCACTCACCCTGAAAATACTAATCAAGATCCAAAATCTCTGACAGAGAAAGGCCTGTAAAGGTGCAGGGTTTTGTAGGAAGGAGGAAAAAAAACACTCCGGAATACAACCCTCATAATTCCATTGGGCATGCCATGCTTTCAGCACGTAGGCAGAACCCTGAGGTATGAAAGTATAGAAAGATGCTTATTAGGGAAAGATCTAGAAAAGCATGTCTTACCTGTCAAATCATTTTTTATCATGATACTAATAAGTGTTCTGAAAAAGAGAGGTTCTGCTAACAATCTAGAAAAGTGCTGGGTAAATCAGGTAAGTTTTTTCTTTTTAATTTTGCAGCATACTTTTATTTTTTTAAATGTTTATAATGCTCTTCGCCCATTTTTCCCACCTCCCACAACTCTGCCTCTGGCAACCATCAGTCTGTTCTCTGTATATACGAGCTTGGTTTGCTCTTTGTTTTTGGTTTAGATTCCACAAAAAAGAGAGATGGCTTGACATTTGTCTTTCTCTCACTGACTTATTTCCCTTAGCATGATGCTTTCAAGGTCCATCCATGTTGTTGGAAATGGCAAGATTTCCTTCTGTTTCATCACTGAGTAGTATTCCATTGTATATATATACTATGATTTCTTTATCCATTCCTCTATCATTGTACACTTAGGTTGTTTCTGTAGCTCAGCTATTGTAATAACGCTGCAATAAACATGGGGGAGCAGATATCTTTTCAAGTTAGTGTTTTCATTTTCTCCAGATAAATACTCAGAAGTGGAATTTCTGGATCATATACTAGTTCTATTTTTACTTTTCTCAGGCATGTTCATACAGTATTTGATAGTGACTGCACTAATTCCCACCCACAGTGTTCCAGAGTTCCCTTTTCTCCACATTCTTGCCAACACTTGCTTTTTCTTCGTTTTTGTTTTTTTTTTTTGTTTTTTTGATAATAGCCATTCTAACAGGTGTGAGGTGATATCTTACTGTGGTTTTGATTTGATTTCCCTGATGACTAATGATGTTGAGCATCTTTTCATGTACCTATTGGCCATCTACATGTCTTCCTTGGAAAAATGTCTATTCAGATCTTCTCATTTTTTAATCAGATTGTTGGGTTTGTTTTTGTTTTTTGGGTTTCTTTTGCTATTGAGTTGTATAAATTCTTTATATATTTTGGATATTAACCCCTTATCAGGTATATGATTTGCGATTTTTTTTCCCATCCAGTAGGCTACCTTTTCATTTTGTTGATGGCTTCCTTTGCTGTACAGAAGCTTTCAGTCTGATATAGTCTCATTTGTTTGTTGCCTTTGCTTTTTGATATGAGATTCAAAAAATCATTGCCAAGACTGATGTCAAGGAACCTATCTTTTCTTTTAAGAGTTTTATGGTTTCAGGTCTTATGTTCAAGTCTTCAATCCATTTTGAGTTAATTCTTGTGTATGTTGTCAGATAGTGGCTCAGTTTCATTCTTTCACACACGGCTGTTCAGTATTCCCAGAACCATTTACTGACAAGATTTTCCTTTCTGCATTGTATGTTCTTGCCTCCTTTGTTGTAAATTGATTGACCATATATGCATGGGTTTATTTCTGGGCTCGCCATACTGTTCCATTGATCTATATATCTGTTTCTATTGATCTATATGTCTGTTTTAATTACTATAGCTTTGTAATACAGTTTGAAATCAGGGAGCATGATGCCTCTAGCTTTGTTCTTTCTCAAGATTGCTTTCACTATTCAGAGTTTTTTTGTGGTTCCATACAAATTTTAGGATTGTTTGTTCTACTTCCGTGAAGAATGTCATTGAATTTTGATAGGAATTTCATTGAATCTGTGGATTGCTTTGGGTAGTATGGACATTTTAACAATATTAATTCTACCGATTCATGGGCATGGAATACCTTTCCATTTATTTGTGTCTTCTTCAATTTCTTTCATTAATGTATTATAGTTTTCAGGACTTTCATCTCCTTGGTTAAATTTATTCCTAAATAATTTTTCCTTATGATGCAACTGTAAATGGGATTGCTTTCTTAATTTCTCTTTCTGTTAGTTCATTATTAGAGTATAGAAATGCAACAGATTTTTTGTGTATCATTTAAACTGCAGGTAAACATAGTGCCTCAATGGTTAAAATAAAGTTCAGGTTGGACCACTGTGGAAACTCTGGTAGATTACATATTTGGTCTAAAATACAACTGAACTAATAAGAGATTACGGAAAGATAACACGTTAGCAGTAACAAGAAAATTTCTGTTCTCTATTTCTGGGCATGGAGGGCATTTGTAGAGAGGGCAGTTACTCAGGTGAGAATGTATCACAGTCAACTCTTGCTCATCAGCACGACGGAGGCAAGAAGACAATCTAAAGATAATTCCCTTATGCTTTGAACTACACATCATGAGCTGGTGGCTACAACTGGTCAATCAGCAGACGTTTATTTTGCACCTGTGGTGTGTTGAGAGTCAAGCCGAACACTGAGAACCAGTTTGACATCTTAGTCTGCTCAGATAACAGTTGTAGGAGCCTGTGTGCCATCCAGGCCAGGGGGAGGGCGACCCAGGAGGGTGTGGAGCAGTGGAAAAAACCAGGCTGGAGTTAAAAGACAGCCACACGTAATCCATAAACAGGAAAATCCTCTCTTGCAGAACTGAGAGTTGACTACATAGATGCAGGCCACCTCAAGCTAGTCAAGACCTGCCCTGCGCTGCAGGAGCTGGGTTGTGAGCACAGCTCAAGTCCTCTGTCCTACACTCATCTTTTCTGCTCAAGGGCAGCACCATTTCCTACAGCACAGGCAGGAAAAGCTGGGCTGGAGGGATGGCGATAGGTTTCCTCACTCATTCCTCTGTCCAGGCTGGACAGATAATGGAGATTCTGATTGAAGTGCTTCCATGTTTTGTGGCTGGCCTCAATGACATGGTCCACATTGCACCATTTCTAGTGGAGGCAGAGAGAGACTGGCTGAGCCTTGGAGGAGCCTGCCTTGTGGTGCTTCCCTGGCTCTGGAAGTTTTGTTGCTGTTCCTGCAAACCTCCTGTTACTACACCTGCTCCTGGGAAAAGCCCCGCTGGAGCTCATGCTAATGCCCGATGAGGCCTAGACAGCTGGCCTTCGCCCTCTACCGAAATCGGTGATTTCAACTCCAGCGACACACTGGAATATCCTGGAAAGATTTTAAAATGTACCCATGCCTGGGCCCACTTGAGATCAAAGGAATCAGTCTCTGCGGGTGCAACCTGGACATTAGCATGTCTAGAAGCTCCCTGGGCAATACTAATATGCAGCCAGGGTTGAGAACTGGTTTTGAAGGGCACTCCTTAAACTAAGTAATCTCTTTCAGTCTGTCTTTCAACAGTGTCCCCCAAGCCCCTTTTGAAATTCCCATTGGAGGCCGACCTCCCTGTCAGGAGCCCAGCGTCGCGTCACAGCGCCCCCTCCTGCCAGGTGGGCGTACTGCTGGGCACAGGTTTTCACTGCAGATCTGGGTGTCTCTTGGTTTCTGGGAGTCCACTGCCCAGGATAGGGACTAACATTGGTGGAGTCCCTGGCCTGTCGCTGTCCTGGTTAATCAACATTATCACTAGTCCTCCTTACAGTCCTGTGAAGAGATACCCCACTGAACTCACGAGAACACCGAGGCCCTGAGACAGAAGGAACTTGGAAATTGCTTTCTACCATCTTTCACCTCAGCGCCCTGAGCCTGGGTGTCTGAGGATTTTCCCAGCTGGAGTGTTTCTCGCACCCCCAGATCTCCTCAGAGATCTTGCTCACCATCATTCAGCGAGCCCCAGCCCGTTTCCACCACCCTCCCCGTGTCCCACTCTGTCCCCCAGACCCAGACGAGTATATCAATCAGCATCATTGATCCTGCTGGCTGAGAAGTCACTGTCCCACGGTGTCTCCTGCAGTCTCTAGCATGCAGCAGGCCCTTGAGGGCTGGCCCTGTCCTTGTCCAGGGAGGATAAACACTCACCTCAGAGGTGTAACCATTTCCCACGGAGGTTAAAATTTCACCTTTATATGACACATTACCACGGCTGCTCAAAAGCCCAGTAGGTTTTCCAACGGACTCCCCACCAGGCAGCAACCCTGTATGAGGACTGATGGTTCCCATTCAGGCCGTGGAATGAAACACTACGAAGTCACAGGAGTCATACCGCTCATTTCACCAACAATGAAAATCCAGGAGTGAATGTTCCAGAATTTGAAGCTACCACTTCAAATGTAACAGTCAGAGGCTCCGTTTCCTCCTCCGTAAAATGGGGATCCTGACAGCGTTTTCCTCACTGTGGTTCTGTGAGGATCTAATGTGGTGAGAGGGGTGAGGCATTTTGTACCTTCATGCAGTAGGCACAGAATGCACGTTCTTGTTGTTATCTTCCCGTTGCCGCTTTCACCTGTAATCCTTTCCCTCCTTCCCTCCTGTCCCCACCTTTACCCCACCTGTAACAGAGCTGTTGTTTAAAGCCAAACTCAGAGACTCCACCCTCTCTCAGAAGGCGTCCTTGAACCAACTGTGGAGTTCGTTATACCTCTGTATGACATCTGCCCCGTGAGTCCACATCTCAGACCTAAAGCCCTGCCCGTCTCTTCCACACTCCAGGCTGCTGCGGGGACAGTCTCGCAATGCTAACCTGACCGGTGACACCCCTGCTGAAAATCCTTTCATGGCTCCTGGCTCCTCCGTGTCTTCAGAGGGAAGTCTGAGCTGCCGGCCCACGGTGTTTGTCTCCACAGAATTCCGTCTTCACCACCCTGTCCAGCTCCCTCCATCCGGGCAGTGACCCACAAGCTTCTCACCTTTTAGACAGCTCTCTCTCTTTTTGGAACAGCACCCGCCTGTCCCCGAGCACCTCCCCGTGGTGAACCTTCACAACATGGCAGCCTATTCATTTGTGAGTCAGCTCCAAAGCAGGAGTTTTTCCCCACCCGCTGCACCCTGGGCAGGCTGACCACATCCTGCACTTGTGACTTTGCATAGAGTTTGATCACTTCACTGCGTCTGAACAATAAGTTGTGTTCCTTCCTTATTACACATCTGCCTCCATCTTGACAGGAGAAACAACATCTGAATAATAACAGTAATGATAGCAGCTTAGACTTACTGAGTGCTTCCCGGGGCTAGACACCGTTCAAGCACTTCAACTCACTGAGCCCTCACTACCCAGTGAAGTAGCTTCTATTGTTTTTCCATTTTATGGATGAGGAAACCAAGGCACAAAGACATTAAATAATGTTTCCAAGATGAAGCAATTAGTGAGTAGTTTATTCTCAGAGTTTAACACAGTGCCAGTGCAGGGTAGCTTGGTGCCTGGTAGATTCTGTGGGACTGAAATATTTAGTTTTGTGGTTGAACTACCCAAAATTCACTTGGGTTACAGGCCAAGCTGTCCTGCACGGGTTAAATCTCTTCACCCGAGGTCACTAGCTCGTATTTGAGCTGAGGCCACACGGCGTGGGACTCAGCGGGCGCCCGGCTGGCGCGCATCCCCCTCCAGGTTCTCAGTTAGTTGTTCTGCGAATTCCTAGCACACAAATATTTTATGACTGCATTTATTCTTCATAACAATATGAATGAGCAACTGAATAAAAGCCAAGTCCCTTGTGAAGCCAGAGGAAGAGTGATTAAATTATAATCATCCTGGATTAATTAATCTATAATATTTGCTCTTTATATGAAAGAAGAAAATCAGCCTTCAACATAAAGGTTATGTACTCCTGAGGTCTGTGTCTTAATAAAGGAAAGGCTTGGGGAAAAAACTTGACAAGCCCCCAAGATACGACATGTTGTAAATGTAGACAGAAGGTTATTACTGATATAAAATATATTCAATGTAATTATCAGCCACAACAAATAATCAGAGCGATGATAATGAATAATTAACATTTTTATACTCCTATAGTAATGTGTCTAATAGATAAGTGCGCAACATTGAATTAATTTATTATGCTATAGTGTTTTTAGTAATGAAAATTGCCTAATCAAAACATCTCTTCCACAGTATTGCCAGATACGGGCCGAAATCACTGATAAGGTTTATTTCTTTGTTTTCTGATCTAATTGTAGTAGAGATGCTGCAAAATATTTAGAAAAACTTAAGTAGAGAAATTGCAGGAAAAGTAAACTCAAAGCAAGCTATTGATCTCAGTCCAGGCGGAAATAAATTTAAAGACATCACTTTTGGCCCCCAGAATTAAGGGTTAATAAAGATATAGGAAGCAATTGTTCCTACCTGAGAAGAAAGGCTGCACAGAGAGGAGAGAGATCTTATGAGTCAGATTCATAGAGTTCTATCATGGGTCTCATTTATTCCAACTGCAGCTTCCTCAGGTCTTCCTTTCTACAAAACAGGAAAAGAAAAGATGGCCTTCGTCAGCAATTTCACGGTCGAGTTCAAGGTCACATCTTTCTCTTTGCCCCCTCATCATTTTGCCCACATGTTGGACTATAATGATCTGTTTCTTGCATCTGCCTTCCTCATCAAGCACAGCAAGGGCCACCTTCTGTTCATCTTTTTGTCTTCAGGGCCTAGCCCAATGCCTGGATGCTCAGTAAATCACTAATGAATAAATGATTTTCAAGCCTATCTACTTCTACTACCACTGGGAGATATAAATGTTAATGGATCTAACATGGTCATAATCTCATTGCTCTAGAATCTATTACCTAAAGCAAAGCGTGGTGGCCGAAGATGTTGAGAAGCAGGAATATGTGAACAATGACTGATCCACCTCTATTAAGGACTCCCATGAAGCATAGGTCAAGGAATAAAGGAATCCCCTCTTCTGGGTGTGGACCAAAGTGCTACCAAGCAGGGTGTGACATCGCTTCAAGCTACGGGAGAGACCAAATGGTATCTTACACCTCTCCTTCTTCTTGTTATTTTTTACAGGTTCTCTACAGCAGCCTCTTTTCAGACTAATGTGCACACCAATCACCTGCAGATGTTGTTAAAATGCAGATTCTAGTTCAGTAGATTGGAGGTGGGGCCTGAGACTCTGCATTGCTCACAAGTCCCCAGGTGATGCCAGTTCTGCTGGTCTGTGAGTCACACTTTCTGTAGCAAAGATCTGTAGCACCTCTTTCTTTATGTCTCGATATACCTGTTTGGCCGCTTTGAGATATGTTTATATTTGCATGTCATATGCATAATCGAGAAGGGACAAACTGCTGGTCTTGGTTTACCACAGATATGGTTGTCTTTCTACAGAAGCTATAGAGGAATCTACAGTGTTCATCTGGTCTCAGAATAGTCCAACAGTATGTACGGCACCTAAAGAGAAACAAACAGCTTCTTATGTGCTAAGCTTATATGCTAAACGCACATCCATGGTGTGACTGTGTCTTATTTTCAAATGTAATGGAGTTGCATGGCGTGTAGTCTGTGACAAGTGCAACATGCCCGCCTGTGTAGGTTATATATCACCTTCACATTAGTGTTTCTGCATTATTTTCACACCAACAACCAGAAATTTGCCTAAAGAGTGAAGGAGATAAAAAGAATGAAAAGAAACAGGAACAACCCAAATCTATCGTAACAATAAGCACCATTTAGTCAATGATTGTTGGGAGCTGGTTCTGTGCTCAGACTTTTACCCTGAAGCTGAGGCAGCTGAGGTCCAGGGGATGTAGGAATCTGACCAGAGTCAGAGATCTTAGATGTTGCTGAGCCCAGAGTTGACCCCCTGCCTGCGTAACGCCAAACTTCATGGTGTGGACAACTGCAGGAATAGTCCCAGACCCACAGCCTCAGTCACACATGGTCTGAGGCACTGTAAGACCAAAAAGTATATGACGATGCACAGACTATAAGGGCTTACACTTTGATGAATGCGAGAAAGCATCCTCATAACAAGAGAAATCACCACGGCTCTGTAGATTCACCCTGAATGAGGCGAGGGCCCAACATAAAACGGGCCAGAGAAAGAGGAAGGGTTGCAAACTAGGGTAGCCACGGATGGCTTCGTGAAGGTGGTTAGGAATGAATTTGGCTCTAGAGACCGAAGTGATAGTGGGATTTAAATAAGGATGGAGCAAGAGGAGGACCTAGTAAAGGTGGGCAAATCTAGGGCTTCAGGGAGCAGTGAGTGGAGTGACGTGGTTAGACCAAAGGATTCTGTGTCCCCTAGAAATGTGCTTCCCACATCTGGCTCTGCATCAGACTCGCCTGCAGAAAGTAGTCAAAACACAAACTCCCAACCCACCCTCCCCCAAGTCTGAGAGCATCTGCATCTCCCCAGTAAAGCTTGGCTGAAGCTTGGGATAAAGCTCCCAAGCAGCTGCCTGCACAGGGTAGGACCCGCCTCTGGGAGCACTCCACCAGCCCAGGAGACTCCCACGGCCTGGAGTCCCTGTGAAAGTGGGGCCCAAATCCTTCCTGTGGGCATTCCCAGCCACAGTGAAGTGGCTGGCATGGAGTAGGGGCTCAGTGCTGGCAGGAGAAATGGATGGAAGTGGCCTTGGAGAGGAGAGAGAGATGAGGAGGCTCTGCTTCAAGAGTCAGCAGGGAAAGCTTATAGCACCTGGACCCTTCACTAATGTAGGAGGAAATCTGCAAACATCTTTCCACGAATACAGCCCATCTCAAGTATGAGCAAATTGTGGGTCTTTGGACCAGGAACAGAAGAGGTCTGTACTGACCCTGGCTGAGCCTGAGATGTTGCTCCTGCTATGCCTGGGGCTGAGCCAGGCCTCCAGGTAAACTCGGAGAGGCAGGCAGTGCCAGGCTTAATGAAGAATGCGTGCTTTTCTCTGCTCCCATGCCCAAGGCAGCCCCAATCCCCCTCAACCTCCATGAGGACTCCTAATGGAATCTCTTTAATTCTTGTTTTCAAATTTCTTGAGGGGTCCAAGAAATTTGAAAAGAGGAACCTCTGTGTTCAGCCACTATTGATTTATTTTGGTTCCGGTTGGCAGATTTTTATATAAAAACAAAGAACAAAGTAAGTCTCCAGGGCTGGCCTGAGCTGATTACATTAGAACCTGTTCCACCTTGTGGCACTGGGGAGGGGCTGATTTCCATCTGTGCAGCAAGCCTGAGACCAAGAGAGATGCAGCCATACCAACGGAGGAAAGGGAAACTTAAAGTAAGTACTTAGATGTTTGGGGAGTAAAATTCTGCCAGTTATGGAAGGAGTGAGGCAAGCAAATGATTTTCACTGCTTTCAGTGAAAATCTCAAGTCAGTTGGTTGATTTACACTGATTGAGTGTGTTACTCATTAATCCTCCGGATTTCACTAGTGTAGACACACAGCTTCAAAGACATGTCAGTTAGGAGTTGCGCTTGGCTATAAACGGCTGCAATCTGAAAAACAAGGGCTTTCACAATTTAACACAAAGGAGGTATCTGGAGGTAGTCCATCCAGGGATGCTAAAAACACTCCACAATCACATCAGCGACCCAGACTCCTTCTGTTTTCTGCTCTGTCATTCTTCCCGTCTGCTTGTTGCCTCATAGTGATAAGACGCCTGCTCTAACTTCACCATTGCTTCCAAGATCTAGACAGAAAATAGAGAAGATGAGAGGCAGAGGGACATGTGCTGGCTGAGTCTGCTCTCCTTTTAAGGTGATTGCCTTGGAAGTTCCACCCAAGAAATTCAGCTTATATCTCATGGACCTGAGCTGTTCCCAGCACCATAATGAATATATAAACCATTTCCGTCAACCCAAAAGTTTTCCTTATGCCCATTCCAGTGACTCCCCACTTCTAGCCCTACTCCAGGCAAGCACTGATCCCTGCGTTTTTTGAAGGTGTCAAATCATCACTCAATTTTGAGAAAGGCCAAGTCAGATTTCAGAAGTGGAGGACAGTGACTCCAGAAACCACAATGAAAGGCACATATGGTTCTGGGATTACGGAGTCTTTGCTACTGGCAGGACATAGGTTGTTGAGGGTATGGGATCTGATTTGACAGGGAAATAAAAGATCAGAATGGATAAGGAAGAGAGAAGTAGGAGAAGGAAAGGAAAAAGTGAAAGGAGTGCTACTCTGTCTGATGAGGGCGGCATTCTGACAAAGCTTCACCAAGAAGATGCAATATGTAAGACTCTCTAAAACTGTAATGGCAGTTTCCAGATGCACCAGGAGAGAAAGGGCTTTCCCAGCAGAGACACCCACAAGTGCAAGTGCATGGAAGCTTGAGAGAGTATGAAGCGCAATTAGTTCTGGCAGAAGTGACTAGAAGAAAGGCAGGCAGGGGCCAAATGAGTAAGGATCTCACATTATCGTGGTAAGCGCTGTAGAGGGGAGAGTCATGAAATGATTTTAAGGATAAGGAATTGTATGACCAGATTTGCATTTTAGAAAGGAGACCCTGGCTGAAATTTGTAGAAAAGGTTGAAGGAGAGGAATATCAAGGCAAGCAGAAACTGCTCCAGCGGTCCAGGTGAGAAGTCACACAGGTTGATATAAGAAATGGAGCGGGAGGGGGAGGAAGAGGCTTTAGTAAAGATAGTAAAGAGGTAGAGTAGGCAGGTTAGGTGGGTTAAGCAGAGTCACATAGCAAAGAACAGGCGGACCAGAGATTCAAACCTGACTGTGGGACCTTGAGCAAGTTATGTGATTTGGTGACACAATCTTCTCTTTTTCAAAATGAGGCTAATAATAGTAGCTGTTGTTGGGAGATTGCTCTCTGTGGGTCTCTTGATTTTCTGCACATTTTGTGAGCAAAGCACTAACTGCTCTTTGTTTAAGACTATCTTTTCAAGGTTGTTTACGTAGCCTTGGAAGATAGAGACCATGTCTCCCTCCAGAGCAAAGAGTAGGCATGTTTACTTCCCATTATAAAAGATTCAGGTCCCCAAAGCTCAGGGTTTATCTCCTGTAAATCAACCCACTGTGTCTACAGGTGTCATCTGGCCCTCTTTGTACCACTCTCTGGGAATTAGCACAAAAATGCGGATATTCTGTCTACTTTTATTGCTGTGAGTAATACATCGTCCTTTGTCTTTAAGCCAGGAATCTAGCATCTTCTACTAACATCCAAAAAAAAATGGTGGCAAGCTACCTTGTTAGCTTGCAAGTAGGGTTAAGTCTTAGGTGAACCTAAGAATTGGATTGTGCCTCCCAACCTCATTCACTACTTGGGGAAAGAAATAAGAGGTGGGAGTGGATCTGGAAGGGGCTTAACATTTGCTTTCCCATCATTGGCTTACTGAGATAGTGTATGTAAATCACCTAGTGCATAGTGGACACACAGAAAAGGCAAGCAAAACCCAGAAGGCTCACTGAGAGGTGTGAAGACACACAAGAGGCAAAGCTAGGATGAGAGCTCTTCTAGACTGGGGGTCATAAGAGAGGATGATGAATATAGTCACGTGCTGCATAACAACATTTCTGTCAATGACAGACCGCATATACGATGGTGGCCCGGTAAGATCAGTACCATATAGCCTCGGTGTGTAGTAGGCTGTACCATCTAGGTTTGTGTAATTACATTCTGTGATGTTTGCACGATGCAATTGCCTAACGATGCTTTCTCAGAATGTATCCCCCTCGTTAAGCAATGCATGACCGTATTTGCTGCTAAGCAACACTGCACTGTAAACAATTTTTTTCTTCTGTTAAAATTATCTGCTTGTATATCTACAAGGGAAAGCTTAAAAAAAAAAACCACCCTCTAAATCACTTTGTTTGTTTGTTTTTAAAGAAAAGCATTTAGAACAGCCTGCAGCAATTAAATATTTCCTGCTACCCCAGTTCATCCCCCGTTGACTTTATAGAAGAGGTGGAGAGCTAAGTTAGCAAAGTCTTCGCCTTCTTAAGCCACCTCATCAACAACTGCCTGAGGGGATTCGAAGAAACAGGTTTGGTGTCTCTCTCCTTCGGGTTTTCCCTGTTTTTCCACACAGATATCTATCTGGAAGCATTCCCCAAAGCTTAGAAAAGGTGAAAGGCAAATACTGGACAAAATGTTAGAACCCTTAAGGACTTATTATTTGTTCCAAATATAAAAAATAATTCCTAGATAAAACATTTCAATTTTACAAATCAAGAATAGCTGCTTAATCCATAACAAATTAAAAACCATTGTTCTATTCCTGGTCCAGAAACACAGTAGTTGGACCAAAGATTTCAATTCTGCATTTCCCATCCAATGCCTGTATTTGATCTTTATCTTTAAGTAAACCTGAAGTTACATAGTTGGGCTATTGAAGATTTCTCTTTTGTCTGAGTTAATAGCATTTATTGTCATGAAAAGGATTATCATTACCCTTTAAACTTGGGAAGTGCCATTCATAGTTATCCAATAGGAACAGTCCATTGATCACTGATATAAATATCATACATTGCGTGCCTGATGGTAGGCCAGGAACAAACTTCAAATAACTGGGATATCAGATATTGACCTTGGTCCCTGCAGTGGGAGCAGATGTATTCATGGATAGTAAGTTCTCTCTCAAAGCCAAAGTGAATGACACTTGAATTTCTTGAACAGCTTTAGTCGAATGTCAAAGATAAGCCCTCCTCAGAAAGTAGAGTGAATACTAGGAAATCACTCGGGCCAAAGAGAACAATCAGTAACCTGTGGGTTAGGAATAGAGCAAGGAGGGGTGAGGAGAACAAAGGAAGATCCCTTCTCTGAGACACTCCATGGTAAGAGGCAGCTGGAGTAGAAGGGCTCCTTTGCCATCACTCCTCCACCATCCTTCATTCTCATTTTAGGCAAGACTAAGGCTCAGAGATGTGAATTGTCTTATCTGAGGTCCCCCAGCTCTTTGAGCTGAGCCTGGTTTCCTGAACCCCAGCCAGTTGTTCTCAACTCTCAACTCATCTTCTCTTCCCAAAAGTCTCCTAATAACTCCCTCTGCTCAGGAAGTCCACATTGACTGGGTAGGCCTTGATAAAGATACAGCATGGAACAGAGAATTTCCAGATTGGAAGAAACCTCAGTGATCATCTAGCCCCTTTATTTAAAAATGGGAGACAGAGGGCTATAAAGGATACCTGGCTTGTCCAACATCACTTCTTCTCCAGCTTTCTCCCTATAGATTGTTACAGAAATGAAAGAAAGAAGGGAGGGGGGTAGGGAAAGAGGAGAGAGTATAGCATTTTTCATCTCAGTTGGCGCCTCTGCTTTCCTCCCCACTGTTGCCTCATTTCCTCTCTCAGCTCCATCTCTCCTCTCATGATGAAAATAAAAATAGGTGCAGAGCCTGGGAGCCTTCCACTCCTTCCACTCCCTCCACCCACCCTCCCAACCCAGATACCAAGTGCCAAATGCCTCTTTACTCTCTTCAACTGGCACCTCTTCTCCACCTCCCTCTTTCTTCCACATTCTTTACTTCTCACCTCATTTCTATAACAATCTCCTCACTATCAATAAGCTTGCCCATCTCCAGTCTATTTCCTACACTTCCAGAGGGCACATCCGACTTTCCAAATGAAAATTCTTTATGCCTTAGTTATCTTTAAAAGAAAATTCAAAGTTGTTGTAAGATTGTACAAGATCCTTCCTGATCTGACTCCTGCCTTCTCCAGACTCACCTCCATCACATATTCATTTACTCACGTATTCATTTACTCACTACGTGATGTAGATAGAATACGTGCCATGCAATGATCTAGGCACTGAGTGCACATGCCCCACTTACTGATACATTGCTCTTTACACTTCTGCTCCACCCATGCACCATGGCCTCAAGTTCCCCGATGTGTCACGCTTTCTCTAACTCTGCTTATCTGCTGCTACTTTTACTCTATTTCTCTCTCTTTCTCTCTCCTATTTATACTTCTTTTTTTTTTTTTTTAATACTTCTAAACTCAGCTTGGATACATTCTTCTCCAAGAATCATTGTCTGGCCCTCTATTCTGGATGAGCGACTGACTTTTTTTCATAGACCCTAGACCTTGTCATACATTGTAGAAATTGTTGGCTGTCCACACCCCCCACTGTGCTGTAGGCTTGGAGATGGGAAAGGTTATATCTTTATCTCTGTATGCCCTTACCTAGCTCATGACCTGGTGTATTATAGTATAGTAGGTCTTCAATAAATATTTGTTGTATGAATAAATATATGAATGAAGTCTTATCCTCCCAAACAGATAACTGTTAGTTCTTCTCAACCTTGTCCAGGGAACTCAACTGCTCGACTATACACTTCCCTTTACAATTTTATCTCTGAGATGGTATGAAGGACCGTTTCTAGATCCAGCAAAAGAAAAAGGCTACAGATTTTAATCCAACCAAAGAAGATTAAAATGACTAGGATAATTCTTCAGCCACTATTTTCTGTGTAACTTTGGGCAAATCACCTCCTCTCCTTGGTTCTTCTCCAACTGTAAATGGAGGTAAGGAGGAATGAGATTTTCTCTAAAGTTGCACACATCATTCAACAACGTAGCTAACAGGTGCATCAGTTCTGACTTTTAGGAAGTTAACCATAGAAAACCTTCCCAGTAGCACAGATCTGACAAAAACAGGAACTCCATTGTGTGTATATGTGTGTTTGTGCATGTGCCTGTGTTTGTGTGCACGTACCAGCCTAGGAACTGAAGTGGGATAAAGAAAGGTGGTGAATCATCATCTCTCACATCTCCGCAGAGAAAGGGGAATATTTGTTTTGACCTTGTGATCTTACGGGAGTGATTTAGCTTTTCTAAAGATTAGCTTCTTCATCTGTAAATTAAAAGAATATTCACTCAGCAAACTCAAAGAACATCAAGAACTGGAACAGAACAATTACACTATATATATGAGTTGTCGTGGGTTTTTTAAAAATTAAATTTGTTCTAAACCTTGCAAGAGAACTATTGTAAAGAGCAACAACAAATAGACCAAGGCCATTAAAAATCTGTTAGAACTAACATACAAGTTCAGCAAGGTTGAGGAGAGAACCTTAAGGATTCAAGATTCAGCATACAAAAATCAACTGTAATTCTATACAGTAGCAATTAGCACACAGAAAATGAAATTAAGGAAAGAATTCCATTTATAATAACATCAAAAAGAATAAAATACTTAGGAATAAATTTAACAAAAGGAATGTAATATTTACACTCTGAAAACTACAAAACATTGATGAAAGAGGTTAAAAAAGACCTAAATAAGTGGAAAGACATCCCATGTTCATAGATCATAAGACTCAGTATGGTTAAGATGGCAATACTCCCAAAACTGATCTACAGATTCGAGGCAATCTCTATCAAAGTTCCAGCTGACTCCTTTACATAAACTAACAACCTAAACCTAAAATTCATATGGAAGTTCCAGGGGCCCAGAAGAGCCAAAACAATGTTGAAAAAGAAGAAAAAAGTTAGAGGTCTCAACACATCTTAATTTTAAAACTTACTACAAAGCTGCAGTAATCAAGACAGTGTGAACTGGCCTAAGGATGGACACACAGACCAATGAAATAGAATTGATAGTCTGGAAATAAATCTTCACACTTACAATTGATTTTCAACAGGAATGTCAAGACAATTTAATTGGGACACAATAGTCTTTTCAACAAATGATACTGGAGCAGTTCACATGCAAAAGAATGAAATTGAAACCCTACTTCAGACCACGCACAAAAATCAACTCAAAATGAATTAAAGACCTAAGTGAAAGAGCTGAAACCATGAAATTCTAAGAAGAGCACAGGCTTCAATCTTCATGATCTTGGATTAGGCAGTGGTTTCTTAGATATTATACCAAAAGCACAACAACAAAAATAGATTAACTGGACATCATCAAAATTCAAAACTTTTGTGCTTTAAATAACATCATAAAGTGAAAACACAACCCTTAGAATGGGAAAAAGCTTTTACAAATCATATATCTTATAAGGGATTGGTATACAAAACATAGGCATAGCTTTGTTTTATTGTGCTTGCTTTATTGTACTTCACAGAAATTGCATTTTTTACAAATTGATGATTTGTGGAAACCTTGAAACAAGCACATCTATTGGCACCATTTTTACAACAGCAATTTTTCACTTCTTGTCTCTGTGTCACATTTAGGTAATTTTCACAATATTCCAAACTTTTACATTATTATTATATTTGTTATGGTGATCTGTGATCAGTCATCTCTGATGTTACTATTGTAATTACTTTGGAGTATTGTGAACTGCGCCCATGTAAAACAGTGAACTTAATAAATGCTGTGTGTTCTAGCTGCTCCACTGACTGGCCATCCCCCCATCTCTCTCCCTTTCCTTGGGCCCCTCTATACCCTGAAACACAACAATGTTAAATTAATAAATGTTGTGTGTGTTCTAACTGCTCCACTGACTGGCCATCCCCATCTCTCTCCCTTTCCTTGGGCCCCTCTATACCCTGAAACACAACAATGTTAAATTAATAAATGTTGTGTGTGTTCTAACTGCTCCACTGACTGGCCATCCCCATCTCTCTCCCTTTCCTTGGGCCCCTCTATACCCTGAAACACAACAATGTTAAATTAGGCCAATTAATAATCCTACAAAGGCCTCTAATTGTTCAAGTGAAAGGAAGAGTCACACATCTCTCACTTTAAATCAAAAGCTAGCAATCATTAAGCTTAGTGAGGAAGGCGTGTCAAAACCTGCGATAGGCCAAAAGCTAGGCCTCTTGTGCCAAACAGTTAGCCAAGTTGTGAAACAAAGGTAAAGCTCTTGAATGAAATTAAAAGTACTACTCCAGTGAATACACAAATGACAAGAAAGTGAAATAGCCTATTGCTGATATGGAGAAAGTTTTAGTCATCTAGATAGATGATCAAACCAGCCACAACATTACCTTAAGCCAAAGCCTAATCCAGAGCAAAGCCCTCACTCTCTTCAATTCTGTGAAGGCTGAGAGAGGGGAGGAAGCTGCAGAAGAAAAATTAGCAGAGGTTGGTTCATAAGTTTTAAGGACAGACGTTATCGCCATAACATAAAAGTGCAAGGTGAAGCAGCAGGTGCTGATGTAGAAGCTGCAGCAAGTTATCCAGAAGATCTAGCTAAGGTCGTTAACGAAGGTGGCTACACTGAACAACCGATTTTTAACGTAGGTGAAACAGCCTTCTATTGGAAGAAGATGTCATCTAGGACTTTCATAGCTAGAGAGGAGAAGTCAATGACTCGAGAGGAGAGGGGAAGCTTCAAAGCTTCAGAGGACAGGCTGACTCTCTTGTTAGGGGCTAATGTCGCTGGTGAGTTTAAGTTGAAACCAATGCTCATTTACCATTCCAAAAATCTTAGGATCCCTAAGAATTAGGCTAAGTCTACTCTGCCTGTGCTCTATAAATGGAACAACAAAACCTAGACGACAACACATCTGTTTACAACACGGTTTATTAAATATCCTAAGCCCTTTGTTGAGAACTTCTCATCAGAAAAAAAGATTCTTTTCAAAATAGTACTGCCCATTGAGAATGCACCTGGTCACCCAAGAGCTCTGATGGAGATGTACAATGAAATTAATGTTGTTTTCATGCCTGCTAACACAATATCCATTCTGCAGCCCATGGATCAAGGAGTAATTTCAACTCTCAAGTCTTATTATTTAAGAAGTACATTTTGGGGGCTGGCCCAGTGGTGTACTAGTTAAGTTCACGCACTCTGCTTTGCGGTTTGCAGGTTTGGGTTCCAGGTGTGGACCTACACACTGCTCATAAATCCAGGCTGTGGTTGCATCCCACATACAAAATAGAGGAAGATTAGCACAGATGTTAGCTTAGGGCCAGTCTTCCTCAAGTAAAAAGAAGAAGATTGGCAACAGATGTTAGCTCAGGGCCGGTCTTCCTACCAAAAAAAGAAAGAAGTGCATTTTGTAAGGCTATATCTATCATACATAGTGATTCCTCTGCTGAATCTGGGCAAAGTAACTTGAAAACTTTCTGGAAGGATTCACCATTCTAGATGCCATTAGAAACATTCATGATTCATGGGAAGAGATCAAAATATCAACATTAACAAGAGTTTAGAAGAAGTTGGTTCCAACCCTCATGGATGACTTAGAGGGGTTCAAGACTTCAGTGGAGGAAGTAACTGCAGATGTGGTGGAAATAGCAAGAGAACTAGAATTAGAACTGGAGCCTGAAGATGTGACTGAATTGCTGCAATCTCATGATAAAACTTTAACAGATGAGGAGTTGCTTCTTATGGATGAGCAAAGAAAGTGTTTTCTTTTCTTTTTTTTTTTATTGAGGAAGATTAGCCCTAAGCTAACATCCGCCACCAATCCTCCTCTTTTTTGCTGAGGAAGATTGGCCCTGAGCTAACATCAGTGCCCATCTTCTTCTACTTTATATGTAGGATGCCTGCCACAGCATGGCTTGATAAGCAGTGCATAAGTCCGTACCAGGGATCCAAATCGGTGAACCTGGGGTGCTGAAGAGGAGCATGCAAACTTAACTGTTATGCCACCAGCCGGGCCCCAGGAAGTGTTTTCTTGAGATGGAATCTACACCTGTTGAAAATTGTTGACATGACAACAAAGGATTTCGAATATTACATAAACTTACTTGATAAGGCAAAGGCAGCATTTGAAAGGATTGACTCCAATTTTGAAAGAATTTCTACTGTAGGCAAAATGCTATCAAACAGCATCACATGCTGCAGAGAAATCGTTCATGAAAGGAAGAGTCAACTGATACAGCAAACACCACCATTGTCTTAGGTTAAGAAATTGCCACAACCACCCCAACTTTCAGCAACCACCACCCTGATCAGTCAGCAGCCATCGACATTGAGGCAAGACCCTCCACCAGCAAAAAGATTACAACCACTAAAGGCTCAGATGATGGTTAGCACTTTTTAGCAATAAAATATATTTTAATTAAGGCATGTACGTTGTTATTTTAGTCATAATACTATTGCACACATAATAGACTATAGTACAGTGTAAACATAACTTTGTGTGTGTGTGTGTGTGAGAAAGATTGGCCCTGAGCTAACACTTGCTGCCAATCTTCCTCTTTTTGCTTGAGGAAGATGGTCCCTGAGCTAACATCTGTGGCAGTCTTCCTCTACTTTGTATGTGGGATGCCTCCACAGCATTGCTTGATGAGTGGTGTGTAGGTCCACGCCCAGGATCCAAACCTGCAAACCTTGGGTCACCCAAGTGAAGCATGCGAACTTAACCACTACATCATTGGGCCGACCCATAAACATAACTTTTATATGTACTAGGAAACCGAAAAATTAGTGTCACTTGCTTTATTGCAATACTCACTTTGTTGCGGTGGTCTGGACCTGAACCCACAATATCTCCAAAGTATGCTTGTATATAAAGAACTCTTACACTCAATAATTAAAAGACAAATATCCAAATAAAAAAATCAACAAAAGACCTGACCAGACATTTTTCCAAAGAAGATATACTAATGGCCAACAGGTACATGAGAAGATACTCAAAATCTCTAGTCATTAGGGAAATGCAAATCAAAACCATATAAGGCATCACCTCCCACTTACTAAAATGGCCATCATCAAAAAGATAAGAGATAACAAATGCTGGCAAAGATGTGAAGAAAAGGGAACACTTGTGCACTGTTGGTGGGAATGTAAATTGGTGCAGCCACTATGGAAAAGTGCGGAGATTCCTCAAAAAATTAAAAATAGAACTACCATATGATTCAGCAATTTCAATTCTAGGAATATATTCAAAGGAAACAAAAAACACTAACTCAAAAAGTTATCTGTGGGGCTGGGCTGGTGGCACAGTGGTTAAGTGTCTGCACTCCACTTGGGGGGCTCAGAGTTCTAGGGTTCCGACCCCCGGCATGGACCTATGCACTGCTCATCAAGCCATGCTGTGGAGGCATCCCACATACAAAATAGAGGAAGATTGGCATAGATGTTAGCTCAAGGACCATCTTCCTCACCAGAAAAGAAAAAAGAAAGAGAAATCTTAAAAACAAAAGTTATCTGCATCCCCATGTTCATAGCAGCGTTATTTACAATAGCCAGGACATGGAAAAAACCTAAGCATGCATTGAGGGATGAAAGGATAAAGAAGTTGTGATGTATATACAATGGAATACTACTCAGCCATAAAAACACAAGGAAATCCTGCCATTTGCAATAACTTGGACAGACATTGAAGTCGACGAGAAGCTAAGTGAAAAAAGTCAGACATAGAAAGACAAATACTGTATGATATCACTTATATGTGGAATCTAATTTAAAGAAAACCTCATAGAAAAAGAAATCAGATTTGTGCTTACCAGAGGTAGGGGTTGGGGTAGGAGAAATTGGAGGAAGGGGTTAAAAGGTACAAACTTCTAGTTATAAGATAAATAAGTACTAGGGATGTAACATACAACATGATGCTTATAGTTAAACCTCTGTATGAGATGTATGAAAGCTAAGAGAGTAGATCCTGAGTTCTTATCATAACGGAAAATTTTTTTTTCTTTTTCTTTTCTTTTTCTTTTCATTCTTTTATAGCATATTCTTTATTTGAGATAATGGATGCTAAATAAACTTATGGTGGTAATCATTTCACAATATATGTAAGTCAAACCATTGTGCTGTATACCTTAGACTTATGTAAGTCAATTATATCTCAATAAAACTGCAAAAAAAAAAAAGGCAAAGCATCTGAGTAGACATTTCTTCAAGGAAGATAAGCAAATAGCTAATCAGCACATAAAAATATGTATACCATCATTAGCCATCAGGGAAATGCAAATCAAAACCACAATGAAATACTACTTCACACCCACTAGGATGGCTATAATCAAAGACAGATAATAAGAAGTGTTGATGAGGGTGTGGAGAAATTGGAACCCTCATACACTGCTGAATGTTAAATGGCACAGCTGCTTTGGGAAACATTCTGGCAGTTCCTCAAATGGTTAAACATAATTGCTGTATGATCCGATAATGCTACTCCTAGACATATACCCAAGAGAAATGAAAGTATATGTCCACAATAAAAACCTGTAAATGGATGTTCATAGAAGCATCATTCATATCAGCCAAAAAGTGAAAACAACCCAAATGTCCATCAACTGATTAATGGACAAACAAATTGTGGTATATCCAAACAACGGATTAGTATTCAGCCATAAAAAGGAATGAAGTACTGGTTAATGCTAAAACATGAATGAACCTAGAAAAGATGCTAAAAGAAAGAAGCCAGGCACAAAGGACCAAATATCGCATGATTCCCTTTATATAAATGTCCAGAATAGGCAAATCTACAGAGACAGAAAGTAGATTAATGGTTGCCTAGATCCGAGAGGGATAAGGGGATTGGGGAGTGATGGCTAAGGGATGTGGGGTTTCTTTTTGGGGTAATAAAAGAGTCTAGAATTGACCACAGTGATTGGTATACAACTCCGTGAATGTACTAAAAACTGTTGACTTTTAACCTTAAATGAAGGCATTGTATAATATTGAATTATATCTAAATAAAACTGGTAAAAAAAAAAAAAAGACAAAAAACTAAGGGCTCCACCAAGATGTTTCTCATCCAGAGGGTCTTCTCCCTTCAGGATCTCCACATCCTGTACTTTACACTAACCAACTAAGGGCTTGGTTATCAGATACTTGTGTGTGCATTGCTTGTGTGCATGCATACACACACATTCACACACATACACACTCACACACACACAAACACACACATCAGTTCCTTGGCCACAGAACTGCCCTGGCTTTCTGGTTAGGGCAGGGGTGGAAGGGAGTGAGAGATAGCCAGGGACTATTTTTATAAATGTAAATCGTACCAAAACAATTGTTCTCATTTATTTTCCCTAGAGCAGGAGGAGGGGAACGGAAAGGAGGGGAAGCATGCAAGATGTCACTGCGCTTCTCACTCACTGCACGTGTGGGATGCTGATCTCACTTCAGCAGCCTCCGAGCGCAGGTCCCAGGAGTGAGAGAAATAATGAAGTCTAGTCGGACCAGCTGATGCTGCCTTCCTGTGTCTACGAAAGGCAGCTGCCTCAGTGCTGTCGTTTCAGGGGAGCCAGACAGGGCTGTGCCCACAAATCTCTACCTGCATCCTAACCGCCTCTTGCCAGGCATGAGGATAGTCCTGGAAACTCACTTACTGGGGACTGCTTCCAGACTGCTGTGATTCTGATGCTTGACTGCCCAGCATCTGTGCCATCACTATGACCCCTGCTTCCGGAGGTAGACCTGCTTAGTGTAAGGAAAGGACACTGCACTAATCATGATCTTTGATATGCAGGAAGAAGTTTACCATTGACTTTTGGAAAGTTCTTCCTGGCTCTTAAGAAAGCTTAGGGAAGCTTCTTGCCTTCTCCTCCTGGATATGAACTAGGAAATGTGTAGCCTTGATCGCTCCTGGGAGCCATCCTGCACCCGGCAGGGGAACCAGACTTATTGCGGAGGTGATTCTGCAAATGGCCGAGGGGTTGACAGGATGAAGTTCAGTCCTTGATGACAGCCTCCAGATCAATCAGTCCTGGAACTCTATTTCTGGACTTCCTATTATGTGCGGCAATAAACCTGTGGTTGAGGCAGGTCGGACTGAGATTTTCGACCCTCGAGATTGAAAGCATGCTAACTATTGCAGAGATTTCCGGAGGATACATGCCGCAGCTTGGAGGGGACAGTGACAGCAGTTGGCATGTGTATGGAGAGCTGTGGGGAGAGTGTTCTCCCACTTGCCTATGAATCTATGAGTGGATATTAGCATGTGTGGGTGTGGGTGAGCATGAGGACATAGGTGGATGACTACATTCTCTTACTCATTCACTCATTCATGAAACAGCCCATATTAAGCCCTCACCATGCTCAACAAATCCCTAACGTGAAGGGAAGGGTAGGAGTGTATGAGTATGTGTGTAATCTATGAGAACATGTGTGCAAATGTGCACATGTGCCTGTTTTCTGCCAGAGGATTATTGGATTTGTCTGCAATCTGCTCTCTTGGCTGAAGTCATCATCTCCATAAGAGGAGTCCTTATCTCCACATCCTCTCCATGGCTCATCATTAATTCTGTGCTGAACGGAAAGGCTAAGACGGCTGTGGGGGAAGTCAGTGCCAAGTGGTGTACAAATGACAGGCTCTGGCATTGACGATCTTAGCACCAGGAAGCAAGGCCTTGGACCTCAGAGGGGGCAGTGGTATGAGGCTCATCCAAACAAGGTTCATCTCCTATAATTGATTTCTTCTGGCAGGTCTGACCTCCTAACGGGGCCCTGCCTAGGCTGGCTCTATTATAATTAGTCTCTGGTCCCTGAGACACCAACCACATGCAGGCTTATAGGGACAGGCTGCGGCTGCCTAGGGTTAGAAACTTGTCAGGTAATTCACAAAGCAAATAATTCACTTTACAAAACAAAAGTGCTTTTAAAAAAGTGCTATGTTTTGATCCCCTCTTTTACAATTATAAATTCTAGGTGCAATTTAATATTCAGATTGTTAATATTACATGGTACAAATATGCTAAATCAGAAAAATTTTGCGATCTTCTCTATAGATGCCGAAAAGGTGTTAGATTAAATTCTGCTTCCATTTTTACTTTTAAAATGCCTTAATAAACTAGAAACGGATATATATTTCTGCAAAATAATAAATAAAATGTTGCTCAAATCAACCACCATTGTTATATCTAATGATTAATCACTAGAGACACTTCTATCAAAATCAGGGAAAGATGGAGGTAACCTCTGCTAAGCACTATTACTTACCATTGTTCTGCAAATTCTAACCAATGCAACAAAATAAGGGAAAAAAAGGTCAAAAGAAGAGATACCAGAAATAAAAGAAAAACCAAATTGTCATTATCTTGCAGAATCTTGGCACATTTTATTTTGACAATAATCTCAATGATTTTATCCGACTTCTGAATGAAACAGATAGTTACTAACAAACCTAGAAAGATAAATATTATCCTCCACAACGATCATTTGATCTTACATATCGCGCCAGGGATGACTTCAACCAGATAAGAATGGATAAAGGTTAGTTATTTCAAAACGGAAAGCATCATATTCAGCAAACGTTCTCCAATACTAAATTGCTTATAACCAATAATTCACTATAATACCAGGCAGAGAGTGTGTGCAAATTTGCAGATACCACATTTCTTTGATGTTAAGATGTAATATTAAAAATTGTAAGTAGTTGAGAAGTTGGGACATGTCTTCCAGTCAATGTATACATATCTGTTTAATGTTTTAGTGTATCCTTTTTCCTAAATGACTGTAATTATCTTATAGTCTTAGAATGGAGTCAATATTGCTCAAAACTAGATGTATGCTGTGTGTTTTGCTGTGGTTTTCATGGGGCCCCGGTGGGTGTGTGATAACGTCCACAGTGAACATTTTCCATGTTCAAAACATTGCGGGTCTCTGAGGTGGGAACACGGGAGCCTCGTCCACGTGTGAGTCTGGTGTTTGCGGTCAGCCCCAGATGGACTTGGTCTTAGAGCACTGTGCTGACCCAGCCCCTCGGTTCTCCTCAGCCCCATGTGGAGAAGGAGTGCCTTTCCTTTTGAACACAATCATTAGTTAAGCTCTGTAATCTTCATAAAAAAGCTTTAACCTGATGTGCCTAGTTGACTATCAAAGCATGTGACCTGTCACTTCATCTGGAAAAGGCTCACCCCAGGTTCTGGCTGGGGAGAACTTTCTTGAACTTTCTTTCATCCAAAACTCATGAGGAGCTTGGTGATGAGAAAACACACCTGTAGATAATTGTCTGAGGGGCACACAGATTTAAATCTTTCTCCAGATCAGTTGTATCTAAAAGTGTTTTAACCATGAGAACATTTGTTCAAGCATAAAAGAGATGGATAAAGAGCTCTTCTGCCTGAAGTGGATATAAGGAATAAGAACTTCGCTTACAGCCTTATTTTTATCCCCATCTTGACTCCCAGGAGAGTCTGAGGAGATGCTGGAGAGCATAGTTAGAAATACATTCCTCGGGGCTGGCCCCATGGCCAAGTGGTTAAGTCCATGCACTCCACTTTGGCAGCTGGGGGTTCACTGGTTCAGATCTTGGGTGCAGACCTACACACTGCTCATCAAGCCATGCTGTGGCAGTGTCCCACACAGAACAGAATGACCTACAACTATGATATACAACTAAGTACTGGAGCTTGGGGAGAAAAAAAAGAGGAAGATTGGTAACAAATGTTAGTTCAGGGCCAATCTTTCCCACCAAAAAAAAAAAAAAAAGAAAGAAAAAAGAAATATATTCCTCTAGATGTCTTTCATTTGCACCTGGGTCATTCAAAATCACCAGAGAGCTGATTCTCTGGACAATTGTTTTTATTGCCTGAGCTTTGTGTGTAAGCCATGAATCTGAATAAAGAGATTTTACCAACATATATGCATATGCACACCCATACACACTCATGCACACATACAAACCAGCTAAATGAAGCTTGCAGTGACGTATATTGTTGAGATGTTCTTGAGGACACTGTTTGCTACCATTAAGGAAGATACTTTTTAACAAAAATTAATAAATACTTGTATAACACTATGTGCTGGGTACTATTCTAGGGACGTTGCAAATATTAATTCATTTAAGTCTCATAAGAACCCTATGAGATAGATTCTATAATTATCCACATTTTGTAGATGAGGAAACTGAGGTGCAAAGAGTTATGTAAATTGCCCGAGGTCACACAGCTCTGCCGTGATGGGGCTGGAATTTGAACCCAGTCACTCTAGCTCTGGAGTCTACTTTCTGACCCACTAGCTGTCTTCTTTTTATAAAAATTCATAGGAAAAAAGAATCTTTTTGGATTTCAGTAATGGGAAAAACCATTGTTCGGAATAGATGGTTTTCTTAAGAGTTCCAGACACTGCTTTTTATAACTAAACTCCGCGCTCTCTTTACTGAGCCTTTACAGAGGCTCAGAGGCATCAAGTCAGCTTTCAGGAGACCGCACCATCATCCTTACGAAACGTGAGCCTTCTGCAGTCCCATGCTTTTTTTCCGCTGTGGCAAATTTACAACCACCCAGGCACCTTCCAAGCTATGGACGTGGTAGGAGGGGAGCCCCTCCACCACCCACTCACCCCAGAGGCCTTGTTCCCTCTTTTCCTACTCTCCAAATCCCTGCCCAGATCAGATACCAGGAACATCTCACTCTCCTGACCCATAGCATGCACCCTCTCGTGCTCAGAAGGCAAAAGCACCCAGAAGACACAGAGAGGGCACACCAGGAGGGACGGAGGACAGGAAAAGCAAAGCAGAACAGCAGGCACAGGGAGGGAGTCGGGCCCGGCAGGTGTCCTGGACAGCGAGGGGAATTTGATAGCAGGCAAGAGCCTGAATCCACGCAGACGGTGACATCATTGTGGGTCTGGCAGCTGACCCTGGAATTCAGGAGCAAAATCCCCAGGTTTACCCCAAGAGGATAAACCGAGGATGAGGAACTGAGTTTTTCTTACTGAAGTGAGTTCCTTGTCCTGTCCAGTTTATTAGCAAAGCATATGAATTGTCACTCACTCTGGAAAAGAAAATACCTCCAGTTTTTGCTGGGGATTATAACAACCTTTGGAATCACAGAGATGTCTGAGGCAGAACTCAGAAACAGCAGCAGTGACACAATAAGTGAAATAAATGGACTTTGGGGCCCATCTGAGAAAGAAATGGACTTGGCCAAGCAGGGGATGAGGTTCTTGAGAGAGGGGCAAAGGGAGGGGTCGTGTTTTTCCCAGGAGTGGGAAAAGCTCACCAGAGGGTAGAAGGTAGGTGCATCGGCTAGTCACATGGTCCTTGTAGTCCTGAGTGCTGTCTTGGGAGGTTCCTAGAAGCTCAGAGCCATTATGACTGCATTTGTGTCCTGCAGTAGCCGACCGCCTGGCTGCAGAGAGAGTACTGTAGGTGGGGTGCAAGGAGTGGCTATGCCCCCCAGAGAATGCCTCGACTCTGTTTCCCACATCCTGGACCCCTCCTCTCATCGTCTTGCTTTATGTCATTTCGGGCACAAATAAAGAAGTGACTTCAGCTGCTCATGCCCCAGCTGGGGGACATGACTGTTGGTCCCCTTCACAAGCCCTGAGTCCTGATCAGCTGCTTGAACTTCACGTTGCCAGGGTTGGGGCATATGAGCCAGGGACCCAGATGCTGGAACTGAGGTCAGTGTTCTGGTTTCAAACAAGAGGAACCAAGCAAGCGCCCCATTACTGAAAACAGGAGACGAGGCAAAAATCAGGAGGACAGCGAAGCCAAAGACATGATAAGCCATGAAGCAAAGGTATCTGGGACCCATCTTTTCTCCAGAGCAGTGATTCTCTACTCAGCCTGTATATTACAATCCCTGGGGATATCTGCTTTTTAAAATACTGCATGCCAGATCCCATTCCTGAAGATTCTAATTTATAACAGTCTGGGGCGGGGCCTTGGCTTCTTTTTTAAGCCCCCACGTGATTCTAACATGCTGCTGGCATTGAGAGTCACTGGACCAGGCCTGTTTTCGTCTTGTGCCTCTGGAGGCGTTTAAGAAGTCCTGAATGGACTGAAAGAGAACTTTGGGATCTGGATTAAATGGGCACAGAATGCCATGCTCCTCTCCTCCCTCCCACTTATCCTAGCTGCATTTTCACATTTTTGGGATTACTTGAGTGATATCTTTCTCTTCAATTGCACTGTGATCTCCATGGGGTGGTAACATGCCTGTTTCTTTCACCGTCGTATCTCCCCAAAGCCTGGGTACTCAATCGATAGTTTTTAAATGAATAGGTAAATGATCCAAGAAAATTTAGCAAATTGTCTTACACACAGTGGGGGCCCAATAAAATTTATTACTTTATGACACTCAAATTCTCTCTCCTGAATCTCTGGTTCATAAGAAGGTTTTGAAGAAGAAAGACATCAACTCAAAGAAAGAGTGATATTTATTGATTTCTCCAGAGATAATGGGTATGGGGCTTAAATCCCTCAATTCTATGAGTTAATCTAGGAGCTACTTGGACCTGACGTGAGCCGAGGGGAACACTGGCCTCAGAGGGTCAGAGTGAAGAAAGGGATGTGGGGCCACCCACAGGCTGGATGTTGAATTGGGTCACTCAATTTCAGTGTTACTGCAGATACATCTAGATCTCATTCAAGAGGGAAGAAAGTCACAGGCAGACACTCTTCACATCAGGAGCCTCAGATTGAAGAAAAGAGTTGAAGACATTCTAGGGAATTGTTATAATAAGGCATGACATCAAAAGGTAGAAGGATGAGAGACAATTTGTGTGGTCGACTCCAGGATGAGAGAAACCAAACCTGAGCACGATGGGAGGGTGGCAGAGGCCCAGCTTCTATAGGGAGCTGTAAGAGTAGGCAGCTTAAGGGTAGGGCGCTAGGTCTGTAGTATTGGGCAATAAATATGGGTAACCAATTGCTAATCACAAGAACTTTATCAATTCATCTAAGGAGATGCTCGGCCAGGGGTTAAATTAATTTCCAGCAAAATGATGATGAAACCACAGAGTGATTTCATCCTGCATGGATTCCCGAAACTAGTGGGCTACCTCAGATTTGTGTGCAGATTATTTTCTGAATTCCCTTGCCTCATCTCAGTAGTTCTCTCTCCTGACCAGAAAACCCCCAGCTGTCTCTTTACCAGTTATTATGCATCACATGTCTGACATGGTCATTGGATTAGTCTTCTTCACTTTTCAAATGAAGGACCACATACCATGTTAAAAATTGCATTAGTCAAACTTATGCTTTCAGTTATGCTGGAGAAGCTAGTGTCAGATTAATTCCCTCATTAAAACAATTATAAAAACAATATAATTTTCTTAAAAAACTGCTGGAAGTCATTGGAGAGCCATAAAGGAAGCCAGCACTTGAGGGACAAAGACAGAAGGAAATAGAAGTGCTTTGAGTTGAATGTTATAGGTTGAATTATGTCCCCCCTCAAATTCATTTGTTGAAATCCTAACCCCCAGTATCTCAGAATATGACCTTGTTTGTCTGGAAATAGGGTCTTTGCAGATGTAATTAAGTTAACATGAGGTCATACTGAAGTCGGATATGCCCCTAATCCAATATGACTGTGTACTTACAAAAAGGGGACATTTAGACCCACAGAGAACATCGTGAGAAGATTGGAGATATGCTTCCACAAGCAAGGAACTCCCAGAAGCTAGGAGAGAGGCCTAGAACACATCCTTCCCTAGCACCTTCAGAGGGAGCATGGCCCCACCAATACCTTAATCTCAAACTTCTAGCCTCCAAAGCTGTGAGACAATAAATTTCTACTGGTTAAGCAATTCATTTTGCTAGAGTAGCTCTAGTAAACCAATGCATTGAGCTTGACATTTTGTTTAAAATTTCCTCTCAAGTCATTCGTCAACAGATAAGTTGTGCATTGATAAGCCAAGCAAGTACTGAAAAGCTAAAAACCAAATGAGATTTTCATAGAGCTATAGTGCTAGGAAGATGAAATTTGATCTCAGAACCCAGTGAAGAGGAGAGGCCTTGTTAAATAAAGCAGAATTTCATTTACGACTCAGGAGTTAGGAGAAAATGGAAATATACCACCATTGACTAGATCAAGGTAATTTGCCCATTGTCTAACTCCTGCTGGGAGAAAATTAAACGTTCACTAGAGGTAGAGAAGTTGTCAGGAACCTCTACAGTTTATCTCACATGAGCCAACCCAGACCTAGACCCATAGCTGCTTTGGATAATGTAGATATCAGACAAGGATTTAACAGTATCTAAGACTAACATGTTCAAGAAGATATATGAAGATATGGTGAATTTTATCACAGAATTAGAATCCATAAAAAAGTCAAATGAAAAACAAAATAACTGAAAGAAAGAATTCAACAGAGTTAATATATTAGCCCATGCAAAAGACAGAATTAGCAAACTCAAAGATAGAGCAGATCAAGAGGAGATATCCAGAAAGTAGGCCAGTGAGATAAAGGAACAGAAAATGCAGACACTTCCATTAGAGACATACAGAACATGACAAAGAACTCTACCATATATGCAATTGGAGTCCCAAAAAGAGAGGAGAGAGGGACAGAAGTAATATTTGAAGAGATACTTACCAAACATTTTCCAAAACATTGAGAAACATCAAGCCACACATTCAAGTAGATTTAAACAATCCCAGGTAGGTTATGTGCAAAGAAAACCACTATTAGGCACACAATAGTCAAACTGTTGAAAATCAAAGAAAAAGAGAATTAGAGGTATTCAGATGAAGATATCAGCATGATGATATCATATAAACGGGTATACATAGATAGATATACATAGAAATATATATAGATGTGTGATATATGCATGGGTTCATATGCACACATGTATTTTCTTGCTTTGTCAGCTGAGAGGATGTAGAAGCAAAGACACCTCATCAACAAGAGCACAACCAGCATCCAGATCTTGGTTTCTGATAAAATATTCCAATAAAATGAATGTGATATCTTTGGAGAAATGGCTGACTCTAGGGACTGGGGCAGGGAATATACAAGATGAGCCCAGAGCATCTTCTAGGCCAGAAAATAAGGAAGTATTAAAAAAAAAAAGCATCTCACATTAATGAGAGTATGGCAAAGGAACATAGAAATGCAGGAGCCAACTGAAAGAGCAACTCATGGCCAAAGCTGGAACAATAAGCTGGAATAAATAAATGATTGAATGAATATATAAAATGATTGAGTGAGAATATACAAAACTCCTGTGCACAAGAATTCCAAATAATTTATGTAGATGCTCTAAGCTCAAAGAGCTGGAGCGTTAACTCCTCACTCCTCAAGGGCGGGCTACAATTAGCAACTTCCTTTCAAAGAGTACAATATTGAAAAAGAGTAACTTTACAGTGGAGAAATATGACAAACATTACCTCTGATCAACAAGGATTTCATGTTGATAACACGCACCCTTGATGTAATGTGAGAAGAATGGTACTTTACTTTGGTAATCTTCTTTCCAAAAAAACACACTTGAGTCTAATCATAAGAAAAATGTAGGACGGATTCCAATTGAGGGACATTCTACAACATATGTGACCATTACTCCTCAAAGTAAAGGTAATCAAAACCAAAGAAAGTCTGAGAAACTATCACAGTCAGGACACACGACTAATTAAATGTAATGTGGCATCCTGGACAAGATCCTGGAACAGAAAAAGGACATTAGGTAAAAACTAAGAAAATCTGTGGCGACAGCCTGTTGGCATAGTGGTTAAGTTCACACACTCAGCTTTGGTGGCTCGGGGTTTGCAGATCTGGATCCTGGGCATGGACCTACACACCCCTCTTCAAGTCATGGTAAGGCGGCATCCCACATACAAAATACAGGAAAACTGGCACAGATGTTAGCTGGGGGACAATCTTCCTCTCCAAAAATGAAACAAAACAAAAGAAATCTGAATAATATATGGATTTTAGTTAATAATATTGGTTCATTAATTGTAACAAAGGTACCAAACTAATGTAAGATGTTAACAACAGGGGAAACAAGGCATGGGCTGTGTGAGAACACTGTATCTATCAGTGTAACTTTCTTTATATCTAAAAATGTTCTCAAATAAAAGTTATTTTTTTAAATATCCAGATGGCAGGATACTTTACTTTCAAAGAAATAATAATGACTTAAAAATGACTTTTTATCATGTGTGATAAAAGATAGCAGACAATGGAATCACATCTTTAAAAGAGCTGAGAGAAAAATATACCCAGTAAGTATTTCCTTCAAAAATTAAAAAGTTATTTTATAAAAACATAGAGGGAATTTATCACCATTAAAATAAATACTGAAGGAAATTCTTTAGGTAGAAGAAAAATGATCCCAGACGAAAGCATGCTAAATCAGGAAAGAATAATGAGCCCAGGAAAGGGTAAATATGTGTGCAAATCTAGGTTAATATTAACTTTTTGAAACAATAACAAGTTATCACATGGATTAAAATTTATGTAGAATTAAAGTGCACACTATCAATAGCACAAATGGGAGTGGGGAAGGGTGAATGAAGTTAAAATATTCTAAGGTTCTTGTACAAGGATTAAAGACTTTAATAAGTCAAGGATGAATGGTGTAAAATCTGGAGTAACTTCTAAATATATAGATTTATACATATTCAACTTCTAAAATATGTAAAATATATATTTTGAACTTCTAAAATATATAAATACATATGAATATAAATAAGAGAAAAATAATTAATAAAAATATGACATTAATCCTCAAAAGGCAAGAAATGAGGAGCAAATGGACAAAGAATAAAGAGAAAAGCAAGATGATAGATGTAACCCCTAATATATCAGTAGTTGTATTAAATGTAAATGGACCAAGCTCTCCAATTAAAAGACAAAGGTTATTGGGCTAGATTAGAAAAAGAAAAAACCCAACTATATACTTCATATAAGAGATACGATTTAAATATAAAGAAACAGAAAGATTAAAGGTGAATGGATAAAAAAGGTATACTATGAAAGCATATACCAAAGAAAAGAGGAAGAAGAAAACTGATGGAGCTATATTTATGTTAGACAAAGTAGATTTTAATGCAATAAATATTAGCAGAGAGACAGAGGGATATTTCATGATGATAGAAGGGTAAGATGAACTAGGAGACATACAATTCTAAATCTGTATGCACCTAATAACGTTGCTTCAAAATATACAAAGCAAAAAAAATTTGACAGAACTAAAAGGAGAAATAGATAAATGCACAACCACAGCTAGAGATATTAATATAATTCTTTAAATATCTCAAAAAACAAAGAAGTAAAATATCAATAAGGGTATACTGATGGTTTAAAATGCAGAATTAACAAATATATGTAAATAATATGTTGACTTCTTGTTTCTGGTCCCTCATGCAAGGAGCTTGGAAGTTACTACTTCATCCTGACGACAAGTAAAAAGTTGAACAGACTGAAAAATTAACAACTCTTCTTAGATCTGTAAGAGAGGGGACAACACAGGGCAGCCATTGTCCCCAAGGTGGGAGAGAGAGACAGGTGAATACAGGGACTCAAGGCTTACCAGAGCAGAGACTCACAAGCGGAAACCACCATAGGAACCAGTTCAAGGTGGGAAAATCTGAACCGTGTTCAAATTGCTGGAGGCTCAGTGTGGACAACTCTGAGAGTTAAAAACTCCAGGGGGACCAAGTCATAAGGGTGCCACCACACTTTCGTGAGTTTTGCCTACAAGAGCAAGACTGGGTTCTCACAGTAAATATCGAAGAAAAATCCCCTTGTGCTTCTGGTAGGAGGAGCAGAAAAGGAATCATTTTAAAATACACCAGAGCACTCTGTTCTTCTTGAAAAGGCCTGCCCTCAGGAGAAACTAATTAACCAGAGCCTAATTTTCTGGGGCATTAACAGAATCCAACTGACCTGGAGGAAAGAAAAACGCCCAGCTCAGTCAGCTCCAGCCTTCCACATGGCAGTAGGGAAGTACCCAACTCCAGTCCATTCCAGCCATCGTGTCCCACCTGGAGGGGAGGAAAAACAATTGAGAAACACTGATGAAGTGTACAGTCCAGAAGCCCAGACTCGCTAAAAGACTGAGATCTAATCATGGGCTCTAGAGTGTTTCCCCTCACCCACACCTCACCACCACATTACTAAAGGCCTGTTTACAGCAGTTCCTTTTACTCAATACATCATGTCTGGCTATCAGGAAAAAATTACAAGACATACTAAATGGCAAAAAATACAATTTGAAGAGATGCAGCAGGCATCTGAATCAGTCATGGCAGGAATGTTGGAATTATCAGACTGAGAATTTAAAACAGCTATGACTAATATGCTAAGGGTTCTAATGTAGAAAGTAGACAGCATGCAAGAATAGATCGGTAATATAAGCAGAGAGATAGAAATCCTTAGAAAGAACCAAAAAGAAATGCTAGAGATAAAAGCACTGTAACAGAAATGAAGAATACCTTTGACGGGCTTGCTAGCAGACTAGACATGGCTGAGGAAAGATCTCTGGGCTAGAGGATATATCAACAGAAACTTCAAAAATGCAAGGGGAACAAAGACTGAGAACAAAAGAGCAGAATATCCAAGACTGTGGGACAACTTCAAAAGGTGTGATATACACGTAACGGAAATATCAGAAGGAGATGAAAAAAGAGAAAAGAACAGAAGAAATATTTGAAGTAATAATAACTGAGAATTTCCCCAAATTAATGTCAGGCAGTAAAACACACAGAACCAGGAAGCTCACAGAGCACCAAGCAGGATAAATGCCCATACCATATGTAGAACACTGCACTTAACAACCAAAGAAGAATAAACAGTCTTTTTAAGTATAAGTGAAATATTTACCAATACTGACTATATGTTAGGCAATAAAAAAATATGTCAACAAATATTAAAGGATCAAAATTATACAGAATATGTTTTCTGGCAATGGATCTAAGCAGGATATCAGAGACAAATGGTAATGCGAAAATCCTCTGGATGTTTTTAAATGAAGCAGTAGGCTTCTACATAATGCATGGATTAAAGAATAAATCACAACAGATATTAGAAAATATTTTCAAGTGAGTTTTAGTCAAAAGATGAAATATCAATGTTGTAGGATAAAGCTGACGCAGTGCATAGAGGGAAATTTATAGCCTTAAATGCATATATTAGCAAAAGAGGATGAAAAGCAATGATCTAAACACTCATCTCATGAAATTCTTTTTTTACTTAGTTTAAGTAAGTAAATAGAGCAATTGAATCCATAGGAACTAGAAAAAAGGAATAAAAGAAGAGCAGAAATTAATGAAGTCAAAAGCAAACACACAGTGGAGATGACCAAAAAAAGACAGAAGATGAAATATCAGAAAGAAAAAGGGAATATCATTACAGAGTCTACAGACATTAAATTATAAGAGAATATTATTAACAACTTTATGCCAATAAATTTGAAAATCTGGAAGATAAAATGGACAAATTTCCTGGTAACAATTTTTAAGTGGATACAAGAAGAAATTGAATAATCTAAATAATTCTATACCTATTAGAGAAATTGAATTTATAATATAAAACTTTAACTAAAAACATTCCAGGCCCAAATAACTATACTACTGAATTACTTCAAACATTAAAGGAAGAAATAATACTAATTTTACACAAATTCCTCTAAAGCATGGGAAAAGATGGAACACATCCAAACTCATTTTATGAATCCAGCATAACTGTAATTCTAAACTGGAAAAGGACATTACACACACAAAAAATTCAGACCCATATCCCTCATAAACATAGATGCAAAAATCGTAAACAAAATATTAGCCGATTAAATCTGTGCCAAAAGGCAATTCATCAAAAATGCAAGCTTAATTTTTGTTTTGTTTTGTTTTTTGTGTTTTGGTGAGAAAGATTGTCCCTGAGCTAACATCTGTGCCAATCTTCCTCTATTTTGTATGTGGGACTCCTCCACAGCATGGCTTGATGAGCAGGATGTAGGTCCACACCCAGCATCCTAAACTGCAAAGCTCAGGCCGCCAAAGCGAAGTATGAGTACTTAACCACTACACCACCAGGCCAGCCCCATGCAAGCTTAATTTAACATTTAAAAAAATCAGTGTAATTCACCATATTAAAAAAATAAAGGAAAAAATTATATGATCACGTCAATAGAGGTAGAGAGAACATTTAATAACATCCAATAGTCATTCATGATTTAAAAAAAAAAAAAAACTTTTAGCCAAGCGAAAATAGAAGGGAACTTTGTTAGTCTACTAGAGTAGCAGTAACTACAAACATAGGTAGAATAGAGTACCTGGAAACATCTTACATATGGTGTAAATAATACGCTTTTTCTCTGCGAACAGGAATGAGTTAAGGATGTCTTCCATCACCATGCATATTCAGCATTGTATGGGAGGTCTTAACTAGTTCAATAAATTAAGAAAAATAAATAAAATGAATAAATATTAGAAAGGAAGAAATAAAACTTACCATATTTGCAGATGATGTATTTTGTGCATAGAACCCAAAAAATCTACAAATAAATTGTGTGAATTCAGGAATATTTTGGAAATAGAGTCAACAAAAAAACAAATTATATCCCTCTGTACTAGGAGAGATAATTAGAAAATGAAATTTTGAAAATTAAACCATTTACAATGACATCAAAACCATCAAATACCAAGGAATAAATTTAGCCAAAGTTACACAAGACCTCCACACAGTAACTACATAACAATACTGAGAGAAATTAAATGAGACCTAGATCAATGGAGGGATATACCATGCTTATGGACGGGATGGCTAATGTTTTACAGATGTCAGCTCTTTCCACAGTGAGGTGTTGATTCAAGGCAATCTAAATAATATTTCTAACAAGTTATTTGGGGACACTAACAAACTTATTTTAAAATTTATATGGAAAAAGCAAAGGGTCAAGAATAGTAAGATAGTTTTAAAGAAAAAGCAGAGGTAGAGGATTGATACTGCTAGATATCAAGACAATAGGCGGGGACAGCAATTAAAACGGTGTGCAACTGGTGCAAGTACAGATAGATAGACCAATGGGACAGATAGAAAATCCAATATCAGACCCAGACACATAGTATCATAGGTGACACTGAAATGCAGCGGGGAAAGAATAGCCTTTTCAATAATTGATGCCTGATCAATTGGTTATCCCTATGGAAAAAATTGAACTTTTTACCTCTATATCACACCGTACACGGAAATCAATTCCAGATGGATTGTAGACCTAAATGTGAAAAGTAAACAATAAAGTTTCCAGAAGATAATATAGGAGAATATTTTCATAGCTTTGGTTGGGTAGGCAATGATATTCTAAACACACATGTAAAGGAAAATCATAAAGCAAAACACTGATAAATTGGACTTTCTTAAAATTAAGAACTTTTGTTCATCAAAAGACACTATTAAGACAATGAAAAAGAAACTATTGAGAATAAATTTTCAGAACACATATCTGACAAAGGACTGATAACCAGAATATATGAAGAACTCCTATGAATCAATTACAAAATACAGACAACCCAATAAAAAATGGGCAAAACACTTGAATAGGCACTCTTTGCAACAGCTACTAAAAGCCAACTTTTGCATACCCTTGAACTAGCAATTTCACTCTCTTGCCTAAACTCAGCTACCAGAATCTTGGCCTAAGACAAAATTTTATTATTTAGCCTCGAATGAGGCTTAATACACCAGGTTTACAGTTGAAAGTGACATAGAGGGTATATTAGGGCTCTTTAAATCAGAATCAAACTGCTTAAGAAAGAAAAAAATAAGTGTTTGTCTTATATAACAGGAAAAAATTCCAAGAGTAGAAATAGTTTCTGATAATGTCTGATCCCTGAACTGAAATGATGTCATCAGGATGAAGCCCCTCTCACTCGGCTCTGCTCACAATATTGGTTTTATTCTCAGGCTCCATGTAGTGGCAAAATGGTGCCAACAGCTAGCACTACCTCCTCCCAGGTTCAAATCCAGCCAAAAATTGGGCATTTTCCCCCAGCTGCTACATCATACACTGTTGGATTCACTCTAACTGGAATGAGTTGAGTCATGTGTTCAACAAGGAAATAATCACTGTGGTCAGGGCAGTGGAATGACAGTGATTGGTTAAGCCTGGGTCACATGTCATCCCTGAACAAATCCCTGTGGCTGGAGAAATACAAAGAGCTGGCTGGCCAGTCATGGGTTATGCTCTCCTTACCTGGAGCCAAGATCCTCATGGACTGAGCTAGGAATAGACAAAGGAACTTTGAAGCGGTGTTCCCAGAAGAAGAGGGTAATGGACGCTGAACAGATTAAAGCCACACATGTCCCCCAGAGGGATGTTGTGAAACTGAGTTTCAGAGAGTAAGGCGATAGGCCCAAGGTCCACAGAGGTAGTGTCATAAGCTGGACTTAAGAACAGAAAGCTTCACTCAGAAAGCTTAAGAAAAGTGGAGTTCTCCTGAAGCTGTGAAGATGCAGACAGACTCTTAGACCTTAATTCTGTCAGGCATTCTTCTCTCAGGTTCTGGCTGGCTCCAAGGCCAGGGAAGGGAGGCATCTCATGCTGGGGGAACAGGTTGCCAGACAGTCTCCTATGGTATCTGGATGCAGTCCCACATGGCCTTCATGGGGAAAGGCTGGGGTCTTGACCAGGAGCCAGGCGTCTGGTGGCCTGGCTGAGCCTGGGCATCCAGGATTGGCAGGAGGTGCCTTCCCCACACTATCTCTCCATAGCACCATCTGCAGCTGCCTTCTGCATTTGGCCCAAAGACAGCATTGCCAGTCACTTCAGGGGATTGCTGGGCCTTCCGTAAGCAAGACTTCAAAAAGGCCAAATCTGACACTTGGCTGCTCTCCTTGAAGTTAAAAGACCCAGCTTAGGTCAAGAAACATGGGAAAAAAATAAAAGCATAGCGTGATGCCTGAGGGACAGCAGCTATGCAAGACAGGGGACCAGAACATACACACCAAGGAAGTGGATAAAGGCGGTCCAGAGAAGACCTATGGCCTTGGGTTTGCTAAAAGATGCTCTATCAAGCTTGAGGATTTCATTTTTAAGACCATTCAAAGCTCAGAATAAGGGCAAGAAAGAAAAGAAACAGTGGATTTTTCCTAAAACTCAAAGGCATAAGTAAGTAAGTCAGCAACTAAGTAAATCACGGGCTCTCTGGTTGATTATGGTTGGGCTGAACAGTGTCTGACTCTCCTCTATCATCAGATGGAGGCCACAGGAATGGTGGGCCAGATGAGGGAGGGTCCAGTAGACGAGCCCATTGGACTGATCATTGTCACAAAAACAAGGCCAGGACAAGAAGCTGTGACCTGGAAGAATGCTGAAGATCACACTAGGAGGGTCAGGGGGTGTGAGGGGGAGTCATATTGGCAAATCAAGGGTCCATCTGAGTTAGCTTTTTAACCTTGCCCTACCCCATATCCTGGAAGGTCTGGGCACTAAACTAAAAGGATGCCCACTTCAGTTCCCATCTGTGCAGGGGCTCATGCATAATCCCTCACCCTGGTACAATGCCTTCATCAGACCAACAACCTTCAGCTTCTTTTCTCAATTTCTCGCTCCTCGCGTTTGGCCTGCAGCCTTGCACCTTCCGTAGAGACTGTCATGATCTCCTGACTATGGCCTCGCTTCTTGGTGTGGTTCCCACAGCCTCCAGGCCCCAGAGTAATGTCTCCTCTGAGAGACGCTCTGAACACCTTTCTCAGTTTGACCCTGGAGAAGGCAGTGCCACCCTACCTTCTGGCTAACTCAAGCCCCAGGGGAAACCCAGACTCAGACAATTCAATATCCAACATCACAGGCAATCAACTAGCTTTGGTGGTGGAGGAGGTGAGGCAAATAGGCAAATATAATTTAAACTGCAAGCCAGGTGAATACCTTGTCAAACCTGCAGAAGTTGGTCAGATTTAAGGGCTGGCAGGACATTGGCCAGAGTCAAGACTGTCTCTCTCTGAAGAGCCAAAAAAGACCCTGCAAGACAGCTCAAAAAAGAGGCTCTTTCTTCACACTCACTCCACGAAGCTGGGAGGCATGAATTATAGTCCTCGTCTAAGTGAGGGAAAGGCACTACTTAAGGAAGTCCCAGGCACCAGGGCCATTCCATGCTGAAGACATCATCAAACAGTGATTCTCTGTAGTCTGCAATGAGACAGGTAAATGATGCAGTGTTTATTTTTGCTCTGTTAAACAAATACCAGACAAACATTCTTGAAACTTTCAGGGACATTGCAAAAAAAAGATCCCATGTCTATTGCAAAAAAAGATCCCCATGTCTAATGGGAGGCTGGATACAATGTTATCAAAGGTTCATTATCAGCTGAGTCTGTTTTTTAGGTTGCTCATACACTAGATGATCAGAGACTGCCCCGTTGCCTCTCCCAGCCTCAACTTTCTTATCTGTAAACTGGTAATAATTTCACCTGCTCTATCAGCCTGAAAAGATTGTTGCAAGGAACAAATGAAACGATAGATATGAAAATACATTCATAGAGAACTAAACTCTACATAGGCTTGGAAAAACTATATAGATAGTTTATTAAAAGCATTTGACACAATTCTCGATGAGGAAAATTTGGTCAGAGAGCAGAGAGAGAAAGCAGAAAGAACACAGTAAATTGGCATGCGTGATGAAATGAGAACATTTGAAGATGCCCAGCGGAAAGAAGGGCGGCAAGGGTGCCTAGAACTAAGAAAGAGAAAGGAGAAGTCAGGAGGTGCAGAGAGAAGAGAAGGAGCGTAGAAGGTTTGCCACCATGGGAAAAGTCTGGGACATGAGATGGAGAAATTCCAGGAGGCAGGTCCCAGAGATAAGAAAGGCTGAGAACTTTTAACATCCTAGCTGGAGGTTCACTTTTGAGTTGTGGAGTAACTTTCCCCCATTCCCCTAAGCCTGTGGGACACAGCTTCCTTATGCAGAACGTGTTTGGAGGGGAACAAAGAGAGGGGCTATGTTCCATATTTGGGCTGACTCAAGGTAGAGGGGGAAAAAGAGATACAGAAGGAAAGATGAATGAGAGTTCAGGAGGAAAGGGAAGGAAGAACGAAAGGTGAAAACAAAACATTAAGTCCCTTAAAATGCACAATAATTTGGGGAGGATGTTGGCTCTAATAATAAATGTGATAGAGGCTTGCAACATTTTTATTTGACTGTTAATTTGTATGATCGTGGTGACTCTTCAAAAAGGCGGAAGTGGTTTGTGCCAATATATGTTTCAGCTCAAGGGGTTAGAAACGGCTCTAGAAATACGTTTGGTTCATTGAAACGTGGACCCAAAGGTGGCCTACATTAAATGAATTGAAGAGTTGGAACAGTCTTTGTCTACCGGAGAGGCAGGTATCTAAAGGCTTAGGGAGATTAGAATGGTAGAGTGGATTCATCATATAAGACCTGCTCACCCACCCTGGGAGGGTCCACCTTTTAGGATACACCTTTTACCATGACTAGGAGAAGTAAACTTGGAGGTGACCCCCAGCATCTTTGAAGAGCTCTGTGGTTGCTTTTCTTTATAGGTCAGAAATTATAGTGAGAATTGCTACCCTTGAACTGGGATCCTTAAATGCAATGGGATCATTAGATCCCAGAGTGGTAGGGGCCAAGTGGCAGCACTTAATTACCAAAGGCAAGGTGGATGTGGTTACTGTGATGGACAACAGAGTCAAAGCAGTAATCAGATCGGTCTGACTTACAGAGACATTAATAGACCATAACAAGAATAACAATAATAGACAATAATAGAGTATTAGCTAGTTCATCTTAGTATCCCTAGAAAAGAAAGAGACAGGCAATCTATGAAATTTTTACTTGATCTGTATAGCAGAAGAATTGTAGGTAAACAGAAGTCTAACTTGAATCATTAAAACAGAGACTCACAACATCTCAATCAATTCCCAGACTTGGGTCAGTTTAAAGACACAGAAGCCCTTGAATGAAGGGGAGATTGGGTGCCCTTGAGAAGGGACCTCAATACTCTACCAAAAGTTTATGCTGGGGTTGGGCAGGTGGCATAGGGGTTGAGTTTGTGCACTCTACTTCAGCAGCCCAGGGTTTGCAGGTTTGGATCCTGGGCATGGACCTATGCACTGCTCATCAAGCCACGCTGTGGCAGCGTCCCACATACAAAATAGAGGAAGATTGGCACAGATGTTAGCTCAGTGACAATCTTCCTCAAGCAAAAAGAGGAAGATTGGCAATGGATGTTAGCTCAGAGCCAATATTCCTTACCAGAATTAAAAAATATATATATGCTAATGTTTCTCCCAGCCTACCTCCAAAAGGATCTTGGCCATATATCAGGGTGAATATGCTCTGGGGAAAGGGAAATAATTAGACCTTTTGGGGACTACTGGACACTGGCTCTGAACTTACTGTAGTTCCTAGAGACTCAAAACAACACGGTGGTCCACTAGTGAGGGTCAGGGTAGGGCTTTATAAACATCAGTCGATCCATAGAGATTTATCTCAGTCACATCAAGAGTGGGTTCAACAGCTCCCTGAATCCATCCTGTGGTTATTTCTCCAGACCTGGAGTGCCCTCTAGGAGTAGATGTTTTCAGAATCTCAGAACTAACTGGAAAAATCTCTAGATTGGTTCCCCGACCTGTGGAGTGAGGGTTATTATGACAGGAAAGGCCAAGTGGAAGCAAATAGAACTGTCTCTACCCACAAAAATAGTAAAGCAAAAGGAAAACTGCATTCCTGGAGAACCTGCAGAGATCACTGTCACCGTCAATGACTTGAAAGAAGCGATTTGAAAGGACTGGTGATTCCCACCACATTCCCATTCACCTCTCCCATTTGGCCTGTGCAGAAAACAGATGGATCTTGGAGAATGACAGTGGATTATCATAAACTTGATCAGGTGGTAACTCCAATTACAACTGCTATTCCAGATGCAGTTTCATTACTTGAACAAATTAACACATCCCCTGGCACCAGATTTGGCAAATACTTCTTTCCTGAGACCTGTCAGCAAAGACCACCAAGAGTACTTTGCTTTCAGCTGGCAAGGCCAGCAGTACACCCTCACTGTCCTGCCTCAGTGGTGCATCAGCTTTCCAGTCCTGTGTCATAATTTAGTCCATAAGCACCTTGATCACCTTTCTCATTCACAAGACATCATGCCAGTTCATCACATTGAGATATTTTGCTGATAGAACCCAACTAGCAGGAAATTACAATGACTTTAAGCATGCTGTTATGACATTTGCATGTCGGAAGGAGGGAAATAAATCTGACAAAAATCCATCTCAGTGAAATTCCTAGGGGTTTGTGGTGTGGAGAGGGGATGTCAAGATGCCCTTTCTAAGATGAAGGATAAATTGTTGCATCTGGCACCTCCTACGACCAGAAAAGAGACACAATAACTAGTGGGCCTCTTTGGATTGGGGAGGCAGCATATTCCTCATTTGGATGTGCTAGCTACTCTAGCCTATTTACCGAGTAATCTGAAAAGCTGTTAATTTTGAGTAGAGTCCAGAACAAAATAAGTCTGCTGTGCAAACTGCTCTGCCACTTGACCCAGCAGACCTTATGGTGCTTGAGAGCAATGGCAAATAGAAATGCTGTTTGGAGCCTTTGGCAGGTCCCTATAGGTGAACCCCAGCACAGACTTCTAGCATTTCACAGCCATCTTCCGTGGATAACTACTCTTTTTTTGAGGAACAGCTTTTGGCTCACTACTGGAATTTAATAGAGATGGGACACTAAATCATGGGCTATCAAGTCACCGTGTGACGTGAGCTGCCCGTCATGAACTGATCCACCAAACCATAAAGCTGGCCATGCAGAGAAACTTCTTGTTATCAAATAGAAGTGGTACATATGAGACTGGCTTCAAGCAGGTCTAGAAGACACAAGTAAGTTACAGGAGGAAATGACTCAAATGCCCATGGCTATGACACCTGCTATCTTTTCTATCCCAGCCAGCATCTATGGCCCCATGGGGTGTTTCCTGTGACCACTGACTCATGAAAAGAAAACTCTGACTTGGTTAACAGATGGGTCTGCCTCTTCCTCAAGCACTACCTGAGAATGGACAATGCAGCACTACAGCCTCTTTCTGGAACATCCCTGAGAGATGGTGATGAAGAGACAAGCAGCACTTTGAGCAGTGCACCTGGCTGTCCATAGGAAGGAGAAATGGCCAGAGGTACAAGTCCATACTGATTTATGGGCTTCAGGCAATAGTTGGGTTGGATGGTCAGGCACTTGAAAAGAACATGATTAGAAAATTGGTGATGAACAGGTCTGGGGAGGAGGTATGTGGATAGACTTCTCTGAATGGGCAAAGAATGAGAAGACATCTGTGTCCCATGTGAATGGTTACCAAAGTATGACCTTGGAAAGGAAAATTTTAATAATTAAGCAGATAGGATGACCCATTCTGTGGATACCAGTCAGCCTCCTTCAGCCACTTCTATGACTGACCAATGGCCACACAGTGGCCTTGGTGGAAGGGATAGAGGTTATGCAGTGGCTCAGTATCATGGGCTTTCATTCATCAAGGACAATCTGGCTACAGCCACTTCTGAGTGCCTGATCTGCCAGCATCGAAGACCAACTCCAAGTCCCCGGTGTGACACCATTCCCTGGGGTAATCATCAAGTTACCTGGTGGAAGGTTGATTACACTGGACGACTTCCATCATGGAAGGGACAGCACTTTGTTCTAACTATAATACACATTTACTCTGGATATAGATTTGCCTTCCCTGCATGCAATGCTTCTTCCAAGTCTACCATCCATGGACTGACACAATGACTTATCCACCATCACGGTATTTCACACCACATTGCTTCTGATAAAAGAAGTCACTTCACAGAAAATGAAGTGTGGCTGTGGGCCTATGCTCATGGAATTTTCTGGTTTTGACATGTTCCTCATCATCCTGAAGCAACTGGCTTGATAGAATGGAGGAATGGCTTTATGAAGTCTCACTTACAGTACCATCTAGGAGGTAGTACAAGTGGGGCTGAGATAATGTCCAGCAGGAGGCTGCAAATGCTCTAAATCAGCATCAAATATATCATGCTTTATATTCTTCCATAGCCAGTATTCATGGGTCTAAGAATTAAGAGGTGGGAATAGGAGTGGCTTCACTCCCTATTACCTCTGCTGATCCACTAGCAAAAGTTTTGCTTCCCATCCCCGTGATCTTATGCTCCTCTGGTCTAAAGGTCTTACTTCCAAAGGGAGGAATGCTTTCACCAGAGAAACAACAGCGATTCCATTAAACTGGAAACTGAGACTGCCACCTGGCCACCTTGTGTTCCTCAGGCTTCTGCATCCACAGGAAAAGAAGGTGTTTATAAATACCAGCTACAACCACGTGACCAGTTGTATAAACCAGGACTGTAATAGTTATGAGTATTTATTCCTTATTTTGTTATGAACATATTCCTATATATACTAATAAAAATGTTTGTTTTCTTCCTCTCTTATCTCCTTATCATCTAATATAGGTGTACTAATGTACTAGATTTATATCGCAGTATTTAAATTATAACACATCAAAGGGGAAGGGTGAAAACCATTCAAGGATTTTGAATGCTGTTCTGGGGAAGGTCAGCATGTTTTTGGTTGTATGCAGAATAGTTGTATCATTTTAGGTTTTGTTATTTTGTTATTTAGAGATTAAGTATGGTTCGAAAAGATCTGTATGGATGCCAAGTTGACAAGATGAACAGTGATGGCCAGTTTTGTGTGTCGATTTATCTAGGCTGTAGTTCCCAGTTATTTAATGGAAGACTAATCTAGGTACTGCCGTGAAGATATTTTGTAGGTGTGATTAAAGTCCATTATCAGTTGACTTTAAGTAAGAGAGATTATCTGAGATAATCTGGGTGGGCCTGACTCAATCAGTTGAAAGAATTAAGAGCAAAACTGAGGTTTTCCTTAGGAAAAAGAAATTCCACCTGTGGGTAGTAACTTCAGTTCACTCCTGAGAGTTCGGGCTTACCCTTCCTGATGGCCTGCCCTGTGAATCTCAGACTTCCTTTGTCAGCCTTCTCAATCATGTAAGCTAACTCCTTGCAATAAATCTTTTAATGTATATCTCTGACTGGTTCTTTTTCTTTGAACTTTGATTGATACAATTGGTTATTTGACTATTACAAGCATAATGATACAGCAGAAACTAGAAATAATATTCAGCTTGATTCTGATGGTAATGTCCAATTTTTTTCTAATAGTCCAGACAATTAAGTTGCCCAGAACTGAAACTGAATCCCACCTCCATTACTTTCTAACCATGTGATTTAGGATAAGTTAGATAGTCTCCTTGAGCCTCTCTTTGATATGGGTCTGACAACACTGACCTTGTGGGGTGTTAGGGTTAAACAGAGCATCTAGCATAATGCCGGGGGTACCACTGCATTGATCATCTTCATCATTACAGCTATTGATAAGGCCCTTAGTCAAATGTGACTGAAGATTGTCTTGGGGAATATTACAATCTTCTGTCATCAGACTGGTCTATCTGTCTTCTCTTTTGTATTATTCCTTTTCCTTGTGGTCCAGGCCAGAATTAGTTGCTTCCTTGACTCAAATAACAAATCATTAAACAGAAAAGCTACAGGCTTTATCTGCAGTTGTCCAATTTAGACTTTTTAACAACAATAGAAACTGCTAATTTAAGGAGGGTTTTTTTTCTTCCAATGGTTTCTAGAAAACACCCACCTCCAATCACTTAATATGAGGCAAGTTCTTCTACATTTACAGGGTCCTCTTTCTAAGCGTCCTCTGCCTGATGCTTTTTATGCCATTATATTTTACATATATATAGAAAATATACATACTATAATATATTATTTATGCTCCTAAACATACTAACTTATTTAATCTTCACAACTCTATGGGGTATATACATGTAATTATCCCCACTTTATAGATAGAAATCAGCAGATATCTTAAGCAGCTTGTCCACGGTCAGACGGCTAGACAGAGGCAGAGCCAGGCTTCGAACACCAGCACTGTGGCTCCAGATCTGTGCCCTTAACCATCATTCCACACCGCCTTTGATTGCTGAGCCTGCTCTATCTGCCAAAAATAATTATTAAGTCTGAAAGGACAACAGTTCTGTGGCCAAATGGAAGCCTGGGTGACAGGATCGGTTTTGCAGGTGCACCAGCACGTGGTGTTACACGACGGTCACTTTCCTGGGTGACCCTGGACTGGGAGGAACTCATCCACCCCCCGCTGCTGCTTGGCTTCTCTCTGTCATGGTGGGAGACCAGCTCAAGCCACAAAGACTCCTTATGCTTTCTTCAGGCAATGAAGAAAGTGACAATTTGATATAAAAACTGTCTTGTTTTTGCACACATGACAAGTCACCTGCAGAAGTTACCACAGCCCTCAGTTATTGAGATGGGCGCCACCCAAAGGACCATCCCCACTGGGGCCTGCATACCACAAGGTGAGGGATTCATGAGACAGGGCATGTGCTCTGTCCATGGTATCTGTGGGGGAATTGTGACTTTGAAGATAGAAGGGAGGGAGAGAGAAGAAGAACTCAGCATCTCAAAACACTGGCCCATGGCCTGGCAGCAAGGCTGAGATCTCGGCATATCATGGAGGCTCCCCAGAAACTCTCTACACAACTATTTCTCCCTGCAGGAACCCAGTGGCCCATGCTCGCTCCTCACTTTCATGAAGCATGCTCACCAGAAAGGTCTATAGGGTACCCACTATAAATAACCCATCTCTCTCTCACAGGTTGATTTGTAGACTAATCTTTGCATCATGGGGCAACAGACAGTGGCCCCAGATGACAGAATTTTAAGAAGGCAGGAGCAGATTGAGAGCGGTTTTGTGTGGCAGAAAATCCTTCCTTTGTGCTCCCTTGCTCCTTCTCTGTGTGCTCCTTGCACAGGCATTTGCCTTGTCTAATCATGTCATAACCAAGTCATCACTCTCAACTTGGCTGTCATAAAATCACCTATAGGCTTTAAAAATCCCACTGCCCATCCTGCACCCCAGATACTTACGTCAGGATCTCGGAGGCAGGACCCAGGCCTCTCTCCTTTGCAAGCTTCCAAGGTGATTCCCGTGTGCAGTCAATGCTGAAACCACTGGGCTAAGGCTTCATGGGCATTATGGGACTTTGTAACTTCTACCTTCAGGAGTCCTTGAGTCACTCAGAAAAGTTCTCAGCATCATGACCAGTCCCTGTGGACTGACAGACTCTTCTCTCTGCTGTAAGGTTACTCTCTTTTTGGGGAGGAGCAGGGTTCCTTTGAGCAGAAGCAGAGCAGGATGTTCCTGGGGGATGTGGACACATGGTTCTGTTTCAGGAAGGCTTTGGAATAATCGGGGACAGCTAGGCCGCTGAGAAATCATTGGCCTCAAAAAGATGGGTTTCTCCTTCCAGGAGAGCTGCGGGGGTGCTGGGGTGTGACAGAGACTGCCCCTCACAGGGGGAAACAGTGCCCATCTCTCTCTCTAAGACTCATGTCTGAGACTCCATGTCACAGCAAAGCTGTGAAACCAGGCCATGCGGGTCGCTACTGGAACAAGGTGGAATCAGGAGGCCGTGGCTCTTTGAGGACACATAGAGATCGTGTGATAGGGCTGACTTATTATGTGACCAAGACCTCGCCCACTGGATACTGAAATCATGACTGGAGTGATGAGAAGTGTTTAAAACGGTACAGGTGCACAGCGCACGCACTTGTGGAGGACAAGAAGGGCCAGAAATTTCCCAGGTCCCCAGCACTCAGTGTTGCCATGCTTCTGCTTCCCAGAAAAACCAGCCTTTCAAGAATCCAATACAGGGGCAATTTTGCCTATTTATTAAAGTCTTAGTGTGTCAGAGAAGAAAAAATTATTTAACCTTCAAAATAGCCCCAAACATGAGATAGGCATTTTTACCCCATTTACAAATGACAAAGCTAGAGATGCCAGAAATTAGGTAAATTTCCAAAAGGGAGGAAGTTTCAGAATTCCTGTCCAGCCACCTCTTTCTGGCTCCAGAATCTGGTCTTTCTTCCACACGAGGCTGCACCGTGGTCTATGTTGAGGTTTAATAGCATAACTTCTGCTGGTTTTAATGCTATTACCTCCCATTTCTCAAGGGTTCTTTGTGTGGGGGCCTTCTGTGTGAATTATCTCAGTTAGCTATCACCATAGTCCCGGGGGCTGTGTAGTATTCTACTCATTTCACAGATGGGAAAACAGGCTCAGAGAAGTTAGGCTGACCCCTCCAGGGCACACAGCCAGTAAATGCAGAGTCGAACATATCCCCAGGTCGTCCCTTCTTCATTTCTCCCTGACAGCACTCAGAAGATTTCAAAACGGAAAGTGATAAGGGGCTCAGGATAGACTTTCAGACTCCAGTAGGATGTCGGAGAAGCCCCCTTAGAGTGTGGGACGGGGAACCTGCACGGGCCTCAGACCACACCACACTGGGGGCGGTTCCCACTCCATCTCTGCAGAAGGGCTGCCCCTAACTTCAAAAGTGGCTTCAGAACTTGGAGCCTGCTGCAGACAAGGCCGTGGGCATTTACCACGTGAACAGGCTGACGACATCACTTACTTTGAAACATATTTATAACGTTGCAGCAGAGTCACTGGGCACTTTCCCTGTACCCCAAATTTATACCTAATTCATTGTCCTCATCAGGCTCTGATGCATTGCAAAGGCACTATAAATATTTTCCTTCTTTGATAATGACAGCAGATAAGCACCCGCTAAAAGGCATTCAAAGATGATAAGCACACTGGCAGCCAGGTTGCCCAGATTCGCAAGCAAATTATGAACAGTATTTATTATTCTTATTATATTTTCACAAGTTTCCAAATCAAAAAACTCTGTTCTTTAAGGCGCATACACCCTCACTTTCAGGACCCCCTCCCTTCTTGTCCTTTCTATTTCGGCATTTCATTTGCAAGAAGTCTCCATCTCCCTTATTTACATGTGAAAAAACTTGGAGCATCATGTGGCGAGGGTTCGGGCAGACCCTGAATTCCATTCAATTCTCATTTCCTCTCTGACAGTCACCATTGAATCAATCATGTTCTCCCTGCCCTTTCTCTGACCACCTCGGAGATCCCAAATCGCTTTTCATCTCATGTGTCAATCACCCTCAGACCATGTCCACTTTTCATTACTAACACGCCATCACATGACCCACTAATCTGTCACTTTCTGACAGCGGTTAGTGTGCCAATTGATTTAATTAGCAATCAATTAGCTTGTTACTATTGGAAGTAATTACCTTTTATAGAGAAAGAGTGCAGCTGGTGAGGGCAATAAAATTGCACTAATAAAACTGCGTCTACTCCCCTTTGTACAGCAGAGTCACTGCACGCAAGGGCTGGCCAAATTATGGGTGACATGCACATCTTTTCAATAGTCCCTGGGGATGTATTCCCCCTCCTCATTATGGGCAAAGCCCCTTTGTCATTGATATTACCCAGAATTGGTATTTTCAGAGAAAGATTGGGTTAGTGATTTGTGTTCTTGCTCTCATTGCATGCACTTTTCGAAAAGCTTATGTTTTGGAGCAGGAAGAGAATTTGGAAATACACCTAGACCTTCCTTTTACAAAAATGGAGTTATTATGGCCCAGAGAGGCCAAGTGACTTGCCCAGGGTCACACAGCTAGCCAGTGCTGGAGCCCTGGAGAGAGCCCAGCCTCCTGACTTCTAGCCCCCTTTCCCCGCATGTCTGGAAGGGGCCTCTTTGCCCCATTCCTGCACCTCTGTAAGTACCATCTCCGCACCAAGGACCAGCCGTATCTGCGAGGGGTAGTGGGGCAGGGGTAGGGAGGGAAGAACGGACATATTCAAGAGGAAAGACTCTCTTGATCGTGAAGATGAAAGACACTGATTCTAGAGAGTCACATTTTGAAAACGTGTGCGGAGGAAACTGCCATCCAGTGAGATGGGGCACCGTGAAGTCTTGGGGAGAACGGAAGCGTAGCGATTTCCGGCACGATTGACTCTTCTTGTACACACCGACTTAAAACGTACCCTCCGCCACTCATGACCCAGGGCTACAGCACATTTCCCGCACTTTCACTATTAAATTCAGCCTCCAAACTGCTCCCCAGGCGCCCGATGACTCGCTACATTAGCTCCGTGGTGAAGGAGAGGCAGTAATGAGATGACTAAGGAGACCCGGATTCCATTCATCATCCTGTTTGCTCCAATATAAGTGTTCTTTTATCAGCACTATTGGTACTGATGTCATCGCAGGAGGCATAAATCACCTCACCAGTGACAGGGTCCTATTAAGGGTCACGGCCTAAAATCATTATTGACAAATTAAGGATCACACTTGGCCATTTTGTCTGCATGCCCTCAATTGGGGGTACGGCCTGGTTCCCGTATCTGGTCGGAAATTAAATAGTCATTTAAAGTCCTGAACAGCAGTGTGGATTAATTCAAAGAGCAGCCGCCTCTTCCTCTCCCTCACATTTGAGAAACTTGCAGTCGACTTCAGCAAAAGCAAGGAAGTCCTCAGTGGAGTCCTGTGTCTTTATCATAAATTCTCCTCATTCCAGCGGCTGCAGGGACGTATTACAGGACATTATAGACCGCAGAATGGCACGTCCTGGTCTTGGATCCAGGGCAGGCAGCTGGGGTCTTGTCAGAGAATCACGGAGAATTCTCATTTGGAATGCTGTCACCTTTGTCCTTCTCCATCACTGCCTAATATGACAGCAGAGGACTATTTTGGAGGGCTGATGAAATGTAGATGAGAAGAGAAAAGGTGAAGAGGTAATACCACCATATTTTTCTATAAGTACGATACCCCAAATGAAAAGAAAAATGACTTTCCCTGGAATATTTGGCAAGATTAGTGCCCTTATATTTTTTAGGATGAACATCAAAGTTGGCTTCCAACTTAAGTGGATTCCAATTTCTGAACTTCAAGTACTCACTTGAAGGAAGTTACCTAGTCGTGTTAGTAAATTCAATACTCCTAATCCGCAGATCATTGGCAGGCTTTTGGCACATATTATCTAAAATGAGTCATTTTAGATATTATGGTCTGCAATGATGCTGAAAGATGTTTTTAAAACCCCTGAATAAATAGCCTTATCAGGTCCTTGGTTGGAAAGAGTCCATATTGTTAAAATGGCAATTTGCTCCAAATTAATCTACAAATTTAATGCAATTTCAGTTTTAAGGGTATATGTCTGTGTGTGTATGTGAACTTCACGGAATTATTCTGTAGTTCAGATGGGAGAATAAACAAGCAAAACTATGCAGGAAAATTCTATAAAGTAAGAATGATAGAGGACTCCTTGTTCTATCAGATTCTAAAATGTATTACAAACCTAGAGTGATCAAAACAGTGTGGTAACAGCACCAGAATAGACAAGCAAAATGATGGAAAAAAGAGTCCAGAAATAAACACAAGCATAAGAATTTAGTACATAGTAAGATGGCAAGTCAAATAATAGGCAACAGATAAATTATTTGATACTTAATATTATAAAAATTGACTAACATTTTGGAGAAATGATTAAAGTCCCAATGCATACTTTATAAAAATTTAACTTCCTTAAAAACCTAAGTGCAAAATATAAAGCCACAAAAGTAAAAAGTCATTTATATAATTTTTGGAAAGGGAAGGCCTTCTTTAATATGACGCCCAAACTAGAAAACATAAAGTAGTAAAAGTGAAAGATTTAATTACATAATAATTAAATATATGGCAAACAAATAAAATTAAAAGCAAGCCACAAACTAAAAACAAATGAAGTAGGAAAAAGGTAGACAAAGGCTGGCTACTCCAATAGGAAAAAAGAAAGGCCAAAGTATAAAGAGACTATTTACTAAAATTGAAAATGGATGATCAATAAATACAAGGACCTCACCAGTAATCAAGAAAATGGATTTGAGAGCCAGCCCTAATGACCCAGAGGTTAAGGCTCAGTGTGCTCTGCTTTGGCGGCCTGGGTTCAGTTCCCAGGAGTGGAACCACACCACTTGTCTGTCAGTAGCCATGCTGCGGCAGCAGCTCACAGAGAAGAACCAGAAGGTACAATTATATACAACTATGTACTGGGCCTTTAGGGGTAGGGAGAAGGGAAGAAAAAAGGAGGAAGAGTGGTAACAGATGGTAGCTTAGGGCAAATCTTCCCCAGCAAAAAAAGAAACAGAAAGAGAATTGTCTTTAAAAAAAAAAGAAAGAAAATGGATTTGAAAGAATAAAAACAATGAAAAAACACCCCTTCCCTTATCAAATGGAAAACATTTAAAAATAATACACAATGCTGATAAATATGTGAGAAATTGGGCACTTTCATATTTTGCCATTGGATATATCAATTGTTACAATATTATTGAAAAGTAGTTTGCTAAGCCACTAAAAAGTACATTTTTGTTTGACCCAGCTACTCAACTAGTAGAAATTTATCCTAAGAAATACTTAGATAAATATGTAAAGATGTTCTTAGCAGATTGTGCATGAAATGCTATTTGGAACATTTTATAAAATTGAGAAGAGCTTAATTTTCCAAAAGTAGAGGAAAAGAATGTTCAACACAATATTATTTATTATAACAGAAAAAGATGAGAACAATTTAAAATTTCAATAATGAGTTATTAGTTCAGTAGTTTTGGATCTACATATATGGAGAGATGTTCACAACATCTTTTTGAACGAAAAGCAGGTTTCAAAGCAAGAAAATACACAGATTTGCATGATGGAAAAAATATATATATATACACACTTAATTAGAAACTTCAGTAGACTTTGATCTGAAATCTAATTTAATTTACTTCAGTTTGAATGTGGTTATGAGTTTGGGTATTTTATATTAAAATTTTTCCTTTCTTGAAAAGCAGTGCAAATGATAATTTTGCTTATGTAGGCAAACTGCTCATGGAAAGAAAATATTAACTAGCAGTGTAATAAAGAAATGATTTCTTCTGGGGCCTTAAGCTCAAATCTTCAAACTTGTACTGTTTCCTTGTGGAATTATTTGACCAAACAGAAATAAAAACCTGCTGTCCCAAATAACTGCTGGAACTTTCCATCTTCTGGAAAAGCATAAAGCAACAATTATGATGGAAACCTTGCATGGAATTCATCCATTCATTCAGCTAATATTAACTGAGCACCTTCATTTATCCCAATCAGCTTCCTGATGGATCAATTGTTTATAACTAGTGCTTAAGCAGAGCAGATTGAAGCAGCAAAGAGACACAGCCTGGTACTGGATGCCAGGAGATGGGGGGGTGGGGTCTCAGAACACAAGTTCACAGCAAGAATAAGCCCATGGCATGGATAGCCCAAGTGAAAACTGAAGAAATCCAACCATGAGCGTGAGCAACTGCTGAATTTTGGAGTTAGATTTTTGTTACATTCGCCCAAGAATCTTCATAAAGCATGTGCATAATATTTTCAGTACAATTTCTGAGGGAGGTAAATGGACCCCCTGTGATCCCTAAGTGAAGACCCCTGCTCTGTTGATTAGATGGGTCTGCCATACACATCGGGAAGCCGACTCCATCAAAAGTAACTTTTCTTTTCCGGGTGGTGGTTGGTGTTGGTGAAGAGACTAGGGGAATAGGGGTGGTGGGGGAGTGTCCTATGGATCTGAATCTGGTGGCATGGGGCAGCTTTTCACCAGCCTTACTCCATAGCTCATTCTGCGGCCTGGAACGAAGAAGGCCCTCTTGAAGAAGGTAGATGGGATTGGTAAACCAGAGACCACCCAAGCAGAGCAGGAGGTCCAATGCAAATGTTGACGGCTGGGAGATGGAGTTAGGCAATTGGAAAGCTGGAGAGAGGGAATGGGGGCCAAGATAAAACAGGGCCAAGATAAGGGCCATTTTGGACCAACTGCTGAGGGTAGGGGTTATTGCCTTTGACAGGTTCCCACTCTCTCTGTATTGGGCTTTCCCAAACCCCAGCCCCATCTAAGCCATACCTGGAATAATCTTTACTTAAATCAACTGCCTCTTTTCTCCTGGGTAAACTCATTTAAAATAAAAGTTTGAAACTTTGTATATTGCTATTAAGTGGAAAACCAGTCTCACTGACCATAAAGAGATGGTAACTGTAAAAGTACATACAATAAAAACTAAACGTTAGTATTGACTATTTCCTACTGAAGGCTCTGAACCTGGAGCTCCCTGTGTCTTTCTTAAAAAGAAACTTTATCCTGAGTAATAGAGCTAGTAAAGACCAGCACAAGGACAAAGTCTCCTTGGGCTTATCAGGAGGACTGAAAGAGCATTCCGAAGGAAGCCATTCTTTTTTATTTTAATTAATTAATTTTTTAAATATATTTTTAAATTGAGGTATAATCGACATACACAGTATCTTAGTTTCAGATGTACAACATAATGATTCAATATTTGAATATATTGCAAAATGATCACCGCAATAAGTCTAGTTAACATCCGTCACCATGGTTACAGAATTTCTTTTCTTGTGATGGGAACTTTTAAGATCTACTCTCTCAACAACTTTCAAGTATACAATACAGTATTATTAACTATCATCACCATGCTGTATGTTACATCCCCATGACTTATTTATGTTATAACTGAAAGTCTATACCTTTTGACTTCTTTCACCCCTTTTGCCCACCCCTGAACCCCCACAGATAAGTGAAATCATGCAGTATTTGTCTTTCTGTGTCTGACTTATTTCACTTAGGGTAATGCCCTCAGAGTCCATCTATATTGTCACAAAAAGAAAGATTTCATTCTTTTTTATGGCCAAATAATATTCCATTTCATATATATACCAAAATTTCTTTATCCCTTCATCCATCAGTAGACACTCAGATTGTTTCAAAGGGAGCCACTCTCATGCCTCTGTGGGCTTCAGTGGTGTTTAACTCCTTTTTTTCTGCACCCACCTAAAATCATAAGCCACCCTGACCAGAATTACCTTATGAACCTCCCGTGCTGTGTCATCCTTCCTCAGGACACATTGCTCAGAGGCACAGGGACTGGCAGTACTCAAAGGCTGGGAGTAGGTGCCCTGAAACAGAGGGACCTGTGGCACCTGGAGCCCACTCTCAGTCTCCATGCCAGACAGCTGCAGGGATGATGGCCGGCGTTTACCCAGAGAGAAAAGGCATTCAAGGGAGGACTTGAAGAGTGGGGCTGTGAGAAAACATACCCCTGTTTAGCCAGTGCAAAGACCTCAGCTCAGAGCCCACCGGACAGAGGTAGCCCTTGGTGCCAGATGAGCTGACCCCCAATGGAGGCTTTGAGAAAGTGCGATCCGAGGTGTCTCTCCATGGGGAAGGTTGGGGAGAGCATGGAAGGGGGCGTTCAGGACAGTCAGGTCAGCCACTGGTAAGGTGAGCTTTCCTGGAGAGCCCCAGCCTGATGAGGCAGGAGGAGGGTGTGGGAGGGTGTGACTGGGACCCCCATCTCACCTCCGCCTCCACACTCTGCCACACCCTGTCAGAGCCTTGGATTACAGAGCAGGGGGCTTGGGATCGTCAGTCCAAGTCTCTCATCTTTACAAGGGAATAGACTGAGGTCCAGGACAGAGTGCTACTAATCCAAACTTGGATTTTAAAAGAATTGGTTCATGCTTCCTGCCACTCCAAGGGGCAGGGTCTCTCCAGGGACAAGTGCTTGTCCACCAGCTGCTGGCCTACCACCTCCTTTGTGCCACCAGGCGGAGGCACACTTCTGACTGTTCCCTGGGAGCAGTTATGGCTGGTGACCTCCAGGGGAGAGGACACAGATGGCAGCACTGATATACTCAGCCAGCCACGGCCTTGGGTTTGGGGAACTCTCCTGACACCCTCAAACTGCAGAGAATATTAACTTTTCTTTAAAGAAAAGGATTTAACACCTTTTCTTAGATGTACTGAAGACTCACAGTGCTCGCCTGAACCTTCTTTTGCAGTTACATGACGTCAGCCCCACGTCCTTAGAACTTCCTTCTGGAACAGCTGACCCCCCTTTGCCGCCTCCTCTGCCTGGCCCTCACGGTCACACTCCCTCACTCACCCTGCTCTGAGTGGAGGCAGAGGGCACCACACACCCTTCTTCATGCCAGCTGCAACTCAGGTCCCCTGTCCCTGCCCCACGTCCGCAATGAACTGGGAGGGCTTGAGCAGGTCATAGCCACATTCTGCCTCCATTTCCACCTCTGTAAGTGGAAAGTGTTAGATCATCAGAACTCTCAGGCTCTTTCTAGCTCTCACATCCTGAAGACAGAGCTGCAGAGAGAGAGAGAGAGGAGAAGGAAGAGAAGGGGTTTCCTGGGAAGGACTGAGGGAGGGAGCTTAAATATGAGATGTTCAGTAGGGGCAATGGGAACTGGGAAGACATGACGTGGGCAAATGGCATGTTGCTCACCTCCCACCATATAGCAGCTTCCTCACCCGGCTGCCCAGCCCTGCGTTAGCATGGTGCTAGAGGACAAAGAATCAGAAAGACTCCTTGCCCTGGCAGCCATCACAGTGCAGTCAGGGGAAGCCAGAGCACGCAATAAGTGACTAAAGAACAATGGCGGCCTTGTCCCAGGCCCTCGTTGTATGCTGGACCATCTTCTGCTTAGCTCTCAAATGTGTGAGTACACACATGCACTTACACAGCTCTCTCCTCCATGAACCGCCCCCATCCCTGCTTTAGGCAGGGGCTCTACCTTTCCATCTCTCTGTCACCCACACCTAGCATCGTGCCTGGCTCATCACTGGGGCTGAGTCAATGATGAGTGAATGGATGAGGGAAGGATGAATGAATGGAGAGAATGTGTTCGGGGAATGGAGAACTGTCTGGGACCTTTGGAAGCTTCGGAAGGTACATGAGGTGGGTGCTGTCAGAGGGAAGAATCAGGATGAGGTACTTGGCACCATACTAGTCATTAGCCCAGATCACATGCGTCCTTGGCTACTTGGCTGAATTCAGGACCCTGCCCTTTGGTCATTTGGTGAGGCAGCAGGGTACCAGGCCCAGGGCATCTCATCCTTCACCACCAGGCTTCACTAAGGGCAGAGGAGAAGCAGCCCTGGGAAGGAGCTCAAAGCTATTATTTTTTGAGATATTGAATGTTATTATTAAAATTAACTCTAATTTTGCCTTAACATGAACTAAGAAAACATGCAAAAAAGAGTAACCTCTCATAATGGCACACCTTTTAAAGCTATCTGCATTGATAAAATTCCTTCTTAGTCCTCATCCCATTCGTTAGAGATAACGGGCAATGACAGTTTGCTCTGTATCCTTCTCAGTCGTTTCCTGTGCTTTTACAATTTATACACATCTTCTTCTTCAAAAACTAGGATGATGCCATACATAACACTGCAAATTGCTTTCAAAAGTAACCATCTATAATAGATATTTTTCTGTATCAGTACACAGAAGTCTACTTCGTTCTTCTTGTTGGCTGGGTTGTTTTCAATTGAATCAATACCTTGCAATGTATTTATTTATTCCTGCATCAATCGGCATTTACAATATGTCCAGTTTTGTGTCTTTTTTGTTGTTGTTGTTAGTTCAAACAATGCTGTAGGAAACATTGTTTTTATACATATCCTGATTATTTTATTGTAATTTCTGTAGAACAGATTCTTGTATGAAGTACTGCGGGCTCCTAAACTATGCATATTTAAAATTATAGCAGACATAGCAAATTGCTAGGTAAGAGTATTCTAATTTATACTTTCACTAGTAAAATATGAGAGTGCCTGTTCTCCCACACATTCAACACTATTATATATTATCAAAGTTAGATTTTTTAACAATTTGATAGATACAAAATGCACCATCATTTCCTTAATTTGCATTAAAGTACTATTTAGAATGAATTCATTTTCTTATATTTACTGTCCTTTTTTGAATATTTCTTTTTTTAATTTTCTAGTCGTACTCCTTGTTTCTTCTTCTATTGGATTACTTGATTTTTCTTATAGAAAATCATTATATATTAGAGAAACTGACCTTTACATGTTAAATATGCTGCAAATATTTACTGGCATCTGCCTCTCAGAAGCATTACCTTTCATCTGGCCAAATCATTGCTTCTCTCCATTTTGTGATATTTTAGGGTTTGTGTCTTGCTTATAGGGGCCTTCCTCACCCCCAAACTGTAGAATATAGTCTGCTCTATAGTCATCTAATACTCTCATAGTTTTATATTTCCTTCTATAATCCCTATGGATTTTTTTTTAATAAAGTGAAGTCTGAATTAATTTTTGTTTTTCCCAAATGGAAAGCCAGCTATCTTTATACCATTTATTGAATAATCTATCCTGCTCCTACGCATTCGAGACATTTTTTGAAATGTGATTTTCTCTAAATATTTGAGAAAATTAAGTCTAGAACGGTGGTTCTCAAAGTGTAGTCTAGGGAGTTCTAGGGGTCTGAGACCCATTCCGATGAAAACTATTTCCATAACAATAGTAATACACCATAATGCCAATGCACTCTCATTCCCTCATGAGTGTACACTCGAGTTTTCCAGAAGCTGTATGATATGTCATGATGTCATTGTTCTGATGGATACTAGGATGTGTGTTTGCATATTCTTGTGTTTCCAATTTTTGTTTTAATTTCTAATAGGGTAAACATTGATAAATATAACTCACATAAACAAATGTTCTTTAGGATCCTCAGTAACTTTTGAGAATTATGTAAAGGGGTTTGGAAAGGGTTTATTCCCTGCCCTCTGTCACCTCCACTCATCAGTTCTGTCAACTTGAACAAGGAGTTTAGCCCAAAACAGCCCCTAGAATGTGTTTTACCAATGTCCTCCTCTTAGTTTACCATTACTCTTTTTCGAAGTGAGACAAAATCATTTCTAATTCCTGAGATTTCTGGCTCGCAAATGGGATCTACTTGTCATCCAGTTTTAATGTTCTAACTCATTCCACTGTTCTTTAAAAAGGAAGATCAGTTTGTGTTTTACTGGTCAAGAGATGGAGTAGAACTCCCAGGCTGAGGGTGCTCGATCATTTACTTTCTGGCAGGTGTAGCAGCCCCCACCACTGGATGGAGGGCCCGGGAGCAGCAGGGAGCTGGCACCTTGAACCTCAGCCTGGTGTCCTGGAATCATTGCAACTTACAAGCCTGTCCTTGGCAGTCAGCCCTGCCAGCGTGGGGGGATATAATAAGATGGGAAAAGACGAGGGTCATTAGAATCTCGAGTTCAGAAGGCATTTAAAATATTGTCCAGTAGTTAGTGTAACGCTTATCTTGTAAATAAATTGCCTCTCAAAATCCCCAGCAAGCAGTTGTACAATGTGGACACTTATTTGATAGGAAGCTCACTATCTTGTAAACTAACCTTCGTTGTTGAAAAATCTGCATTATTATCCCTAGCTAGAATGTGCTTAACTTCTCCTCCCCTCCCCACCCCACACAATCACACAGAAGCCTCACACAGCAGTTGCTACTTCACGCAGGGCTCCATTTCTTTAGAAAGCCTTCCCCCCCAACTTCTGTCCAAAGGGTCAGGGACCCTCCCTTGTGCTCCTCAGCACTTGCGCTTTCCTTGACTATGCATTCAGGCAGAGTGTGTTAGTTTCCTGGGGCTGCCATAGCAAATCACCACAAACTGGGTGGCTTACAACAGAGATTTATTCTCTCACCATTCTGGAGGCTAGAAGTCTGAAACCAAGGCGTTAGCCAGGCTGTGCTCCCTTGAAAAGCTCTACGGAAGAATCCTTCCTGGACCCTTCCAGCTTCTAGCGGCTGCGGGCATTTCTTGTCTTTCTTGGCTGCATCATTCCAATCTCTGTCTTCATGTGGTCTTTTCTGTATTAATTCTTATAACAGCAATAGTCATTGGATTTAGGGTGCACTAGAGTAATCCAGGATGATCTCATTTCAAAATTCTTAACTTAATGACATGTGTGAGGACCCTTTCTCCAAATAAGATAATATTCCCAGGTTCTAAGGGCTAGAACATGCACATGTCTTTTTGGGTGCCACCATTCAACGCACTACACAATGGGTAGCAAAATGGCCACCCTTGGGTCAAATCCAGCCCTCTCCTGTATAACAAAGATGCTGTTATGCAGTTGGACAATTCACCTAAATACCTGGATTTCCAGCTTCTTTGGAAAAATCCGAAGATCTGGCAACAGTGGGACCACCTTCCCAATGGCATCAGTCAGGGGAGTTGAGTGGAGGCTGCCCCCTTTGGGAGATGTCTGTGTTCTCCAGTTCACCCAGTCCCCAGCCCACTTCACTCACTTGAACCTGACTTGACATGTCAGGTCCCTAGAGGCATTTGACTTTGTGAGCCTTAATTTAGAGTCTGTTAATCTTGCCTTCACCAAACTTGAAGTCGTCTTACTGGACATGCATTCCCAGTGTCTGGGACAGAGGCTGATACAGAGTAGTGGCTCAAAATGTTTGTCAGGTTAAAGAATGTAGAACCTACATTGAACAGAAACATGTTTTCCTCTCACTTCTGCCTACAAACAGGTCATGTTCTTGCATTCAGAGCCACACAAAATAGGGGCGGTCTATCTTCCTTATGAAAATCCTTTACATTTAAAAAGATACATAACAGAGTAGAGGACACCCACATTTGCACTAGCATTAACACTGATTTATCTCTATTAACAAAGAGGGGTGTTTCAGTTAAGATTTGGTTTACGAGTAACAAGGGCCTGAGAAATTGTAGCAAACCAGGAAGGGGGTTATTCCTCTATCAGGCAAAAGCAACCTGGAGGCACGCAGGCCAGGATGGCTATGGTGGCGTCAGAGTCTCATTGAAGACTCTGGAAGTCCCTCACCCTTCTTTGCTCTCTTCAGTATGTTGCTTCCACCCTTGGACATTATCTCTTTAGACATCTCTTCTGTCCCATTCTCTCTTTCCAGGGCACTCATTATATGTATGTCAGATATTTTCACCCTGCCCCATATGTTTATTATGTGCTTTTTTATATTCTCCATGCTGTTTTCCCTCACCAGCATCAGTCTGAATATTTTCTCTTGACTTACATTCTGGTTTACAGCTTCTCTTACAATTATGTCTAACCTGCTCTTAAAACCTTCTGCCAAGTTCTTAAATTCAGTTATTTTATTTTCCAGTTCCAGAATTTACCTTTCAAACTTCTTTATACTTTCCAGTTCTCTAATGAAATGTTCCTTCTTGTTATCCAATTTTTTAACATTTTAACCACATTTACTTTAAAATTTTTGTCTCACTCAAACACCTGATACACTTATGGGTCCATTTCTATTGACTGTATTTTCTTTTGGTTTTAGTCATGTGGTCCTTGTCTGCTGGTACGCTTGGTAAATTGGTATTGCATGTCAGATATTGTAGATGAAAATTGTAGAACTAATTTTAGGTCCAGAAATGATGATATCATCCTCCAAAGAGGATTTGCTTCTATTTCTGGCAGGAACTTAGGGTAGGAGCAGTTTACCTTATTCCAATCAGGACTGATCTGATTGAAGGTGGGCCTCCATTTTAATAAGGACCAACCTATTCACTATGGGGTCTCAGCTGAAGCCTGGGGTGTTTGCCATGACCCCTCCTGCTTGATGAGCCTGGAGTACAATTTTTGGCCATGTCCCTGAGCCTGGTAAGACTGCTGGAAGCTCTCTTCATCTCTCAGTAACTCTGCCGATGCTGTCTGCTGTTTTTCAGCCTCTAAACTCCCATGTTGGAATTGACAAATGCCTTAGTGGGAAAAGAGGCCGTGAATTTGGGCTCGCTAGACTTCTCTTCTCTAAGAATCTCATGAACGTGAACCTGTACCGAGGCAGTGGGTGAGCCTTGAGAGAGATAGGAGAGAGGCTTCCTCAATGAGCTTCACGGCTTCTGTGCGGGAGGTAGTGGAGTTACTAAGCACATCCCCAGCTCCTGTGACCATACTTAGCACAGATCACCTACTTAAGGATGGCGTCTTTGTGCTTCCTACCCTTGACAGAGGGAAAACTCCGACAGAAAGGCCAGAGATATCAGGGGAGGGCAGGGGCTCTGAAAGGCTTTGGAAGCCCAGTACCTTTGTCCGTAGACCCTGTGACGGATGAAGGAGGGCACGGTATCCCTCCCACTCCTGCTCTTGAGCCTCTTGAATCATTACCACCCTGATAGCTCCCAAATCCTTCAAATAGATATTTTCTAAAATAGAAAAAAATTCTCAGCTTTTCTAGTTGAGATTGGTCTGCTAAATCCGCAGGTTGCGCCTGCTAAAACTAGGTGCCAGTACCAGAAGTGGAAGCAATTGAAATTTTAAAATCACCTCCTGATCTTAAATGGCTACAAGTGCTCCAGCCAATTTATGTCCAAGGAACCCAAGGGGAGAAGGGGTCAGAGAATAAGGACCTCCCTGCCCTCTAAGGAGACATCAAGGAAGTGCCACACAATACTGTTTACGTCTGATTGGCCAAAACCTAATCACGTGTCTACATTAGAGGCAAGGAGGGTGAGAAATGTAGTTTTGTGACTTAGTACATAGCTGTCCAGTAAAAGTCAGGATTGTGATACTAAGGAACAAGGGGGGGATGTAAGCTGAGGGTGAGCAACTAGTACTGACTGCCCACAGGGATGTTCCAAAATATCCTTTGTCAGAAATTTCAAAACTAGGCTGAGAAATAACAAGGGCTATGAGAATGAGTTTGAGGAGGGCGGGCTGTCATAGGAAAATGTGCTAAATTATTAAACAGTGATAAAAAATAATGTCTAATTAGCATGAAACACAAAAGTACATTTCATGGCAGAAGAAGGAAAGATGGCCATGTGCGTAGGGATTGCAAATTCAAATGCCCATAACCACTAGGCAGATTAAAAAAATAAGTAACAGGAGGGTAGGGTGTAAAATGCCACATTCTTTGGTTAGTAGCTGAGTGGGACTAAGTAGGGACCACTCTCCATCGATGGGCATTTGTCACAACCTCTAATGTCTCAGACCCTTGATGTTGGATCTTGACTTGGAAATGGACAATATCCAAGGCTGGATATCAATGTGGTGTCTTGAAGAGCTGTCTTTGGAGCAAAAGGGAGAGTGTCCAGATGCTGGCCCTGCCCCTTACCTTCTAACATTGGGCATGCCATCTAACCCCTTTGAGCCTTGTTTTCCATCCCAGAAATGATCATTATAATAAAGCCCTCATAGGATTGCTGTGAGGCTGGCGTTAGAGGACATTGCCTTCCCCCATCATACCCTGCAGCAGGTGGTCAGGAAATATGTCCTCCCAACGTTCCCTTCCATGAGTGGGCAGCTTGGCAGGCAAAACCCACTGACACCTGCTTCTGAGGGCATTCATTGTTTGGTCAAGTGACAGTCACCTGTCAGGTGTTGTCAATCATATGCAGCCGGGCGCAAGCTCAGGGATGGCAAACCCGGTGGTCTGGGTCCCGATAAGTCCTCTTTGTTTTACCCTCCTGCTTAAGACTCCTCTTGGCTGGTTCCCAAATCTTCAGTATTAGATTGGATAATCCCACTTTTAATAATGCTCAGGATATTTGCCTCCCTCGGGGGCCTGCGATCACAGCCGTGGAGGGTATTAAAATGGGGCTGAATGCCATGCAGAGCACTTACCCTTTAAGCTGTGTGTGTGTGGGCACGGCGTTTTGCATGTGCACACCCAAGAGATGTGAGTGTGTGTGTGTCTATGTGTGTGCATTTTTCGGCCTCCTGAGATTTTCTTTTGTAAGCAAAATATTACATGAAAACACCCAGTTTCTTTGCAGCGTTAAAACAAAGCACTGTAGAATCAGTCCAAAACTCAAATTTCCTGAACCAATGAGTCTACTAACTCCCACATTCCATGTTTCGATTTCTCCTAAATGGCATTAGCTCAGCATCAGCCTGAAGGGCATAGTAACACCTCAGGAGACCCCTGAAACACTAAGTTAATATACAGTTGAATTTATTTAAAGTTATTTGGATTGTGCTTAGTACTTAAAACTTAGCATAAACTGAGTAGTAACCAGGAACATGACTTGCTCCCATGTATAATAATTTGTTTTGGGGGCCATGTTTTTTACCCCCTTAAGCTGACAGTTCCAGTAATCAAGAGTCCACACTAAAAAATAATTGGTAGAGAACAGAGAAAAGAAATATACAGAGTTACTAATATACACCAGGGTTTAAGCTGACATGAAATTTTATCTTAATTATCGGACAAATTTGTACTCCCACTATCTAATTCAATTTGCATGCATCGGTAGACACTTATTAAAGGTAATATTACATCTGTCATTTTAAGACTGGTGAGAATTTTATCATATGAGCTGCATGAAACAGCCACTCTATTATGTACAGAACTCTTTTGTACGGCTTAAAATAACCGGCATTGCATCCTAATTAAGTATTTTTTGTAATTGTCTTCGGGGCAGTCATCATCTTGTCCATTTTGTGTCCATCTTGTAAGTTATTTGGACACAGAATTGAAGTTGCAGGAATACACCCCTCCCCTCTGCTTCCTCATCCTGGGTGAAAAATGAGAGCTTTACTAATAAAATGTAAACTGGAATCAAATGTTCAAATAAGGTTTTACGAGAAGCACGCAATGCGTAAACCCATCTTAGAATTCTCCACTGGATTTAGAATTCTGCTGTGTACAAATATATTAGGCTGCCAGGTATTAGCAGTTGAATACATTTGGGTTATTTCTGAGATGAGTTTATTAGATTTGTACTTTGTATAAAACGAATTGGTGGAGCGCCGATGTAGCATCATCAATCCAGGATAACAACAGCAGCTTCTGTGCATAGCGACCTAAAACGCCATAAGATATTGATATGATCCTTTCCAAACAGACCCCAAGATAAGCCCCCAGGTTTCTGCTTTGAGCTTCAGGATTCTGCAAGGTTTCACAAGGCGTTCCTGTAACTATACATCGGTTCCCCTGCTACGGCCATCTTGGTTTCAGAGCTCTTTTGTTCCACCCACGGAAGGGAATGAAAGAAATGAAAATAGCAGTTAGCTTGCAAGGAAAAAACAGAGAGTGCAGTCCAACAGGGCAGGTGTGCCCAGATAGGGACGCCAGCGTGGGGCTCTCAGGAAAGAGTGGGAAGTGGGGGTTGGGAACCCCTTGGGTAGCAGGGCCCTCACTCGGGTCCGCCTTCGTGTTCCCAGGGACTCAGATCCTCTGAACATGGAAGAATCAAGCATGGCAGCTTTTGACTTGCACATCCCTGGCCCCACAAGTACATCTGACACGCTCACAGACCCCCTTCCTGCTTGGTAACAGGATTTAGTTTTTCTTGTCCTAGCTTACAAAAACAAACAAACAAACCAAAAAACGCGCCCTTTGTCTGTGACAGGGCGAGTGCTCCCACAGGGTTCAAACCAGACGTCACCCACTCATGAAATTGTCAGAGCGTTCAGTTGGTCACAATGCTGCCTTCTTAAACAGGAACTTTTTTTTTTTTAACTTAACCGTAATATTTTATCATAGGATTTTATTTTGTTTTATTGTTTACTGAGACAAAACCCAATCTTCAACTGCTTAGTAGGGATGAACAATTTAACTTGGGTTAAATTATTAAAGTGGTTTTTTTCATCAGTTTTCTAATTACTTGGGCCTGTAACAGGATGCACTTGGTCTTTGAGAATGGTGCTTCTGGTTTAAAACATCTCTCAAACAGCATATTCTTACATCTCTTCAGCGGTTTTTTTCTCCAGCAGGCATCCCCTTGCTGTCTTAACTCCCAAAATACGGAGCGGTGTGTCTTCCGGGTCTTGGAGGGGAGGAGGTCGGAGGGAAGCCTTCCTTCCCCTCACCCCCATCCAGGAGAAGCAGATGAATAATTCATGGTGCCACATGGAGGTCTTCTCTGAGACTTCTCTGGAACGTGTCTGAGCAGGAGAAGGACTCGGGAACTTACAAACACTCACAGTGCGCCGTGTCAAAGAACCGTCAATCAATCTCCACAGAAACGTAAAGAGAACAGGTTTTTCACGCCTGTGCGTTGGGAGGGAGCCAAATGTGTGTTGCCGTTTGATGGTAGAATCAGTGTACACCTGTTCCGACCAGCTGTCAACATAACCTGTGTCAGAGGCGCGCATCGCACCCGCCGCGTCTTCACAGCGGGCCGTGTCTGCATGACAGTCGGGACAGACAGCACCAGGAACTTGGGGACCAGGAGAGGAGGAGCTTGCAGAGCCATGGCGGGGACACAGATGTGTGAGGAGTGTGATAAAAGAAGGAAACATCTGAGGGAATAAGCTCAAACAAAACAGCAAATGTCATTTGCATTATATAATTATGGCCAACCATTGAGTCCTTTGTAATAACACTCCGTAGGCCAATGTTAAACCTACGGTGGGTGATAAAAAGGCCTCAGCTTGAAAAAAGGTCAGCGTGAATTAGTATATATTTGCTGATTAATTCAGCGTGTGCCTTCGTAAATTTTATAGTCCAGGGCCCCAGCCTGGTTTGAGACAGCCTCCTATGAAATTCAAATGTGCTTGATTCGGCACAGACTAACATTCCGACCTGGCGTGGTGCTTTGTGGAAAACTTTATTGAGCAAACGTGGCCTCATGCAGGCGTGTGGCAAGGTATAGAGACGACTGGATTTTGAACGTACAGACAGATTCTAAAGAACTAGGTGCACACAGGTTCCAGAGTGAAGGGGCCTTCTGTGCGGATTCTCTGATCACACATAGGAAACAAGACGCGGGCCTGTGGACAGCACTCGCCACCGGCCATGCACACCTGGCTGTGGCAGGTCTACTGGAAAGATTCCTGCCTTTCCACCAAAACCACTGTAATCAGGGCCCCTGGTTGCAACGTTAGTCTCTAATGATGCTGTTTAGTCGACATTCAAAGGAGAAAGTAACGGTGTGTCGGTGGTGTGGATAAACATGCATTTAAGGAAAACATTTAGCCTACGAGAGTGTTGGCCTAAAACTACTTTTAAGATAATAAATAAAGGTGCTGCTTTTAGATGGAAGTCCTATTCATGAGCATCTACTATGTGCAAGCTGCTTTGTCGATTTTAATTCTCACAGCTGCTCCGGGATATACCAATTATATTCTGCACGAAGCAGCCCTCCCACGGGGCAGTTATCAGACGGTGCAGCTGGAATTTGACCACAAGTTCAACTCCCTCCAAAAGCCCTTGCTTCCCATTTCGCACGCACTGTCTGTCTTTGCAACTCCTTTTATTCTTTTTTGTACCCATTTGCTAAATCCCTTGGCAGATGTTCTAAGTTGGGGAACTACAGCCAGCAGCTCCACCCCATCCATGTTGCTCCACTTAAAGGATCTTTCCTCCCACCTGCAAACCCAAGTGCCTGCTTTGCTTCCACACAGTGGCTTTCTTTATACAAAGAATGGACACCCTACCCTCAGCCCCTGGCTGGGCTCCTCTGTCCCTGTCAACAAAGTCTTTAAATGAACCGAGTGGCAATGTGTTGCATTTCTTAAAAACTAGTGAATCTGTTGTTTCTGTGAACCAACAGGGAGCCCCTCTCCACAATTAGAGAGGTTTGCTGATGTTTGGAGAAGCACCTGTAGTGCATTGGGAAAGGAGGACCAGCCCTGCCCTGAAGACCAGTTAGATTACGGTGCATGGTTTTAGATGTTGGTTTTGAAGACTCAGACCTAACTTGGGGACTTTCTTTTGTTCTGAAGATTGGCCCTGAGCTAACATCTGTTGCCAAACTTCCTTTTTTTCGTTTTTCCTCCCCAAAGCCCCAGTACGTAGCTGTATATCCTAGTTGTAAGTCCTTCTAGTTCTTCTATGTGGGATGCCTCAACAGCATGGCTTGATGAGCAGTGTGTACGTCCACGACCAGGATCGGAACTGGCGAACCCCAGGCCACCGCAGCAGAGTGCACGAACTTAACCACTACGCCCTGGGACTGGCCCCTAAGCTTGGGACTTTCTGTCTGCTTCGTATTTTATACAGACCAAGAGTGAGAGGTCCAGGCAGAGTTATCAGGCAGCTTGCCTGGAGGAGTGGCCTGATGGAAAGACACAAGCCTGGAAGTCAGCAGAGTTGCCGCCTCTGCCAGGCTGTCTCTGCTTCCAGCTTGCAAATGATGCTGGGCAAGTGTCTACACCTTCCTGGACTTTCTTCTTTTTTTGGAGTGAAATGAGTACTAGACTCTAAAGTGCCTTCTGACTTTACCTTTATACTATTAATAATGACACTTTGTGCTGCAATGACTCTCATGGTTCACAAGGTGCTCATACATACGTTACTCCAGAAAAAACTTGGAGAGGTGGAGTGACTTATCCAAGAGCAAGAGGGCGAAAGTCACAGCGTTTGAGACTGGCCGGGGATCTGCGGCTCCCTCTGCACCTGTCCGTTTGTGGCATAGCACCTCAGACGCGAAGTTCACCCCTGTGGATGTGCTGACACAGGTCCATCTCTGAAACGGTGTTTCATGCACTTTCTCAAGCCAGTATACCTCCCGCCCTAACCCCATCCTGTCCAGGGCAGTGCCTGTCTCCGCCCCAGCCATGTGGCCACCCTGATCTTCCTTTTCTGAGCTCCTGCTGTCCTGTCAGCAGCAAAGCGAAGTGTTCTGCATCACCTGACCTTTACCCCATGGTTAGAGGATATAGCAGAATGTCCTAAACAATCTCCAAGGGCCTGCCTGTCGGGCCCATCTGCTCTGCAGCCTCTCAACCTCAGCCTCATTCAACACTCCCCTTTGCTTCTACATGTAAGCTGCAAACATCTTCACTCTGCTCCTTGTTCTGAAAAGCGCCTGCCTCTCGGGGCCCGGACATTCTCCACTCTCTCCTTCTCTCCCTAGACCCTCATTGGCTAACTTTCACTCCTTTCTCATCCCAGCTTTAATGTCGCCTCCTTGGAATGGAATTCTCTCACCCCTGAGCTGGGTAGGGCGCCCATTTTATATTCTCGGAGCTCCCTGTAATTTTCCCGTGTAGCCCTCACACGGGTTTAATGCATCATTACCTGGGTGTGTATTGGATTAACGTTCACATTCTCCCAAAAACTGACCTCGGCTTGCCCGGTTGTATCCCTCGGCGTCTAGGGAAGCAGGGGCCCTTACTGAGTGCTCTGTGACACTTGAGCAGAGTTTGCTGAACCCAGGAGTGACTGGCAGGGTGTGATCTCTTCTCCTGAGCAGGAGCTGTGCCTTTAGGCCTGTCACCTGCCTAGAATGGAGTTACACACCTAGTCGGTGCTCACAAGTCCCTGTGAGTTGATCTTTGGGAAGTGGATGAAGTCAGGGAGGTGGCAGGAGAGGGATTTCAGCCCTGTCGCAATGTTCTGCAAAGTTGCTGCCAATCCACCCCTGAGGGGAATGCCGCAGGGCCGCTGACCCCAGGGCCAGCACCCCGCAGGGACCACATTTCCGACCTCTTGCTCTCCTCATTATGGCCCCTTAGAGGTAGAAACCAAAATCAAGGTAAGAATCGAATGCAGTTCATTATGAAGCCAACCAATGGCCAAAACAGTTTTAGCAATTAAATTTTGGTTTCCAAGCTTTCAGGAGTTTTCTAGAACCCCATTTGAGCAGATCATAGGTTTCTACGAGATGGGCCATAAGACAGAGCATGATCTGTTCCCACTTGCCAACCTGTGCGAGGGGGACCAGCCATCCTGGCTTTCCCAGGACTGAGAGGTCACCCAGGGTGTGGGACTTTCAGGGCTAAAGCTGAGAGAGCCCCAGGATGATCTGTGACAGATGCCCTGAGAACAAGACATAAACTGGATTGACTGGCAGGTTTACCCTTAGTTCAGCGTGGATTCCCCTAAAAGCAAACCTTGAAAGAAGGACTTGGGTGCAGGCAGTTGAGAGGTGAGTGTAGGAAGCACAAGTGAGGAATTGTGGAGTGCAGGAGAGGGAAGGGAGGAAAACCAGAAAGTCGTTTCCATTATAGGCAGAGGAGCTCAGTCTTGCTGGGGGCTCTCTGAGAAACTGTGTGGAGTTTTAGAAATGTCCTACAAGAGGATGGAGTAGGAGAAGCGTGTGTTTGCCCACTGACTCCAACACCTTGTGGGTTGAAGGTTGCTCCCTAGTGGTGTTATCTCCCTCACCCTTGGGGCTACTCCTGTACCAAGCTGTCGCCATGCTGGGACTCCCAACAGCAGCTGCCAGTGCATTCAGGTGGGCCAAGAGGATGTGGAGTGGGGCACCAACACACATGCTACACCCTAGGAGACTAGAAATAGGTGAGCCCAAGGGGTGAACTTGAGTTACGGTTGAAGAAGGGGGCCAGGTGTCAGAAAAGCAGAATGCAGTATAGATTCAAAGGGATAGATTGAAGCCAAATGGTTTTGGACATAGATCTTGACCAAGGGGAATGCTGGTTGACCTATCTGTCAGGATTCAGTGCAGAAAACAGAGATCTCTCCAAGTATTTTGGGGCATAAAAGATTTAATACATTAAAGTAGTTGCTTGCAAAGTAATTTGGAGGGCCTGGAGGAGCAGATGTCAGGAACTACCACTAAATTCCCGGTTCCAAGGTCACACCACCCTGATTTGGCCCAGGGCTCAAGAAGCTGGTACTCAATTTCTGCCACTGCCTCTGACTCTCACTGCCCTGGCATTGCTGTGACCACGACAAGTTCATACCTCCGCCAAGCCTTTCTGGTCAACAGCCAACTTAGCCACCACCTGCATCTTCCAAATCACCCCCAAGGGCGTTAGATTAGCAGAACCTAACTTGCATCCAGAATCCTAGCAGCTGGGGCTTCTGGACGATGCAGATTGTAGTTTTCTAACCTTTCAAATAAAGTGGGGCAAGAAATGGAAACTGAGAGAGTCAATTCCAGCATGGGCTCGACCACGCCCAACCTTGGATGGGTGCTGCTGCCTTGAAATAGTTATCTTATTCTTCAAGTGGAGCTGACAGAGATTCCCGAGACAGACAACATAATACCAAGATTTCATTCATCTTTCTCTTCTATCTTGTGGTCTCTTACAGTCTAAACTGACCCATCAGGATGAATGACGCTTGGGGACTGCAGGGGTCACATTTCAGAAGGAAACCCACCCTCGCTGCCTCCAAGCTGAGACTGACTCTTCTAGCTGCTTCCAAACATGTAATAGGAGCCCTCCCCTGTATTTCCACAAAGCTCTGAGCTCACTTCCTTCACTGTCAGTTTCTATTCTGGCTGTGCCCATTGGATGGTGATCTCCATAAAGTCAGGGACTGTTCCTACGTTGTGTTGCAATGCCCTGCACAAGCACCGGGTGCCTGGAACAGGCCAGAGGTGCAGAAAATGGATGTGGAATGAATGACTTCCTGCCTCACCAGGTGTCTGGTGGCTTTGTGGAAATTCTGTCATTCACCCAGCTCATGTCTCCTGGTGCCACAAGAACCCTCACATGGGTCAGAAGCAGGGCCTCAGGCTGGGCTGTGAAACAGAGCCATGGCCCCTCTGAGATAAGATGATTGCGTAGACATGAAACCGTGGTTTCCTTAGCAGACTTTTTGCCACTGAGCTCACATGCCTCTGGGTCCATGACCAGTCAGGTTTCCAAGGAAGCTCGCGGTAAAGCATCCCTTGGAGCTCGGAGTACCCTGGTACTCAGGCATGGCAGTGAGGTTTTCCTTGGAACAAATCCATTGCATTTGGGAGTCAAGGCCACTTGTCATGTCTGAGGAAACACTCAAATCCCCGCTAGTCTCTCCTTCCCCATCCCAGCCCACTGTGATGTCTACCCACAAGACCCAGGGAAGGATGTCTTCACCAACCGCGTCCCTGTCTTTACAAAACTGGCATTATTAGGAAAGCGGAAGGAGGCCAGACATCCATCTGGCATTGCATAATTTCTTTCCAAATTACTGATCCGGTTTCATTTCTATCAGTTTTATCCAGAGAAGATAGAACTACTAATTTTTAAAATATGAAAAATAAAACTTTCCGCATGATTCCAAGCTACCATGTCCACTAACATGGGCAAAATCCCTTTCAACCTCACTTCTTTTTCCATTTTATTCTCAGATAAAAAGGAAAAGGAGAACAGTAAGAAAGAGTTAGGGTTAGGTTATGTCTGCCCTGTGTGGAAAGCTGAGCTATGTTCAAGTGAGACTGACAGAGCCAGGTCATACCATTTCATCAAGCACGCTCTTGTTACTCATTTTGGCTTGAGTTGGGTCTGTGTGGTTTATGTAAAGGGCCTCTCCACTCCCCTTATTCTCCACAGAAGCTAAAAGCAGCCCATTTAAAACTCTAACTAGACCACCCACAACCCAACCCCCAGTGAGTTTCATGTCTGGCTGCACTCCAGGCTTCTGCCATCTTGAGAATGGTCATGACACCCAAAAGTGAGGACTAGGCAATTGGTCTCCAGAACTCTGGGGAGAGGAACCTCACCTATTCCATAGAGCCCCCAAATCAGCCAATAGAAGAGCAATCAGTAGGACATCATAAAACCTTCACTACCTTTTTGGGTAGCTGGAACTGCAAATTTAAAATGTATTCCTTTGCATCTCAAAGTCTTCTTGTTTGAACCCCTATTAGAATGAGAGTTTAAGGTCTCCTGAAAAAGGACGACCTTGAGCTACTGATTGAAGAATAAATTCTGGCACCTGGTCGGGTAAGCAGGCCAGGAGAGGAAGGAACAGGAAGGTAAAGGTGGAAAGCCCTAGAGATGGACTTTGCCCACTTGACATCTTTTCTGAGAGCCAGCTGTGCCAAAAGAATTCACCCTGGGTCTCCTGTGTATGGTTGTTCGGGTTGTTCACTGCTCAAGGGTATCTGGCCAAGGGAATAAGTGATGCTGAAATCCAAACCTGTGCTTTGTTTTCCAAGCTATGACTTGGTGGGAGGCTGCAATGCCGCAGAGAAAGAGAATTTTTCTTCAATTCACTTAGAGTTGTCATATAGACCAGTGGCCACTCTGTGCCAGGCCCAGGCTAAGGCATGAGAAATTCTCTTTGGATACTTAGATTGAATTTGGTTCTCAACATCTGTCCCTGCTAAATGGCATCTGTGGAACCAGGAGTAAAGACTTGGAGACAGTCATTACAAATAGGTTCAAATACGTTTCTGCATGAGCTTGTGTGTGAGAGAAATTTATTTTGCTTGGGTCAGTGGATGGTGGATTGTGAAATGGAATATGGAGCCAGGTTTCAGCAAGAGGCAGAAGGAGATGACGACAATGAAGATGGGGAAGTTGGTGAAAAGAAGACAGGACACCCACTGTTGATTCAAAGGGATGGACAATGTGAGCTCCACAGTACCTTCCACATGTGGGTTCTCATCTCCCCAGGGTGGTTGCCATGTCCAGTTTTAATTTGTTCTTGATGTCAGATATGGACGTTACATCTTCTACAATGCACCAGAAGATCTATTCAAGGACGCAATCTCAACTGTGCAAAAAACCAAGTTCAGGCACATGAGTGGGTCTCCTTAGAAACAGCAGAAGTTAAAAAAAAGAAGAAGAGAAAAAACACAGTTTTTCTGATGAAATGGCTTCTTTAGCCTGAATGAGGCAGAGATCCAGACAATAAAATAATGATTTAATAGCCTTGAAGTCAATCAGCCGAATACAATAACATTAATTAGCCTTTTATGCCCAACTCACAACTAATTCTGTTGTCTACTTATTTTTGTTCCAAAAGGATTACTAATGAAATATTTAATATTTCACCAGGTTCCAGATTCATTTCCGCACTGGCCGGTAATTTTCTCTTATATAGCCTGAAATTGAACTCTCGATAATTTCACCCCAGAGTGTATCTACATCACAGGATCACTGACTGAGAGAGGAAGGCTCCCCCAGCTTTGACAGTCGGATAATAGCTTCACTTTTAACCAGTAGAGGAAGTCAAGAGCAAGAGAGTACAGATAATGTGAGTATAATTCATTATTCAAATCTGCAAGTGAAGCACTGAAAACAAAGAGAGAAGAGGAATAATGGTGTCATTATTTTTATTACTCGTGTTGGGCAAACCTAGCGTGAAACATTAAAGGAGATCGGGGTGAGCTTTCTGACTGTATGGTGACAAATTGACTTTCGGAGCAATATTGATAAGGCGAAAGTAAGGCAGACAGATTTCTGCACAAGGTTTGCTTTCTTATTACTGGTCCCATTAACTATTTTCTTGTCGCTCAGTGCTGCTTAAAATTCCCATCCGTTCTTATCCTTTGGAGTTTGTACCAATGGCTGGAAGAAGTGGGGTGGGGTTTCCTGAGCTCCTTTGAGTCCAGAGTTGCTATGCCTGGAGCATGAGTAAGGAAGGCCAGGTGAGAAGGTGGGGGGACGCTTTCCTTCAGAGACAAAGGGACTTCAAGGCATAGGAGAGCATACATGGAAGAAGAAGACTTGTCGAAGACTCTAATGGAAAAAGGAGTGTCATGGATTTGTTTTGTCTCAGACCTTCAAAGTTCCCTCACCTTTAACCATTTTAATGAATATTTCTCTTTAATCATTTCTCTTCCTGGGTTCCTTGTCGCACAGAAACACATCCATCGACACTCTAGCTAGGGCAGGCAGTCTTTATAAGCTTTGTAAGAAAGCTGGAGGCCTAGCTGGGTACACTTGGGGTCATCTTTTGGGGCAGGACGACAAAATAAGGTGGGGTGGGAAACGTGAGGGCCCTCAGTGGAGCTGCTGTAAGCAGGATGGGCTCTTGTAAATGGAGAGCGAGGTTGCCTGATTGCTGTGGTTGACGGTCACTGGGAAAGGTCCTCATATCTCTCCTCCCCCTCCAAGAATAGCCCATACTCCAAGGGGCATGGTCCTTGGAATCAACTGTTACACACTTATTCCTTGAGGTTTTTCTCTATAACGAATGCTTTGGAAAAGCAAGTGACTCTGAGAGAAGTCATGTGCTAACTTATTGTTCAGTAAAGCATTAGTGGTCAGTCAAAACAGCTTTTGTCCCACCTGGAAGGGCAAAGAGCGGGAGAGAAGCTATATGATAGAAGCATTCCAGAGAGCTGGGAGGGATGGAAAATGTGCAGAAACGGGAGGAGAAGTGAGGAATGGAGAGACGGAAGTGTGAAAAGCCCCATATTCTTATTACCTTGACAATAAGAAATATGACCATTCTGGGGTTCAGCAAACCCCTCTTGAGTCTGCCCGTCAAGACAATGCGGGAAAGTAATAGTAGCAGAAACACAAATAAGCCTGTTAAGATTCTGATGAGAGCTCACTAACCGCCCAGGTGATGGCTTAATTCATTGTAGAGAGCCAACCTCATTAAACCCTTGAGTTAGCCAGTAAATTGTTATTGGGGGACCTGGGTTCAAGATGACATATTAGCTTCCGTGAGCTTAGGAAACCACTTCACATGTCTAAACCTCGGTTTTCATCATCTGCAAAATGGCTTTACAACATCAACCCTGATATGAACCAACTCATCCATTCATTTACTCAACCAATATGTATTGAGCACTTTTGTGTGCCAAGTGCCATTATAGGACCTGCAGATGCTAAACAAAAAGCAAAAATCCAGGGGCCGGCCCAGTGGCGCAGCAGTTAAGTTCGAACATTCTGCTTCGGCTTCCCGGGGTTCACCAGTTCAGATCCCAGCTGCAGACCTACACACTGCTTGGCAAGCCACACAGTGGTGGGTGTCCCACATACAAAGTAGAGGAAGATGGGCACAGATATTAGCTCAGAGCCCATCTGCCTCAGCAAAAGAGAGGAGGATTGGCAGTGGATGTTAGCTCAGGGCCAGTCTTCCTCAAAAATAAATAAATAAATAGATAAAATAAAATGTTTAAAAAAAAAAAATCTAGAAAAACTCCTGTCGTCCTGAAGATTACTTTCTAGTGATGACATTTTTGAAAGGACTTTGTGGGTAGTTAGGTATTACAAAAATGTAAAATATTCTGATTTTGTGAAACAAGAAATCTTTTATCTTGAAATTCTACTTTTGTGTTCTGGGACAGCCCAGAGCCATGTCAGCCTCCTGGATAGAACTGTTCTTTTCAGGTATTCAGAGACAGCTCTCACATCTGCTCTGGCCTTTTCCTCTTCATACTAAGCCCTCTGGGTTGCATCAACTGCTCTTCCCATCACTCACTTTGTAGATCCAACCCATGCTGGTTGCACTTGCCATATCCCTTTAAGGGTGGGGCCCTGGGCAAAGCACAGGCCTCCAGAAAAGACGTGGAGGAGGGTGTGACCATACCTGCCTGTAACACAGCCCCCAGAGCCGGCTCAACATGCTTATTTAGCAACCATTGTTTTTCCTTGGCCCCCATGCCCATGTACACACAGAACATGCAGGACAATTTACAGAGGCATCGAGTTTGAAAATGAGACTCCAGGCATCACTGTGGGCAGAGAGAAGCAGAGCTGGCACATCAGCATGGCATGCATAATCCAGCGGCCTCCATAATTTAATAGAGAAATAACATTTCTCATTCTCATCACCAGAAAACAATCACCATATGAATGCACTTTAGCTATTAATACTTATTCCTCGGTGCATAAACAATCTCATTTAAAAATTCTCGTTCCCAAAGATGCTTATCTTCTGCAGGCGAGGCACGGGCTGGGGGTAAGGCAGGTAAGCACGATGCATCACGTACAGCTGAATTCCCAGCCAAACTCACAGCCTTAAGAATAAAAAACGGTTAATGAGTATCATCTTAGTCAGCGCCCCAAATAGTGAGATACAGAATTCCATTCGCTCTATCACAGCCATGACTGACATTTAATTATTCTCCATTTTTTGGTGCTTATAATTCCATTCTTATCATTCATTGTAAATCCTTTGGAACCCCTAGAAAAAGCGAGATCGAGTGACAAAACAGAGATAATGAAATCAGAGGCAGTAGAATAAAATTATGTCTTGTAGGTAAAGCGAGGATTCAGCAGAGCAAGTTATTTCATAAGGTTGTGGAAGCTGGGGGAGGGATCAGAATCAATGCAGTGGGCTCTCAGGAGAGGTGAGAAAGAATCCACGGGTGGGGGCCGCACAATAGATGGGAGAGTAGCGTGTTGTGGAAAGAATATTGGACTGAGCACTAACCCAGCTGTGCTTCCGTCTAGTCTAGCTGTGTGACCTTAAGCGCATCACTTAACCCTCTCTGGGGTTTTCACTTTCTTACCTATAAAATGCCACCACATACTTCTTAGCATTATTGTAAAGCCTAAAAAGATGCACAATTGCTAGACAAATGCAAGGATTGAAATGATGTCCCAGTATTAGAGGTGACACTGGAAGACTGTGGGCAACATCAGAAGATAAAGAGAACAGTCAATTTAACCAGGAGGCATAAGATTGTGGATTTCTCTACTCTCCTCCAGTGTCACCTGTGGGACCCAAGCACCCTGGCCAGCACACTGTCCCCACTCTCCCTGATTTGCCAGTCACAGTGGGAGTGAAGGTCAATGGTTTGGCTTGGCCAGTGGGCCCTGCTGAGAAAAGCTGGCAGAGAAAATGATTCCCATATGCTGCTGTGGGAGCCACAGAGCCCAAGGAAGCAGGCCAGGTAGAAAACCCACTGGTAGGGAGGTGGCAAGCTCGATAAACCCAAGCGAGGAGTGTGAATGGGTTGCTAACTAAGAAGGAGGGCCCCAGGCAATTATGGGGAGTTAAAGCTTGAATGACAACAGGAGATCAGAGATACAAGAGTCAAGAGTGGGAGTGATGAGTGTAGTGGGCTTCTGGGAGGCTAATCTGGCTTTGCAAGTGGCTGGTTTTCAGTGTCTCAGTCAAAGGGATATACATGGGTGGGCACCTCCACTTAGTCTGAAAATGTGAAGCCAATTACATCAGATACCTAGCAAGAGAGCTTACCTTTCTTCCTCCTTACTAATCTTCCCCCCTTTACTCTGTGTGTCTCTGATCGTGGAGGGGGGTTATATCTCTCTGATCATTCATTTTCCTGTTTGGTAACAGATTATGATTCAGTCTTACCCTTCCAGAAAGAGGCTTTGCCCTTCTGCTCGTGTAGTAGCCACAAGAAGGCTCCTCTCAGATCTCTGACTTCAGGAAGCATAAAAAACGCACGGCCCAGCTGCTGTGCTCTGCAATCTGTCATCATGTTCATGCTGAGACCACTCTTCCCACAGCTTCCTCGAGCCGAGCCGACAACTGAGCACGGCAGGGACTGAAGCAGGCCTGTGCTGGGAGACAGAAGACTCCTCTGAGGGGCCACTGAGGCTCGGCACTCCCTGAAAGCCTTGTCCGACTTCCCCTGGAAGTGCACTGCAGTCTGAAGTGCTCCCACACTCCCTTTCTCCTTCCTTCTCTCTCTCCTTCACTCCAGGTCAGGCCAGCATCACAGTCTGACAGCACTTCCAGCCTCTTGCTCCCCATTTCCTTTCATATCCCCTGCCCCTAATCCATTTCTTGTGTGTCTAATCCCATCTTGACGTCTGCTTATCAGAGGATCCAGATTTGCACGTCACTCAAAAAATAAGAGCTCCAAGAATGGATTTGGGCCCCACCCACAGCCTGGGAAACCTGCCCTCACATGCTGTCTTGCTCAAATCCAGAACCCAACATCAGACATCTCTTTTTTTTCCCAGGAAAATATCCCAAGGTCCCACGAATCAGAAAGATCCCCACAATAGATAGTGGATTATCAAGTTCAACAGAAGGGAACAATGAAGAGTCGTTTCCCTCAAAGGAGTTCACTAGACCATTAAAATGCCTGTTGGTCTCTTCCTCTTTCCTTTTCCTCTTCCTCTTCCTCCTCCTTTCTCTTCCCTTCCCTTCCCTTCTGGCCATGTCAGTCCTGAAGCTCTTAGGTGAGGCAGAACAAGGTTGGCATCCATGCTGGGGTCAGGGGTGGAGAGAGCCACAGCAGCTCAGATCAGGATCCACGTGGGAGATCCATGTGGGGGATCCACGTGCCGCCCTGCGTGGGGAGTCACAGCCCAAGGGGGCAAGGAGGGCCCCACGTGGATGGGTGGCCTGAGTGAGGTAGGGAGGAATTTCTGCACAGGGCAGCAGCTGTGCGGGTGGAGCAGCCCCACGGGGTGGCCGCACACAAGGCTTCAAAGCCTGAATGGATTTAGAGCGAGTCAGTGTGTGTTGGTGGGGGGTGGTCAAAATAGGAAATTGGTTATATTCAAGAGGCTTGAATAAGTAAGTAAATATATTTAGGATAGCAGGATCTAAGGTTCTTATTATCAAAACAGGAAGTTAAAAATATGGGAAGAGTGGAAACCAGACTGACCCTGTGGTGCTGGATTAGAATGGGAAGAACCACTGCGAGTTTTCAATATGTGTAGATAGATGAAGAAATAAATATAAATGTACATGTGCGCATGTGTGTGTGTAAATATCATTCTCCACTAGAAGAAACCAGGGATCCTGAGAGAAGTGGGTGACTTCAGGACCGAGACAGGGAAAGTGCAAGATGGGTCGGCAACATCTCACAGAGCAACCTAGCTCAAAGAGTGATACAGATGGCACTCAGACGCCAGCTTGGGACAGCTCCCCTTAGCCAAATCAGGGCAAGGTGAGCATCAAAATACATAATGGTAGTAATGGAATATCACTTACTGAGAAAAATAGAAACACGTACTAAGAAATATCAATAAACGAGCACATTGAAAGTCAAAATTCCCCCGTCAAAACAATAATTAACTATAAAGAGAAACAGAGTCACTTTAAAGCCAACCGGCCACCACCTTAATCGAGTGATCAAAGTGAACATCAGCAGAAATGGGACAAATTAAAATCTTGTGCCACCTGCCAGGATGCAATGAGAACCCAGCATCACTTGTGTGATATTCCTGCCAAAGATGTGTAGCCTGAATCTTATCACGAGGAAACATCAGAGAACCCCAAATTGAGGAGCATTTCATGAAATAACTGGTCTGTACTCTTCAGTCAAAGAAGAACTGAAGAACCCTTTCAAGTGGGAGACTAAAGAGACAGGATGCTAAAAGCAGCAGTTGCTTCCAGGCTGAATCTGTCTGCTATGAAGAACATCTTTGGGACAATTGGTGAGAGTTGAAAAGGTCTGAGGATTAGAAAGTAGTCATGGATCGATGTTAGTTAGTTTGGAAGTTTGTGTTGTAGTTGCACAGGAAAATGTTCTTGCCTCTAGGAAATGAACACTGAGGCACTCAGAGGCTATGGGGTATTGGTTCGAATGGTTCAAGAAGAAAGTTCTTTGCACAATGCCATACTTTCACCTTTTCTGTAATTGCATGATTATTTCAAAATGAAAAGATTTTTTTTAAAATGCTAGTTGTCTTATTCTAGGTGGGAGTGAAAAATGACACACCATCTTGAGAGGGCGATCCGGCATTAATCACCTAAATTTAAAATGCATGTTCCCTTTGACCATCAGTTCTACTAAAATACTCACACTTGAGAACAAAGACATCTATACAAGGATATTCTTTGCAGTGTAATTTGTGGTAGTAAAGAGGTCAGAAACAATCAAAACGTCCATTAATGGGGGACTAGCTAGATAAATTATGGTGCATCCAAATAATGAAATACTTTGTAACCTTGGAAAATAATGATTAGAGTGAGCCAAACTCCAAATAAATTAAAAGAAGTGTGTGTGTGTGTGTGTGTGTGTGTGTGTGTGTACATAAAAATATCTTGGGAAGGACATCCCAGAAAGTGTTGAGAGTGATTGTCAGGAGAGGAGGGGTTATATACTTTGTGTACTGTTTGCATTTTTTTTACCATATTCACTTTTATCTTTTAAATGGTAGTTTGGTTTTAACAAAGGATATTGGAGAATTTGCCTGTAAACTCTGCAAAGAGAAAAATATATCTACAATTAAGTGTTTGCCAAACATCTTAGTTGTCCTGATCTGCTCAAACTCTCTGTCCCCTGCCCCTCTACCCTCATAAATCAGTACACCAAGCGTACCACTACTGCTCCATCTCACATCTGTGACCGACATTTCTAGTTGATCCCAGCACTCATTACCCATGAGCCCAGATACAGACAGAGAATCCTTCTCAGCACAGAAAGCCCAGCAGCTACCACATATTCATCAGTTTGGTAAGGAAGGAGAAAGTCTTTACATCCCTGTCCTCCGGGAAGCATTTCAAAAAGGTAAGTCTTCAGAGGATGCTGTCTCTTCCCAAGGCCTACCAGGGCCTCCAACCTCCAGTAAGCAAAGCATCAAAGCACTGGGCCTGGCCTGGCCAGTCACAGTCTAGCCCAGCCCTGCTCACCCACCCTCCCTGTCTGCCCCACCTGGGGTTCATTCTGGGAACTTCAAGAGACCCTAGTTACAGCTCAGCTCCTGGACAACAGTACGGACTCAGAAATGCCTTCTACCAATGAAGCCAGGTCCTTCTCCCACCTTGATGTGCCCTGAGAATCCTGTTGAAACACAGACTCAGATTCTCTTTGGGGTCCAGGAGGGGCCTGAGATTCTGCACTTCTCACAAGCTCCCTGATGGCGTCTTGCTGCTGGTCCTGGGACTACACTTTGAATAGCAAGGCCTAAGAGCAGTGGTTCTGAAACTTTCACTGCAATCAGAATGACCTGGAAGGGTCAATAAAACACAAATTTCTAGCCCCCCCACCCCCTAGAGTCTCTGATTCAGTAGGTCTGGGGTGGAGCCCGAGAATTTGCCTTCTTAACAAGTTCCCAGGTGATGCTGTGGCTGCTGGTCCTGGACAGAAGGGTTCTGTTCTCAGACATCTTGGAGAGAGGTCCTCCAGCAGCATTCACCCTCTGTCCTCCAGGAAGCTTGTAAAGCCGAAAAAGCAGAGAATTTGGTGGCATTGGCATCGGAATTGAAATCTGCATCTGTCACACTCAGAACGTTATCTCTGGAAAGCCACTTAACCATTCTGAGCCTCAGTGATGAAGTGGGTCTGGCAATGCCTTACCTCACAGAGCTGTCATCAGGACTCAGGGAGCAAATGCAGGTGAAGGGCTTAGCAGGGTGTTTGGCACATTTTAGTCACACTCTCCATCTTTGCCTTGGGGCAGGCATCCTGCCATCCCAAGGACCTGGAGGAACATGGGGGTAAATCCCCCATATTAATACAGCACCCCCAGGCAGACCTCAGATTTAGAGCTTGCTCACATTTGACATTTGCAGGTGCCCTGGGTACTAACGTGGCAACATCAGCCAATTTTTCCCTTAAGAGCTTTCCCTTTGCTCCATCTGTGAAGTGGTCTCCCAGCCTCCTCCTGGCCACCGTCTGGAATCCGTCTCTGCTTTTACAGGCACTCCTCTGAGGAAAGCATAACCACAGGGAACAGGAATCCAACCCAGGCTTCCCCAGCCTTTCACGAGGGCTTCCAGCCCAGGCTCCTGCCCACCCCCATCATCCTGCAACCTCCCCTGTCACCAAATCCACAATCTTTGCTGCAAATTACTGACTGTGGTGAGGTGGTTGGGAAGGGAAGCAAGGAGATGCTGTTCGGCACGAGGCAACCGGGGTTTTCAGTAATGCTTTCTCTCCGTGTATCTTCCCAAGGCAGCACAAAATAGAGATGGACAGAGCACCTGACAGCACTGCAGCCTCTCCTGGATGTCTGGCCGTTCTGGGCATGGTATGCATCAGGACTCACTGGAAACAGACACCTCCCAGAGACCCCTGGGGCCAGAATCTCATGTACCCTTAGAGGAAAGAAAGTGCCACTGGAGGGCCTGACATTTGGGGGGATTTGCATAAGGAGATTTCCAGATAACTGAGTCTTAACTCTTTAACAACCAATGCTTTATGTCCAAACCCCCAAAATTCACTGTTTAATGCTTCCTGGATAAATTATGCACTTCCATGCTTCCGTCAGGAGACGCTGGGCATCATAATTTACTTTTATCATAGTGACTCAAGGTCATTACTGGAACATCAGTTAGGCGTCTAATCAAACCACTTGAACAATCTTCTTAATATCGGCTCCCTTGTTTCCATGTGTGCGTTTTACTTCATGTTTTTCTTAAGTCTGTTTTTCACTCAGACTTCAGATTTGACAAGTTGGCTTTTGAAACAAATATTTGGTGTATCCCTTGCTCTCCTCCTTTGCTAACTCATCTACTCTAACTTGGGAGCCAACTTTTTAACCGTCTTGGATTCTTCTGGATTTCACATGAGCTTAACTCCTGCCATGGAGGGAGATGAATAGAGCCAGATTGTTGTAAAAATATTTGTCCGCATGATCAACAATCTCTATCTTCAAGTGCTTTTGAATTCTTGTTCCAACTTCTGGATGCTTTTCCCCTTTTTTATTTCTACTAGCTTGGTGTCAGACTGTCACTAAGGCTGCTTCGTAAGTAACTGTGTCTCACTCTCCCTGTCCTGCTACAGGGATTTCTGCTGCAGGCTGTGACATCAAATAGCCAAGCATGTTAGAATTGTGCATACACCGAGAGTTGGTCGGCTCTGGGTGAGGGCTCGGGTGGCCTTCCTGAGAGTAAAGTGTACACATTTGGTTTGGGTTCGTGCCTGTCTTGATGGTCCCAAGGCCCGACTCCCTGCATCTAATCATAGTCTACATAGCTGATGTGATACAGGGCCTTGCTTTCTAAGTACTAGTTAAAGCGTTGTCACAATACACTTTGTTTGTACTCCTATAATCCCCACGTAATGGAGAAATATAGCCTCATCCCTGGAAGGGACACAGATCCTCTATTCAAAACCCAGCATGGGACAGATGAAGAAGTAGAAGTTCAAGGTATCAAGAAATGGCTTGCTGAAGCTCTCACACTATTTAGGATAGATCCTGGAATCTCTCTTATATTGCCTGATTCCCACTTGAATCTCTTTATACTTCGCTAGTGGTTTAAATGAGTTCATTCATTCATTATGTATCTGCAGCAGAAGCCCAATAGGTATGGATACAATGGAGTCAAAGGGATCTCTTCAGACCGTGCGTATCTGTGGGGAGCCCCTGAAGCATCTCCAAAGAATCTGGTGCTTTTAGGACCCCGTCTGAAAACTGATACCTATGTAATCTGTGCTATACAATCTCTCCCAACCTGGGGTGAGCCTAGAGTCATATGCTCCATGTTTGGGAGATGGCAAAACTGAATCCAAAGACGTAAGGCTTTATCCAAAGTCAAACAGAAGTCTAGAGCCAGGACAGAGCCTGCAATCTGCGCTCCTGACTTCTACCCTCCTCTGCTTCTCATACATCTTCTACTCCTCTTTCCATAGCATCATCCCCTTCTGGGAGAGGAATTCTAATCCTTGAGAAGGGCAAGCCAGTGGAGGTATTGGTCTGGAAATGACAGGATCCCTGGAAGAGCCACTGGAGAAAACCAAGAGGGATTTCTCACTTCATTTACATCCTAGTCAGCACCTGCATGCTTACTCAGCCCCTGGAGACTTGCTCCACTCTAGAGTGATACAGAGTGACTGATACAGGATGCTCAGAACTTCACAGGATGCTCAGGACTTCACACAGTTCTGTCGAGGGACATTAAAAACTTGATCTTCCCCCAGCAACAAAGCCAAAAACGTATAGAAGTCAAACAGTCTTCGAGATCAATATCCTCAAAACCTGGATTATTACGATAGCCCCCACCTTGTCTCTCTGCCTCCTCTCTCTTTTTGCCAATTTATCTTCCACACTACCACAAAAATAAGCTTTCTAAATCATATGCTCAAAAGTTTCTAATAACTCTCTGTTGCTTACAGGAAAAAAAAGAAAGTCCAAACTCTTTATCAGGTATTTGAAAACATACGCACACTTGAGCTACCGGCCTTTCCAAGTTCACTTCCCCATATTCCTCTTAGGACAGCTTATTCCCAACTCAGCTACTTGAAGTCTCGCAAATGTACTCTGTGCTTTGTTGGCTGGGGTCTCTGAACAACCATTTTCTCTGCTGCAACATCCGTTACCTTTAGAGTCAGAGGCCCAAATCCTACTGATGCTCTGAGATCCAGTGCAAGCGCCCACGCTACCCAGAAGCAGTCGCTGCCTCCTTCAAATCCCTCCATATTTTATCTGTACCTCTCTCAAGGCATTTATCACACTCTATTCCAGATCGCTATTATTTATAGATATGTCAAATCTCAACTTTCAGGCCATTTTTTTTAACTAGGATCCTCTTCTGGTTTATTTTTACATCCTTTGCAGGATTTAGTGGTGCCCTGATCCCAGTAGAATTATTGTGGCAGAGTAAGAACTGCCTGAAATTCTCAGTCTCGGAGGCTTGGATTCGAATCCTGACTCTGCTACCCATGAGCTGCATGACCTTAACCAAGGTTTAACCATCCTCAGTCTCAGTTTCCTCATCTGAAGAAGAGAACAATAAGATCTCCTTTTCAGAGCTGTTAGGAGAGTTAGTGATAAGAAGAGTAAGATGTTTGGCATAGTTTTTGGTATAAATAAGTGGGCATGTTAATAACTACTTTTGAAGAGAAAAAAGAACAATTTGGGAGGAATGCGTGAGACAAAATCCAGCTGAATTGGAATTGACAAGTGAGAGACCTCTTCTGATCAAATTCAGAAAGCCTGAGGATGCTGATCCTCCCTCTCGCCCTTCCAGCCCAAACAAGACAGATCCCCAGAGAGGAAATCTTCGTCTGCTTCGCTGCCACGCCTTCTACCAGCTGATCCTTCTCTTCTTCCAGTTTGGGGCAGGGTCTTCCAGTTCCCCGTGGCTCCCCTCCCTAAACCCCAGGCTATGGGTGTTTAAATATGGTCCCCAGATGGTGCTGAGAGGGATGGGACAGCCCGTCCTTCCCTCCCCATCCTGCCTGCCTCACCCACCAGGCCCAATGAGAAACAGGTGATTGCAGACAGTACCGGGAGAGGCTTTGATCTGCCGGCTGCACAGAAGCCAGCTGAGCCAAGAAGGAGCAGTGTCAGATTTATGGCGGCCCTGAGAAGTACAGATATTAGGTTGGCTGTAGCTCACTGACCTCTTCAGGCTTTCCATTTTGGTCTGAGATTTATTACCTCCTTGGCTTTTTTAATTCCCAGGGATCTGTGCCTTTAACATTTCTGCTCGAGCCCCCCAATTCACAAGGACTTCCTGTTTGCCGAGACCACAGATAAAGAAGACACAAACCACAGAACACCAACACTATGTAATTTTTTTGTTCCTGACTCCTTAATTTCTCAGCCATCCTAGGTGTTCTGTCAAGATGCAGTCTGAAAGTCTAGACCGAGAGATATCTATGATAGAAAATGTACATCAGTATTTCAAGTCCTCTGAATTTATTCTAGCCATTTGACAGTTGCTTGGAGATACAATCTCAATTTTTGCAATGGCCCCTTCAGTGAGAAATTTATGGCAGATACAACTGTAATTATTTACCTGTAACAAAGTCCAGGTCTGTCTGCTTCAGGTGATTCAGGCAGCAGAGGGACAAGGGAGAAAATATTCATCTTCCTCCTGTCCAAAAGTTGACCTTTTGTCCTCGGGTCCCTTCCCGACTCGTTATAAAAATGCTGACGCGCTGGGCATGGGCCGTTTCTTCTGCCTCTTCTGGATACCAGTATCGAGATTCATGGACCAGAAAACAAACCCGTGCACGATGGGATGACGGAGAGATGGGCCTGGTGAGCTCCTTGAAGGCAGGCAGGCAGGGGCAGTGCTTCATTTTCTCTATTTTCTGGTTGGAACCTACATGGGGATAAATTCTCTGGTGGTATTTAAAGATTTAATTTTTTCCTGCAAACATATGCAAATTAATACATAATCATGAGTGTGGGCCCCCAAAATAGTCTGTGCAATTATCCCAAAGCCACAGCTCCCAGGAGCTCTTGGTGTCGCCTGGTTTGCAGCATCTTTGCGGGTAGGTCGTTTCTGTCTCTGGTATTTCCATTCACATTTCACTTTTACCCGAAAATATTCCCCAAGGTAATTGCCCAGTTTAAGGGCAGACAGTTTTTTCAAACATCTTTTGGAAAATCATCATCCATCTTGAAAAGGCAAAGATTTGGCAACACTGACCACGTTCACAAGTCTGTGCTGTGGATCCCGGGACAATTATAAAGAGGAGACAAAGATTTTTCTGAGCTGTAATGGCAACATGGGAATAAATCATACTGTCCATGGGACTTTTCTTAGAGGACCAGCATCTATTTGAAAGAATATAAAAATTCCTCTAGGCTTGAAAAAAAAATTGAAGCCACGTTAATTTATATTCTTCACTCCTGTACTTTCGCTTTGGTGGTTGTTATCCGCGCTCCCAGAGGAGGCGCCAAGAACGAAAGGCATTTGGGTGCCGCGCAGGGCTCCACGGTGGTGGGGAGACATCTGCCTTTTGGCTCTTCTCCTGGCATTTGCATGGTCCAGAATCTCCTTGCCATCGTGTTGAAATGATCAAGCTGCTGCGTGGTTTAAACTTGCAGATAAAGCACTCCAGCTTGCCTGTCTCAATATGATGGCAAGAAAATTCTGCTTTAAAAAATCTTTTTTTCCATCTTAAAATATGCCATGCACCCTGTAGAACATTTGAAAATACATCAAAGTAGAAAGTCAACAAGAACCACGTAGAGTCACTGACTGATTTCCGTCAAGGACAGCTTTCCGTACGCCGATAGTTTCCTTATTTGCAATCAGGTGAACGTGTCAGTTTTTATCTGACGTGATTAGACACACACCTTCAGATCTTAGGGAAACTTTTCACCTACATCGTTTTAATAGCGGCACTGTGTCGCAGTAAGTGGATGTGCACCTGCATTATTGTTAATTATTGATATCGTTGTTTCTCCAATTTTTTACCATTTCTTCTTCAGGACTCCTAACACAGGAGCAGCCCAGAGATTACAGGGGACGATGCTCAGTGTCTGCATCCGAGCAGACAGCCAGTGTTCCCTTATCTATCTAGATAAAGCCAAGCTCTGGGAGCAGGCACAGGACTTGTCATGGCAGCCGCTTCTAGGGGACTCTTGGGCTCCTGGTCCAAGAGGATGTGCCAGGTATCCACACTGCTGGGTCGGAGGGTGTCCCCAGCCTCCCAGAGACATGGGCTTTCCGAGCCCCTACTGGGGAGCTCACTGGGCTGATTCTTCCAGCCACATGCCCCCCCCCGAGTCCTTGCTCAGTCTTATCTCAAAACCAGATCTGGTGGTTTGCCCCGCACCCTAGAGGGTTTACCCCAGCCCGCTGGCCCCTGCCTCAGTGCCGCAGGGACTGCTCCTGCCTTGCTAGAGGCAATCACAGCAGATCTCAGTGGCTTAATATGGGGCCAGACCAGGGGCTGGCGCTCAAATGGCCCCCGGACTTTCTGAGGGCAAAACTGATGTGCACTCCACGGGTGCCCAGCAGGAGCATAAGATTTTTGTTAGTTGTAGTACATTGCCCTGAAATGGTCCTAATCATGTGCTTGTGCTGACTAACATATGGATGTATGGAAACATGGTTATGCCTGAGTAAAGGGTATTCATATTTATTATGATTATGGAGAAGCTACACAATGCCAGGCACCCTGCTAGGTGAGCGAAACCAGCTTCCCCAAGACCACACAGCGAGGGGACAACCGAGCTGCCTTTAAATCCCTATCCACTGACTTCAAAGCTCCAGATCTTTCCCTCTGGCCGCTCTGTCGACACCAGAAATCTCTGGAATCATCTAGTCTTGTTTTATAGATGAGGAGACCAAGACTTTGAGAAGGGAAGTTGAGTGCCGTGGTCACACAGCTTGTTGGTGACAGAATTGAGTCTCCAAAATCTGTCCAAAGCTGATCACTTGGGAGCAAATGATAACAGAACAGTCTCCAGGCAGCGTGATGTGGGATCCCCAGGAGCGAAGGCCGCCTCAGAGCAGCCCTTTGCTTCCAGGCACTCGGAGGCTTTTCCACTGTGTTCTGAGCGCTCCTGAGGCCCCTGCCTCCCCCGCCTGCACGCATGCCAGGCTATTTGTACAAGAACAGCACGTTCCCATGAACTCCAGAAAGGAGAAAGCACTGCCAAGTCACCCCAAGCAGGCATTCCAAGCTGGCCTGGGGACCTGTCAGTCAGTGATCAATTTGCCCATCCTCGTCACCGGAGCCTCTCAGGGATTAGCCAGCCCTGGACAGGTGGATCTGGTTTCCAAGCGAGGATCTGTGGGGACTGCTCAGGGTCTTGCTGGAGGGTTGGCCCTGGGAGGGGGAAGCTACTGTTCAGCCTCAAAGCCCCAACAAAGCCTTCCCCCAGCTGGAGAGGGCACCAGACAGTCCGACACCCTAGCTGAACCAATTTGGCACACCCTCGAGCAGCTGACGTTGCTCCCCATTTTCCACGGTATGTCCTGAGACACTATGGGCCTCCTCTGCCTTCCTGGATGGCAGGGTGGGCAGTGGTGCCAATGGGTTTGCTGTCTTTCCTAAACATTCAGGAAGAAAAGAATCTTACTATGGCTATATCTTGCATTTATAGCCCATTTTTTCCCCAAAGTGCTTTCATATCCATGATCTTCCATTGATGCTCTGCTTACAAAAACACTGCAAGTATATTTGAGAAAGGATTTGGCCAATGTGGCAGGAAAGACCTGGAGGAGAAATGAGTGCTTGTGGGTCACGACATTAATGGTCAAGTGGGCACAGAGTCTGCCTTTTCTGGCTGCTGCTCCGGACCTCTTCCTGAGGACGGCTTCCTCATTTCAAGCTATCCTTGTTATCTGTATGACTACGTAAATACCTTGGTTAAGACTCTGCTGTGGCTCCCATCACCTACAGGATTGAGTCCGAAATCCTTACCAAGGCATATGAGCGCTTTGTGACCTGACCCCCACCTCCAATTCCCTGAACACGATAGGAAACTGAGTGCCTCTGTACTTGTGCATAAGCTGGTCCTTCTTTTTGCCATACATTTCCTTCTCCAATTTGCCTGGAGAACTCCTATTCGTCCTTCAAATCCCTACACAGGTGTTAGCACCTCTCTGCACATCCCTGAACCATGCTTCCTCCAGATCGCTTCAGAACTTTGTGCATCTGTAAGTTCAAAGCCCACATACATAGAGCTTTCTCTCTTATTCATGAGGCTCTAAGACTATTCTTCTGGTAACATTTGGAACCCAAAGCATGGCACTGTGCCTGAACACATAACACACACTGAATAACAACTTGCATCCTTGGCCTGTAGAGAGGATTCCATTGGCACATATCTACTGAGGAGTTTGGGCCCAAGGATTGGGGAAGGAAAAGGCTCTATCACACATCTCTATTTAGGGTCCAAGAGGCTTAACATGGCCTCCTAGAAGGGATGACAGACTAGGACAGGCAGCTACTGGCAACTTGGAGTGTTTCTCTGAGACACTCATTCCTGCGCTCTGAAATTGCAATTGGCATCCCTGTGGCCATGAAGGTGAGGTGCAGACTAGGTCCTGGTCGCAGAGTCAGGTGCCTGAGCCCATTCCCCAGCTGAGTCTGTCTGAGGCCACACTCAGCGCTTTGTTGCTCTAGGCACACACGTAAAACACAGCAATGATAGGAGATGACCAGCCTTCATGACGGTAACTTCCACACTGCCCTGCTTCATCCCGACCCTGGAATCACTGCCCATTTTCTAGATTCCTTCAGTTCTGTCCCTGACTTGTTCCACCCATTGATATCCATTCCAAGCTTCTACCCCTGGTTTCCATTCTTGTCTTTCTTCCAAACCCATCTGTCTCCAGGCCACCGAATTGCAGACAATTTCCGATCTTCTTTAAAGGCACAGCCCCAGGATAGGCCTTTCCCAGCAGTCCAGCCCAGCCTCGTGCAGCCTCTGCATTTCCTCGGCATTTCCAGGGAAACTTGTACTGGGCATCATTCGATGTGGCAAAGGGCTTGGAGACCACGCCCTAACTCTCTCCATCGAGGGACTCCATTGCTGCTCCACACAGCCCTGGAGACTAAACCCCAGCTCTGCCTCCCTCAGGCTCTTTTGGCTGTAGTCCACCAAGATCTGGGGATTAGGAAAGAAAAACATCCCATTTGGGGTCTGGGGGTCTCGAATGTTTCCTGCTGCCCAGGGAAGATTTCCAGCCTGGGCGAAGGTCCACCAAGCTTGAGAAATTTGTCTGAATCCATCAAAGTCATATTGGGACATAGAACTCAAAAGCCTTGTTCCCAGTGGGAAGTCTCCACTCTGCCAAGACACCAGCGTGTTCTGCCACCAGCAATCACTGCGGACAGGAATAGAAGAACCGTGTAAGATGAAAAAGATTTTAAATGGTTCAGCCATCCAAAATCGTCTGTGGTCATGAGATGGGTGTCAGAGGCGGAGAAGGACACCCGCCTCTCTGAAATTCACCTGCCTACCCCTACCGCTATCCCGGTTCTAGGGTTCTTGTTATCTGTCACTGATCTATGCTGTGCCTGGGCTATTCATTTCTAAAATTAACCCCTTTGTGCCCTTGGCCGACCTACAGGTGGAGCCACTAAGCAGTAGCAGGGCATCAGAGATACAAAAGGAAGAGAAGAACTGTTTACATTCACCATGTATTGCTTCTGAGCTCCTGGGGGAAATATTCCCGGGTGCTGGAGGATTAACTTGAGTCATTTTCAATGGGTTAAAATACTGTTATTGAGAGGAATCTCATTCACTGATGAAATATGGGCACCGAGGGCATGCATATTACACAAGTGGTACGATTACCCCCTGGAGAATAATGGACCATATCGAAGACACTGTTGACCTGCCCTGTGGCCCACTTGAGGCCGGGCGCTGGGAGTGAGGGTGCAGGATGGGGAAGGGTAAAAAGGAGAAGTGGAATACGAGGCCCACTTGAGGAACTCCCACTTAGAGTCTATTTGGAGAGACAAACAGGAACATATGAAAAAGCCAACAAGTGCAATGGAAACAGGCTTTTGGAAGTTTGACTGTTGGCTCCCCCAGGAAGCCCAGTAATAAGGGCTCCTGGAAGGGTTGAGCCCTGAAGGTTCGACAGGATCCTGCTGAGTAGGGAAGAAAGGGAGGCCCTAGCACAAGCTGTGGGATCCAGCTGAGACAGGTGAGGCTGCTGGGGCAGGTGAGCGGGCCCTCAGTGTGGTTTTAGGTCCAGCTATTCTCGCCTCCCCAGCTGGCCACGCCAAGGTGTTTGCCATGGGCACTGTTCTCCTATGGCTAGGCTAACCCCTGCACTTTACTTCTTCCTTTTATTTATATGTTTTGGTTGAATTAATCAACGAATGGGTGAAGGAGCAGAATCTTGATGGGTGGTTAAGAATTAGGTAGAAATAGGAGAAAAGACGTCCCTGGCAGAGGAGCAGTCCACGCAATAGTCCAGAGGCTGTGAACATCAGGCCTGCCTAGGAGACATTTGTCAGTGTGGCAGGAAAGCTCCAGGTGAGAACTAGGAGGGTCAGGGCTGGGGGGCTGGGCAGGGGCCCATCCTGGAAAGCCTTAAAGATTTTGTTATATAATTTAGCCAAGTCCAGGAGATATAGAAATATTTACTTGCTTTGCTCTAGTTTATAATCTGTCTTTCTCAATCCCAGCAAGGAGGTGGGGTTTCCACATTGGTTTTGGAGTCCTATAGCGGAGGAGGGGGCAGATAGGGATCTGCAATGAGAGCATGGGTCTCAAGCGGCCCTAAAGCTTTGGCGTAGGTGTCTGGATCCACCTTTACATGATTTTCTGGATGTAGAGCTCATGTGTTCAGAAGGAGAGACCAGCAAGCTGAGAACTGGGCTTTCCTCTCCTCTCTCGCCCAGTGTGACTCAGACTGGGGCTTGCTGGCCAGGCCTGCAGCCCCTGGCTCCTTCTTTGCCATCTTTCTCCACAGGAGGTCAGACAATGTGCCTGGGCCCCGAGCATCCCTTTAACCAGGGCGGCTCTTGGCTGGGCGCCACCCCAATGCTGCCCTGCAGTTCTCCCGGCAGGGATGAGACCTGTTTGGGCCCCAGCTCAGGCTCGTGGATTTGCTGTCGAGTTTGGCACTGATTTGCAATCTGCAAGTTGATGGATGCTTAGGCTGCTGGCAGCCGGGTGAGTGAAAAGTGACTCTAAGATAAGAGAACCCCTCGCCAATATTTACAACTGAGCTCTGAGAGTCCAGACAGCCTTCTGAGGCCTCAGCCACGTCTGGAGGGGAGGATCCAGCAGTGGGTGGGTGGCCCAGGGTCCTGGGATGAGGGATGGTATCCAAGACGAAGCAGGAAAGCACTTCAGGCTGGCAGTCTGGAGCCCTGCGTTCTCCTCTTGTTCCCACCTGAACTAGTGGCATGACTTTGAGCAAATTATTTCCTCTCGCTGAGCCCTTTTTGCCTTAGAGAAAATAATTTCAGCCTTGCTCTCAGCTGTGAGTATCATAAAGCTCAAATGAGATGACATCTTTGAAAGGACAAAGGAAGCTCCAGGGAAATGCGCTGCAGAGGGAGGACCACGGAAAGACAGGGATGGGGACCTCCGATGAGCTCACCTGACAGTCGCCCACGTGGCTCTGGGGGTGCTTATGAGGATTTCAGGAATTATGTATTTTAATGATTACATAGTTGTTAATTGAATTCATTCAAAAATGTTAAAATTTAATCATTAATATTGAATGATTACATACATTGAGATATGCATGAAATAAACTCTGTGATTTTGTGGTCCTTATTGTATAGATGTGGCTAAAGTACAAATGTGAATGAAGGTATTTCAAATGCTGATGTGGCAAATGTGACGCAGGTGCTCACAAACGCCCGGAGCATAGGAAACACAGGGGGGCACAGAGCTCGGCCCTGACATCACCATTTCATTCCGTCTTCTGTCTTATGATGGAAGTGCTGCTGCCCCCATTCCTCGGCCACGTGGCTGTCTGCCCTTGCTGGCTCCATAGTGACGTGAGCAGACAGGTTTGGAGAAGAAAGTCCCTCAGCAGGGTCTCCCATCCCTACCCCCAAACCCCAGTGTGTGTTCTTCCCACGACACCATGACCATTTCCTTCCTCGTAGGCATCTGCCCAGGGCACTTTCATGGATGCTGGCGGGTGTTTCCTTATGTGATCTTCACCTCAACCCTGCTGTTATAATGACATTACAGATGTGGGAGTTTCTGAAAAAGGAAAGAAGGGAAGGAGGGAGAAAGATGAGTCACATAGGCAGAGAGTGGCAAACCTAGACCTCTGAGGCCGATGGAGTGACTCTGAAGTCATTCTCCATTAATCAGTTTTGGGTCTTTGGAGCTTTATTCACGCTGCTGGGTCTCCCTTCTGGGAAAGAGGAGAGGATATTGAAGTTAAGAGAAGCGACACTTTTACGTTGTCCTTTCTGGAAAAACAAATAAACAAAATCCTTCGAAATAAAGTCAAGGTCTGGGGGAATTACTGAAAGTGGGAGATAGATTTTAAACTGGACATCTCCCCATTTTGGTAGAACCCAAGCAGAAGGGAGCAGGGTATAGTGAAAGGCAATGGGTCAGCGCAGAGAGCTGAGGACCAGAGGAGCACAGCGCTGGGTCCCCTCCTGGGTCTGAGGACAGCTCCCTGCAGAACCAGGGCAATTACATGCATCCTGGGCCTGGTTATTCACATCCTTAGAATGGGTTTACTAATCTTACCAAAAGGAGATAAGAAATGTGATTCTTTCATTAAAAACATCTATATTCCCAGTTTTCTTCATAGCTCTCATCGCAACCCGACGTCTTATGTAGTTGGTCTTCTATAGCTCTTTCCAGAACGCGAGCAGCCTGAGAGCAGGAACTTTGCCCACCTGCAGCCTCGGCACCGGGATCAACGGCATTCGTGAGAGATACCCTGCAAACCTTTGCTGGATGTGGGAATGAAGCCTGAATGAAGGAATGCTCGCACTGTAAGCTTCGTTAGGAAGGGATTACGTCTCTTGGTCACTTCTGTATCCCGGCACCCAGCACAGAGCCTCTACATAATAAGCACTTAACAAATGTCCGTTAAACAAATGAGTGCAAGAATGGGAAAGCATTTTGTAAATAGCAAGGGGCCACAGACGCTAAAATGTAGGATATATGACTATAAGAGCAAGAGCTCACCCAACAGCAACCCCAAAAGGAAAACTGAAATTAGAGCCACACACTCAATCCACTTTGCTCCAACTTCTGACTTTAGTCAACCAACCGGTTATCTGGAAAATGACCAGCATGTAATTAATCTCTTGGCAATAGTCACTTCTAAGGACGAATTCAGCCGATTGCTTCCGCGTTAACGTGCCTGTGGAGACACAAACAGACGCCAAGCTGAAGGTGGAATAACAAAAGTAAGCCCAGTGCCCAAGGTCTGGCAGAGAGTGGACCAAGCAAGGGCCCATTAGACCTTGAGAATGATCTCTGTGCTAATAATCTAAGCTACCATTAGTGACTCAAGGCAGAGAATTTTTTTAAATACTAGGATGCGTATGATTTTTATCTTGACGTTATCCCTATAATCATTGGTCCTGATTAAAGACTTCTGCTCTAAAAGATGGATGGGCTCAAACACTTAAATATATGGTAATCTTTCACCTCTTAAATGCTGTTTCTCCCAAGACATTCTTCCATGCACTTCAATTTAAAGACCAGCAATTGCCTTTCTTTAATTTTTTGTCTTTCTTCGACTATTTGAAAAACACTAGAGTCAGATTGGAAGGGGATGGTAAAAAATAATAATAATTCTAACAAACTCCATTCTTCCTGACTAAGGAAGTTAACTAAGAAGTTAAGAGGCCTGTTACAGTTTTTTGCAATCAAGAGTCAAATATTTGAAAAAATGCCAAAACATGTTAGTGCTTGTTTCTCCATAAATACGCAAGGCAAGATAGTCATCAAAAAGAAAACGTTGGGGTATCATTCATTTTACTCCTGTCACATCCGGCTAAAGCCAAATGGGCTGGGATTCACAGGGCACTCCTGCGACATCTGATTTCCCATGTTCCCTTTCCCGTCCTGACTCAGTTGTCACCTCACTCAGCTGACAGTCCTCACTGGTCTGAGATACGATCAAATCCCTCTGGGACGGTTGTCACCTCAGGCTCCTGTTTAAGATTGCAGCACCGGGGCTGTGCATATCCAGAGAGCAAGGTGAGTTCTTTGTGATGGGTGGGGGTTGGGATTTTTCTTCTAGTAGCAGATCTTGAACTTCAGCCACAGTCACCCTATCAGCACCATCTTAAAGAGCTGCAGTCAACAGTGAACATCTCTGTGTAAATCTAGTTGCTCCTCTTTCAAGTTTGCCCAAAGCAAAACACCTCTTACTTCAAGAAGCTTGACGTTCAAGGCCCCCCACAGTCCAACTTCAGGCTAGATTTTCAGGCTCATGGCTGGCATTTCTCCAAGTGGATTCCACCTGCTAAACACGCGCCGTCATTCACCCCTTCCAAATGCCTCATACGGTCTCTTCCCTCGGTGTGCTCGCTCCTGCTGTCCCTGCTCCCTACAATGGCCTTCCTCCCTCTCTCTGTCAGGATCCTCCTTGTTCACAGAAGCCCTGTTCAAAGGAGATGGTCTGTCCCCAGTGCTCCCTGGCATGCCCAGTCATGAGAAATCAGGCCATCTTCCCTCTGTCCATCTCCTGCTGCTGCACTGAGCTCATGGGGCCCCTGCAAGAAGCACCTGGCCTCGTGTCCGTCTGTTCGCCCAGGCTGCGAGCTGCAAGAGGCCAAGGACAGTGTTTTCGTTTCTGATATTCCAGCACCAGGCACAGGGCCTAGCACATGGCAGGGTTAGCATTTGCTGACTGAATCTGTGTTCTGCTCTTACTCCTAATTCTGCCTGTTAGAGTCTCAGCGGGGAGGCCTCTACTTTCTCTTTCACCCAAAAAGCTTCATGACCTTCCTTTCCAAACTCAACTCTCCTAGTTCCTCCCACCCCTCCTGCCACATCATTTCCAGTTCTGTAGGGGAGCCAGACAGGCCTGGATTCAAATCCTCACTTCCTAGGCACTCATTAGTCACAGAGCTTTAATAAGAACTTAGCTGGTCTGTGCTGGAGCTTCCTTAGCTGTGAAATGACTCCAGAACCTCAGAGGGACTCCTAAAAGACAGCGGGGATGAGCAGAGGTAAGACGCCGAGTGGAGCGCCGCGGAGGCTCCTAGCGCACATGAGCCTCCGTCCCTTCCCTATTATGCTCACACCTGGGGGACTCCTGGTGGCCAATGGCCTCCCGAAGGGGCTGGCACTCCCCACATGGCCCGGGAATTGGTAGGACAGTTGCACTTTCTTCTCCAGCAGCGGCTGCATTTCACCCTTAGCAAGTTCCTACTGGCTCAAACAGAACTTGAGGATTTAATCAAATGATGCCCATAAAGGGTTGACAGAGAGCTCACCAGTGCTCAGCTGCCATTAGATGTTAGCGCTAGAGGATGGCTTCTGACACTGACAGTTTGAATGAAATGCTCATGTGAGGGGGCAGTACGTATCTTGTAGATACCCCACACTCAGCATGCCAGAGTGGCGACAGCCACACACTCAAGAGAGTGGTAGATGTGGGTTCAAATCCAGACACTGTAAGTGATGAGCTGTATGGCTTCAAAAATGTTGCTTCGCCTCTCTGAACCTTAATATGAGAAGAGCCCCTGCCTCATTTGACTATTATAAGGATTGACACAAAGCAATTAGTACAGTACTTGACAGATAGTAGGCACTCCACAGATGGGGGATACCAAATAAGGTTGTGACGAGATCTATATGAGATGAAGTCTGTAAGAGGAGTGCTTAGAAGATGCGACAAGTCCAGTCATTGCCTCTTTCTGTGTTTGACATTCCAGTGATGGCATCACCCTCACAGAGTGCCCAGGCCAGATACCTGGACCATTCCCGACTTGTTTCTTTCCCCCTCCGCCCATCTCCCCTGTCCCCTCTGGCAACGTCTTCAAGTCCTATTGATTCTACCTCCCTAAGATCTGTCTAGCCTACCTTCTGCCCTCAAGCCCACTGCCCCACTGCCACCACCTTTGTTCAAAGCTAGACGACTTTTCACTGGGAGATTATGCAGGGCCAATGAACACCTTATCCTCTCTGAGTCAACACAAGCTCCCCTGTCTCCTTGCAGCCTCCTGGAGCCTGTCAAATGCTCCCACAGCTCCTTGTCCTTCCCCTTCAGAGGCATTATCGCAACTTGTACTCCTCTATTTATTTCTGGTGCCATATTTGTCTTCCCCACAAGACTGGAAGATTTAAGAGTCAGAGACTCTGTTTTGCTCATCGTTGTTCACCCCCAGTGCCTACACAGTGTCTGTCTTATGGTAGGTACGAAATAAAGATTGTTGCGTGGGCGAATGAGTGAAGTAATGAATGAGCACTGTACAAGCCGTCAGTGCCCTCCCCACCTTGTAGACCAGAGTGATATTTTTATGTATTTATTTTTTTAAAGATTGGCACCTGAGCTAACATCTGTTGCCAGTCCTCTTTTTTTCTTCTCCTTCTTCTTCTCCCCGAAACCCCCCAGTACATAGTTGTGTATTCTAGTTGCAAGTGTCTCTGGTTGTGCTATGGGGCACGCTGCCTCAGCATGGCATGATGAGCGGTGCCATGTCCGCGTCCAAGATCCAAACCAGTGAAACCCTGGGCTGCTGAAGTGGAGCATGCAAACTTAACCACTGGGGCCCCTGGCCAGCCCCCAGAGTGATCTTTTTAAAAACAAATCTGATCATGTCGCTCTCCTGTTAAAACCCTTCTGCGAATTCCCACAGTGATCAGGATGAATTCCAAATTGCTTAATCCATCTCGGGATGCATGCTGCCTTCCCAGGACCATCCTTTGCCCCTCGCCCTCTCTTGAGTTTATACACCACACCAAACCACTTAGCCCCCACACCACCTTTGCACGTGGAGCTCCCTCCCCCAGTCACTCTGCATTCTACCCTCCAGGCCAGCCCCACTTTAGCTGACTAACTCCTACTCATCCTTCAAGATCCTCCTGGGCACCCCTCCTCCAGGGAGCCTTCCCTGCCCACGCTGACCAGGTTAGGAGACCATCCTTCAGGCCTACACAGTACCCTGTGGCAGCATCTATCAGAGTGCTTTGTCTGCTCTCTGTCCATCTCCCCCATCAGCCCATGAACTTATTGAGGACAGGCAGACACCATGCGCCATTCATATCAGTGTCTTTCATGTCCCCCACTGTGCTTGTCTCAGGAGAGGCTTTCAGTACTTTGTAGGGGTGAGGGAGGGAGGGAATGAAGGAATGAAACCACCATTCCCCAGCAACACTTTAGCCAGGGTGTTTGTATCAGAGCATCTCTTACTGAGTAGCAACACACAGATGGGACAGACCACAGAGCAGCAATGACGCAGGCAGAGAGACAGGACCATCAGGGCAGCAATTAGAGAGCGCCCCGGACCGGGCGAGACGGTGAGGTGGGGTTTCCTGGGCAGCCAGGCATTAAACATCCTGTGCGGGGGCTGGGGCTACAGAGGAAGATGAGAGCCCGGAGCTCAGATGTCAGGAGCTTGCCTTCTCATGGGAGAGAGAGGTACAAACAGTGCACAAATGGACCAAACAGATGAATCTAAGATAATTACAAATTATGATAAATTTGGAGGAAGCAAACAAGAGAATCTGAATAATATGGTCATGGAAGGCCTCTCTGAATAGTGATATTCAAGTCAGCAAGATGAGAAGGAGCCCCATGAAAAGCGGGTGGAGGAGCATTAGGGTCTGGCTTGTTTGAGGATCCAAAAAGATGCACCAGTGTTGTTAGAGCACAGTGTGATACTATCAGAGCTATGAGTGTGAGTGTGTGTAAGTGTGTGTGTGTATATGTATACACACACTCCTGTGTTTAAATCCCAACCTATAAAATTTCTCATTTCTCATTGCATCCGTTTTCTTACCTGTAAATGGCAAATGTGAAGGCTCCATAAAATAGTGTTCCCATGGAAACCCCAACAGGGGCCCATAATCAGGGTGAGGCTATGTGCTACCTGGTTTGGCGATGGGGAGTTGAGGCAGGACTCAGAGAGAGCTGAGGCCTATGCAAAGGATCGACCCTGGCAGCTCTCCTGATTTGCTCCGGCCGCCTTCCATGTGCCTTTCTTCCACGGGCAAATCGCTTTTATATCTGATACATGGATTCATGCAGGCATGGATGTACAAATACAGCACACACATGTCCAAATGAACACACAGGGCAAACAGGACACATGGGATCCAGTATGATGAATATCTACAAGTGGATATGCCTGTAATTCAAATAGATGGTTTTAAGCATTTATTTATTCATTGACTTGCTTTTTAGAAGCCTATTCAATAACGCTGCCCATAGGGGTGGAGACTTCGGTCCTACAGCCTTCTTTAAGGCAAATTCCCAGGTGGAGGAGGCCCAGTAGGCTTTACTTTAGGAAGAGGGCCCCTGGTTTTGGGAAACAACAGTCCTGGTTGTTTAGATCAGGAGGTTCAGGTTAGGTTGCCTTCTCCTTGATCCTTGGGAACTAAATGCCAGCCGTTGTCTTAGCACCAGATAGCATGTCCTCATCGACAACTGCTCTAATGACATAAAGGAGCAGAGTGCCTGCTTTGATTATCACGCTCATACAAAGAGGCCAAGAGCTACGCTTTGCTAAATAATTGGAAAAATGTGGGATGCTCCCCCCACTACTGCACAAAATGCTTGCATCTGTTCGCTTATGTCTAACATTCCAAAAGTCCCAGGTATTCTTAATTATAGGATCCAGAGAATTCAGATGGGAAACACCCTGCTCGACTGTTTTCTCAACTTTCATCTACACAGTCAAGAATGTGTTTTTTCTTATCCAAACCACCAACAGGATAATCTCATTCTGCATTTTGCTGATTGGTCTGCAAACATAATCTTCAGTGGCAGGAATCTTGAAGGGCTGCCTTGAGAGTTGAGCATTCAATCAGTCTTAGGAATTTCTCTTGGCAAAAGTCCTCAAGCTCGGTCAGAACTCATGGGGCTGCGGTTGGCTCCATGTCCCTGAGGTTGAGTATACCCAGCAGTGCGGTTACATCTCATCGGCGCTGAAGTTGGCCATGGGGTCTGTTTGAGGAAATTATGCTGATGTGATTTTGATGAAAGGTTAAAGGAAATGGTGCTATTTTGCCTGAAGACCAGAAGACTGAGGAGCAATTAGATTTCTGTTTCCAAGTTCAACAGTATCTGTAACCTCAAGCACAGCACAGAACTCACCACAGAATCCTGGAATTGTCTTTCCACCACTGGACTGGGAACTTGCAGAAAGCACAGCAACGTTCTTTCACCTCTGCACCCCTGAAGCACCGATACAGAGTGGATGGTCAGAGGATGTGTGCCAACTTTCGAATTCATGAATGAAGACAAGAAATTATACTCTATTTTCATTAAAAACTCAACAAGAGAGGGCTTGCCTGGTGGCATAGTGGTTAAGTTAGCATGCTCCGATTCTGCCAACTGGGGTTCATGGGTTTGGATCCTGGGCATGGACCTTCACCCTGCTCATCAAGCCGGGCTGTGGGGGCATCCCACATATGAAATAGAGGGAGATTGGCACAAATGTTAGCTCAGGGCCAATCTTCCTCACAAAAAAAGGAAAAAGAACAAGAGGGCATGTGCTCGAGCTCAAAAGTAATTTTTGGTGCATATTTGGAAGAAATCCTTGATCAGCCAAGTGACAGCCAAGTGAAGATAGAAAATGTGAGTGGGTTTACAGAATAAGTTGAAGAAACTCTATTTTTAAAAATATGTTACAACTTTTAGTCGTTAATGTCAAATGCTTAAATTTATTTACCTTCATGTAGTTAGGGGACAGCGTATATCAAGTTCTATTGAAGTTTCATTCTCCGATTAACATAATTTTAAAGGAACGCCATGATTCTATGAATCTATACTTGTAGAATATTTTAGTCTTTAGTTCTACCTGAAGCGCCACTGAAGACTGAGCATAGAACAAGCTCTTGGTACATCAGCATGTGCTATGGACACTATTTAGCCTACAGGCAGCAGGCATTCAGCATATGAGCCTCTGCTCTCCCATGGAACGCCAATGGCAGACATTGCTAATCAATCATGATGCTCCCAATGAGCTCAAGTGGAGCCTCAAAAGCCTTCTCAACCACTTCCAAGTAATTGGTGCTGCTACACAGGAAGAAGGCCATCTGCCACTTCAGATCTAATCATTCTCTACTCCAAGCTTTTTGAATATGGATTTGTTTAGCCCCCAGAGATGTGCACTTCATGTCAGGAGATAAGTGTATTTACAGGAGAAAAAAGGGCTCATCATAATTAACTTTACTACAATGTTGAGAGGAAAGGGAGAAGTTTCTGAGTATCTGTGCTCTTGAAATCAGTGACTGAACCAACATTCCTTGAGCATCTCTTAGGGCGGGCACCGGATCAGACAAGGGGGACAGCAGTGTCCCAGACAAGCGGGGTTCCTGTCCTCAAGGAACTTTCATTCTAGAGTGCAAGGTAGGTAATAAGCATGTAAACAATACACATTCCAATTTCAGACTTTTAGAAGTAATAGGAATAAAATAAAGGAGGGATATGTGACAGAAGGTGGTGGCGGAGGGTGTGTTGTTGCTTTAGCTAGAGCATGAAAAAGGCCCACTGAGGAAATGACCAAAAAAAAGGCAGCCATGCAAGATTGGAGGAACTTCGCAAGCAGAAAAGAGAGCACAGACAAGTTCCTGAGAACACACCCGGAATGTCTCAAGAGACAACAGACGGCCAGGGAAGCAGATGTTGAGCGACTCTTAGGTGGGAGGTGAGGTCAGAGAGACCGGTAAGGGTGAAGCCAACGAGACCTGTGGATCTACATGTGAATTTTATTCTGGTTGCCATTGTAGTGTTTTCAGCACAGGAATGGTGTGGTATAATTTGCACTTCAGAAAAATCACTCTGGCTGCTGTGTGGATGTTAGACTTTGGGGCTGTCAGGGGATGAGGCTGAAAGCAAAGGAAGGAGGCTGTTGCTGAGGTCAAAGCAAGAAAAGATGGTGCCCATCACAGACTGAGTTGTGACCCGTCAAAATTCATATGTTGAAATTCTAACCCCCAGTACCTCAGAAGATGACTGTGCTTGGAGATAGGGTCTTTAAAGATGCAACTAAGGTCAAATGAGGTCATTAGAGTGGACCAAAATCCACTATGACTGGTGTTCTTATAAGAATAGGAGATTAAGACACAGGTATGTACAGAGAAGACCATGTGAAGACACAGCAAGAGGATGACCATCTGCAAGCCAGGGAGAGAGGCCTCAGAAGAAACCAACCCTGCTGACGCCTTGATCTCAGACTTCTAGCCTCCAGAACTGTGAGATAATGCATTTCTGTTGTTTAAGCCCCCCAGTCTGTGGTGCTTTGTTATGGAAGCCTTATAAACTAATCTAGTGGTTTAGGTTAGGATTATGGACCTAAAGACAGTAAGAAGTGAAGTGATCAGGTCCAGGATATATTTTGGAAGAGCACTGACAATTCTTATTACTGACCCAGATATGGAGTATGAGGGAAAGAGTGTAATGAAGGCTACTCCCAGATTTAAGGCCTGAACATTGAGTGGGTGGTGGTGCCATTGCCGAGATGGGGGAGAAATCTAGAGTTCTGTTCAGGCTAGGTTTGGTTGAGATATTCCTCAGTTCAGGTCACCTCAAAGAAATGTCATGTGACCCACACCTATACACTCCCCCAAAATACAAGGTCCCTATTCTCTGCCACTAGAGATTCTACAGAAGAAATGTTGGTAAAGTATTGTTGTAACTAAGACATAACAGAGAGATCCCAGTTTCATGGGCAGCCCATTTTATTACTGTTAGGATAATTGCTAGGAAGTTATTCCTTGGGTTTAGTAGAAATTGGCCTCTTTGTAAATTCCATGCATCAGACTTCATCCGGCCACTGGACAAAACAGAACAAATCTATTCTCTCACTTAATGGCTTCTAGTAATTACACACTTGGTAATTAGGACCAACCCTCCTACTGAAAATAGTTGAACAGTGGTTTTAAGAGCTGCTGACATAATGAAGAAGTTCCAGGCCAAAATACAGGATAAAATGGGAATCTAGAGAGGTAATTTTGGTAGGGATTGGTTTTTCCCTGAGAGCAGATGTTGACGCTGGATGAGGTGTAGTGGGGCTAAGCAGTACTCCCCTGGTTTTTAGCCTCATGTGGCTAAACAGACAAGAGTTGGATTCCAGAGCCAGCCAAAGGGGAGTGACAGGGAGCTAATAAACCCCCGATATTTTAGGTTGTAATCCTAAGGAACTATACCCTAGAAATAAAGGTGAATCAGAAATAAACCAGCCCTGACATGGGCAGCTTCAAGTCATCTGAATGGCCCTTAAAATCTCAAGCTATAAAGCTAGATTAAGGTGATCCGTAATTGCTAGTTTCCCCGGCTTCTGGCAGAACTAACAAAAACTCTTTCTGGAGAGAGATAACATCATCTTTAGTCTTACCATTTTTTCCACAAATAATTTTTTGGTACAACGTTGAGAACACGATAAAAAAAAAAAAAACTAGGTATACAAAGCTGTAAGACAAAATGATCTATAATAATTAGAAACAGCAGAAGATAGAATCAGTCTATAGGGTGTCCAGTTACTGCACTTATTTGATAAAGAGTTTTAAATAACAATGCTTTCTGTGTCCAAGAAGATAAGAGACAGGATTGAAAATTTCATCAGAGAACTGAACATACAAAAAATAACATAAAATCAAGTGGAAGTTCTATACTGCAAAACCACAAATAAAAGCCCAAAAGGATAGGTTTCATGGCAAAATAGTCAGTTAATTGAAGTCCCAGAAGGAGGAAAAGGGGCAGAAACAATATTTAAAGACACAAATGACTGAGAATTTTTCAGAACTGATGAAAAACGTCAAATGACAGTTATAAGAAGCCCCAAAATTCACAGTGACATCCTCTTCTCTATGTGTCTCTTCTTCATGACCAATAATCCCATTACTTTCCATTCGTGGCTCTGTATCCACATTCCTCATCTCCAAGCACTGGCACGTCTGCATTCCTTCTCAAGCGTGGTGTGTACAGTAAAATCCACTGCTTCAGATGCAATTTGACTGCCATGAAGAGCAAGATGATCAAGTCATCCCTAAGAGGAACTATAAGCAGCTATTAAGACAATGTAAGGTTGCAGCTATTTCGTTTTCACAGCCTCATCTCTTTCTTCTATGCTTCCCTTCCACTTTAACATTTTGTGTCTTTTATACAAGAATAGCACAAAATGTTCTACCCAATGCATTGCTGAAATCAGAATCCTCTAACTTGGCTGAAGATGTGCTATCCACGTAACCCCGGATAAAAAAGAAATGAGAGTAGTGTGGTGTAACATGCTCCTGTTGAACCTGTGCTGACAACTGGAAGTCGCCACATGATTTTCCAAATGCCAACCAATCACCTATGTAACAATATGTTCTGGCATTAACCAAGGGTTAACACAACTCTATTACTATGAAGTTTCTTAAAATAATTCTTGCCCCATTTAACAAAAATAAGTATATAACTTGACCCTCTCAAATATTCTTGAAACTTTTGAACCATTACCAACAGTGAGATATATCACATCGTCAGGTCCTTTTCATATACTGGGATGCTATTCATCTGGGCTCAGACACCCAGAATCACCTACAAGGGCTAGACGCGCTCTTACTGACTCATCACAGAGTGGGTCATCCTTACATCTCCTTTGGAACAGAGGGAATACAGCTTCCTCTGCCTGTAGCGTCTCCTCTCCCTACCCTAGCCCCCTCCACGTCCGGGCTAACTGACAGTCATTGCTGCAGACGCAGCGCACACGCCCCATCGTCCGTCTGAGCAGCTTCTTTAACTCCTCAGTCTGGGTTAAAGGCTTCTCTCTGGAACCATACAGCACCGGTGTCTTCCCTACATCTGAGAACTTGCAAATCATACTATAATCATCCTTTGCTTGTTTGTATTTTCAGCTGAACTGCATGCAATTTGAGGGCAGGGACCCACTCTTGTGCTTGTATCGTTTGCACTAGTATAACATAATGCTTGGCATACTTGACAGTTAAGAAATTGGTTTCTGAATTAATGTTGAAACTGCTGGAAGCTGAGTGGCAGCTGAAATTGACTAAGGAGGAGAAACAGTAGTGGGTTCAGAGAGATGGTTTGTAACTCCAGAAAGAGGACAGAAATACCAGAGTTTCATTTTCATGGACTGCAGGCTCTGGAACACCTGCGTCAATGCAGAATCAACCTGATTTAAAAGACCCAGGAGATAACCGTGGATGTGCCTGTTAGTCACAAGGATGCTAATTTCATTATTATTTCAGATATTAAGTATTTATTTAATGTGATACTATTTAACTAATTGTACAGTTATTTTATGTTTATATACAATAACATAACTGATTTGATTTATTAATACATAAAAACAATTTTAACAATTATTTTCAGTAATGAACATTGAAAATATCCAGCACAAGGGGGCTGCTTAAATTAATCAAAGTGCATCAATATAATAGAATAGTATGTATAGGCAGATATTAAAAAAGATTGAATAATTGTGTATTCATTGATAGGTACTTTCATAATTAATTACTAAAAATTAAAAAGTGATATGTTACAAGTTTCAAAACAGTACATAAATGGGATGTGAAGTTGTATATAAAAATGAAAGAACTCACAGCTTTGTGAGGGGATAACAGGTAACTGAAATTTTTTTCTTAACACGCACCTGTATTTTCTGAAGTTTCTTCAATGAAAACGTGATATTTTGCAGAAAGAAAAAATAAGTGAAGTTTTAAAAAGTTTGAGGCTGGTGTCCACCCTTTCTTCCTACCTACTTTACTGGGTTATTGTGAGACTCAAGAGAGAATTACGTATGAAAGCGCTATGCAAACTAAAAAATGTTTTTGAAGCACTGCTATTAACATTATACATGTGACCAAAAATATTTTTGGTGATTTGGTCCCAGCAGAAGACAAACTCTAGAACATAAAGGTGGTTGTGTCCAAGGTGACAGGTGTTCCTGGACTCCCCACGCAGTGCTAACACTGAAGCTGAGCCACGAACTGGAGCAATTCCTTACCTGCCACCCTGTGCCAGTGGCTCTGTAGTAGCCACAGCCTGTGTTCCCAGCCAATATGCAGACAGAGCCCTTTGTGATTCTGTCCACTGCCCTCTTTGTCAACGCTGACTTCATCTTCAAAGGCCCACGGCTTAGTTCAGAGCCAGCTTTAGAGAACAGCGCCTCCCTTCTGTGGGTAGGCTGATCCCCCGCTCATTCACGGCAGGGGAAATTGACGCATCTCTTCTCCCCAGCTGGCCTGGGTCCTTGCTAATTCCCTAATCATACTGAACTACTTGGAGTTGACTGTGTTATCCCTGGTCACCCACAGATTCCCTCACTTCATTACTCCTTGGCCAAACTGTCTTTGGAGGGCTCCTATGACAGATTTATATTCTGAGCAACAGACAGGAATGCGTTTCTCTGCTTTTCCTTTGCTTGTACCACATAAACATGTCCCAGGACACTCCCTGGCAGGAACCGCAGGTCAGACCTTGTTCACAGAGGGGCTCCCAGAGAGGAATCTTCTGAAAGAGGAGGTCGCAGGGAAGAGAATGGGCTTACCCACCTAGGGCCTGATTCCAGAGAGGCGTGTTTAAGCTTCAACATGCCTCCTGATAACCAAACTATCCAATTGTTTTGTAGAAACATCTATTAGTTAATTGAGTCTATTGGAGATGTCTAAAAGACTAACTCAGCTAAATTTATCACATAGAACATGCCCATCACTGCTTAGCAGTTTAATAGAAATATATCCATGTTGAAAGTCTTCTAGTACAATCTTTTACAATGATTAAGTCTACCAAGATCATATGCAGCCACTATTTTGTTATTGTTTTTCCATTGCAACTCTTTCTTTTTAATCGTGAGTATTACTGATATTGATGCTGTTGCTGCTATTGTTTTCTTGCACTGAAGCTTGGAATAAGATAAAATTCTCACCCTGAGAAGTTATAGTCTAGTAGAAAATATGGGTATACAAATAAATATGTTATTCCATGACAGGTGCACCATAGAACTACAAATAAAGCATTATAGAACCACAGAAAAAGCAGTAACTAAACTAGGTGACACTTGAAAGACTTTTGCTAGGGTAGGAAACAGTCACAATGGATCTTAAAATGTAAGTGGCGTTAGCCCAGAAAAGAAGAGAGAGAAGGCAGCTCAGAAGGAGCAACATCACAAGGAAAGGTGTGGAGGCTTAAAGGGGCAGGGCTTCTTTGAGAAATGTGGAGAAATTCAGCTCATTAAGGACAACAGACAGTCAGTAGTAGTTTTTTCGAAGTAGAGTAATGTGGCCAGATTCCTTTTGCAGATCAATAGCTCTGGCATTTGTGTGAAGGGTGTACTGTAGAGAAATTATAGACTGTCGATGTAAGAACAATTAGGAAGTGGTTGCAGGTGAGTGACAATAAGGACTTAAACTAAAGCCATACAATGGGAATGGAGAGGAGGGTCAGATTCAAGCCAAATTTAAGAGGTACACTGGATAGGACTTGGGGCTAATTACAAGCATGGGGAGGAGGTGGAAGAGTCTATGATGGCTTAGACAAGGGGGCAAATAGAAAAGGACAGGCACATTTATTGGCTGCCCAGTCGCCTACTCACTGTAGCTGAACTCAGGAATGCAGGAGAAGAGGATGGCTTGAGGTCAAGGTAATGTGTAAAATCATAGTCATGGTAACTCAGAGGTGCCCAATACAGGCAGTCCTTGCTTTGCATGGTAGTACAGGGCCATAAAGATAACTAGGGAAGCTGAAATCATGCAAAACAATCTCAGTAATCAATTACGATTGTTGTGTGACCTGTAAAAATTTTTGTCAAAACATTAAAAACTCTTATTGAAAGCTATCAATGTGTAGCAAAATGAAAAGGAGTAAAACAAATATTCATTTAATATACTATAACTTAAAATGCTCGAAGCCTTGAGAATTAAAGTGTTTTACTTGATTGGTAAAAATAAAAGAACTTGTCAAGAGTGATTGCCTTCTTTTAGTTATATAACTTGATACAAAGGTAGTATCTCTTCTTGGTGAATTTTCACACTCCTTGCTTCCAACAGTTTATTCATTGTACTTTCAATATTGTCACATATCTCTGAGAATTCCGTTAGTGTGAAGCTTTTTACTTATGTCACTTCCTCTGAGACATCTTCATCCTTTTCATGACAACCATTTTACTCATTTATGTCAAGAAGTTTGTCTTGAGTAAGTTCTGCTGTCTGCACTTCTAGAGTTTCTTGTAAAGCTGCAAGGTCAACGTTCTTATAGTCAGCTATTTCTTCTATAATTCCATTTACACTTCATTCAAATTTTACTTCCAGCATTGTCATATTTGGGAGTTTTTCTTGCTGCACTTTCATCTTTGTTGGCCAATTTCCTCTTTTGATTATCTATTTTTGTAAAACGTTATGTAGGTTTATCACTGGGTGATAAGGAGGCAACACAACTACACACTTTGCTGTCTGTGCATAAACCAAATAACGAATGCACAGACTTTAAAAACGTGATGTGCATTTCTAATCATGATGCATATCCATTATTTACATAATGATTTTTGGACTGAAGAACCAACAGTGAAGTGTGTACTTTACGCAATCATTCATGTGTCATAGGAACTAAAATTTGAACCATGTTATTGAGGACCAGTGTTATTTAACTAAACAGTGGAAACTAAAACCTGTGTTGAAGCCATGCAAAAAGAGGACTGCCTAGTCATCTAGGTGACACAGGAGTGTTAGGTCTTTGAGAGCAAATAAAAAGTTTTTGGAAGTACGGTTTCATCACAGGGAGCTCAAAGGAATGAGTCTGGAAATAGTTTGATTGCTTTGTCCATTGAGGACCTTAGTGACAAAATCATGAGGGAAAGATCTGATCGTAACAGGTTTCAGAGAAAACCATTGAGAAATTTGGTGATATGAATATCTGCTATTCTTAAGAAATTTGGCAATAGAGTGAAAGAGAGTTAAGATACCAGAATTAGAGGAAGGCATTAACATTTTGAGGTAAGAACTTCCATTTACTATGAAAGCACCTAAATGTGCAAGTATGATTCCAAGAGATTTAGTCAACACCTTCTAAAATTCAGATACATCTTATCTACAATAGTTCCCATTTATGTAAATTCCCATGAGTTTCATAACTTTAATCCACAGAAAGAAAATATGACCTGTCTGGCATTTTTCCTCACCATCACCACGGGTCTCCTTTCTAAGAACTCACGGTCTCTTATTTTGCCTACTCTAACGTCAGCATTGGCTGACAGAGATCATTGTTATAATTAAGCTGATGCTTGAACATGACAATAGTGCTCTGTCTGTCTTGAGATCTTTCTAGGTGAGACCTTAAGGCAACTTTCTGGCATCTGGCAACCTGGAAAGCAAGAAATCAATGGAAATAAACAAGATGGTTTCAATGAGAACAAAATAGACACCATCAAACCAAAAGTAATAATAGACAAAAAACATATTTCCCTGGGACTGCTGTTCAATTCTCAGTCTCATTATCTCAAATTAGTGAGGATTTTATTAAGACGAACACTCAAGGGCTTTAGAATTTAAATATCAACACTACCACTTAGTGACTATATAATTCTGGACAAGTTATTGAATATCACTCATCCATAAAGTTGTATACTAAAATCTACCTCATGGGGTTGAGGTGAGGATTAGGTGAAATTATGTAAGAAAAGCCTTGATTATCTTTTTGTGTTAGCTTGGAAGACAACCAAAAAATGTCACTTCCTTTCCAATCAATAAGAATGACAAGCTAGAGATTCGAGCGCAGCTCTCAGTGTAAGAATTGGGATGATAAATCTGCCTAAGAATATAACCAGAACATGAACAGTTATAATGCCACTGAAGTTGAAATACCTTGCACAATATCAGGTTGTTTCAACAAAATTCCATCACAATAGATTCCACAACAAAACTGATAAAATCATCTTCAGTTCAGTTCTTCCTTGCCTTTAGATGAGTGTTCAATCAAGTTCATTTCTGCTCATGGGGAGTCAAAGAGTTTCCTCATCCAGCTGCTCTCTACTGACAACAGAACAGAGCCACCCACTGGCATAGTCATTCCTCAAATCAGCTCAGAGATCCTCCAGACCTATGACCTTATTCTGCCCTCACCATAACCAGGTGATACATTTGTTCACTCATCATCTGTCTCCTCACTGCCCATGTCCTCAAAGATAAGTTCATGCAAACAGGGATGTTGTGGTGCTCTCAGCTGTACCCCAGGGTCCACCACAGTGTACATGGGCGAAATAAATGAAGGAATGAGCAACTCTATAAAGTACACAGAACTTTGCAAAGGAACTGAATAGACATTTCTCCAAAGAACACATTCAGATGGCCAATAGGTACATGAAAAGGTGCTCACCATCACTAATCATCAGGGAAATGCAAAATTAAAACCACAATGAGATATCACTTCACATCTGTTAGGATGGCTCTTATCAAAAAACCCAAAAGATAACAAATGTTGGCAAGAAAAGGGAACCCTAGTACACTGTTGGTGGGAATGTCAATTGGTGCAGCCACTATGGAAAACAGTATGGAGGATCCTCAAAAAACTAAAAGTGGAATTATCATATGATCCAGCAATCCCACTTCTAGGTATATATTCAAAGGAACTGAAATTAGGATCTCAAAAAGATATGTGCACTCCCATGTTTATTGCAGTATCATTCATAATAGCCAAGACATGGAAGCAACATAAACGTCCATCAGCAGACAAATGGATGAAGAAAAAGTGGTATGTATGCACAAAGGAATATTATTTAGCTTTAAAACAGGTGGAAATCCTGCCAATTGTGACAACATGAATGAACTTGGAAGACATTATGCTAAGTGAAATAAGCCAGATACAGAAGGACAAATACTACATGACACCACTTATATGAGGAATCTAAAATAGTAAACTCATAGAAGCAGAGAGAAGAATGGTGGCCAGCAGAGGTTGGGGGGAGGAAGAAACAGGGAGATATTAGTTAAAAGGTATAAAATTTCAGTTATGCGAGATGAATAATTCCAAGTGATCTACCACACAGGGCCAATAGTTAATAATAGTTATACTGTATTGTATGCTTAAAAATTTGCTAAGATATGTTGAGTGTTCTTACTGCAAAATAATAATAAATAAAGAAGGTGGAAGGAAACTTTTGGATATGATGGATACTTTTATGTCAGAGATTGTGATGATGGTTTCAAGAATGTGTTCTTATCTCCAAACTCATCAAGTTGAATACATTAACTATGTACAGTTTTTTGCCTATCACACCAAAAATAAAAGAGCACAGAACTCGTATAATGTCCTCCCCATTGGAGAAGTCAGGAAAATAAAGCAAGAGGGTCAATGAATTGCCTCAAGCCTAGACCCAAACCACCTGACTCCCACCTAGCCTCTTCCAGAGCCCTAGACTCTTCTACTGGCCAGGACTCGAGCAGTGTGCATGTGCCAGCATTTCCTTGCAAGGCCACCAGGTGGAATGGACACGTGCTGCTCTGTGGATGCTGCCTTTAGGCTGAAGACAATACCATGGCTACTTTAGAGAGCTTGTGCTGCCCCTGGTGATTACGCCCACCAAGAATGTGATGGAAATTATGGGGGTGGGAGCGTTTCCTTCACTGAGAAGAAGGGCAAAGGCTTAGGATCAGGCATGGAGAGACTGAATTTCCAAAGGCATAACGGGGGACCTTCTACCCCACCCTCCCACCATGAAGTATTGCAATTGGCCCTGTCAGCTTGGTATTTGAACAAAATGGGTCAGGCTGGATAAATCACAGCAATTTGAAATGTTGCTTTGTTCTCCTATCGCGTTTGAATTTCTTCCATGTTACAATAGATCTTCTCTCCTTGCCCAAGCTAAATTGAATCCCTCTTTTTCTATTGTTGGAGGAGCTCAGGGTAGGGTTTCTGGTGCACTAATATTTGGACCTTTCCCAAAAGTCTTCTCTCTCCACCCTCTCAGCAGTCTCCCCCCTTCTCTTGCCAATCACAAGAAAAGACTTTTGAGTTGTTACCAGTTTGCAAAACATCTGCTTTTACTATTTGGCATAGTGTGGGGTTGGGGTAACAGGGGATTTGATAGGCCTCACAGGACTTATTATATTTGATACATTGTGTGTCAGACTTGGGACCCCTCCCCTTGCTCGTTCCCATGCTCTGTGTTCAACCCTGTGACGGGTTTGTTCTCAGCTTTCTTTCTCCAAGGTCCAGAGTTCTAGGGTTAACTGTCCTTTTTCTGCCAGTGCCTCCTGGTCCCTCCTTCTTGCACTCTCTGCCTCTTAATAAATATGAGAAGCTGCCGGCCTCTCTGTTCTTGGTTATCTGCTGGGGCTTCAGGGGAAGAAGTCGTCCATAAAAGACTCCTGATTTACAGACCATCTCCTCACGCTCAGTAGGGGCCAACATTCCTCAGTGCTTTGTCCACATGTGTGCTTGGCTGGCCAAACATCCATCCAGACAGCAGGGATGGTGGCCCTGGTATCCAGCAAAATCGGTGGCCCTGTGGCCTGGAATGCCCCCTCCTTCTCCTCTGCCCATTTGTGTCTTTCCCGAATTACCCTACCCAACTCAATGCTCCCTTCTTTCAGGAGGCCTTTGCTGACCCTCACCCCTGCCCACCACTCCCTCCCACCACAATGAGTCACTCTGCACATCGCTCATTTGTCTCCTGCCTGGCTGCCTCCCATATCACTGGCTGATCTTTTCCATGATACAGAGAGAGGCCAGCCAGGGCTTTGGAATTAGTTTTACCTGGTGATGAATCTCCATTGTACCTTGTATTCATCTGCTAAGGCTGCCATAACAAAATACCACAGGCTGAGTAGCTTAAACAACAGAAACTTATTTCCTTACAGTTCTGGAGGCTGGAACTCCAGGATCAAGTTGTCTGTGGGGTTGGTTTCTCCTGAGGCCTCTCTTCTTGGCTTGTAGGTGGCTGTCTTCTCCCTATGTCTTCACATGGTCTTCCTCTTTTTGTGTCTGTGTGTAAGTTTCCTCTTCTTATAAGGACAGGAGTCATATTGGATTAGAGTCCATCCTAATGACTTCATTCAACCTGAATTACCTCTTTAAGACCCAATCTCCAAATACAGTCACAGTTCTGAGGTACTGGGGGTTACATCTTCGTTATATAAATTTTGGCCTATAATGCAATATATACAACTCAGCCTATAATATACCTTTAGTTAGACAGGGTTTGTAACCTGAAATTAATGTTACTTCATCTATAACAAGAGTTAATGATCCTTCCTAGGATTAAAAGGATTAAATAAAATCCTGTGTGTCAAGAACCTGGCAAATAAATCTCAAAAGACCAGTTGCTTTCCCACTGTCCCCACCCCACCTCGACCTCCCTCCCTTTGAGGGCAGGGGCTGCACTTCCTCCTGTCACTCAATCAACAGATATTTGTTTCCTGCATTTTAAAGCAGATAGATTGAGTACCTTATTGACATCCAGGTGCCTCTCTCTGTTCTGGTTAACTGTGATCTCTCCAACTGAAACAGAATAAACAAGGCAGCACAATGTAAGGAAGGTGAGAAGCATAGTGCCTATGGGTGTGAGCTCTGGAGTGGGCCTTTGAGCGAGTTACTAAAGCTCCCTCTGCCTGCACCTCCCTCTGCAAAGGAAGACTAAGTAGAGCACACTAGCGGGACTGTTGCATGGATTAAGTGAGGAAGTCCTGTACAGCGGCCAGCACTCAGTGAGTCTTCTGTGAAAATAGTTGCTTCTATTTTTACTGTCAGGACATGTTTAGTGTTGTCCACAAGTATCTTAGCTGGCCAGCATGCCCTATTCAATGTGCAAATGTGTTTTAAAAGTTAATCAATCCAAATAAGGAACTTGGTTAATGTTTTGTCCTGTACACAGTGTGTGCATGGACCCAGCCTGCCTTGGGTGAAATTGGCAACTGTCCACCTGTTGTCACGTAAAGCCCCAGTATGTTGCTTCTTCCACAGTCAAATGTAGCCAAATAGCCCTACCTTCAACCACTCCATCGAGTTGGAGTCTTCAAAGCCTTTGTGAAATTTCAGTAGCTGGCCTAGGACAGGAGGTAATCTGTCTGCCGTTAGCTTAGCCCTGGCTAAGAGTAGAGCCTGAGTGACAGCTCAGAATAGGTAGGTTTTACCGCGCGGAAAGTTGACGTGCCCCTGCAGGTTAGGAAGCCACCAAGACCACCCTCACTTTTGACACCAATTGTAAGTTCTGGGGTCTCCAAGACTACCCTTGGTTTCAGTAATTTGTGAGCATGAGAAACACTCACAGAACTCACTGAAAGCTGTTGTACTCACAGTTACAGCTTATTACAGTGAAAGAATGCAGATTAAAATCAGCCAGGGGAAGAGTACGTGAGGCAGAGCCCAGGAGAGTTCCAATGTGGGGTTTCCAGTTGTCCTCTCCCAGTGGAGCCATGGACAGCCATAATGTCTCCTGATGATGATGTGTGACAATACATACTGAATATTACCAATCAGGGAAGCTCACCTGAACCTTGATAACCAGAGTTTTTATTGGAGCTTGATCATATGGATATAGTTGACTATGTGACCAACCACATGCTGACTTTAGTCTCCAGCCCCTCCAGAAGGCAAGCTGATACCACCTAACCCAAAGCCCCATCATAAATTACATTATGTTAGAGGACCCAGCGTGGCCAAAAGCCCCCAGGTAAACAAAGACAGGACAAGCAGGACATTCCAAGGGCTTAGAGACCACCTCCCAGGAGCTGAGGGCAAGGGACGGGCCTCCTTTGGGTAAGGTTAATTCTTCAATACACAGGCCTCCTCCAGCCTTTGACCAAGGTGCTCTCACAGCAAAATGATCATATTTGTCTGAGTATCTACATTTAGTATAGCATTTATAGCACAGATACAGCAATAGTATCAGTATGAATATACCTAACACTTGGAGGAGTCAGCGTGAGGTAGCGATAGATCTAAAGAAACAACGAATCCATTCCAAAAGGCTTTGCAAATATTTTCATATTTCTATACTGATTTTATTACCTGTTGTTCTACTACAGTTTGTAACTTACAGTAAACTTGTGCAAAACTATTCTATTTAGCAAGGAAATTAGCTGGTGCTTAGATGGATCCAGTTCTTGCTCAGGCCAGACACTTTCTATCAGTGTTACATCCTGAGGAAGATTTCACTCAGTCTGCTGGTGCATTTGATCGTCAATATCAGTATTATCATGGCGTGTCCACATGACATAGTTGAATCTTAACAACACCAGTGTTTACACACTGTGTGTACACACTGTATAGCACAGTACGGTAATGCATATAACCTGAAAAATAAAAGCCAAATGATACTGGCACATTATTAGAGTCTCACTCAGTCACTAACAATCGATCGACTTCATCGTCATATCATCTGACCAAAACATCTTCCAGAGTAATGCCACCCAGTTTGCAGACTTCCATTCAACCTCATCAGATTCCAAAAGCAGGAGTGATCTTAGTAACATATGGCTTAACTGCTTGGGGCATCTGAAGTGAGTCAAAAGAAAATATCATTTCCTGCTCTGAGCTTCTAGTAGGCACCATTGTAATACAGATTCCTCTGGTTGCATAGCTCATTTGCTCATTCACTTACCCTCAGCTACTATTTGTCTTTCTCTCCATTTATCATTTATTTTTCCACCTTTGGAAGGGATGTTAGGTTTGGCTACTGTGCTGGTCCAGACTGCTGCCAGAAATACCAACCTAGCAAGTACCTCCAGCTCAGTCCACTCCCATAAATAGCATGGGGTTACATACATACAACTAGTGGGCTGTCCTGACCACTAGGCAACAGAGCTGCACTCACTGTAAATGCCAATTTTTCCAGATGGGGTGAAGTCACAATCCACCCCATCAGGCCACTAGGGATTCTGACGTAAAGGTTTAAGGTTATAGTTACATGTGGCCGGCCCAGTGGCACAGCAGTTAAGTTCACATGCTCTGCTTCTCGGTGGCCCAGGGTTCACCAGTTCAGATCCTGGGTGCGGACATGGCACCGCTTGGCAATCCATGCTGTGGTAGGCGTCCCACGTATAAAGTAGAGGAAGATGGGCACAGATGTTAGCTCAGGGCCAGTCTTCCTTAGCAAAAAAGAGGAGGATTGGCGGTAGTTAGCTCAGGGCTAATCTTCCTCAAAAAAAAAAAAAATTAAATAAATAAATAAATAAAGTTATAGCTACAGTTTCTTGCTTAGGGAATATCCCTGCTTCTGGCACCCATAGTCACAGGCCTGGTCCTAGCACCACTGAATCAGCGAGGAAAAAAAAGTTAAGACAATGTAAAGAAAAAAGAAAGTTATAGTAATGTGAAGAATTTTATAGGGGCCGGCCCCGTGGCCAAGTGGTTAAGTTCGTGCGCTCTGCTTCAGCGGCCCGGGGTTTCATGGGTTCGGATCCTGGGTGCACACATGGCACCACTTGTCAGGCCGTGTTGAGGCAGTGTCCCACATAGCACAACCAGAAGGACCTATAACTGGAATATACAACTGTGTACCGGGGGGCTTTGGAGAGAAGAAGAATTAAAAAAAAAGATTGGCAACAGATGTTAGCTCAGGTGTCAACCTTTGATAAAAAAAAAGAATTTTATAGTTGTATGAGCATTCTCCCCCACCCCCTCTTCCTGGATGGGGTCCCAAGACATGGTCCTCGATGATGAGAGGCCCAATAGAGAGTGAGTCAGAATGACCAATCCCTTCTCTTTCTCTCACTTTGCTGAGTACATAGCTGGTAAAAGGAAATACATACTATTTGCCACGTGTGTGTATTTCTTACTGGTCAGATGCTCATCTTACCTGTTGAATCTTTATACAGTTATCCCACGGAAGCTGGCAAGGCCCACCTTCCACGGGAAAGAGTAGCATCCACAGGGGAGATCATTCACCAGGACAAGAGAGAAAATGGGGCGTGAGTTGGGAAGAGGATGGCTCAGCCTCCCTTGTTCTGGATATCAAGGGGTCTAGAGAGAGTTCCTGGGAGGTGAGGCTTAAGGATAGTGTGGTAGAGAGACTAGCAGCTCACAAAGAAGCCCACATCCTGATGTCTGTACATTTGTTACCTTACATAGTAAAAGGGAATTTTCAGACTAAAGGAATTTGTGATTAAGTTATGAACCTTGAGATGGGGAGATTATCTTGGATTAGATCAGTGAGCCCAATGTAATCAGAAGGGTCTTTCTAAGGAAAATAGGGAGACAGGAGAGTCAGAGTCCAAGAAAGATATGCGACAACTGAAGCAGAGTTCAGAGATAGAGAGAGATTAAGACACTAGGCTGCTGTCTTTGAAGATGGAGGAGGGGCCATGAGCCAAAGAATGCAGGTGGTCCCTAGAAGCTGGAAAAGGCAAGGAAACGGATTCTCTCTTATGGCCTCTGAAAGCAGCACAGCCCTACTGACACCTTGATTTTAAGACATCTAACCCCAGAACTGAAAGAAAATAAATTCGTGTTATTTTAAGCCACCAAGTTTGTGGTAATTTATTACAGCAGCAAAGGGAAACAGCACCAGCTGTGGAAAGCTAGAGAGTGAGGACCCCAGGCAGGACTGTGTCTTCTGTGGTCTGATGGGATCTGTAAGCAGGGGAAACAAGGCTGATTTTAAGGATGCTTCATGTGGAATCCGTAATCCACAGATAAGATCTGAGAAATCCTCATACTCCATGAAATTGTAAAATTTTCTATGTGGGCAATTTTTACAAAAGAGATGGTCCAGGAATCTGTGGCCCCTGAATGTCTAAGAAGTACCATCTTAAGAGAAGAGAAAATCCGAGCTGAGAAAGAACTCTACAGTCAACAGAGAGAAGTGATGTCAGGAGTCAGATGGAAGAGGACATTGAATGTGACACCCCGGGAACAAGGTGGAGGGGAGATACTGGTGGCTAGGTAGGCTTCAGGCCGAGTTTGGTGGCGGAGTGGCCTGTTCCTCATGAGAGGTTGACGATATGACCCTGGTTTAACAGAGCTTCATAAAGAAAAGAACAGAAACACAGCTTCAGCCATCCTGGAAAAGAGGAATTGAATACACCCCTCTATATGCAAAATAACAGATACCCCAGCATTTCCAGAAAAAATAAGGAAGCAGCCACAGTCTTTGGTTCTCTTTCACTCTTATCCTGAGGCAAGTCTCTGATAGGGATCCAGGGAGGCAGGACATTTGTGCCAAGATATCATCCCAAGGAACCCCTGCCAGCCATGGTCTCCCCAGGCCTCTGTTTCCCCCATCAGGACTATGCCTTAGGGGACACGGGAAGCTCAGAGCTAGTGGAGGGCAAGTTACTGTGGTGGGAGATGGGGGCTCCCCAAAGTTCCTGAGGGCAAGGGGGAGAAGGTCTTCTTGTTAGCCCACTAGCTGCTAAATTACCACTTCATGATCTAAGTGTAACTAAATCAAAACCACATGTTCCATTTTAATCCAGATGAATAGTATTCCAAACTAAAGGAAATCATGCCTGAGGATAGAGTGATCCAAAATGGGGCATTTAAAAAATCTCCAGTAACACCTGGTGGCTCCCAGAATGCAGTGGGAGGGGGGCAATGAAGCGAAGGCCCCTCACCAGGTGTCTCTGACTAGCTGACACCCAGGCAATTGTAGAAAGGGGGATCCATAAGAAAGGTCACCAAGGGAGGTGACCACAATAGGAATCCTCTAGTTTAGAGACCTCAGGACCCCCAGAGTGTGCGTGTGCTGTGGGGAGAGTGGAGAGTGCCACTGGCGTTATTCAACCGAGGCCACACGAGCAACTGTCAGTGCGGAACCCTGACCCATGGTTGAGTCAAACACACTCACAAAATGTTGCTTAGTATGACTCTAAAATAAAAACTGGAGTGTGTGTGAACGTGTTTCTGTGTGTTTGTTTGTAGTGTGTGTGTGTGTGTGTATATGTGATGAGGGGAGAAATGAAGTCTGTGAGAGGAGAGGGCCCATCTCAGCTGGAGGACAGAAAACGTGTTTTCCCCATCACATAATAGTTTTTCCATAAAGTCACAAAAACGTTAGCTTGGAAATGTGGTCCAATTGACTCACCTAATAGGTGAGTGAGGACTTCAAAGTGCAAAGAGCTGAAGGGCTCTCCTAGTTTCCAGGGGAGTTGACTGAAACTGCTCTAAATGTGGAAACCAAAGGAAGGTGTTAATGGCTCAGGATTTGCTTTCTCACCCCAGGGCCTTTGCACTGGCTGTTCCCTCTGCCTTGACTGTTCTTCTCCAGATATCCTATGGCTTATTCTCTCATTTCATTCAAGTCTCTGTTCACATGCTGACTTATTAGGAAGGCCCTCCCTGGCCACCCCACCTGACACATACACACCCACATGCCACGTGCACACACACTCAAGGGCAGTAAACAATGCCTTGCAGACAGTAGACACTTAATGTGTACCTATTGAAAGTTGTTGGATGACCAGGTAATGATGCCTCACTGTGGCACTCTTCCTGTATAACAATAGAGAACTCCAGCATCTTAATTTGGTATCCCTATGCAACAAAATCTGCAAGACGTAAGAGACGAGAAGACACGGGCCTGTACTCAAGGAGCTCATTATCTAGTTGGTGACGCAAGGATTGCATACATGAAACTAATTAATATAGCACAGCCTCACCACTCAACAATGAAGATTCTGTAGGGGAGATGGAAGACAACGCAATTATGGGAGAGTTGGTACAGATGGAAAGTTCTGTGGCAAGTTCAGAAGGAGGAGAGACCAATGTGGGCCAGGAAAGTCTTCCCCATGTGAGCTAAGCCCTAACAGAAAAAACACACGATAGTCACATGGGTGACTGTCACACAGGTGACTAAGCCAGGATAAGAGGTGGGCCAGACAGCCACCTGCTCAGGGTACCCATTTATATAGAACTCTAAACCATCACAGAAATAAGTTGAAACTATGGTGCCAGCTAATGTGCAATTCCTTACATAAATGGCAAAACTTTCATCGGTCTCCACTCATTTTCTATGACTAATAAAGCTTTGTGTTTTCATTTGAACATGTAATAGGAAAAAAGTTATTTATGGCCTCTCGCCACTTTCTAAGATACTTGGAAGAAATTCTGTTTTCTCAGTCGGGTACTCAGTCAGTTAATAAGTAGTTACTAAGTGCCTTTTCTGCGCTGGACTTTTTCCTAAGTTCTGAAGGTCCACCTGTGAACAAGAGGGCTGGAGCCTGGCCTTTCAGGCTCTGCTCCCAGTGACTGTGGGCCACAGGGAGCAAGGATCCCACTGCCGGCTTTCATGCGTGCTCTGTGGGCGCGCTTCCCAGGGATCCACTCTTAGCCTTGAGGGACTCAAGATTTTTGCATTTTGCTGTATGCATATCATACCCTATCTTAAATGCTTACTTGAAAAATAGAATATAGAAAAAAACTAACGATCCCCAAAGAGGGCTAGGGTGCCTGCGTCTCAGGGGGCGCTCAAAGTGCTAACAATCTATGAAAAATGATACTTGCTAGATGTGAGCGTTAGGGGAGGCTGGGTGAAGGGTATATTGGGACACTGCGCCATGTTTGCAACTTTGCTATAAATCTAAAATTGTCCCCGCCACCTCCCTACCCCCCAAAAAAGTTTATTTTAGGAAAACATATTTGCTAAACAACTTACAAGGCTCAATGCAATTGCAAGTGAATCCCTTAACATATTTAGAAGGCATTCTTTTCAAGCCCCTTATAAGCATTCATCCATTTATTAACATTTAAATAACTATTGTTCTACTTATAAACATTCCACACAAACAAAGCCATACCATTTGAATGTGGGGAGGAAAAGTTAGAACTATTCTTATTCATTTTTATTTCGTTTTTGTGTATGTTTCATGATGTACACAACATCTTAATACAGTAGTTCACATACATAATTTATATGCAAATAAATATACACATATTGGGGGGGTATATGCCCCAAATATTTTTCTGATAGAGGTAGACAATCAGAATAACTTGGAGACCACCCAGAAATGTACACTAAGCATGTTGTATCCTAAGAATTTGTCTGCAGGTCTATCTTTCCCCTTGTCCTTGGAGGAAGGCATGGGGCTTCTCAGTGAATCATGCACACAGGAAGACCTTGCCCGTGTGCATGGAACGCGGGGCTGCCACGCCCGCTGGCTCCCTCTCTGCTTTGAGAGCAAAGGAAGTGCAGTTAACCTGGGATCAAGCGCAGAAAGGAACTCACCCCAGGGATCTCGAAAGCCTGTCTCCCTCGTTTATAATTATTTTCTGTTCTTTTTTTCTTTTTAAAATTTTAATTGTCGCGGCTTGTGTGTGTTTTCTGCTTTAAGCTGCCTCAAATCCTTTTTGGAGGAGGCAGAGCATAAATCACAAATAGTTGTAATAACGGCCTATGAAAAAAAGCATGCTCAGAACAACAGAAAAGGACGCCAGCAATGGTGAGAATTGCTCAACCTATTTAGGAGAAGCGTCCTTTCAAGCCCTTTAAAGGCAAGCATTTACATTTAAACAATTAATGCTCTAATTGCCAACACTCTATTCAAATAAAGCCAATTCCTTTTGGCAATGATTTGTCAGCCTCATGCATAACGTTTCTGCTTGAACTGGACAGGTGGCAGGTCTTCACCAAAGCACTGACGGTGTGGACCGGCTCCGGTGTGGTCCTTTCCCTGCGCTGCAGGGTCCAGAACATCCCCTGCCCAGGGTTGGTACTTAACAATATTCCAAGTGATAAAATATGAGATGTGGAAGGATCTTTATGGATAAGTTATTTAAAACTCCACATTTTGTACATGAGGAAATTTAGACACAAAGAGATGAAAAATACCACCTAAAGTCACCCAGCGAGTTAACAGCAAAGCCTGGGTTCAAACCCGGTTTTCAACCCCCATCTAGTGCTCCTCCAATCATTGAGCTGGATTTGATGTAATTTAGCCCTTTCAATAATTCTCACTATCCTTCACAATAATTAGCCCAAATTGCCAAGGCTTTAGCGGGTTTACGATGATTTTATCTTGGCCCATTACTCTGGGGCAAGGGCTTCCTGATCATGTGGAGAAAGTGCCCATTCTCTATTTGCACCCGGCTTCTGACAGCTCCCTGACATTTCGGATGAAGAGAAGTGATGAAAATCCTACTCCCACCGCAGGGAACTTTGCAGCCAAATGATGTGAGGGACCAAACCTCATATCGTCCTGGGAACCAACTTCTTCATTCAATTGTCCATGAAGAAATCAACAACTATTGTTTTTCTGAGACCCATCACACTGTTGTTGCCCCACAAGACACACCCTATGATGGGAAACCCAGGCGACAACTGGTAATAATGCCACAATGGGCCTTCGTCTCATCAAGGATGACTCCAGGAAAAATAATTACAAGCAGGGATGCTCTCCAAAACCCACAGATGGCTCCACCAGCTCTTTCCCCAGAGTTAAAGACAGACCTGACAAACACCATCAGCCTCAAGGATATCAAAAGTGGAGAGAACAGGAGAAAAGGGGGGCAGATGAAGACATCGAGAGCTGGACCAAAAGAGACTCGGAGGCAGCGAGCGGGGGAGGGGGATTCTTGAGTGAAACAACGCGGCAGCTGACATCATCCAGGCAGGGCAAGCCGAGAAACAGCTGAGCCAGCAAAACAAGCTCCCAGCAGGCTCTCGAGACAGTCCCGCAGCACAAGATAATCCTGCAATAATCGTTCTTCTGCAGCACAGAAAATTCCAGCAAAGCAGAGGCAGGATCCCAGGCAAAGAGTAGATTTCTTAAGACAAAGCAAAGCAATACCGAGACCTTCACTCTCGTTCTTAGGTCTGGATGGATCCTGTCCTCGTACAGAATGATCTAGGAATGGGAGAAGGTAGTCAGCCCACATGGGGAGACCCGAGTTCTGAGCCTACCATTGGCCACTTCTTTAAAGGCGGGCAGCTCACTCTAGGTCTCTAGACCACTTATTTATAAAAATGTCAGATTACATCTGTGGCTTTCAATTTTTGTTTTAAGCGTGAAATCTTTTTTTTTATTATGACATAATATTTTACATGGAAGATCAAGATTAACACAGATCGTAAGGGAGACTTCTGAGTTGAAATGGAAGTGGTAAGTACAGAGCTTGGCTTATAGGGCTCACCCATCACCCTTGTGAAGCTGAGGCCCCACCTTGGATCCCAATCCTTGGAAGGTTTGAAACTGCTGGACTAGAAGCTAAAAAAGCTTTTCAGCTCTCAAGCTCTGTGGCACCATGATCCTAAGAATCTATGGGTTTGGGAGGATGGTAAGATATTGTGGGCTACAAGAGGTGGGCTTTGCAGAATGGGCCAAGTTGGGCAAGGGAATGAGAGAGCAGGAAGTATTCTAGGCAAGGAGCAGAAAGGTCAGGAAGCAACAGAAGTGGCTTTCCAGCTGAAGTCAAGCATTTGGATAGATACTGTAGACTCTGCAGTGTGGAGTGAGGGTGGGGTCAGTGCTTCCCAGGAATGTTGGCTGTGGGACCCTATTTGCATTTCAGATAGGGATGATAAAACACAATTCAGCTTGACAGACAGAGAGGTGGCTCGTCCACCTCAGGTGTTCGTGGAAGCCCAAGCCCGCCCCCTCATCATCTGTGGAAGAAAGGGGCATCAGAAAAGGTCTAGCGCCTTCGCAAAATTATTGCTCTTGTAACCAAATCACAACGTTGTTTCCACTTGGAACTATACCAGATTCCTGAAATAGGAGTTGTGGCTCCTTTCCTTGGGGAGCTTCCGGTTTGTCTAGAGAAAACAGATACGTATTGCTGGAAATAGAAAAATGAAAACACACTATATAACACAGTCCAAAATATGCAGTAAAGTTAGCAGATGATGTTGGTGTGTCATTGGGAAATCAGCAGAGCAAGGAGGCTGGAGGGAGAAAATGTAAGCTTTGAGGAACAGAGGTGCACCTACCTTCTGATGGCCTTCGTGGTAACACAAGAGAAGAAACACATTAGAAAATAGATTCCTGAGAGCAGGATGTAAATGCACAGGTTCTGCCCCAGGAGCTCACTGCTCTGGCTGGCACAATGGGGGTACCCCTAACGCTGACAAGTCTATCACATTTTGTAAGAACCTAGTGTGGTAAGTTGTCTCCAAAGATGGCCATCAGCAATGCTGCCATCCGGAGATGTGCACAGTGCTCCTCCAATCAAAAAACAGCATCTATTTCCCCACCCTTTGAATCTGGGCTGGCTCTGCTATTTGCTTTGACCAACAGAATGTGGTGTTGGTGACACTACCAGTCCTGGGCCTACCCTTTAAGAGGCCCGGCAGCTTCCAGTTTCTCTCACTTGGAAGCCCACCATTCAGGCTTAACTACTGACTGATGAGAGACCACATGGAGAGAGAGAGAGTCTTTATGAAAAAGGACTAAGGTGCTCCAGTTGACAAGCAACGCCAAGACCCCAGACGTGGCTGAGGTCATCTTGGGTATTTTAGCCCTAGCAGGATAGCCAGATGAGCTCCCAGCTGAACACAGCCACACAAGTGACCCCAGCCAACACCACTTGGAACAGAAGAACCACCCAATTGAGACCAACTGACACAGAGAATTGAAGAGAAGTGATAAGCTGTTCTTGTTTTAAGCCATTAAGTGTTGAGATGGCTTTTTATGCAGCGATAGATAACTGATATACCTGGACCGGATGATAAGCGATTGTGTTTAAGGGAGAGAAGATAGAGCCCCTACTCTCCAAGGTGGAGGTACTGAAGTGGAGACCCAGGGCTGTGAGGGGCTCAAAGGACAGACTCCAGGGAGCCTGCAACTCTGCTGAAACTCCAGGCGGACTTGTAAGTTCCCGGGCGGACGTGCATTTCTCAAGGGAGCTGGATCGTGAAATTAATCCCGTTCTCTCCCCTCAGGAGTTCTCAAGCTAGCGGGCTGGACAAGAAGTGGAGAAGACATATTTCCTTGCTGTGACCCGAGATGTTGTTTCCTCTGGTTTAGGGTATTCAAACTTTCTTCTCAACTGTAGAACAAGCTATTCAAAAGGCCCGAACTCCAATGTATAAAACAGATAAAAACAAAGCTTCCCTAAGGAAGTGGATGCTTCAATTCTTCCCTCATCCGCCACTGAAACCTCGGAGACACCCCTGGGCTTGAAAACTGCTTGCCATGGGGGTGATTTTCCCCGATAGCTTTGCCTTATCCAGAATGCCATATAAATGGCATCATACTGCATGCAGTCTTTGAGTCTGGTTTCTCTCACTTAGCACAGTGCTTTTGAGATTAATCCACGTTGGTCCATCTGTCAGTAGCTCCTTCCTTTTTATTACTGTGTAGGATTCCATCATGTGGATGCTACAGTTTCTTTATCTATTCACCCGTTAATAGACATTGAGCTGTTTCCTCGTAAGTTTTAACTACGGAAAGAAGTTTCCAGGGGAATTTGAGACTTCCTTTCCTGAGCTTTAAAATTTGCTTGGGTTTTCTGGGAGGGTGACAGAGGCAGAAGAATAACCCCAGTGATCTGGATTTTAGACCGGGTAGGATAACAACATCACTGAAATCAACAATCGAGCTTTGCACTGATCATTTCTGCCAGCGTGTCATTTGGTGGATGTGAGAGTTCTGCACAAGCCCAAGAGGGGAAATAAAAGCCAGTCGGACCCCTCCCTCCCGGTGCCCACCCACTTTGGGGTAGGTTGGCACCGCCGCACACATGGGGATGCAGATGAATTCCCAGACAGTTGTGTAACAGCATCAGTGTAACAGATAGGCAGGTGTCACAAAGCATGGGCGCCCTGAACCAAACCAGCTTTATCACATTTCACAGTGTTTCAGGCTCCCCTTCCCAGCCCTGATTCCATGCAGGGCCCTGAAATCGATATGTGCGCTGGGGAGTCCAGGAGGGCCCCCATCCAAAACCGCCTCGCAGGATGTGCCTGAGTCCTGCTGCCCGAAACAGGCCTCCCAGCCGCCTAGGAACTTGGGAGACAATCACAGTTATAGGGCATTCTTCTTCCCTTCTGGCGCCAGTGGTTTCACGGGCATCTTTCCTGCTTGGCAGTCCCCAGGAAGCAGAGATAACGTAGCCTGTGAACTCTGCCTACTAGATTGTGAAATACGTTCAGTCACTTGTAATAGGGTAAGGAAAAGCGTTATCCCCACAGTGTTATCTGTGGGTTGGTACTGGAAAGGAGAATTCTTCAGTGGTGAAGGTGAACCTGGAGTTGGGAATTCACCTTTCCCTGGAATCTTTTCTTGTCTTTTTTTGTTTTTGTTTTTGGTGAGGAAGATTGTCCCTGCACTAACATCTGTTCCAATCTTCATCTATTTTGTGTGTGAGATGCTGCCACAGCATGGCTTGATGAGCAATGTGTAGGTCTACGCCTGGGATCTGAACCCATGAACCCTGGGCCACCAAAGCAGGGCATGCAAACTTAACCACTGTACCACCGGGCCAGCCCCCCTGGAATCTTTTCTTGCTTGCCCCTGCTGCCACAGTTGCAATGACCTCCCCCCTTGTCAGTGGCCCAAGGTGGACAGACACTCCTCCTAGTGCTCTGCAGAGCCTGGGCTGGGAGCCACAGAGACGTGTGGAGCTGGGGGTCTGTGCTGCAATGATGGCTCCTGGCTTAGCTCTCGGTCTCCGCAGACCCTTCTTAACCACATCGCCTGGGAAGATATGCACAGACCCCTTGATTCCTGGGATTTCTATCAACAGTCAGAGCTGAACTTGCTCCCTCAATCTGCTGGGACCTTCAGCCTTCACTTTCCAAGTTCTTGGGTGAGAATTTGCCTCTTTCTTAAATGGGTTCAACAAGCAAAGCTGCATTAATAGTGGGATCCCTGACCTCTGACTTCCAGGGTCGTGGCTTGACTGTAGCATTCCTTGAAGAAACACAAAACACAAATCATGCAGCATGCTCAGCAGCTGGCGTGGGGTGGAGTGGGGCGAGGAGGTCAACATAGCAGAAAGGTTAAGCGCAGAGCCTCTGGGATCAGACTGCCACCCCAACCACCTCCCTCTGTGAGACCATGGGCAAGTCACTCAGCCTCCTTGAGCCTTAGTTTCCACATCTGTAAAATGGGGTAATGATAATGCCTATCTCATTGGATTGTAATTGAGTAAAAAAGTTTAAATAAAGCACACATGTTGGTGCTGGTGCATAGTAAGTACTCAACAAATAAAACATGTTGTTCTCGTTGACATATTCTGACAATGTTAGGGAAAAATTCTGATTGGGCACAAAGCTCCCACTGATCGGGCTGCCTCAGCTGTCCAGCACTCCCTCACTTTGGGGCTGAGTCCTGAGGCTCTGAGTCCAGACTCTGAGTAGGGACCTGTCAGAGTAACGGGGCATTATTCACCCGAGGCCAGTAGTGCTTAGCCCAACAGGTAGCACCTTGGAGCACACAGGCAGAGGTGCACAGCCAAGCTGGCCGGACCGTCTCACTTGGGCATCAATCACATGGGGCTGGGCAGAGAGGACATCCAGGTACAAAGCCGAGATACAGAACTCAGTGCCTTCCCCATGACCTTCTGGGCTCATTTAGATGTCTGGCCACCAGCACCCCACCCCAGCCCTTCACACATGCTCTCCCCTCTGCCCCAGAGCTCTGCCCGGGGCTTCACCCGGCTCCCTCCAACTCACTACTCACCCCCAACTCACCACTCAGGGCCAGCCTGAATGGCACTGCCCTGAGCTGCATTCCTTGGTTTCCTCCATTATTCTGTGATGGATTGGGATGCTGAGTTTTTACTTTGATAGTGCTTATTACATTAAAATCAGATAGGGCTTATCACAATTTTTAATTATACACTTATTTGAAGGTTTATGTGTTTGCTGTCTGTCTCTCACTCTTTCTTAAGCTCAACATCTTCTTGGGTTTTCACTGCGCACTCAGCACCGGGCAGAGCAGTCACCTGACTCGTGAATGATTGGTGGAATGAAGGAATGAATGAATTCCAGAGGGCCATATCAGATTAAACCATATGACATTGCTATTATTAACGATCTTTGACATATAAAGACAGCAAGTTCATGTTTTGAGCTAATATTTGCCCTATGGGGAACTGACCTTGACTTATCTATCATAGACTTATAAAGGGTGTAGGGAGCCATTGGTTAGTGGGGTTTCACCTTGCTGGTTGGGACACCATTCTGTACCTCCAGAAATGCAACAGCATGTGAAGTACGTATAGCTGTCCTTGACTTATATACGATGCCACTGAGCAGAGTAGATAAATGGCCTGCCCAAGGTCAGTTTTGCTCATGGTTTAGATTATAACTGTGTGTTTATATATCTCTTCAATTTTTAAAGCTCACATTCAGGAGCAAAAAAAGCTTTGCAGATTGAGGGAACATATATTGTTGAATTTAAAACAACATAGTTAATAAAATGCTTCCACTGTTTTTGAACTTAACGGCAAGTGGGGCTTTTATTGATTTAATTCTGTATACTCACCATTAACTCAATATAATTGCTTTTTAATTTGACTCAAGTGCTTTTAGCTCACAATTTTTGAATTCAATAAAAGTCATTTTAAATTCACTTTATTGCTTTGCTCATTTGGAAGTAAGCATTTCTCTGCACTTGAACAAGACCCCTTTGCAAATGTGCTCTTGCACGTCCCTACTGCCATCTTCTGTAACTTAAATATGAGCACACATCAACGGACACGATCGCCAGGCAGTTTCCTCATTAGTCAGAACGTTGTGGCTGATCTCAAAGCCTGGTAGGAGCAGAGGCCATGTGATCATTAAATTTTGACAGGTGTCCTTCTAAGTTTTGTTGTGACAGTAACTGCTCTAAGTCAGGCAATTGTATTCGATGGTGTTGAAAGTTTCAATTGACATATAAGACTTCGGCAGATGTAAAGATGAGCTAGTTTGTTACCATTAGCCTCATTAGCATCATTTTGGACTTTATTCAGAGCAGCAGCGGGTTTCCTCAGCCTCCACCCCTGGAGGCCCAGCCAGCAGTAGCAGTCTGTAATTGCTTCTGGCAAACACCGCATATATTTGCTTTGGAAATCTTCTTTAGGCATTCCTCGGCAACAGAGTCCCCCGAAAAGCTCAGATTTGAGGTTACACCACTGAGGTTACAGTGCAAATTCTACAAGTGGCATTGTTACCACATAAAAACCTTACTAGCAGCTTTACCATCTTAACTGTTTCTAATGCTAAAAATTCCTCAATATTGACATGTGTACAAACACTGGCAAAAAAAGAAAGAAAAAGAAAAGATCGTCACTCCCATAGTCCACTAAGTGCGATCACAGTTTCCGTGTGCTCCTCATCCTCCCACTGCCCTGAATGCCTCTGAGTCAATGACTTCACCTCCATTATAGAAAAACATGCAAAATTTTCAAAAGGAGGATATTTCCTATTTCCTGGGGCTCTACTGCGAATGCCAGGGCACGTTAATTTTCTGAAGTCATTGATTATTAATGCATCTACCTCCTCTCTCCGTGGTGAGTGTGTGGGAGGGACATTGCATGAGACAGAGTATGACAAAATGGTTTTGTAATGGTGCTTTGTGAGCTAGAAGGTGAAGCTATGATGCTGTTTAAGCCCCAGCCACCGCACCACCCTCCTCCAGGCAGCATCAGACTGTTTCAGACCTGCAGCCCCTTGGTGATGGGTGGGAAGAGTCTCCCGGGGACAGAGATGAACCTGGAGGACAGTAAGGCAGGCGCTCCTCCTCTTAAAACAGAAGAAAATTAAAAGGTAGAAGAGTTTATTAATGAAAACAACAGACTGAAAGATCCAAACAGAAGATGAGCGGAACTAGACACCAAGCCCATGTGTTCTGATGGCCAGGCAGGGGGAAGGGGAGATAATCATGAAAGCATGAGTGAAAGCCAGTGTATCAGGGCCACCACAAGGCCTCTGGGTGGGGCAGAGGGAGGGTTCGTAGCAAAAGAAAGGCAGAGGCGCAAAATAGCCCAAAGATACTCCCAAAACGGGCCTGAGAGCACAGGCCAGGAACGTGAGTAGCAACCGACAGCTCAGACCACAGACACCAACAGCACATCAAAACTTTTAAAAAGCACTCACTTGTTCAATCTGTGAAAATGGAAAGCAGCTAACAGTTTTTCCCAGACCACACTCTTATTACAGCTATACACCCAGACACCAGCTCTGCACATGCCTGCCGCCCTGTGCTCACAAGGAAGCAGTAGGCAGACGCAGAGCTGTTTCTGCATGCACTTGAAGTTTAGAGGTTTCTGAGCTGAATTGTGGCTGCAGATTCCTCCCTGGGCTCTTAACGTCAGTACAATCCTTAAAGCCAAGTCTCTTCTTCAACGCCCCACCTTGGAAGCTGCTCAACCCAACTCACTTTCCGTCCCGTTCCCCAAAGCTCTGTGGTTAATAACCTGAGCTGTAGACAGAATCCTGGCTCTACCGCTGTCTCTCACTGTGATATTGAGCGAGTTCCTTAAACCTCGCTGTGCCTCCATTTCTTCATCTTTTAAGAGCAAATAATAGCAGAAGACTATTTCACGTGTTGTCACAAAGATTAAATCGGATCTGCATTTAAGGTGCTTGCAATACCATCTGGTACATAGTAAGCACTCAATAAATATTAGCTAATATTATTACTGACACAGCTATTCCCATTGGCCAGGACAGCTGAGAACCCAGCCTACTTTACGTCTCAGTTTTGATAGAAGGTAGAACAAAAACTTTTCTAATTCCTTCTTATTCTAACCCTACCTGTCCTTCTGCACCCCTATCTATTAACTTTATCTCTGGCTGGACCATAATTTTCCTGACCCCTTTTTTCTTGCTATTGGGGTTGCCTCACTTAATGTTACTAGCCATGCCTACAACCTCTGTCATCACTGTACAACCACCAACACCAGGACCCACACCAGGACCACCTCCATCCCTCCACCAACACCAGGACCATCTCCTCCACCTCCACCAACACCACCAACAACAACAACAAAAATACCCTCCCCTCCACTCCCCTGAACCACCAACACCTCCACCACCAGCCCTACCACCATCACCATCAGCACTACCAGCTCCAAGACAACCATTTATCAAACCATTTTACATCCTTAAGCTCCAAGTTCAGCTGCTTATTCTATTTTTATTTTTTAAGGTACTATTGTATTTTTGAAGCCACTTCAAATCCTTTTTGAAACAAGGCAGGGCACATATATAGAGAACTACAACTAGCCATTATTTAGCGGAAAGACATAAGGGCAATATGTGCCATCTAAATTGGTCTATAAATTTAAATGATAGATTTCATTGATAGTAAATTCATAAATAATGTTGTGTATTACTAGAAAGTAAAATGCATGAGACTCCTTTTGTTGCTATTTTTGTTAATTATGTGTGCATAATCCCACGTAGGTTTCTTAAATTCTAGGAGCTTCTATTTCTTCTTCTTCTTGGTGATGACAATCTAGGCAACAACATGCTTTCTAGGATTGTTTGTAAGATGAAATAAGATGATGGGCATGAAAGCGTATTGGCAAAAATCTAGCATGTGTGCAAGTGTCAAGCTGTGCACATTTAAGCAAACGTCCTCATGGGCCTTCACTCTGAACCACATGTTCTGGAATGAGCCTTGCCCCATCCCATTTTTTGCTGAAGCGTGTTCCTAAGCAAGCAGATGGCAAAGTGGTTTCCATAGAAAGCGTGGAGCTTCAGGGACCCTCAGGATCACAGCTTCCTGGGCTTCACCTGCTCCTGCTGAGGCCTGAACTGCCTTCCTTCTTCAAGGAGTCAGAGAGAAGCCTTGGGACAAGTGGCCAGGGATTTCTTGGTGTTCAAGGCATATAGATCTGCCTCTTGGTCCCATTTGGCATGAAGTTTGTCACTTCCAGGCACCCCACCCCTTCTCTTGCATAAATGTCACAGCCAATTTGAGATGTGAATGCAATGTTTATCAACTACTTCTAACAGTCAAACAAAATAGCCATCAGAAAATAATTTGCTCTAGAAATATTGACTGCCCCCTGCATTGCCCTGCATAGTAGACACAAGTAACAGAGACTGTTTCAATAACCAATCTCTTTTTCACCTCACTTGGAAAACAATGAGGTTTATTTCCTTACCTGTTACCCATAACACTTGCCTTCAGAGTCACCGGCAAAGCTGGCTGAGCCCCTCACCATCCTCCATCCAGCCCCACCTCATTTTGTAGGTACCCTTGACCCAAGCCTCCAACAGACACCACATGAAACAAAAACAGCAACAAATTTACAGCCTTAGTTCTAACTGCTCATTCGTTGTCCATTCTCACACTAAACTCCATTCTTGTCATTGATCCTTGAAGCTACAGTACGTTACTAATGACCTCTGTAAGACCCAATCTCCAAGTACTACTATTTTCAGCCTTTGTCCCTCAAACTTGGCACTTTCTTCTGGAGCCCTACATTACCTGTCTACCCCCACCCCCCACCCACCACTCCTCCAAAGCCAGCCAAGCTCTGTCTTCCTTCTCTAAGCTGCCACGGTCTGCCTTAGGCACCTTCCCAGGTTCAGCCCAGCCCCAGTCCCATATGTTGTCACCACTCCCTTCCAGGAGGCACCTCAGCAGAGCTCGCATGAGTCACCTCACATTTCTCCACCCTCTCACTAATGCTGAAACTTCTTGAATAGGGAACAAATTTGTGAGAAGCTTAATCCCAATTACTCACCAAGAAGGCTGGAAGATGGAGCCTGTGGCATACTCAGGAAGAGGATCAGGCTTCATGGGCACATGGCATTGTCCATTTCTTAGTCACTTTAAGTGACTTCATACTACATCCCCAAAGAGGGTTCTTTCACAATGGAAGTGAACTTTCTCTTTCTCTGCTTGGCAATGTGGCCATGGTGAATGTGGACTTTCCGGCAGATTAGGGTCTGCAGAAGGTGTGGAGAGCAGCCTAATGTTAGCCTTGGGGACATGGTGTGGGAAAAAATACACGGGACGGATAAAATTCCTTCATTAATAAGGGTGCCAGTCTTGGACACAGTTTACTTGGTTTGGGGGTACCGGACGAGAACAGGCAGACCCCAGCTAAGACAACAGGAGGTGCTGGGGTGGAGGGATGGTTGGTTCAGATCCCAGCTACAGGGATAAAGAGCATCAAAGGCGAGGAGCAAAGTCAGAAGCAGAGACAAAACTCTGGGACCTGGAATGGGGAAATAGAGATCTAGTGAAATCCAATTTGCCAAGCTATGGAAGAAAGGTTAGGATGGGATGGGGATGAGGGGCCGTCCAGAGCAATCGCCTAAAGCAGCAGTAGGAGGGTGAGTCCTGCCTTCAGGGACTAACAAGGCTCTGATGGATGAGACCACCGGGCTTCTTACAGGCTTTTTAATTTATTCACGTATTTAGACACCACCTTCCCCCAGAATCTTCAAGGAGATGCAATCTGGTATGGCAAACACTACCGCAGAACATCATAGATTCGATTTATCCTCCCACTTCCAAATCACGGCTCACATGCCATCTCAGTAATTCTGATTAATTCAGAGGGAAAATCAGTCTGCATTAGAGGTTGGTCTAAATTAAAGAACTATTTTGAAGAAACACCATTTGATAGTGAGTTCTTCAACACTGCTTGAAGTCACAGGCTACGTGAATAGTGGATAGGATGTCAAAACAGCAATTTCGGCATTAGGATGGAGTGGGGGAATGGGAGGGAGGGGTTGTAATAATTGACTTTTAAGGTTTTTCTTTCAGATTCTGAGGTCCTGGATTCCAAGTGTAGATAAAAGCACGCAAACATGTGTGTCTACAAATACCTAGAAGAATAACTAGGCTTGTTTTGTATGGCTCATGGCTAAAAGCAAGGGAACAATCTTGGCTCCACCCAAGAAGTACTTTCTGTTGGAGCTTTCAGAACAGCGTGGACCACCTCGTAAGGGAGTGAGCTTCCTGTCCTGGAGTATCCCTGATAGGATGGAGGAGCATTTGGAGTGGCTATTGTAGAGGGGGTTAAATGGGAGTAATCACACTTAATGACCTTAGATTCCATGATTCTGGAAAATAACATATAAATTACTACTATATTGCTTGAAGGAGTTGAAAACAGCAGCTTCATAACCCTTGTAAACTTGATTACACTATTAATTTTTTTGGCAAATTCTTTTTTATGTAGCTAGAGCTCATCCCTGGTCGAAATTACCATTACTTCAACATTAGTGGCTTTTAATTCATGAGGATTTTATCAGATCACCGAACAATCTAATTGCAATTCAATTTGCAGCCAGCACTTACCCCACCAAAAAAAAAAAAAAAAAAGCAATTGTGGGAGGAAAAATTCTACCTTCTGATACACATGACATGGAATTATAGACTGATTTATAGCTGTTCAAAAAAATGGAGTTATTCAGGGAAGTTTTGTATATTGATAAGAGGCCAAAATGAACCTAGTGATTGCAGAAGTGTTGATTGAATTGTCTGTGGCGTGGACATGGCCCCCATCCTAACAGGGCCCCCACCACCCTCACTTTCAGCTGGGAAGGCAGACCTGATCACCTGCCTGATTATTTTTCTGCCTCCTCCACCACTAACACGCACTGCAACAGCATCAACAGTTACTCCATAGCGAACATGTGTTATATTAGGAAACAGAAAAAATAACCCAGAACAAACATGCAACTCAATTCAAGGAGCTGTGAAATCCCCTCTTTGAGGTTATTATCTTTCTCTGTAAGCAAAGGCACAAATATTCCACTCCTACCTGAGTTGCAGGCGCTCCTGGGCCCTAAGAAGACAATCACACGGCCGCGGTGGCAGGGCTGCTGGCAGGTAAAAAGCCCACACAATTGCTGAGGATTAGTGTCTCCTCAGCACCCCAGGACAATAGGTACAGAAGGAAGCGCTTGTGCCGCAGACCGCCATTTGTGGGTCTGAATATTCGCTGTGTGCAGGGCCAGCTCGCTCCAGTGCAGCCCTGGCTCTCGATTTTATTTGTCCTATGAGCTCCACATGCCAAGATAGGGTGGCCAGGGACAGTGTGTTTATTTCATGGTTGGCCAGATTGGGGTCCCCCAGAGAGGCTGGTTGTAGCTCCTGTCGGGGGCCAGCCAGTGCGCCTCCCTTCTTGCCTCTGCTCTGAGAGCTGTCTGGGCTGGGAGCTCCTTCTCCTCTCCCCACATTCCTTCCCTTTCCATGCACCTGACCCAGGCTACACGCTCCTCCACCAGGTTCTCTGCTACCTGCCCTGGGGGACTCAGCAAGCACCCCCTGCACGCCCAGCATTCCCACCTGCGGTTGCACCCCCATCAAATGCAGGTTTCCTCCGGGTACCGTTTGGATCCTCTGGGCCAGGATCTGACCCACCCCTTCTCTCCCCACTAGACTGGAGCTCCTCAAGGACCATGACAGCATCTTGTCATCTCTGCATCTCCAGTGCCTGGCACATGCCTAGCCCACTGTAGGTGCTCATCAAATACGTGCTAAAGAGACAAACCGACAAACCAGATGCTTTGAATCGACCAATTGTTGGCAGTTTTAGATGTTAATATTCCTCTGAGAGGAAGGAGCTTCATGTATGCCTTCCTGGGATGGCCCTGGGGTGATCAACGTTCCAGAGAAAGAGTTGGGTAATATATCTACCCCTAAGGTCCCTTCAGGAAGACAGTGCTGTTTCTAAGATTCCCCAAACCAGCACCCTGAAAAGTGGGCCACCATGCTATCAACTCTAATGCTTATGAGTGACACAGCCTGTGGGCCTGATGTGTGGCTTCTCCATCGACCCTGTAGCCAGGCCTCAGTCAGAGTCCATGCGCCTACCATGGACACAGTGCTGCTGGCCCGGCCAGCTCTCGCGCACCCTCCTTCCTCTCTACCCAAAACTGGATGACTGAGACCCTTTAGCAGTGGCCTAGCCACAAGTGCTTGAGTGTCCTTCAGGTTGTCCATCCTCTGAAATGCCCTTCTCCTTAATAACTGAATAAAGGACCGAGCCCCCAGTTAACATCACATGGTTCTCGCACCTCTTCCTCCTTAAGCGCCCTGCTCAGTGGTCAGGTTAACACTACTTTCTTGAAGCCTTGGGGGTTGAGACACATTGCAGCTCTGTTTCTAAAGTTTCTTTCCCACAGCTTTCCACAGGAATCCTTGGTGCTGTCTCTCTCTTCGTGACCCTCTCACACTTCCATGTTGTAGGGTACATTCCTAATTGCATGTCTTTTCTCCCCTTTTCTCTTGCCAGTCCAAGAATCACAGAATCCAGGTTCCTGGCCTGTGAGGGGAATACCTAAAGCCCTTTCAAATCCAGAAAGCAATCAGTCTGCTCAAGCTGGCTACTCTGACTTTAGCACACAGAATAATCTGTTCCCTTATCACCTTCAGTCTTGCTGTTCTGGAAGAAGCTCAGGAGCCAACACTGTCACCACCTAACAGCCCAAAAAAAGCATTTTCCCAAACAAAACAGGAGATTTCCTTTACCAAGGACGTCTCTCCACAGCACATTCCCCCCAACTCTCCAGCCTAGGATACAGAAATGGCTCCCAATTCTTTAAACAGCAAAAGTTACTTTTCTGTTTGTCGACATAGCTTTTATCTGCGGCTTTGTATCATGGGACCTGGGGAAGACGAAATCCACAACCTCCACCAGGAAAATCTTTCATAATACCATGTGCCACAATCCAGAGGAACCTCAGTCAGAGAGCTTGAAAAGGAGACCTGAGAGGTCATGTCCTCCAGCCTCCTGCCCCCTGAACTCACGCTGCCATGCACACAACAGACTTCCCTCCCATTCCGACTTCCCTCAAGCCATCCTTGATTTCACCTCCTCACATCACCTTGCTAACATCTCCTGCTGCTGAACTCAAACCCACTTCCTCTCTGTCCCACAGGAAGGCTAACCAATCAGCAACCTCCTTCTAAGGACTGTTTCTTCGTTATAAGATCAGGGAACCGCTAGCTTGATGGTACAAACACAAATTCCACCTTCAGGGGGTTCAGACTGAGAAAAAAGGAAGAGCACTCCTATCCTGGAGAACTCCAGATCCAGCGGAAGACATGTCGGGCAGCAGGGCCCGTGCGTGTGAAGGGAGAGCAGTAGAAATCTGGGCTGCATTTTCCTGTTGTTCCTTCTTAGCGGGTTCAGATCTTACAAGGCCCACTCGGGTAGCAATACCGATACGAACTAACACTTCCATAGCCTCACAACACGCCAAAGACTGTTCTTTGTTCCTGAACAAATTGCCCGTGAGATCGTTAGCTTTGTTAACTCCATTTTACATGTATGGATACTGAGGCAGCGTAAAAGTGATGATTTGCATATGAGTAGGTAACTTTAGGTACCTGTCCAGTCTCACCACGTAGATATGAGATCCTAGGGGAGAGAGGCCTCGTCAGCAGGCAGTGCTTTCTATCCCTAGAGACTGGTACCAAGAGAATCAACATACTCAGCAGGACCATCACTTCCAATAAGTCTCTCTAACCAGGTTGTCTCGCAAAGAGCAAACGGTCTCCCATAACCAGATAAACTCGAGTATTGCAAATTTGGTACCATACGTATTTCTATGAGCTGCATCAATTATCTTTGTGTTGGAGGCAAGTGCAAATCTAGAAGTGAAAAAATAGAACAGTTATCACGCCCTCAAAGTTTAAATAAACAGAAAAGGTGGGACAGATGCCAGTTGCCCTTCCAACAGCTCTGAATTTGGCCCCAGAGTACCTGGAAATGGCCAAATGTACATATCAATGTCAACAATATACATAACATCAATTGCACAATTTATCAGGATACGTGTAGTCATTTATTTGCCCATCTCTCTGCCCGAGTGGACCATGAGTTCAAGGGGAGGGCTTGGATCCCCAATGCCTGGAGTAGCCACTTGCTAAATATTTTATGAATGAGTGAATGAACAAATTAATAAATGAAAGAAGAAACACATGGGTGAATGAACGTAGATACACCCCCCAAACACCCATATGTATGTCACATATGTAAATTATATACTAAGTAAACCTCAAAAATGGAATTAGATAAATGCTAATGAGCAATTTGACTTTAGTTTCATTATTTTCTAATTTCTTTTTCCTACAGCAAGACAAGTTTAGATCTAGGGCCCCAGGACTGCCACTTGATTGATCGCCTGCAGGACCAATCGGAGCTCCCACTTGCTCCGAAATTGATGGCCCCAGCCCCACCGTGGTAGCGCAGTTTTTCATTATATGAAATGGCAAAGTGACTTAATAATTCTTTCTGTCTTATATTGCTTTAAAGAATTTCAGACAGTTAAAAATCACATGGATTTTTCCACCATCTGTGTAAGAGTGGGGGAAAAAAATGCTGGTTTTGTTTTTCCTATTTTTTAATACGAGCCAGATGAAACAAAAAGATTGTTTCCCTGAAAACTATAGGTCAAGTACCTATAGAGGCTCCGAGATGCTCTGTAAGTTATCATATTATCTTTCTTCCTTGACAGGACACCATTATGTGGTGTATCATTTCAACATTTATTATCTTTCCTGTCCTTTTATCTTCACACCAGGATTTCTTTTAAAATTCCGAGCTGTGCATTTGGTTTCATTATACAGCACTGTCTTCTACCAAACCAGTTTTTGAATGGCTTTCAATATTCTTCAGTTTCACATTTGTCATATCAGCCTGAAACAGTGCCCTAGTTATGTCTGTTTTAGGTTGTTAAAAAGAAACCTATCCAGGGAATGAAGTGTTGGGAGATCACACCTTTAAAGGTAAGCATTTCACGTCCTGGAAAATGGAAATTGCTCAATGAGGAAAGGCAACCATTGCAGAAAATAAAACAAAAATGTTGAAACCAAACGTAACAACTGGTGCTCATTTCTAGAATATCGTCAATTATTTGAACATCTGGAAACGTTCCGTAGACTGGAGCAGTTTTCTCCTACAGCCCATGTGGGGATATGTCCCGATTTATAGATGGGGTTGCCCTACCCAAGTGCAAAGTGGTCCAGAGTTTTCCTTGCTTTCAGAGTAAGCAACATAAAGAGCTGCTAGTGAAATACTCAAAAAAAGAAAAAAAAAGAAACTTTCCGCTTATCCCACTTAGTTGAAAACAGCACAGCCTACGTCTGCATGACTATCAGTGGCCTTCTGAAGCATCTTGACACTGTCTTGGGATGTTCTGAGGACTTTCGCAGGAGCTATTTAGATGTCTTCATTTCTACCACAGCTTTACGAAGCTAAAGGGATTTACATCGCAGGAAATTTGAAGGATTTTGGAGAAATGCTTACAAGTCTCTGTGGTAATGATGTCAATTAGAGTTGCATGAAGCATAACAGATTGGCTGGACTGGGAAGTGTCATTTCAACAGAGCCAGACACCAACCAGAGCAGTGTAAGGCGCTGACGTGGTCTTAAACACGAGTTTCACAAGACCCTGCTCCTCCCGCATGATCCTGACAAGGAGATGAGCCTTCCAAATTGGTTCACTTTCCCAGTTGACAGGACACATTCAGCATGCTTTGGTAAAACAAGAAAATTCAGGTTACACATTCATTTGGCAAAGGATAGAGTTATACAGTAATTTTTATGCAACAGAGTGAAATGGAAATTTTAGAAAAACAGAATTTACAACAATGGCTGACTCAAGGAATTGAGTATGAGCAAACAAAATCCCAAGGTGAGGAAAAGTGAGTGAGCAATGCCACAGAAACAAAGAAAAGTGATTTGAAGTGTTGGAGACTGGATTAGTTTACTAGGGCTGCCATTATAAATTACTAAATATTAGGTGGCGTAAAACAACAGACATTTATTATCTCAGCGTTCTGGAGGCTAGAAACCTAACACCAAGGTGTTAGCAGGGCCATGCTCCCGCTAAAGGCTCTGGGGAAGAATCTTTCCTGCTCCTTCCAGCTTCTGGTGGCTCCTGGCAATCCTGGGCGTTCCTTGGCTTGTAGCTGCATCACTCTAGTCTCTGCCTCCTTCATCACACAGCGTTCCCCGTGTGTGTATCTGACTCTCTCTGTCTCTCCATATAAGGACACCAGTCATTGGATTTAGGGCCCACTCTAATCTAGTATGACCTCATCCTAACTAATTACAAAAATCTGTAAAGACCCTGTTTCCAAATAAAGTCACATTCTGAGGTTCCGGGAAGGCATGAATTTTTGTGAGACATTATTCAATTCAGCACAGAGATCAATCATAATCTTGGCAAGCTTTGTAAGTTTTCTCAGTCTCAGTGAGCTTTCAACACACAACGCACAACAACCTCTCTAACGTCTTCCTTCCAAGTTCTTCTTAAGTTTCATAATGCTCTTCAGACAACAAAGATAGGTTTCTAAATTCTGAACGACACATTTGCATTGGATCCAGTGCTTTCTTTGCCTCTAAAATAGACTGAGGTTTCCTACTTGGGCAATCTAACCTCTAAAGGGCCAAGTTGGTCTCAGACTTTAAATTTACACAAGGAAGAATGAGTTGAGGAGAAATTCATTTAATGGTGTGGAGTTTCACATATTTCTTGGATTGAATACCAGTCAACAGAAAGCATTTATGGAAACATATTTAATACATAGACGGTGCTCAATAAAAGTAGAATTCAAGGCTAAACTATGGTTTGATTTTTGTTTGCAGAATTTTGGAAAATCATACCAGTTAAGTTTAAGTTAAATCATAGGAGGGATTCAAAATAATAGTGACCTAAACAAGGCAGGTTATTTCTCACTTTCCTCAACATAGAGGTCCAGAAGTAGGCAGGCATCTATGCTGCACGGAATCCTTAGGGACCTGGGCTCCTCTCAGCTCTCCACATGCTACCCCTAGCAGGGTGAGCCCTCATCTTCGTGGTCCAATATGGCAGCATCCATCTTCCACATAAGACGGTAATGAAAGGGCACACACCAGATAACATTTAACTTTGGATTCACACGGGCCAGGCACACTAGATCTGCTGGTCATTCCTCCAGCAGACCCCGGCCATTTCTTGCCTGTACTCTGAGTTTAGATGCTGAATTCAAGAAAAATATTTACCCTGATGGTCTGCTGAAAAAGCAGCTGGCATCTGTCTTCATTTGACAAGTAAGGATACCATTCTTATTTTTAATAAACTTATTGAGGTATAATTTGCATACAGTAAAATGAATGTACATATTTTTGAGTGTAAAGTTTGATGTTTTGAGAAATATGAATATCTCTGCAAACAACACCCCAATCAAGGTAGAGAATATTTCTATCACCCCAAAAATCTCCCTCATGTCTTTCCTGGTCAGTTCTCCTTTCCGCCCCTGGCAAACATTGATCTGATTTCTATCACTATAGATTATTTTTTCCTGTTCTAGAACTTCATATAAATGGAATCAGACAATCAGTGTTCTTTTCTGTCTGGCTTCTTTTGCACAATAAAACGTTTTTGAGATTCACCCATGTTGTTGTACATCTCAGGAGTTTGTTCCCTTTTTACTGGAGGGCAGTATGCCATTGTGTGGATATACTATAATGTGCTTATCCATTATATTATTGATAGACATTGTTATGGTTTTCAGTTTCGGGTCATTATGAAAAAGCTACTGTGAACAATCTTGTATAAATCTTAGTATGGACATAAGTTTTTATTTCTCCAGGGCAAATACCTAGGAATGGAATTGCTGGGTTGCATAGTAAATGCATATTTAACTTTATGAGAAACTGAAAAACTATTTTCGAAAGTGGTTGTACCACTTCGTAATCCCACCAGCAACATGTGAGACTTCTAGCTGTTCCTCATCTCTACCAAAATTTGGTTATTATCAGTGTTTTTAATTTTAGCCATTCTAGTGGGTATATAGGGTCACTTCATTCTGATTTTAATCTGCATTTCCCTGATGACTAACACTGTTGATTGTTTGTTCATATGCTTATTGATCATTTTATATTTTCTTCTGTTAAATGTTCAAATATTACGCCCAAATTATGTTCAAATAATTTTTATTAGGTTTGTTTGTCATCTCAATAGTGAGTTATGAAACTTTTTTATATATTCTGGACAAGTCCTTTGACATATATATGCATTGTACATAACTTATTCTAAGATTGTGAAGATATTCTCCTATATTTTATGCTAGAAGTTTTATAGTTTTAACTTTTATGGTTAGGTCTATGATTCATTTCAAGTTTATCTTTCTGTATAGCATGAGATAAAGATTGAGGGTTTTTTCTTTCTTTCTCTTTATGAATATCCTGTTGTTAAAGCACCATTTATTAAAAGGAGTATACCTTCTCTGTTGAATTAACTTGGTATCTTTGTTGAAAATCAATTATCCAAACATATGTGTGTCTATTTATTGACTCTCTATTTTGTCCCACTGAACCATATGTCTATCCTTATACAAGCACTACGCTGTCTTGATTATTACATCTTTGTAGCAAGCCCTTAAACCAGGCAACATTAGTCCTCTATTTTTCTTCTTCCTTATCAAGGTTGTTTTGACTTCTGTATGTTCCTTGTATTTCTGAACAAATTTTAAAATCAGCTTGCAAGTTTTTAAATAAAAAGCCTACTGCTGACTTTTGGTATAAATTGACAATGTGATTCTAAAATGCTTATGGAAATGCCAAGGACCTAGAGTAGCCAGAAGAACTTTAAAAGAGAAAAGCAAAGTGGAAGACTAACACAATCTGATGTCAAGACTTATTATAAACATACAGTAACAAAGATAATGAGATATAGTGCCCGTTAAATCACACAAACAGATTAATGAAACAGAATAAAGAGTTTAGAAATAGACTCACACATATGTGGACAACTGGTTTTTAACAATGTTGCAAAAGCAATTCAGAACAAATGGTGCTGGAGCAATTGGATGCGCATATGCAAAAAAAAAGTAATTTGCGTTTCCAATTGGAACAGATGCTTCACCAAAGAAGATATATGGATGGCAAAAAGGTGCCCAATATCTGTTAAAAAACTGAATGTTTGTTTAACACCCCCACCCCACAATTCATATGTTGAAGTCCTAAGCCCCAATGTGATAGTATTTGGAGATGAAACCTTTGGGAGGTAATTAAGGTGAGATTAGGTCATGAGGGAAGGCCCTCATGATGGGATTAGTGGCTTTATAAGAAGAGAGAGAGATCTCTCTTTCTTAACCTCTCTCTTTCTGTCTCTCTCCTCTCTCCCAGTCCTCACATACACTCACTGAAGAAAGGCCATGTGAGAATGTAGCAAGAAGGTGGCCATCTACAAGCCTGGAAGAGAACGTGCATCAGAACCCAACTGTTCTGGCATCCTGATCTTGGACTTCCAGCCTCCAGAAGTGTGAGAAAATAAATTGCTGTTTTTCAAACCACCCAGTCTATGGTATCTTTTATGGCAGCCCTAGTAGATTAAGACAATATTATTAGTCATTAAGGAATGCAATTTAAAACTACAAAGAGGGGGTGGCCCCGTGGCTGAGTGGTTAAGTTCACTCACTCCGCTGCAGGTGGCCCAGTATTTCGTTGGTTTGAATCCTGGGTGTGGACATGGCACTGCTCATCAACCACGCTAAGGCAGCGTCCCACATGCCACAACTAGAAGGACTCACAACGAAGAATATACAACTATGTACTGGGGGGCTTTGGGGAGAAAAAGGAAAAAAAATACAATCTTAAAAGAAAAAGCTACAATGAGATACCTCTATACCCCTACTGGAATGCTAAAATTATAAAGACTGACCATACCAAGAGTTGGTAAGGATATGAATGAACTGAAGCTCTTATACACTACTGGTGGGACTATAAATGATACCACCATTCTGGACAACAACTTGGCAGTTTCTTAAAGTTCTACAGATACATCTACTATATAATCCAGACTTTCTACTTCTAAGTAACTGTTAAAGAGAATTGAAAGCATGGGACTATACAAATATTTGTACCTAAATCTCATAGTAGCTTTATTGTAATAGCTCCAAACTGGTAACAATCCAAATGTCCATCGACAGATAAATGGTTAAACAAACTATGGTATATCCATTCAATGGAATACTGATCAGCAATTAAAAAAATGAATATTGATCTGTTCTACAACCTGGACAAATCTCAAAATAATTATGCTGAGTGAAAGAAATCAGACACAAGAAAGAGTACACACAGAATGTTTCCATTCATATAAAATTGAAAGACAGGCAAACAAATGTATAGAGACAGAAAGTAAATCAGTGATTACTTGGGTGGGAGGGATGTGGAAAAGGCGAGGAGGGAGGAACTATAAGGGGCACAAAGAAATTGGAGGCGTGATGGATATGTTCATTATCTAGATCAAAGGTTGGCAAACTTTTTCTGTAAAAAGCTAGGTAGCAAATATTTTTGGCTTTGTAACTATATATTTAGTCTCTGTGACAACTACTCAACTCTGTCATTGGAGAACAAAAGCAGGCACGAAGAATATATAAAGAAACGGCACAGCTGTTTTCCAAGAAAACTTCATTTACAAAACAGCTGGTAGACTAGATTTGGCCTGGGAGCTCTCTTTTGCCTACCCTGATCTGGATTGTAGTGGTGGTCTCACAGGTAAATACATACACCAAATTTATCAAGTTGTACACTTTAAATATGTGCCATTTATTCTATGTCAATTATACCTCAATAAAGCTGTTATAGAAAAACACAGATATGGAAAAACAAAGCCCCTGTATCTGATTGTATTGTCATTTACAACTATTCATCTCTCCCCTCTAAGAGGACTGTATCTCCATTTCATTTAGATGTGACTTGTGCCGTGTCCGCCTGTAAACAGAGTATACTCCCCTATCCATACCTAAGCAGAAGCTTTAGTGATGTATTTTGCTTTGCTGGTTACACTCTTCTCTTCTGCCTTGAGAACAGAGTCTCAAATGAGAAAACACATGGGGACAATTCTCATTTGCACACAGCTGAGATCAGGTCCTGAGTCTACCGGTAACCCACATTAATGTGAATGAAAAATGAATGCTTATGGTTGTAAGCCACGGAGATACTGAGATTGTTTCTTACTGCACCAAAAGCTGTCTAATACACTCCCCAAAAACACTTTCCACAGCCCTAAAATGTGACTTCTCAATTCTTTCCTGAGCGATGCTGCACACACACTCACTAGTTCACATTTATTGGATGCCTCCTACACACCAGTCACTGTTCCAGCACAATGCACACCGACTAGATCCACAGTCTCCACAAGAAACATACAGTCTAATAAGGGAAGCAGGCCAGAAACATGAGACTGAGTAGCAGTTGCCTGAGTGTATGACAATCAGAAGCACAGGGACTTTAGGAGCATCAAGGAGAAAGCACTGGAACAAATAGAGAGAGCCAAAGGCACTGAGGGACAGATCCAAGAAGATTCTCTACGGAATTTGACATCTGAGCTAATCCTGAAAAGTTGAATACGAGTGTGCCAGGCCAAAAAAGGCACAGAGGATGTGGGGAGGGAGTTGTCCTGGGCAGTGGAAACATCACGGCAAAGGTTGAAGATGAGAGAGCCTAGTTTACTCCTTTCCCTACATATCTGCCGACTTTCACCACAAAGGCTCTTGAAAAGTTGTACCACCTCTCAGATAATACCTCCTTTTAATTCAGTATAACAAGTTGCTCACCCCACAACACTGCGAATAAATATCTTCTAAGAAGTGAAGTTTAAACATAAAGATTTCAGGCAAACACTCGCTCATCAATTTACTTGACACCACAGTTTCCAGTTAAAGAATATCATCAGGGCAAATTTGAATTTCTGTGAAAAAGCCCAAAGATTTTGCTTTATGTACACCAAGCAAGAGAGATGAAGAGGTAGCATCTTCTGTGACTGTTCAGTCTGTTATCTATTCAGAGGAAGCAACAGATTCCACCGGTGAAGGGCTCTAACCTACAAGACTGTCCCCCACCCCACGCTTCAGATGCCAGTTGAAAGTCCAGCTTGTCTCCCAGGCTTCTGACCAACTGCCCACAGATTGGAGCTTCCAACAAGCCCCTCGTTGGGTTTGATTAATGTGCTAGGGCAGCTCACAGAACTCAGAGAAACATTTACTTACTAGATCAGCAGTTTATTATAAGAGGATATAACTCAGGAACTGCCAGATGGAGGAGATGCATAGGACAAGGTATGAAGAAACGGTGCATAGCCTCCGTGCCATCTCTAAACTCTCCCCATATCTCCACGTGTTCACCGACCGAGAAGCTCTCCGAACCCTGTCTTTCTGGGTTTTTACAGAGACTTCATTACACAGTCATGACTGATTAAGTCATTGGCCATCAGGGATTGAATCAGCCTCCAGCACCTCTCCCTTCCTCTGTGTGTGCGGGGTGCCACTGAGCTTGAAAGTCCCAACCCGCTAATCACATGGTGGTTTCTCCTGGCAACTAGCCCCCATCCTTAGGTGTGATCCAAAAGTCACCTCATTAACATAGCAAAAAACACCTTTTGTCTCACCACTTAGGAAATTCCAAAAGTTTCATGAACTCTGTGCCAGAAACAGACAAAGATCAAATATATATTTCTTATTATAAATCATAATATTATAAACTTATTTTCATTGTTCAGTTGATAGATTTTTCTCTTGGTGAAAATTGCTGGGATGAAATATATCATAATTTTTCCTACTAAAATAATGGAAATATTTCCTTCATTCAAGAGCTTTTCTCTTAGACACAGGGTTTTGAGGAACAAATTAAACATGCTAAGCAAAGGATAGGTATACAATGTAGCCTGATTCAAATTAGAGACACACTTAAAATGTACTCTCCAAACTGGAATGCCAGCTTTACTTGTCTCTCCAAACTCTGTGAGGAGATTCAAGACTGTATCCCTGGAAACCCCTCTTACTTCCCCAGAAGAACTTCCATCTGGGGCCATCTTGCTCGTACCATCTTGACCGCACTGGGTCCCCTCTCTTTCACCCCACCCAGCTGGGACCTGTGGATCTTTGAGCCTGATTCTTTCCCCAGGGGAAAAGGGAGGAGCAAAGCAGACATTGCCCAAATGCTCTGTTGCAGGAGTGGAAGGGAGGAAACTGTGAACCCGTCAGGTTACTATTTTGTTTGTAGATGTACATACAGAAAATTGATAACTGTACTATATTTCTATATCTCTTGGTTGACCTGCCACTTCAAATCTCCCTCTAACTTAATCCTACACTTCTGGTCCCTCCATCTTCCCCTGGTTACTCCTCACACATGTCTCTGGCCCTGTGAGTTCTTCCCAGCCACTCACCCTACCCCATTCTATTCCTACCTCTCCTTAGGATCTCTCTGCTCCTTCCCTCACCCTCTCTACCTGTTTTAAAATTTAAGGCTTCAAGGCCCACAGCATGTCTCTCTCCTCTGCGGCACTTTGTTCTTATATATAATGAATATAAAGGTAGGCCTAAATTGTTCACCAAGGGTTTCATTTTGGCTCCCCAAATAGACCCAGTGAAGAGCAAGGTTCTCCACATCCCAGTGGTGCCCAGCCCAGTGTTTAGTATATAGGGTGCTCTGTTTTGCTGAGAGGAGACATTAAGAGCCCCGTGCACAAGGCTCAGATTGTGTGTAGTGCTACCCATTAGCTGTGTAACTTGCTTAACTCTCTGGGACCCAGTTTAGCTCACCATATACAATGAAAGATGGAGAGAGAAAAACAAAAAGGGTCCTCTTTGTTGTCTCTTCTATCTCTGAATGCTCTGATGCCGGAAAACAACCTACTGCTAGACTACATTGGCGAGGGGGGTCATCTAAAACTGACTGTTAATCATAAAGCCCTCTTTTACTCATTCCTTCCCAGAATTTTCTATAAATATTCCAATCTGAAAATTGACCCTGAAAAGTCCATCAGATTCTGTGGACCGCATAGGTAATTGAACTTATAGTTGAACCCCAGTGCCTGTCGTCATCCCTATACATACACACACCCCCCACACACTTGGACTGGTACCTAGAACACAATTCTTGTCTGATAAATGCTCAAGGATTGACTTTTACATATATGTACTTAGCAAGGTCATAGCAGGAAAGAGATGGAGCAAAAGATTCAGGCAAGGAATAATGGAAAATATTATGCCACTATATAAGTGTTCCAGAGGTGCAGAAATCAGAATATTTGAAATAGTTTAGGGAGGAATGTCGCTAGGGGCAATGACCTGAAATCAAGCAGAGGAAATGTGCAGCTGTGCAGGGAATTTCCCAGTTGGCCTGTTACACCAGGCTTGACAGCCCCAAAGAGCCAGTGGAAGCTCGTGTCATTAAAAATCTCTTGCAGTTATACACTGCTATTGGGAATAATCCTAATTTGCTGGGATTACAGAATGTCTTTTAGACCTGACAGCTCAACTCCTTCAGTTTTCAGGTAAAAACACTGGGACCCAGAAAAGGGAAATCACCTTCGCAGGATGGCGGAGTCAAACTTGAACCTGGCTCCATGTTCTAACTGCATTTCCTCACCTCCCATTCCCTGGCAAACCCAGGTACTCCCCCAGACTTTCTCTGCAATGATCTCCATGCCTTTGTGGACAATTTGCAGCCCCCATCTTACTTGCTGTCTAGGAAACACCTGGCACATTTAACAGCTTCCTTTCTCTTAAAATACCCCTTCTCTTGCTATTACCATCCCAGCCTCTAGTTTTCCTCATCTTCTCCAGCAGCTTCTTCCCAGTTGTCTGTGCAGGGACATTCTTAAGGCTCAGCCCTGACCCTTCTTGTCTTCTCACCCCTCCCTTCCACTCTATGTAATCCTATCTTCTACCACAGCGTCAGTATTACCAAGTGGATATCCTCATCTTGATCTCTTGTCTCATCCCAGAACTGAAGACTGGTACAGCCAGCTCCCCAGTGGGCCTCTCCTTAGATGTCCCCAGAAATCTCAAAGTCAACACGGCCCAACCTGAACACCTACACACACTGCTCTCCCTCTGTTCTTCCCCATCTTGAGAATAATGCCACAATCCCCCTGCCTAACCCAGAACCCTCGACATCATCCTTGACACTAACATCTCCCTCTCCAAGCCAAGTCCATTTTGCCTCCTATACATCTCTCACGTTAGCCTACTTCTCTCCATCTCCACGTACAACACCCTGGACCAGGCCACTACCACCTTCCACCTGGACCACTGCAACAGCCTGCTTATTGCTCTCGTTGCTTCTACCCCTGCCTGCACCCCTCGGTGCCACAAGGCATCCTCTGTGATAGTCAGAAAGATCTTTTTAAAGTGAAACCAGAGCCTGCTACCCCTCACTTAAGATTCTTCAGTTAATTTTATCCCATTGCCCTTAGGATAAAGCCCAAAGGCCCTGCACTGTCTGGTGCCTGCGAACCTCTTCAGTCTCATCTTGTAAAGCCCCTCTTCATTTTCCCCTCGACACACCAACATGCACAAACACTTACCTTGCTCCAGACACTTTTAGTTCTTTGAGTTTAACCAAAGTCTTTCTTCCTTGACGTGTTTGCACAAGCTGCTCCTTCCTCCTGACCCTTCACCTCCTCCCTACTCCAGCCTACTATTCATGCCTCAGGTTGCAGCTTAGAAACCACATCCTCTGGGAAGCTTCCCCTGGCCCCCAAAAGAGGTCAGGTCTGTCTCCAGGTTGCTTGCTCTCACTGCACTTTCTCCTTCATCATCACATCACCACAGTGATCTAAAACGACTTACGTGATGTGTGCCTCACCCCTTAAGGACCGTGATCTCCAGAAGGACAGGGCTCGTGTCTGCATAGGTTGCTCCTGTGATGCAGGCCAAGCACAGAGCATGGCATGTAGCAGATGCTCAAAAAGTGTTTTGGAAAACAACGATATGATCATTGCCTGAAAGTCCATAGCAGGCTGCTTTTCCTGCCTTTCTCCTTGGTCTCCTTCTAGGAGGAAGGCTCAGGTGGGCAATGGAGACCACCGATGAGGGAGTCTGAGAGACATCCGACCCATACACTTAATAAGTGTTGGATTCAAGTTCAGGACCCTGTCAAGTGAGCAGATGGCCCTAGGAGACTGGGTTCTGGAAAGGCACACCTTCTGTGAACAGTACGCACTAGGCATCTGCTGTGTGCAGATCCAAAAGACTTCATGGGTGATTCTAACGGGACAGGAGACACATTTCCAGCCCCAGAAAAGCTTAAAGTCTCAAGTGAGAACTGAACTGAGACCTATAAAATGAAAGACACAGCCTGGAAACCAGACAGCTCACTTTGAGCAAAACACACCTGCCAGCCTCAGCACACTGCGGCTGCGCGCTGTTGGCAAGGTGTTTATCCTCTCAGCCTCAGTCTCTCCACCTGTTTGACCTGCAGCAGAGGGCCTCTGTGAAAACTAAATAAAGTGCCACGTGTGAGGCCATTTTGTAAGCTGTAGTCCACTGTCCACAGGCGAGGGGGGCTGCGACAGGTGGGCGTGCAGAAACAGGAACACAAAAGCAGAGGAAGTCACTTAGGTCTCGGCCTAAGAGAACCTGGCAGGGGTTTATTTGTGCAGAAAACTCAAATGCTCCTGACAGCACGACTTACCCAGGGTCTGGACAAATGCAGCAACAGGACTTCAGATCCCAGGAGGACGCCAGGGCCTCACGAGGTCCGCGGGGACAGAGATGGCGTTGTCCACAGAGCAGGCGGGACAGCGTGGCTTGTCTCTGAAAGCAGCAAGACTCACGGGGGAGAGGGCTTGCTGTCCTCAGCCCGAACCCACGCGGGACTTGTTCCGAGCTGTCACTCTAATTACAGCTCTCTCTAACACCCTCCTCCCCTCACTCAGTCCCTGAGCCCCAGGGCCGTCGACTTGATAAGAACGCAAAATCCTCCTGACTCACTTTAGACCCCCCAGTCTAAACTGACCAGAGGATGATCAGGATTAGCCCTAGTGTGTGTAACCCTAGTGTTTGCTGTCTCCAGGAATCCCTTAATTCCTCTAATTCAGGGAACCACTCCTACTTCAGTATTAACTTACAGATGGCTCAGTACTCCCTTCCCCTACAGGATGGAAAATTCAGCATTTTCTACTCCCAACATCTGCAAGGATTGGCGAGCCTGGGCTAAAGTCTGACTTTTTCATGGTAACGTCCCGCTCCACTTTCCTGCTTCCACCAAATCGTCCCTCTCCTTTGCGCCTCCCCTCCCGCATCAGGTCTCTTCTCTCCCTTGCAGGTTAACCCAGGGCCCTTCTCCATTGATTTCCAAGAGCAACCAGCATACAGGCCACGGACAGAGCTGAATAGTACTGAAGGAGGCACGGTGGGGGGATCCAGCGCATCCCAGCCTAGCAGACAACCAAAGATCGAATGGGCATCCCAGTTCCTGCAAGTCCCTGAGCCATGACCACCCAGGAGAATTTCCTGCTGGATTATCTTAACCTAGATCACCTGCTACCTTGCCACGCTGCTCAGGCCTCCGCTTCCTCAGGCTCCCTCCGTGAGGCAATGCAGTGTTGGGGTTAAGAGCACAAACGCTAGTTACACTCCTGAGGGCAAAACCTCCTCCTGCTATTCCTCAGATGACTGACCCGGAGCAGAATACTCAACGTACCTGTGGCTCGTCTCCCCATCGATGAAATGTGCATACTATTAGTACACAGTTCTTGGGACTGTTGTGATGATTGAGTGAATAGAGCTGACGGAGGGTGAAGTTATAACTCTGTGGCAGGACGCAGACTTTTTCCAGGGTCGGGAGAGGATATGATCGTTCCCACTGTCAATCTCTCAGGACAGAGATGGGCCCTCAGCCAGGAGATCTCAACAACTTAGAGACTGGTCTTAAACCTGCCGAGTGGGACTTCTCATCTCTTTCTGGGTTTGGGTCTGGTGGCAAGTTCAAAGGCAGCCTCTGCCACAGGAAATCAGGCTGGGAACCAGGCCAGCTGGCAGTGGCCTCCACAGAGCGGCTTAGCTGGGTGGTTCTGGTTCCGGTTCTCTCAATAAGGTTGCAGTCAACTTAGAGCTACAGTCATCTGACAGTTTGGTTAGGGAGAGGCTCCTTCCAAAGGCGGCTCATTCACACAGCCGTGGGCAAGTCTCAGCCCCTTGCTGGCTGTTGGCAGGAGGCCTCAGTTCTTCACCATGTGGATGGACGTCTCCACAGGGCTGCTTGAGTGTCTTTACAACATGGCAGCTGGCTTCATCGTGTGAGTGAGAAAGAGCCAGAGACAGAGGGACGGAGAGACACAGAGAGAGAGACAGAGACAGAGGGCAGAGGAGGCGGAGCGGGGAGGGGAGCTGCAATGCCTTTTACGACCTGAAGTCATGCACGTCACTTCTGCCACATTTGGTTAGTTAGAAGCAAGTCCTTACATCCGGTTCGCATGCAAAGGGAGGAGAATTAGGCTCCATCTATTGAGGGGAGAGGTATCAAAGAATTTACGGACATATTTCACAACCACCACACCCTTCATCCTCAGATTTCAGCTAAAATGACGTCTCTTCCAGGAGGATGCCCCTGACCCTGAAGCATGAAAATGGGATTCAAGGCCATCTTCCGGCCTCGGACTGTCCTCCCACAAAACCCTTTGCCTACATCTATCACTACACTTTGCTCTCTGCTTAATTGTCAGTTTCTACGCCCATCCTGAAAAAAATAAATAAATACAACTGGAAATTTCTAAAGGGCAGAGACTATTATTCACTGTCACATTCCCAACACTCTCACAGGGCTTGGTCCTGAGAAGCTTCTCAGAATGCGTATCCAGGACTGGACCCAGCTCTGCTCTAGCTGAGGGACCCCCGATGAGCAGGGCTTCCCTTCATTTGTCCTCCTGTCATTTAGGAGTCCCACCCAAGCTTCTTTACAGCATCGCAGCTGGCTCTAGAGAGAGCAGAAGCAGAAGCTCAGGGCTCTATGGGTTAGGTGCAGAACTGACTCGATGTCACTTTTCCCACACTGTGCAAGTCACAAGGCCAGCCCAGATTTACGTCTAGAGGAAACACTCTACTTCTGTGTTTACAAGAGATGGGAGGCATTGTTGTTGACCATTTCTACCACAGTAATCAAAGAAATTTGGAAGAAATAGGATTAAACAACGTAAAAGGGATTTGTCTTTATTTGTGTTTTACCGGCAGGAATTCTCAGAGCTTTTAAAATACTCATGATTATTATGAGTCTCCGAGAAGGCAACACTGTATTTAAAGTGTGCAAAACTTGCTGAACGGTGGAACCCCTCTTTGTGTTTTTTTTTTGTTTGTTTTTTCATCTTGCAGAATTAGTATTACTCAAAACACAAGATCTTTAATGGTGCCTCCAGCCTTAAAATCTTTTTATTTCCAGACAAAATTGGTTTTTCCAGTATGAATGAGGGGAAAAAAATGGCCAGATCAGAGAGCCCTTGGCTTCTGGTTTCTTTGGTGCTGTAAGCTCTATGGAGAAGGGTGTGTCCTCCTTTTTCCCTGGTTCCTTGACTGGCCTCTTTTTGGCTAATTGGGCTCTCTTCCCCCTCACTCCCTCATGCTGGGGCTGATTCCTGCCTCTGCTAAGAGTTTGAGCGCACCATCCAAAGAGAAAGGAGTGGATCTTTAATTTCAGTGATGGGGAAGTCACCCTGGAACTTCACAGATTGCCGAAAATAAACCTCCTCGCAATACCTCCCTCTCTCTGGAAAGCTAAACTGAGTAGTCTTTGTCAGCTTGCCAGCTGGAGCCAGGCCCACCTATCAGCGTGGCTCTTCCTGGCACCTGCTCCTCCCTGTGCCCAGCTGGTGGCCTGCCTGGGGTGGGGGGGCATCTTCCCCTAAGCAGAGCTCCCCACCTGCTGAGGACACCATGACAGGGTCAGGTCCTGCCGTTCTCCAGTGCAGAGGAGGCTTCGTGGCACCCAAGGAAACTCTTGATGATCTCCCAGGCATCCTGCAGACAGGGCTGAATGAGAGATATGTCCAGATACCTGCAAATTGGTGGATGAAAGACCACTTCCCCAGGGCCTGCTCATAGGCATCACTGTGAGGCTATTTGATGAACAAACTCCCGCGTTGGGGGTGGAGTGGAGGGAGCACACCTTGGAAATTAAACGACTCACACACACATAAAGGTGAAAATCACCAAGCTACGATCTTTCCCAGAAGCAGAATGGGATGAAGACCAAAGAGAAATCCAGAAGGCACAAGGGAGAAGCAGAAAGGAAAATTGGAGGGCTGAAATAAATGATAGCTGAGGTTTCTTCCAATTCGAAGTTTCGGTAATTGTTTTTTCTGTCTCATGACCCCTCTCCTCCGAGCTCGAGAAATACATAGAAGAGAAAACAAGTCATTCTGCTTTGTTTCTCTTTAGTGCGGCTGTTTTTTGTTCCTGGGAAGGAGGTGGAGGAAGGAGATGGCAGGAAACAGAGCCAGAGATTGTCAGCGGGTTTTCCTTATCTGAGTTCTACAGCTTCCCTATGACCATTCTACTTTGGTTTTAGGATCTTTGGAAAATCCAAAGAAACAGAAAGAAAATAAAACTTGCACATAATCACATCATCCAAAGATAATATTGTTAATAAGTGAGTATATTTCCCTTCAAAATTGTATTGTCCATATACATATACAATATTGTATATGACAGCATGGTCTCAACTTTGTGAAAAACACGTGTACATATATGTATATACATGCTGTATTGACTATATACATACATAGATACATACACACACATACATCTACTTTTAACAAAATTGAGAACATGCTGTGCATGCAATTTTGTGTCCTGCTTTTTTCCCTCAAAGAACTTGGTTATCTTGACTGTATCACATTCCCTCTGCATCTGTACCTTCCCCTGGGTTATTTGTGAATGTCTGTCATTCCGTTTGTCTGCCACAGATATTTGTGCATAAACCTTTGTATCTCTGATTTTTTCATGAGGCAATCTTCCTAAACGATGGAATTACTCTAGGATATAAAAGATTTTGAGGCTCATGATATACACTGAGAAATTACACTTGAGAAAAATTATACTAAATTTTATTCCAATCAGCAATATAAGAGAGTGCCTGTTTAAGCATTGCCTTACTTGTATTAACAGATTATTCTATTCTTTCTAACATGAAGAAAGAAAAGTGGTGTCTGGCTCTTGTGCTAATTTTCATCTCACTGACAAGTAGTAAGAATGACATTTTTTTCATAGGTATATTCAGTCTCTTCAGTTTCCTTCACGGATTAGGTAGTAGTCATGGTCTTCACCTAGGGATTGTAAATGCTTTTTATGTTTCATGTATTAATTTTAAGAGTTTTTCTTATACGTAAGATATTCATCCTTTTCTTTACTATTCCTGTAAATATTTTTCTCAAATTGTCATCTGCCTTTTAAGTTTTATATGGAATCAAATTCATCTTTTTCTTTTGGTTTTCTCATACTTTAAAAAAGTTTTTCCTGATCCCCAAATCAATTAATTGTCTCTTTCTATTTTTGTCCCATTTCATGATCTTCCATTTCTTCGCTGCAGTCTTCGGTCCAGTGGGAACTCAGTCTGTCGTGGGATGGGAAGGGCGGAGGAGGTTTTCCTCCGGACTAGCAGCATCTTGCTTGCTGGGGCGTCCTGGCTCGGACGCCTGCGATCCTTCAGAGCTGACTGCTTCCACGTTTGAATCTGCAGGTGCGAACTGCAGCTTTAATAGACACGAACGCGCAGTAGAGTAAGCCCCTTCTCCTTACTTTATTCTGGCCACATTGTTCTTCCAGATGAACTTTACAATCATTCTGTCATGTTCAAAGGGACTTATTTTAAAACTGGGAGCTATTTGGAAAGTAATGAACATTGTTACAATGTTCAATTTCCCACTCAAAAGCACAGGGTTTACTCCGATCCTCTACTTCTCTCCGTGGAACTCTGGACTTTCCTTCCTGGAGATCCCAGGCAGGTCTCCTCACTGCTGTGCTTACCTACTCTGTTGTCCACTGCTGCGGGGATTTTTTTTTTTAAATCCCATTATATCTTTTAACTGGATATTACTAGAATTTGGGAAATCTAGTGATTGTTGCCTATTTATCTTGTATCAGGAAATTTTGCTGAACTTTCTTATCAGTTCTAAAACATTTTCTGTCAATTATCTAGGGTTTTCAAGGCATATCATCATATCATTTGAATATGCATAAATGCGCCTCCTCCTTTCAATAGTAATTCCACCGCTTTCTGTCATACGTTCTATTGTTCTCGTAGTGAGAGTAGGCATCCTTGCTTTCTTCCTGATGTTAATAGAAATGCTCCTTATACTTTACTATTAACTACGATGTAAGATGTTGGTATAAGTTAGATATTCTTTATAGTAGGAAGAATCCTACTATTCCTGGCTTCCTAAATATTTTAAAAGCAGGAGTGATGTTCAATTATGTTTAAAACCCTTTTAGCATCTAATAAGATTAGCATGAGTTATATTATATGACCATAGTTCCTTGATTATAAAATACATTATAACTTCAGAGATGTTAAAACATGAAAAAAGATATGGTACATCTTAGAACTGAGATAGATGTCCTAATATTAAACCATAAAGATGGGCCCCACTAGTTCATCGAGAAATGTGCTTTTTAAAAAATTAAAAAAAAAAAGATTGGCACCTGAGCTAACATGCTTTGCCAATCTTCTTTTCTCTTCTTCTTCTTCTCCCCAAAGCCCCCCAGCACGCAGTGTATATTCTAGTTGTAGGGCCTTCTGGTTTTGTTATGTGAAATGCTACCTCAGCTTTGATGAGCAGTGCTATGCCCGTGCCCGGGATCCGAACCGGTGAAACCCAGGGCCTCCGAAGCAGAGTGCGCAACCTTAACCACTCAGCCACGGGGCCAGCCCCTGTGCATTTTACTACACCGTTGAATTTGGTTTGCTCAACTTTAATTATGAATTAAAATTTATATTTGCATATGATATTGTTTTATAGCTTTTACAAATGTATTTGTATTTATTAGGTTCTTATATTGGGATGTTTAGTTTCATAATCAATTCTAGTTTCAAATTGATTGGCTTTCCCATTTTGATTTTGTTCAGGAATTATTTACATAGTATGGAATTATGATCCTTGAAAGACTAAAGTATCACATTGGTAAAGGATTTTGGCTCAGAGACTTGTTTAAAAAAAGTAGAATTTTAATATATTCTTTATTTTCATGGTTATTGAGCTCTTCTGATTTTCTTCTTGAGTCAAAGTGGATTCTTTACATCTTTTTGAAAAAGTATCTTTTTCTTTGAGATACTTGTATTTATTGGCAAAGAAATGTACATGATATTTGTCTGATCTTTAAAGAAATATCTGTACCCTTTGATTTATCCCTCTCATATCCGTAATTTTATTTGTGTTCTTTTCTCTTATTTATATTTATGAGAGATTTGCCTTTTTTCCAAAGAAACAAGTTATTGTGTTTACTTTCTGTGTTTTCCTATTCATTATTAATGCTCTAATGTTTCCTTCTTTCCTCTGCTGTTTCACTTGTTAGATTTTTCAATAACTTCTCATATTGACTGATGATTAGTTGCTTCAGTTTTTATCTGTCATGTTATTATGCTACTATTATATTATTTAAGGCAAAAAGTAAACCTACGATGGAGATTGGCCATGTCACACCCATTTTGATACGTAATATTCTCATTTTCATTATTTTCTAAATAGTACGTAATCATAATTTTCAATTGCATTTTGACTAAATTATTTAGAAGTGTATGATTTTTGAAATTGCTAACTACTTCATGATTTTTCATTTACATATCTCTTTCTCTGTGTGCTCCCCTTCAATTTTAGTTTTACCATATTGTCGCTGAGAAATTTTTGCCTTGAGAAGGTTTTGAAAGTTTCTTTCTTTCTTTCTTTTCTTCTTCTTTTTTTTTTTTTTTTTTGGTAAGGAAGATTGGCCCCGAACTAACATTTGTTGTCCATCTTCTTCTCTTACTTTGAGGAAAATTGTCACTGAGTTAACATCTGTGCCAATCTTCCTCTACTTTGTATGTGGGACACCGCCACAGCATGGCTTGATGAGCAGTATGTAAGCCCATGCCCGGGATCCAAACCAGCAAACCCCAGGCCACTGAAGCCGAGCACGTGAATTTAACCACCACGCCACCAGGCCAGCCCCTATTTTTGTTTTTGAAGGGCCTATTACATTATCAATTTTATGTGTGTTTCATGCATGTTTGAAAAGAAGATGAAATCTCCACTGGTAGAGTGTAAAACATTTACTATACCAATTAATTCTGTCTTTTAAATTATATTATTCAGATTCAAGGTATTTATTTGTCCTGTCAAATAACTGTTAGATACTAGAAGCGGCATTCCTCACTGCTAGACTGTCGTTCCTTCGCTCTCTCTCCCATCTGTCTTTTTATAGTTTGTGATAGTCACGTGGTACATATTCCTTTTATACTTTCACTGTCGATTTCGCCTTTCATCCTCTGTCCCACATTCCACAGCTTGCCCTGGAATCTGCTGCATGTGAAATCTATATGGCCGCCCTGATTTCCTGTGGTTGACGTTTCCCTGGTAAATCTTTTCCCATTTTTTGTCATTAGGATTCTTGCGTGACTTTGCTGTGCTCAGCAAACAGTTGGATACTTTAAGCCTATTTGAAGGTATTTTATTTTTAATGAGGAATAAGTCATTTGTGTTTGCAGTCATAAATGATATGTTTGGTCTTCTGTCTTTGTGTACATTTTGGCTTCTGTTTTTAAATCTTCTTTACTCTTTCCTGTCTTTTGTTACCAAAAATATACTTTATTTGCTTTAATCTTCTCCTTGACTTAGATGATATACATGCTGTCTGTCTTTACCAAAGGTCACCTTTACTTTTTCTCTAGAGAAGTTTTTATTCTATATTTTTCTAATTGTTGGTACCTTGAGTCCCTGATTCAGAGAAGGACAATTTCTTATGCATTTAATGCCTCCAGTGGTCCCCAACTTTCAATATTTTTAATGTAGTCTTGGGTTAGACACAATTATTCTTGATATTTTCTTCTAATTTTGCAGATATGTTTATAAAAGTTATTTAAACCTGATTGCATGCACTCATCTATTCATTCAATAAAAACACACTGAGCATGTACTATAGACCAGGCATTAGGGATGAAACAGTGAACATGATAGACAAAATCCTTAAACTCTTGCAGCTTACATTCTGGTGGTGGAGATAGACAATAAATATGTAATAAACATTAAATAAATAAACAAAGCAATTCCAGCTAATGATAACTGCAATGAAGAAAAAACACCAAACACAACAGTGTAATAAAAGGAGTAGGATGTCATCAGCTTAGGCGGCTGGAGAAGTGTTTATGAGGAGATGGTATGTGAGCAGTCACCCAAATGATGAAATAGAGCCACCCACACTTACATCTTGGGAAGGGCTTCCCGGCAGAAGGAGGAGCAAGTGCCAGCTTGGCACAATCAAAGAAAAGAAAGAAGGACATGAGGCTAAAGCACAGTGAGCACAGGGAAGAGGAGTCAGGATGAGGTCAGAGGGCAGATGGAGTCCTGTAGGACTGTCGTAGTCAGGGTTCTCCAGAAAACCAGAGCAAATAGGAGATTAGATATGTATCTATAGAGAGAGAGCTTATTATAAGGAATTGGCTCACATGATTAGGTAGGCCTAAAAAGTCCCCAAATCAGCAATTAGCAAGCTGGAGACTCAGGAGAGTCGATGGTGTAGTCTGAGTCCAAAAGCAGGAAAAAAACACCGGACGACCCTGCTAAGGCAGTTAAACAGAAGGAATTCCCTCTTACTCATGGGAGGGTCAGCCTTTTGTTCTATTCAAGCCCTCAACTGAGCAGACGAGGCCCACCCACATTAGAGAGGATAATCTGCTTTATTCAGTCTGCTGATTCAAATGTTAGTGTCATCCAGAAAGACGTTCACACACACCCCCAGAATAGTACTTGAACAAATATCTGGGCACCTCATGGCCCAGTCAAGTTGACACATAAAATTAACTATCACAAGGACATAAGAAGAGGGATAGATTTTATTTTTAAGTCTGATAGTAAGCCATTGAAGGATTTTAAGCAGGGAATTGACATGATATGATTTACTCATTTGAAAAAGAAGAAAAGACTCAGATACAATGTGAAGAACTGATACAATGGTGGCAAGAGTGGACGCAGGAATAGAATTAGGAGGCTACTGCAGAAGCCCCAACAGGAGAGCATGGTAGCTTGGACTAGGATGGAGGTGATGGATTTGGGATACCTTTTGAAGGTGGAAGATATGGGACTGCCTCATAGATTGGATGTTGTGATGAAAAAAGAAAAATGTCAAGGTGAGGATAATGCCCACATATTTACCATGAGTAACTGGGGGTAGGAGGAAGCTTTCTGTTTACTAAAAAGGAGAAATCTCACGGAGGAACCTAGAAATCAAGAATCTGCTAAGTGCGTCTCAAGGCTATCCAAGAAGAACTGTGGAATGGGCAGCGTACATATAAGCCTGGAACTCAGGGAGAGATCAGGGCTTTATTGGTTTCTTACTGCTGCTGTAACCAATTACATACAAACTTAATGGCTTTAAACAATGCAAGATGCTGTGACATCACAGAAGATGGAGGAGTAGGAAGCTCCAGAAATCAGTCCGTCCAGTGAAACAACTATTGAAGTGGCAAGATTCATTGGAAGCAGCTATGTCAAACTCCGGAATTTGGTCAAACGCTCACAGCATCTGGGGGAGTGCTTGATGAAGAAAGAGGCTGGTAAATTTTGATGAATTTCAGAATTTTGCATAGCAGCTACCACCCTTCATGTTCTAATCCCATGGCAGGCAGCTATGGGAATGGTGGCCCATTCCTGGTATGACTTGCTGGTGCTAGGTTGAGCAATAAAGACCATGACTTACAAGGAGCAGAAATGTGTGTCAATCTGCCCTCTACTGAAGGACCAGCACAGTGGCTGGTCATTGTCTCAACCTCTACAGGTTGAAAGAGCTTCCTGGGCAGTGTCTGTTGAAGAGTTTAAATAGACAGAACACTTTTTTATTTATTTTCTCTTTTCTTATTTGATCATGTCACCGGCTGACCAGAGAAACTTCAGTGACCACACATGACAAGAAATATTGTCCTTGGACATCAGCATCATAGCAGAGTAAGTTGCTCTCTTTGTCTCTCCCCTCTAAGTTACAACCAGAAGGACATATATAGACCACAAAAGATTCTCTGCACAGCACACCATGACACCTGAGAGATCCATACATATATACACCTAAAGGTGGGCAGACTGGACCTCCTGGAGGTGGTGGAACCAGGGGAGCACTGACAGCAGCTCCCAAGACTGGAGGGTCCAGGAACTGTGGCCACATCTGTGACCAGAGTTTCCATGAACTGTAGTAACACCCATTAGTAGAGGCCCCAGGAACCCAGACAGCCCATGCTCCAGGAAGTGGCAGGAACCACTGCTGGGCATTGACCAGAGGCTCTGGGAATGATGATGATACCTGTGACTCAGTTCCTTCACCCTGTCCCAACAGTGGTGCCTTTGACCCCAGCCCTTCCAGCAGCAGGGGCTGCATCCAAGACTCCAATACCCCAAGCAGCTGTGGCGTTCTGACCTAAGGTTCCAGGAATCACATTGGTGCCCAAAGCCAGAGGTGCAGGAACCACAGCAACAGTCATGACTCAGCCTCTTGCCCTCCCCAAAGCAGCTGAGGTGTTGCTTGTGACCTAAGGAGCCAGGAATTGTGTGAGTGCCTAAGGCCAGAGGCTTCAGGAATCCCAGGAGTGCTCATGACCCAGTTACCCCTCCCTCACAGCAGTGAAGGTGTTGCCCATGACCTGGCCCACCTGGTAGCAGTAGTGAGATCTGTGAACCCAGTGTCCCTGGCAGTGGCAGTGCCAGTAACCCCCATAAAACCCAGGATCAGTAGCACAGGCGGCATACCTGGCAGCAGCGCCTGAGCCTGGGAAGAACCCACAGAGGGCAAGGTAACAGCAACAGTGGAGCCCATGACCCTGTTTTCCCTCCAGCTGCAGCAGCACACACAACTTCCGCCCCCACCTTGTGGCACTGGTGCATACAGACCCAATAAACCCAGATGTGGTTGAGGTGCCCATGACACAGCTCCTGCCCCCTCCCCTTCCCCCTGCCACAGTGGGGGAACCCAAGACCCAGGCAACTCCAAAAGAAGAAGAGGTGTTCAGCAGCCTGCTGATACCAGTGGCAACACCAGTGATTGCAGCAACATTAGAAGCAGCAAGGTACCAGCAACCTTGGAGGCACAAGCAGCGCAACAAGGGCACTGACTATGCCCCTGGCAGAGGCAGTGGGAGTTGGAAACTGCAGGCTCACAAATACAACCAGAAGCAGCTCAGAATCAAAGTTACCAAAGCTATACCCAAATAACAAAGTCATTCGCTGTCACAAATGCCCAGCAGAGGAACAACTCATCAAGCACCACACAAAACTATAGTAACATGGTATCATAAACAGAAAATGACAATTCTCCAGAAACCAAACTTGAAGTCATAGAAGATTGTGATCAAACTGACAGAGAATTCAAAATAGCTGTCATGAAGTAAGTCAATGAGTTATAAGAAAACTCAGAAAGACAGTTCAATGAGCTCAGGAATAAAATTAATGAACAGAAGGAGTACTTCAACAAGGAGATTGAAAATAAAAAAGAACCAAACAGAAATTCTGGAGCTGAAGAACACAATAAATGAGATGAAGAATAAAGTAGAAGCATTGGAAACAGAGCAGATGATATGGAAGGGAGAATTAGTGAGCTCAAAGATAGAAATCTAGAAATGGTTCAGATGGAAGAGGAGAGAGAACTAAGAATTTTTGAAAATTGAGAAATTCTACAAGAACTACTCATCTAAATTTGGAAAAGTAACATAAGGATAATGTGTATCCCAGAAGGAGAAGAAAGGGAGAAGGGAGCAGAGAACTTATTTAAAGAAACAGTAGCTGAGGGCTTCCCAAACCTGGGGAAGGAACAGGATACATGAGTAAATGAAGCTAATTCTACAACTAATTATCTCAACACAGAAAGACCTTTTCCAAGGCACATTATATTAAAACTGGAAAAAGTCAATGACAAAGAAAGAATATTAAGGGCAGTCAGAGAGAAGACAACAATAACCTACAAAGGAACCCCCATTAGGCTATCAGTGGGTTTCTCAGCAGAAACTCTCCAGGTCAGGAAAGAGTGGAATGATATAGTCAAAATATTGAAAGATAAAAACTGCCAGCCAAGAATACTCTATTCAACAAAGTTATCTTTCAAATATGAAAGAGAAATAAAGGTTTTCTCAGACAAACAAAAACTGTGGGAGTTCATTTCTGTAAGACCTGCCTTAGAAGAAATCTTGAAAGGAGCTCTCACACCTGACACAAAAAGGCAAAGGTATACATAACTTTAAGCAAAGTAGACAGAATCAGAAAATTACAGCTGTATACCAGAATATGTTAGTAAACGCTTAATAATAAAAGCTAAAGGGAAAGAAAGCATTAAAAATAACTATAACTCCTTCAATTTGGTAACAAACTCACAATACAAAAAGGAATAATTTGTGACAACAAAAACACAGAAGGGAAAGAGGAAAAGGATAGAACCTGCATAGGCAAATGGAGTTAAGATGCTATCAGCAGAAAAAGGACTATCTTATCTATGAGATCTTTTATACAAACCTCATGGTAACCACAAAACAAAAAACCAGAGCAGAGTTACAAAATGTAAATAAAAGAGGAACTGAGAAATACGTCACAGAAAACCACCAAACTAAAACGGCAGACAGAAATACAAAGAAAAAGAATGGAATGGAAACACAGAGCAAGAGGAAAATAAAAGATAAAATGGCAGTGTTAAGCCCTCATATATCAATAATCACCCTAAATGGAAATGGACTGAATTATCCAATCAAAAGAATCAGAGTGGATGGATACACTAAAAAAAGAAAAAGACCCAGCAATATGCTGCCTCCAGGAAACACATCTCAGCTCTAAAGTCAAACAAAGGCTCAAAATGAAGGGATGGACAATGATACTCCAAGCAAATGGCAACCAAAAGAAAGTGGGTGTAGACAAAATAGACTTCAAGACAAAAAGACAACAAGAGACAAAGTTGGACATTAGATAATGATAAAGGGGACAATCTGCCAAGAAGATATAACATTTATTAATATATGCACCTAACATAGGAGCGTCAGAGTATATAAAGCAATCAATAACAGACCTGAAGGGAGAAATCAACAGAAACGCAATGATAGTAGAGGACTTCAATACCCCACTTACATCAACGGATAGCTCATCCAAAAGAGAGTCAAACATTGGCCTTAAATGAAGCACTACACCAGATGGACTTAATAGACATATATAGAACATTCCATCCAAAAGCAGAAGAATACTCCTTCCTTTCAAGTGCACATGGACCATTCTCAAAAATAGACCATGTGTTGGGAAACAAAACAAGTCCCAACAAATTCAAGAAGATTGAAATCATATTAAGCATCTTTTCCAACCACACCGGTATTAAACTAGAAATAAACTACAAAAAGAAAAGTTACAAATATGTGGAGACAAAATGACATGCTACTAAACAACTATTAGATCAATAAAGAAACCAAAGGAAAAATCAGAAGTACCCGGAGACAAATGAAAATAAAAACAACATACCAAAATCTATGAGATGCAGCAAAAGTAGTACTAAGAGGGAAGTTTATAGCAATACAGGTCTATCTAAAGAAACAACAAAAATCTCAAATAAACAACCTAACACTACACCTAAAAGAACTAGAAAGAGAAGCACAAAGTCCACAGTCAGTAGAAGGAAGGAAATATTAAAAATCTGAGCAGAAATAAACAAAATAGAGACTAAAAAGACAAAAGAGCGGCCAGGCAGTGCTTAGCAGTAAGTTTGCATGCTCCACTTTGGTGGCCCAGGGTTCACCAATTTGGACCCCCAGGGTGGACCAACACATCGTTCATCAAGCCATGCTGTGGCAGGCATCTTACATGTAAAGTAGAGGAAGACAGGCATGGATGTTAGCTCAGGGCCAATCTTCCTCAGCACAAAGAGGAGGATTGGCAGTAGATGTTTACTCAGGGCTAATCTTCCTCCAAAAAAAAAAAAGAGAAAAGATCAACGAAACTAAGAGCTGGTTCTTGGAAAAGATAAACAAAATTGACAAACCCTTAGCTAAAGTCCCTAAGGAAAAAAAAACAGAAGGCTCAAATGAAAAAATCAGAATTGAGAGGAGAAGTTACAACAGAGACCAGAGAAATAGAAAGGATTGTAAGAGAATACTATGAAAAGCTATACACCAACATATTGAATAACTTAGAAGAAATGGATAAATTCTTAGATCCATACAACCTCCCAAAACTGAAAAAGAAGAAATAGAGAATCTGAGTAGACTGATCACTAGTAAGAAGATGGAAATAGTAACAAAAACATGCCAACAAACAAAAGTCCAGGACCAGACTGCTTCCCTGGTGAATTCTACCAAACATTCAAAGAAGATTTAATAACTATTCTTCTTAAACTCTCCAAAAGAAATTGAAGAAGATTGGTCTCTTCTTAACTCATTTTACAAGGCCAATATTACCCTGATACAAAAACCAGACAAGGACAACACAAAATAAGGAAAATTACAGGCCAATATCACTGATGAACATAGATGCAAAAATCTTCAATAAAATATTAGCAAATCAAATACAATACATTAAAAGGATCATACATCATGACCAAGTGAGATTTATCACAGAGATGCAGAGATGGTTCAACATCCACAAATCAATCAATCACATTAACAAAATGAAGAAGAAAAATCACATGATCACCCCAATAGATGCAGAGAAAGCATTTGACAAGATTCAACATTCATTTATGATAAAAACTCTCCAGAAAATGGGTATAGAAGGAAATTACCTCAACACAATAAAGGCCATATACACAAACCCACAGCTAACATCATACTCAACAGTAAAAACTGAAAGTCATCCCTCTAAGAACAGGAACAAGACAAGGATGCCCACTCTCACCTCTCTTGTTCAACACAGTGTTGGAAGTCCTAGCCAGAGCTAATAGGCAAGAAAAAGAAATAAAAGGTATCTAAATTGGAAAGGAGGAAGTAAAAATGCCACTATTTGCAGATGACATGATTTTATATAAAGAAAACCCTAAAGAATCCACCAAAAAACTATTCAAAATAATTAATGAGTACAGTAAAGTTGCAAGGTACAAAGTCAACATACAAAAATCAGTTGCATTTCTAAACAGTAAAAATAAAGTAGCAGAAATAGAAATCAAGAATACAATCCCATTTATAGTCACAACAGAAAGAATAAAATATCTAGGAATAAGTTTAGCCAAGGAAGTGAAAGACTTGTACCCTAAAAACTATAAGACATTGTTGAAAGAAATTCAAGAAGACCTAAAGAAATGAAAAGATATTCCATGCTCATGGATTGGAAGAATTAACATAGTTAAAATGTCCATGTTACCTAAAGCAATCTACGGACTCAATGCAATTCCAATCAGAATCCCAATGACATTTTTCATGGAAATAGAACAAAGAATCCTAAAATTTATATGGAACCAAAAAGACCCTGAATAGCCAAAGCAATCCAGAGGAAAAAACAAACAAACAAACAAAGCTGGAGGTATCACACTCCCTGATTTAAAAAAATACTACAAAGCTATAGAAATCAGAACAGCATGGTAATGGCAGAAAAACAGACATACAGATCAATGGAACATAACTGAGAGCCCAGAAATAAACATAATGGACAACATAATGGACAGCTAATTTTTGACAAAGGAGCCAAGAACATACAACAGAGAAATGAAAGTCTCTTCAATAAATGATTCTGGGGAAACTGGACAGCCACATTCAAAAGAATACAAGTAGACCAGACCATTCTCTTACACCATACACAAAAATTAACTCACAGTGGATTAAAGACTTGAAGGTAAGACCTGAAACCATAAAACTCCTAGAAGAAAACATAGGCCATGTGCTCTTTGCCAGCAGTCTTAGCAGCATCTTTTTGAATATCATGTCTCCTCAGGCAAGGGAAATAAAAGAAAAAATAAACAAATGGGATTACACCAAACTAAAAAGCACCTGCACATTAAAGGAAACCATCAACAAAACAAAAGGATAATCTACCAATTGGGAGAAGATACTTGCACATCATATATGTGATAAGGAGTCAACATCCAAAATATATAAAGAACTCATACAACTCAATAAGAAAAAAAAAAACCTGATCAAAAAATAGGCAGAAGATGTGAACAAACATTTTTGCAAAGAGAATATACAGATGGCCAACAGGTGTTCAACATCACTAATTATTAGGGAAATGCAAATCAAAATTATAATAAGATATCACTTCATGTGTGTCAGAATGGCTATTACTAAAAAGGCAAGAAGTAACAAGTGTTGGAAAGAATGTGGAAAAAAGGGAACCCTAGTACATTGCTGGTGGGAATGTAAATTGATGCAGCCACTATGGAAAACAGTATGGAGATTCCAAAAAAAGTAAAAATAGAAATACAATATGATCCAGCTATTCCTATTCTGGGTATATATGCAAAGAACACAAAAACACTAACTCAAAAAGATATTTACAGCTCTATGTTCGTTGCAACATTATTTACAATCACCAAGACTTGGAAGCAACCTAAGTTCCCATCACAGATAAATGGATAAAGAAGATGTGGTATACAGAATACTACTCAGTCATAAAAAAGATGAAATCTTGCCATTTGTGACAACATGGATGTACCTTGAGGGTATAATTGTAAATGAAATAAGTCAGATGGAGATACACAATTAATGTATGATTTCACTCACAGGTGGAAGGTAAACAAACAAACACACACATAGATATGAAGAACAAATTGGTGTTACCATAGGGGAAGAGGGTTGAGGGAGGCTGAAGGGGGTAAAGGGGCACATGTATACAGTGACAGATGGTAACTAGACTTTTGGTGGTGAACACAGTGCAATCTGTGCAGAAATCAAACATAATGATGTACATTTGAAATTTATATAATGTTATAAACCAATGTTACCTCAATTAAAAAATAATGAGAAAAGAAAAAGAAAAACTGAATGTAGAATATGTATTATTAATATTTTCATATTGATTCCATGTTGAAACAATAATGTTTTGGATATATTGTGTTAAATAAAGTATATTATTAGAATTAAGAGAAAAAAAGAAATATTTTTGTTGCAAAAATATTTGGAAAAATCACTACACAAATGAGCAACTGCAACCCCCAACAAGCAACATCAGCAATCCCTGGGAATAAGAAGAATCTGGTGTCCAGAGTTACTACATTACAATATTCAAAATGTCTAGTTCTACACAAAAACATTTGAAGCATACAAAGAAACAAGAGAAAAGGAACAAAGAGAAAACATCACTGAGGAAGCTCAGACACTGAATACTAGAAAAAAACACTAACTGTCATAAATATGTTCAAGAGTTAAAGGAAGCCATGGACAAAGAAACAAAGGAAATCAGAGAAACAATGTATGAACAAGTAGGCAATATCTATAAAGATACAGAAATCATGCAAAAAGGATAAAATAGAAATTCTGGAGCTAAAAATCACAAAGCTGAAATGAAAATTTCATTAGAGGAGTTCAACAGCAGATTTGAACAAACAGAAGAAAGAATCAGCAAACTTAAAGATAGGGCAATTGATATTACCCAGTTTGCGGACCAGAAAGAGAAAAACATGAAGAAAACTCAACAGAGCCTAAGGGACCTATGGGATACCATGAAGTATACTAATATACGCATTCTGGGAGTCCCAAAAAGGAGCAGAGATAGAGAAGGGGGCAGAAAAAATATATTTCAAGAAATAATGACTGATAGCTCTCAAATTTGGTGAAAGACTCGAATAAACAAATCTAAGAAGCTCAATGAACTCCAAGCAGGATAAACTTAAGGAGACCCGCATCAAAACACATTATAATAAGCTGTCAAAAGACAAAGGGAAATCTTGAAAGGAGCAAGAGAGAAGCAACTCCTCATGCACAAGAGATCCTCAGTAAGATTGACAGCCAATTTCTCATCAGAAACCAAGGAAGCCAGAAGGCAGTAGGATAACATATTTTTAAATATTTGAAATTAAAATCTATCAACCACAACTGTATTTCTAAAATGAAGTTTAAATTATAATATACAGCATTGTGTCTACAGATAATAATACTCTGTTAGATATTTGAAAGTTGCTAAGACAGTAGATCTTAGAAGTCCTCATGACAAGTACAAAAAATTGTAACTGTGTGTGGTGATGGATGTTAACTGGACCTATTGTGGTGATCACTTTGTAATATATATAAATGTCAACTCATTATGTTGTACACCTGAAATTAATACAATGTTGTATGTCAATTATATCTCAATTTAAAAAATAAAAATAAAGGAAACAAGAAGTGAAAGAGAAAACAAGGCATTGCCAGATAAACAAAAACTAAGGGAATTCATCACTAGTAGACTTGCCCTACAAAAATTTTTAAAAGCAGTCCTTTAGAGTGAAATGAAAGGATAATAGACAGTAAATCAGTCATATGGTGAAATAAAGATATCTGGTAAAGGTGAATACTTGGATAAATACAAGAGCTAGTATTATTACAGTTTTGGTTTGTAACTCTTTTTTTGTGTGTCCTACAGGATTTTAAAGACCTCAATAATCCACTTTCAATAATGGATAGAATGTCTCGACAGAAGATCAATAAAGAAATAGAGAGTGTGAACATTATAAACCAACTAAATCTAACACTTAAATAGAACACTTCATCCAACAACGGCAGAATACACATTCCTCTCAAGAACACATGAAACATTCTCCAGGATAGACCATATATTAACTCATAAAACAATTCTTAATTAATTTAAAAAGACTGAAGTCATAAAAAGTACCCTCTCTGACCACAATGGAACAAAGCCAGAAATCAAAAACAGAAGGAAAACTGGAAAATCCACAAGTATGTGGAAATTAAACAACACACTCAAAAAAATCAATGGGTCAAAGGAGAAACGAACTAGGGGAATTAGAGAATATCTTGAGATGAATGAAAATGAAAAGGACTGGACACCCACGTGCAAAAAAAATGAATCTGGACACACCGCACACCCTTCACAGAAATTAACTCAAAACAGATCAGGGACCTAAAGGTAAAACACAAAACTATAAAACTCCTAGCAGATGGCATAGGAGAAAACCTAGATGACCTTGGGTATGGCAATAACTCTTTAGATCAACACCAAAGGCACAATCCATGAAAGAAATAATTGATAAGCAGGACTTCATTAAAATTGAAAACTGCCCTGCCAAAGACAATGTCAAGAGAATGAGAAGACAAGCCACAGACTGGGAGAAAATATTTGCAAAACACACATCTAATAAAGGACCATTATCCAAAATATACAAGGAACTCTTAAAACTCAACAATAAGAAAACAACCTGATTTAAAAATGGGCCAAAGACCCTAACAGACACCTCACCAGAAAAGATATGGAAATGGCAAGTAAGCATTTGAAAAGATGCTCCACATCATATGTTATCAGGAAAACAAAAATTACAACTACAGTGAAATACCACTACACACCTGTTAGAATGCCCAGAATCTGGACACTGACACCACCAAATGCTGCTGAACATGTGGAGCAACAAGAACTCTGATTCATTGCTGGTAGGAATGAAAACGGTACAGCCACTTTGGAAGACTGTCCGGAAATTTCTTACAAAACTAAATAAACTCTTACCATGTGATCCAGCAATTGAACTTCTGGCTGTTTACCCAAAGGAGCTGAAAATGTATGCTTACACAAAAATCTGCACATGGATGTTTATAGCAACATTATTCATAATTGCCAAAACTTAGAACCAACCAAGATGTCCTTCAGTAAATGAATGAATAAATAAACTGTGGTACATCCATACAATGGAATTATTATTCAATGATAAAAAGAAATAAGCTATCAAGCCATGAAAAGACCTGGAAGAACCTAAAATGCACTTTGCTAAGTGAAAGAAAAGGCTACATAACGTACGATTTCAAGAATATGACAAAAGGCAGAACTACGGAGACAGTAAAAATGTCAGTGGTTGTCAGGTGTTTTGGGCATTGGCAGGTGGTGGAAGCATGAATTAGAAGGAGCACAGAGGATTTTTAGGGCTGTAAAAGTACTCTGTATGACACCATAATAACGAATACATGTCATTATACATTTGCCCAAACCCACAGAACATACAACACCAAGAGTGAACTGTAATGTAAACCACAAAGTTTGGGTGATTATGATGTGTCAATGTAGGTTTATCATTTGTAACAAATGTACCTCTCTGGCAGGAGATGTTAGCAATGGGTGAGGCTATACATATGTGGGGGCAGAGGGTATATCGGAAATCTCTGTGCCTTTCCTTCAATTTTGCTGCAAATCTAAAACTGTTTTAAGAAAATTAAAGTCCTAATAAAAAAAAATGAAAAGGCAATATGCTAAAACCTATGAGAGTCAGTGAAAACAAGGCTCAGAGGCAAATTTATAGCTAAAAATTCCTACATTTAAAAAGAAGAAAGATCTCAAATCAACAATCTAACTTTACACCTTTAGGAATTAGAAAAAGAAGAACTAACTAAACCAAGTAGAAGGAAGGAAATAATAAATATTAGAGTAGAGCTAAACAAAACAAAGAATAGAAAAACAACAGAGAAAATCAATAAAACAAAACATTTGTTCTTTGAAACGACTAAAATATTGACAAACCTTTAGCCAGACTGACTAAGGGGAAAAAAGAGAAACTGCAAATAACTAAAATGAAAAATGAAAGTAAGGACATCACTACAATCTTATAGAAATTAACAGGATTATGAGAGAATACTATAAACAATTGTATGTCAACAAATTAGATAAACTAGATGAAATGAACAAATTCTTAGAAAAATTACCAATAAAGATCCAAGAAGAAATAGAAATTCTCAAAGGACTTATAACAAGTAATGAGACTGGGTAAGCAATCTAAAACCTCCCAACAAAGAAAAGTCCAGGACCAGCTGGCTTCACCAGTGAATTCCAGCAAACATATGAAGAAGAATTAACACCAGTTCCAATCAAGCTCTTCCAAAAGATAGAAGAGGAAGGAACACTTACTAAAATATTTCTGATGCCAACATTACCCTGATACCAAAGCCAGACAAAGATACCACAAGAAAAGAAAACTACAGACCAATACCCTTTATAAATGTAGATGCAAAAATGCTGAACAAAATACTAGCCAACCGAATCCAATAGCACATTAAAAGGATTATGCACCATGACCAAGTGGGATTTTTCCAAGGAATGCAAGAGAGTTTCACCATAAGAAAATCAATCAATGTAATACACTGTATTAATAGAATGAAGGGGAAAAAACATGATCATCTCAACAGACGTAGAAAAATCTTTTGACAAAATTCAAGAGGTTTTCATGATTAAAAAAAGAAAACACTTAGCAAACTAGAAATAGAAGAGGGCTTCCTCAACATGATAGAGAGAACATACCCAAAACCCACAGCTACCATCACACTCAAATGGTGAAAGACTGAAACTTTCCCCCTAAGATCAGGAACAAAACAAAGGTGCTCACCTTCACCACTGCTATTCAACACTGTGCTGGAAGTTCTAGCCAGAGAAATTGGGCAAGAAAAAGCATCTAAATTGAAAAAGAAGAAGCAAAACTCTATTTGCAGATGGCGAGGTTCTATATATAGATAATCCCAAAGAATGCACACACACACAAACGCACCGGAGCTAACAAACAAAATCAACAAAGTTGCAAAAGTCAGTTGTTTCTATACAACAGCACAGAACAGTCCAAAAAGGAAATTAAGAAAACAATTCCATTTATAATACATCCCAAGGAATAAAATACCTAGGAATAAATTTAATCAAGGAGATAAAAGACTTGTACCTTGAAAACTATAAAACATTGGTGAATGAAACTAAAGACCTAAATAAATGGAAATATATTCCGATTTCATGGATCTGAAGACTTAATATTGTTAAGATGGCAATACTTCCTAAAGTTATCCACAGATTCAATGCAACTCCTATCAAAATTCCAGTGGTCTTTTTTGCAGAAATAGGAAAGCTAATCCTCAGATTTATGTGTAATTGCAAGGGGATCCAAATAGTCAAAATAATATTGAAAAAGAAAAACAGAGTTGGAGAATTCACACTTTCCCATTTAAAGCTTATGACAAAGCTACAAAAATCAAAACCGTGTGATGCTAGCATAAAGAAAGACATGGAATAAAGTCAATGGAACAGAATTGAGAGTTCAGAAATAAACCCAAACGTCTGTGGCCAACTGATTTTTGACAAGGATGCCAAGACCATTCAAGGAGGAAAGAAAAGTCTTTTCAACAAATGGTGCTGAGACAACAGGATAACTATACCCAAAAGAAGGAAACCGGACCCCTACTACATTCCGTACACAAAAATTAACTCAAAATGGATCAATGACCTGAATGTAAGAGCTAAAACTGTTAAACTATTTGAAGAACATATAGGAGTAAATTTTACAACCTCAGACTTGGTAATGGATTCTTAGATTTGACACCAAAAGCACAAGCAACAAAAGAAAAAAATAGGTAAGTTTGACCTCATAATAATTAGGAACTTTTGTGCATCAAAGAACATTATCAAGAAAGTAAAAAGACAACTTTCGTATGAAGAACTCTTACAACTCAACAACAACAATGAAACAAACAACTCAATTTAAAAATAGGCAAAAGACTTGAGTAGTCATTTCTTCAAATGGGCCAACAAGCACATGAAAAGATGTTCAACGTTATTGGTCAAGGAAATGCCACAAATCAAACCCACAATGAGATGCTACTTCACACCCTCTAGGATAGTTGTACTTTACAAAAAAATTGGCACAAAAATAACAAGTGTTGGTAAGAATGTGAATTTGTAAAACTTGTATGTTGCTTGTCAAACGTAAAATAACGTAGCTACTGTGACAGTTTGAAAGTTCCACAAAAATTTAAACATAGAATTACCATATGATCAAACAATTCTACTCTTATATATATATCCAAGAGAAATAAAAATGTATGTCAACATAGAAACTTGCATATGAATGCTCATAGCAGCATTCTTCATAAGAGCCAAAAGGTGGAAACAACTCAAATGCCCATTAATAGATGAATGGAGGACCGATTGTGGTACATACATTCAATGAAATATTATTCAACCATAAAAAGGAATGAAGTATTGATGCATTCTATAACTTGGATGAACCTTGAAAACTTTATGCTGGACGAAAGAAGCCAAACACAAAATGTAACATATTGCACCATCCCTTTCTTATGAAATATCCAGTATAGGAAACTCCATAGAGACAGAAAGCAGGTTAGCAGTTGCAAGGGAGGGAGGATAGAATGGGGAGTGATTACTGAGTAAGGAGGAGTTTTCTTTTAGGATAATAAAAATGTTTTGAAACTAGAGAGAGGTGGTGGTTGGAAATCATTGTGAACCCACTAAATGCCACTGAAATGTATCCCTTAAAATGGATAACTGTCTATTATTTACCTCAACTTTAATAAAACACACAAGTTTGCCGTCTTACAGTTTTGGAGGTCAGAAGTCCAAAATCAGTTTCACAGGATTAAAGTCAGTGTCAGCAGGGCTGGCTTCTTCTGGGGGCTCTGCGTGGGGAATGTGTTTCCTTGCCATTTTTAGCTTCTAGACACTGACTACATTTCCTGGTTTATGATCCCTTCCTCATAGAACTCCAACTTCTTGCTTCCATTGTCTCATCGCCTATTAATCTCTAATTCTGATTCTACTGCCTCCCTCTTATAAGGGCCCTTGCGATTACACCGGGCCCATATGGATAATGCAGGATAATCTCCCCATCTCCAACTCCTTAACTTCATCAGATCTGCAAAGTTCCTTTTACCATGTGAGGTAACATATTCACAGTGACAAATAAAAATGGCAAGCAATAGGATATATTGGAGTATATGAGGAAGACATTTGGTATAAACCTAATTTGGCCTGACTTTGTTTTTTCTAAGAGGGCCTGACTGTGGCTGTTGAGCACGCATTGTATATCTGCTTTAAAACATTTCCTATGGCAAGAACAAAGGTCCTTGAGATAAAGGTGCAACTTCCCCCCACATTGGCATTTCCTTAGGGATAAGCATCTTTCCTTAGGCTAGGAACTGATTGCTGCACTCACCTTTGACCACCCAGCTCACCTGTGACCACCTGGTTGGAGACAACAGACTGCCACCCTGCTGTGTTCACCAAGACAGCAGACCTACCTGCTATTTCCATCAATCGCTGTGCCGACAGAGCAGTCTCGCGACCATTGTAAAAGGGACATTTCAATCCTATGTGAAACATACTCTTTCGGGTATATAACCACTCTGTGCACCCCACTTCTTCGGTGCCCTTTCTTCCTTCGTGAAGAAAGGCCCCAGGCCATGGTCCTCAGATTTCAGCTCAGAATAAACTCTCCCAAATTTTCATTTATAGATTGGTTATGGATTATTTTGTCGACAACAGGTCCCATGGATGAGGAGGTGGGTATCTTTGGGGACCATTATTCAGCCTACTACAAGGGCTAAAGATCTAAAAGTGGGACTCTTTTGCCTACAAATGGGCTTCAAAGTCATAGGAGCAGAGTATGAACACCCCCCACCCTCCTTTTATGTCGTGACTCCCCTCTTATCAAGGTCTTACTTTTGCTTCATTCCTTTTTAAAAGAAAGGTGCATGGTGGTTATACTATCTAATTCCTCTAGCACATGAGTATAAAATTCTTGAGCTTTAACATTTTCCTTCAAAAGTTTTGCCAGCATTTATGTATTGTTTTCTGTCACATACTACAGCAGAGGATAAGGATGACATCAGAAAAAATTTTGTTCACTTGTAGGCAGGGAAACTAATTGTTTTTCCCTATGGATGCCTCCAGTCCTGTTTCTTTCCTAAAAGTTTGCCAGTACATATCTAAGAATGGCTCTCAATTAACGTGACCTGATAACGACAAACCCCTCTAAGAGATACACCTAGGTCTTTTTATTCCCCAGGAAAGTTTCTTCGTTTACTTATCCAGTAACATTTTTTTAGTATCTACTCTATGGCAATAGTGATCAAGAAAGATTAGGTCCTAGCACTTATGGAACATACCTTCAAGTCAAAGTGAGAAATAATAAATAAATATGATATAATTTCAAGGAGTGATATAAACAGTGAAGGGAAATGAAGAAGGTAGAGGAAAAGACAGTAATGAGGGGAGCACCCTCTCAGATGGAGATGCTGAAAACTGTTGAGGCATGAGTACCAGGCCAGAGGCGCTGGTGGTGGTCAGGTGGGCTGCCAAAAACCAGGAATTTAAAAACATTAATTGTAATTGTGGTTATTGCTGATGTAGTTATTTAAGTTTCATCTCTGTTGATGGTTATGTTCTTAAATTTAATCCTCATCTTCTGTCCTCCATGTCTGTAATCATCTGGCTTGTTATTTTAATTTATTTAATAAACATATTCTAGTGTCTCCTATATACCAAACTCTGATTTAAGCACTATATAGTAGTAATTGATTTAATTTAAATATCATAAATCCCTTTGAGGCAGATACTATTATTAGCCCCATTTTACAGCCAAGAACACTGAGGCACAGGAAGGTTATACAACTAGCCCAGTGTCACACTGCTAGTACAGATGGGGTCAGGATTTGCACTCAGAAAGTTACACCTTCAGAGTCCACACTCTTAATTCTATTCGATGTTGTCTCTCTAGTCATCACTGTGCTCATTTTCTTTCCATTTCGGGAAAAAACTATCCAGTTTGTCTTTAATATCATTGGCTCAGTCTTCTGCATCATCAGTTTTGCTATTTTCTCTCTCCACTAAGGATTAAATTTCACAATTGTATGTTTAGTTTCTTTACAGTCCTCATCATCACCATTTCAGGCTATTTCTTCCTCATCACGTTTTGTTCCTGTTTCACGGAAGCCAAGTACACAATCTTTTTAATATGTTCCATGTTGGGGTTTTCCTGATTTCCAATCAAAATTAGCAGAGATGCATCCAGACTTGGTGTTTACCAGCAGATGTGGTGTGTACAGTTCCTTTCACCCCACTTGTTGACCACTTTGGTTTTGGTAAAACCCCTTTGCAGGCATATCACTAAAGGGCAGAAGGATGGACACAGGGATCCTGAGCTCCGAGGTCTAGCAGACATCTATTTAGGACGGCCCTACTGCATAAATGTCCTTCTGCAATCCCCTGGCTCATGGAGACTCCATAGTAAAGGAGTACTCTCAAAGTAATCTCCAGCCTGCCATGCTGCTAGAGTCCCTCCTACCTGCAGAACTTTACTCACTGAGACTGTATCTTCCATGTAATAATACTCATATCCATAATCCTTATTTCCTTCCTTCTCTGTAGTTTTATTGGAGTTTCATTCTCCAGCGGACATAGAAAGGAGAATTATTGGGGTGGGAAGGTGGAGAACCACATTCTAAGCATGTCAAAGGACAGTAAAATGGGACAGGAAACAGGGCTGTCAATTAACTGGTCAGCTCCAGTTCTGATTGTCCACAGCAGCCACCACTTTGATGTCAAAAGCAGCCACTTTGAGGCTGGTGCCTCTGTGGTCATGGTCACTGAATATTTTGGATAACTCCTCTTGGCAGAGACACATTCTAAAGGAGATCAAGCTTGCCCTGTTTCATCGGCAAAGCATATGTTGGCCCCCGACTTGTGGCTCTCGTTTTAGTTTTATAGATCTTGTAATCTTTGCCGGCACTCCCACAGATTCTGGTAGCAGAGGCCATTGTCTTGGTTATGGGTATGAGTCGTTCATTCCCCAAATACTAATTAAGAAACTACTACATGCCAAGCATTTTGCTATGCCCTGGAGCTACAATCCGAAGTCACAAATACTTGATTCTACTCCCACAGATTTCTATCTTTTCCCATGTCTTCATAGTGTGAATCTGGAAAACTCTCTAGAACTGCTATCCAGAAATAATTTTAAACCAGGAAATGATAATACCTTTTTAATGAGAATCATGAGCAAAGCAGTGATGAAAATAGAAAAAAGCACTGGGCTGGGAACGAGACAACTTCAGTTCTTGTCCTTGCTTTGCCACTGATATCTGAGGACCTTGTGTGAGTCACTTAATGCCTTGAGGTCTCAGTTTCCCATGTGTAAAATGAATGGGTTGGACCAGATTCTCTCCAAGATCCCTTCCAGCCATAAAATTCTATGTTCCCAAGATAAATGTTCTTCCCATTAAAGTGGGTGTCTCAGAAGTCATTTTTTATCAGTGGATCTCAAGCCTTATATTTATCAATACAGTAGTCTGGTTCTCCTGACCCTCTTTGTACCATTCCTAATAAGAAATGTACCAACCATATGTGAAACACATGGGGTCTGTCCAAAGGCCATGCAAGATACATAAATTTCGCAAGTGAAAGATGCAAAACACATGTTGACACATCTCAAATCCACATGTACATTTTGGTTACGCTTTAATGGCACTTAATTTTGAGGGTCATTCAGAAATCTGTTTAAGGTACTGCTATAGAATGACTTCTAGATGGGGCCCAAGAGGTCCTCGTGTAAAAACAAGTAAAATTGTCTAAATTTCTGTGAGGCAGCCAGAGAAGTGGAAGTCTTCTGAAGTTGGTCATAGAGTTAGGCATTTCACACCTTGCAGCATCTTGATAAAGTCACAATAAAAGAGAAGGCTAAGTGAATATCAAATGAGTTGTCTCACATTAGGGGATGGCAGTCTACCTAAAAACCCACAGTGGAAAGACACAGCTGGTTCATCTGCTTTGGCCATAAGCCCTTATTGGGGGCCCTCTTCCAGAGTTCTGCATGTGCTGGCCACACAAGTGTAAGTTCATGCCCTTCTCGCTGCCTACAGAATGTCTACTCATTCCTCAGGACCCTGCTCAAACATCACCTCCTCCGTGAAGCCTTCCCTAATCTCTCCGAATAAATAGGTTACTCTGCATTAATGCCATGACTCTTTCTCTCTATCTCATTCTACATCAATTTCTGTGCCTATGTCAAGTACCCTGTCTGTTTTTCTTACTGAGTAATAATTATTGAGTAATTATTGAGTAATAAATGTGCTTCTGTGGCCTTTGGAATTCCCAGGGCCTGGTAGTATGCCTGGCTTGTTTGTTAATAAATCCGTGAATCAATGAATGAACGTCTGTCGACACTGAAAGTCTGAGATTCAGTTGGATCTTTAACCTTGGAGGTTTAATAGGAGCAGCCAAAGTCAGTACCCTGTTTCAGAGCAGAGACCTCAGCTCTGTGAATTTCCCGCCATGGAAAAATTCAAACTCTATTTGAAAAGAATAGTATACTAGGTCAAGAAGAGCCTAGTGAGCACCTGCTAAAGCGTCCCACATCATCCTCCACCCAGAGAGTTTATGAGGAAAGGAAACCACGGTGTAGGGAAGGGGCCCTCAAATTGCTTGCTTACTGTTAAAGTAGGGAAGGAAGTACAGGCACGTGATACAGAGGATAAGCGGTACCCGAGAAGGGAGAGACAAAGTCTGATGGATGAGGGCCAGCTAACAGCAAAGCCAAGAGGCCAGGAAAGCTTCTACAGTTGCTGATGCCCCCATCCATCTTCTAAAGCTGTGCTGTTCAATACAGTGGCCACTAGCCATAGGAGGCGATCAAGCACTTGAAACTCAGCCAGTCCCAAGTGGGATGTGTTGTACACGCAAAACACACCAAATTTCAAAGGCTTGATTCAGAAGAAAAAGAATGAAAAAATATTTCATTTAATTACTTTTTAACATTGACTACATGTTAAAATGTTGAAATGACAGTATTTTAGATATATTGGGTAAAAGAAAATATATTATTTAAACTAAATTTGCTTGTTTCTTTTAACTTGTTACAAAGTGGCTATTAGAAAATTTTAAATTACATATGTGGCTCACATCTGTGGCTCACGTCACATTTCTATTGGACAAGGCCTTTCTAAACCATTTTTTTCCCTGTATCCCAGCCATCATCTCATCAGTTTAGAGTTATCTTTGGTTTTGGGGGTGTTAACCAGGAAGCTCTGGAAAGAGCGAGTATCTCCAAGACCCAGAAGTGTCTGCTCTCATGGTAAATTGACATATATTCATGGAGGCAAGAGGCCAACTCAGTGGAGCTCATGGCAACCACCAATGGGTCCTGCATGGCTTCTTCAGTTCTGGCTGAATTTTCCCCTTCACAGCAAGAGGGAGTTATAAAGAGGGATTGATATTTTCCACAAGCACATACTGATAAGAGCAAGTGGCCCGGATGCAGGGCAATAAACGGAACCACCTACAAGGGCCAGGCAGGTAACTAACATGAACAGGTGAAGCCAGCCAAGTATATTCTTTCAATCCAGTCACACTTTATCTGCATATTAAACACAGAGGAGTTTTCTTCACTTCCCCAAAGAAATATGCTCTCTCCCTATTCTTTTCTTGTTTTTGTTTTTGAAACGTATGATATTCTTGGCCAATCTTTCATTTTTCTGCTTTTGCCATCAAAAGAAATTTCACTCAACTCTTAACTCAATTTAAGAATTAAAAAAAAAAAACCAGTGCAAACAAAATGATAGATTGCAGCTGACACTGGCCTCCGGGTTGGGGCTCACTAGGGAGTTGTGGGGAGTGTGGAGAAGCGCATACTGTGGCCCCACCCACAGGAGCAGCCCTGACTCTGCACCAGCCAGTAGGTGCCAAGTGGTAATGTGGGCCCCCTGTGGCCATCTGGTTTTTTAAGAAATGCCAGAAATCTGGATATTTATGTAAAATCTCCTAATTTTCAAGTGTCGCCAACTAATTCAAATGTTTTAAAAACATAGTGTTAGCCAGAATTCTGTGATCCAAACAAAACAATATCTAAAGCCTAGGTCTGGCTCATAGGCCACCAGTTTTCAATCACTGGTCTGGAGCTAGACTTTATCTGCCTCGTAGGAAAAAAAGAAAAAGGAAATTAATATTTTTTGAATACTTACTATATGCCTGGAACTTCATCTCCTTTCCCTCATGTAATCATCCCAATAGCCTAGAAGTATTATGAGCCTCATTTTCCCAACCGAAGAAACAGAGGTTCATTTGAGTTAAGTGATTTGTCCAAGATAACTCAACTAGAAGCTTCCAAACTGGGGAAGCTGTCTGCTTATTGTTCCCTAAACCTGTCTTCATACCAGTGCTTTCTGCACACTCCCAGCTTGGGAGACCTCACCCAGTTACCTGCTGTCCAACTCATCCCCTCATCACCCCAGTCGTCATCGGCCTCCTCAGATCTCCTGGGTGCTCACTCCCTGTGTGTTCTTGGCAATCAGAAGTGCTCATGTCTTTGTCATTTCTCCCCAGGAAGGTAGGGACTGGGACCCACTTTTCTAAACCTTCAGTATAAATCACAAGGATGTACACTTAACACAGACTCAATATGTTTGTTGGTTGCAATACAATATCATCTCTTGGCTTGCTCATTTCCTTCGCCCCTCTTTGTGTGTTCCATTCATGTCCTTCACATCTCCACCTGGATCATTCACAGTGACTCTTTATTACAGCACTGATGGAAAGAGCGATTTCACACGAGACCTATAGAAGATGGGAATAGGTGCTCGGAGAGGAGCAGGGTAGGAACCAGCCCTTACAAGCCTTCATTTGCCAGATAGGATCCTGAGGCCCAGAGGGAGTAAGGGCTGGTCCAGTGTTACTGAAGACTGGAGTCACAGCGCTGGAAGGAGAATCTAGTCTTGCAGACAGACTGGGAGCCAGAAGTAGAATCCCAACAGGCTTGCCAGGATCGAGGTCCTCTTTGCCCAATGTCTTCCTCTTTCCCTAATATTCCTCGAGTGTCTCCACTTTTTCTCTTTTCAACACAATGAAATTCTCTTTGGCTAGACTTGATAGTTTCCGTCAGGCAAAATGGCTTCAGGCTGTAATAAGCTCCTCCTCTTCTTCTCCAGATTAGGTTGCCAGCTACCCACACCCATCTTGGGACCCCTCTGGCAGCCATTTATGGGCCCCCATGAGGGGAGGGAACATAGTAATAACCAGAGTCTTGTATATTCCTGAAGCAACTTACTAGTAACAAAGCACTTCAACATCCCTTATTTTGTTTGACATTTACAATAGCCCTATAATTAGCAAGCAGATGTTATCACGCCCACTTTACAGATGAGCAAACTCCAGACCATAGAAGTTAAGTGACTTGCCTAAGTCATAGGCAGCACTCACACTTGGACACAATCTTCTGAATTCTTAAGTGATATCGTATCCTCTCGGTTGTTTTTTTTCCTTCCACAACGATTTTTATTCTTCTGATGGAAAACTTCTACCTCTCCATAACATAAAACTGGAAAAATATTAAAATGTAGAAGGAAGAAAATAAACGAGAGTCCTCATCTTACAACTCAAGATAACTACGATTAACAGGTTCACGTATTTTCATCCCTTCTTTTCTCTCTGTGTGTATCTTTTTATCTGATTCAGAAGCCTACTATTTATATGTAGCTTGTATTATGGTACACTTAACATTATGTTAGGAAAAGTTCCTATGTCATTAGATATTTATTGAAAATATAATTTTTAATAATTGCAAACATTCTATCCAGCATAAGAGCCTTCCTTCCTTTGGACATAATTTTGCAATTAAAAATGATACTGTGATAGACATCCTTATGGCTAAATTTTGGTCCACATCTCTGGATAGGTTAAAAAGTGAAAATGTTCTTTAGGATATATAGTGAACCAAGCAATTAATCGACAAGTGTTCCAAGGCCGTGAGCTTGAGCATCTCGTAAGTGTTGGACACTGGGCATACAGGGAGCAAAAACTATGTGCACTGTTTTCTCAAAGGCCAACTCTTTTCATTTCTGCTGCCAAAATATTTCCCAAATCTGATCCTTCCCCATCACCCCTGATCTAGTTCAGGGGACTCCTGCCACATTGGTCTCCTGCTCCTAGCCTCTCCCGCCCCAAATCCATCCTCTGCATGGCAGCCTGGAAGAGCTCTCTAAGGCTGTATCTATGCCATCCTGTAAGGGAAAACCCTTCACTAAATTCCCGTTGCCTTTCATAAAAAAACCCAGAGTCCTTAAATTCTGATACTATAAAATCAGAATCAAAAACAAGTTCTGGGGGACGGCCCCGTTGCCAAGTGGTTAAGTTTCACGCGCTCTGCTTCAGCAGCACAGGGTTTCACCTCTTGGAATCCTGGGCGCAGACATGGCACCACTCATCAAGCCATGTTGAGACAGCGTCCCACATGCTACAACTAGAAGGACCCACAACTAAAAATACACAACTATGTACCGGGGGGCTTTGGAAGAAAAAGGAACAATTTAAAAATCTAAAAAAAAAAAAAAGTTCTGACACCCAGAAAGCATTCAATAAATGCCCCTCACTCTCCAGAGCAGTTGGTGCTCAATAATTGTTTTGAATGTTTTTCTTCCTCCCATTAGCCCAGAAGTCCCCTTACCACAGTGCCCCCATTCTGTCTCTCTCCCGTCTGCCACAACTTCCAACACAGGCCTCTTCCTTTGGGAGGGGGCATTTATGGAGTTCTAGATGAACTGGTTCTTTATGTACAGAAAGACGTCAAGACCTAAACCTGTAATCAAGTCAATCTTCAAGGAAAACTCTGCTCAGAGAACCTTAGAAGCTGCTAATGGTTTCAGAGTCATCATTAAAAGTATATTTTTAGAATATATAAAAATATATTTTATTGTCATTAGAAAATATACTAAAAATACAGCTTGAAAGTCATCGCCCCTTTTTTCAGAGATGAGTTTCTCACCCACCCCCCACCATCCTTTCATCGATTTTTCAGCTTTGGATGGGGCCACCCAAGGTCTGCACGCTCTGCCAACAGAGTCTGATCATTCTGGTTTGGGGCAGCTCAAGGTAATCAGTTTGAACAGAATCCTCAAGCTAGTTCCATTTCTATTCCTTCTTAAATGGGAAAGAAATTGAAAAGACAATGTCAAAGAGTGCTCCAAGTGACAAGGCAGAAGATGGTGACTTCCTTCAAAGGAAATATGTCCTTCCTCTTGTGTAGCTTCTCCCTGCTTCAAACGCTTCATCATCTCAGCAGCAAGAGCTCTGTGACATGACAATGATGATGGTCTATTTACAGGTCACCTACACTCTCTCACTGGATTCTTACAATACCATGTGAGGTAGCAGGGCAGCCATTATTATATCTATAAAGTAGAGAAGAACCCTGAGCTTTGGAACGTGTTGGTGGTTTGGCCACAGCCTGGAAGCAATAAGAGGCTGAGTCAGGATGCAGTCGCATCACTCTTCCCAGCCAGTGGGCACTTTAGCGTTAGGCTGAGATGTTCTGGTCCTATGGGACAACTGCCCCTCTTTCCCTGACTCCCATGTTGCCCTGTAAATGGTGAAGAATCCTACACTGGGCCTCCTGGAAAAGCCATGTGGATAACCAGAGCAAACCCCTCAAGGTCTTGGAAGGCAAAGACATTAGTCATTCTAGGAGTTGGCATTGTAGATCTCTCACCCAGGTAGCCCCCGCAGAGGTAGGGGTTCCCTGGGCACCTGCTGCATTGCATTCCCCACCTCCCTGCTCAGAGGGTTCAGCACCTCATGCTGGGACTTCTTCAAAAGCTCTCAACCAGTTCCCTGTTTCTGATCTTACCTCCCTCCAAGCTTTCTTCCTGCCAGTTATCTTCGTTTCTCTTCTCCTCACTGTCCTATTTAAAACCTCAATAGCTTTCCATCCTCTGCACAAGGAAGTAGACACCTTAGCCTGCACTAAAGACTGTCTCATTGTTCCCCTACCTATGGTGCCAGCCCCATCCCCACACCTTCCACACAGGGACTGAGAGGTTGGCCTGTCTTCGCTCTGAAGCCTCACTCACATGAGCCTTTCACAAGCCCTGCTCCCACCTGGAATCCAAAACTTCAAAACTTGCTTCAGGTTCTGCCTCCAAGTTTCCTCTCAGTAGACCAGCCTTTCCCACCCAGACTTCAGCACCCTGACGTCCTAAGAAACTGGTCTACTGCCGCACTCAGGTCAGCTCCAACCTATAAGTTGCCATTACTGTAAAGAAGCTGTTGTGTCCTACCAGCCTTGGCTCTCCAATTAGCTAACAAATTCCCTGAAGGCTAAAACTATGCCTTAATGACTTCTCTGTGAGCCTCAAACCAAGCCACTCACTGCCAAGTACAGGGTAGGTGCTCAAAAGCTCCTCACTGGATAGGTGGATACGTGAATCAGCATCATGACAGCAGGTATAACAGATGCAGCACTGAGCTGAGAGTCAGGAAATCCAGCCAGTTATGAGGCCTTGGGAATCTCTGTTTCTCCTTCCCGAGCTATGCTGCTCATTTATAAAATAAAGAGATTAGGCAAGATAATCTCAAATACTACTTCAAGCTTTGTGAGTCTCTAAATGTATGGGGTAGATGGAAACTTTTCTGCTGGGAGACCAAAAAAATAATTGTTTGGAGGGCCATACCTCTGCCACGGATTGGAAACAAAATCATTGAAGACCTACTTTCTCACCAAATGTTGACCGTGCATCCTGCAAATCCATTGATTTTTTTTAAGCCCCCAGATCTCGTGGCCATAATGAGATCCACACACTTGTCAGGTGCTGAAGTCGTTTGGCCTTTGCCCTTAATCTCACCGGCCCCCAGCACATGGGAGTTGGCCAAGATTTTCACACACGTGTTCCCTCTTACCTAATCTTTCAAAAGGAAACACAGCATTACAAAGTTTAGAGAGTCAGGAAGGGAAAAGAAAGAGGGTGGAGAAAAACAGAACTTGAAAAATAGTTTCCCAACCAAGAAAAGTATATTAAATTTGCAGGCCATTCAACCAAAAAGCCCATCTGAATTTGGGGGACATTTTTTGTGAATGTCTGGGTCGTAGTGGTTACAACACACACAAATACACACCCGCCATCCTATCTGAACATAAATACAAGGTTTACAAGTGAAGCATATTTCTCAGGCACCAAAACAGTGGTAATTAAATTCATGGGGTATGTGCACCACAGGAAAACCAGAGACCCAGCAGCCCAAGACCTTATAAAGTAGCTGATCATGACCAACACCATAATTACTCGTGAGCTCAAGGAATGTACGCCAGGCCTCCTCAGACTTGTCTAATATCAGGCAAGAAAGCACCATAATTATATTTCATACCTGGGGCCAACCCTAGAACCATATGTACCGAGGGAAACATCGTCTCAACTCTCTGTGCCCTCTGAGGTGAAACCGGGTACTTAGACTTGTTGCCTTAGAGAAAAACAGTAAATCTTGATTGAGCTAAAATGAAAAAGAAAAAAACATCAGGAAAATATTCACAAATGTCAAACAAAGAGCAAAAAGTGCCATTTAGCTTAGTGAAAAGCTGAGTGAAATTCTAAATGTAAAATGTCTATGTTATCACCTAAGATGCAAATTAAATTAAATGAGTAAAATTATATGAGTAGATGGGGAAAAGCTCACCTCCTATTATTACAGAATGTAGGACATTTTCATCACAAACATAAAAGTTTTCTCAATTGGATGCTATAGATTGTGACAGGATTTTAATTCCATTACTTCTCTTGATTCCAATAATATCTGAGCAGTAAGCAAAGCAGGAGTTACTAGTTCCTCTTCTGACCATTGATAAACCTGCCGTCCTGAGAAGCTACGTGACTTATCCAAGATCACACAGCTGCTCACCAGCGGAGCTGGAATGGAAGCCTCAGCCCTCTGAGACCCGAGCACACATCCATCTCTCTCTTCCACGTCACCCCTGGGGTTGGAGGCATGTTGATTTATTTCTTGCTTCTGTAAACTCTTGGCTAAAAAAAGCTAATGCATTCATATTGGATTTGGATTCAGAACAAATTTTTTAGTGCCGAGCCAAGCGATCTAAAAAAGCACTTTCACCTACTTAATCTGGTTTGAATCTCAAAATTCTAAAAACTTTGCATAAAAAGAATTTAAAATTTTTTCCAGTGTCAAGTGTAAGCAGGCTAATACATCCCGAAACGCTGATGCAGTGAGTCTTTATGATGAAGCGCTACAGTAATGAGATCTGTGAAACCACTCCAACACGGCAGTCCTGAGTCTGAACCACAGGCCCACCACTCAGTAGCTGTGTGACCTTAGGCAAATGATTTAACCTCTCCAAGCCTCAGTTTCCTAATCCAGGAAATGGACAATACCTACTTATCGAGAATATGAGAAATTTCCTGACACATAGTGATTACCAACGATTGTTAATCCTCTCCCTTTCCTTGCTCCAGTCTTAAAATTTAGGTTAGTAAAATACTGAGTGTGCCTCTAGGCTCATTGTGCTAAAAACCCACTTGACCGCTGCATTGGTTGATCTTTGATTCAGAATCTTTGTATGGTACCATCTATTAACTGATAAATATTTATGTGCAGCCACTGTTCTAGGCTCTGATCTTTGGGTGGTGAACAAAACCAACAAATCCTTCTTCCTAGAGCTTGCGTTCAGCCACGGGACAGCTTCTTGGCTTTGGTCAGTATTTCTGCATATGGAGGGTGGGAGGCTTAGTGAGCAAATTTATTGGTAAAACTTTGAGACTCACCTACAAGTTGGCCTCACCAATCACGATCTGGTCCACTCACTTCCCCCAAGGCACAGACCAGGTCCCTGGGAGGATGCTCCCTGATGCACAGAAGGCAGTGAGCATATCCCAGGGGCTTCTTTACAGCCACTAAAGCAGTCAGTTGATTCTTTGCTCTAGAATCATGGTCACTGGGATCATATCCTTATCCAATCTCGTGAGATACCCCAATCCACCATGCTAGGGAGGAGTTGAAGGTGACTTGGTGTACCTGACAACTTGCCTAAAAGTTGGGTTTATCCTTAACAGCTTGGCTCTGACTTTTTCTAACTGACAGCTGCATTTCCAGCACACGAGAGGTGGCGACAGCTTACATCACCTCAAGGGGCCCAGATCTTTGCCAACGTCTTCCCCTTTCCTCTCTCCATAGAGCTTACTTCCAAGTGCCCATTACGATGTAAAACAGGACAAAAGGCCAGCCAAGTCTGCCAAAGTCTCGTGGCCTCCCACTCTCCTGGATCTTCTCCAAGCTTCAGGCCCTGTGCTGGCGCCCCTGGGAACACCCAGTGCAAGCAGGTTGGCATTGGGGGACAAGCCACAAAAGTGTCTGTGTGGTTGCATAAGTAGGTCCATTCTCTTCATTTTTATTTCCCTTCTCAGTGTCTCTTAGCAGAACGCTTCTCTGGTTTTGAAAGGCCTCCGCAGGAATGCGCGGAACAGAACGGTGACTCAGAAGATGGTGACCGAGTCATCTGCTTTGCATTGCCGAGAACATTTTTCACATGTTACTGGGTGAAACTAGCAATAAAGGGCACCGAGTGCTAGAAATAGAACAAAAAGAGATAAAGAAAAAGAAAAGGGAAAAAATATCTTCTTTCCTCCGGAGAAAATCTGCCTTGATTCAGGACATTGGTGTTGTAGGAAAAATCGTTTTGCTTTGAACGGCTCTCTTTCTGACTCACTTTTTGGAAAGAATGTGCTGAGCAGATAACCCCATCCCCCCAAACAGCTCTGCTGAAATCTGAACAGTCTGAGTCGTCCTTGTTGACTTGTGAAAGAGATCTCTCTATACTCATTTGGGCTCCAAGCACGTCACATGATACCAATACATTCCAAATGCTAAGATACAAGATTACTACTTAACCAGGGAACAAACCAACAGGAATTTTAATCAAGACAATATCCAATAATGAATAAAGATGGAATGTTTTTGGAGGGATTCCAGAATACACATTTGGGAATTTTTAATCTTGCTCTTCTTTGAATCTAGCAAAAATATTTTAAACTTTTCTGACCATGCCATTTCAGGCTGAATCCAGAAACCAGCTACTATCTAAGGTATTAAAGCATTTCATCTACACAGACATCGAGTTTCCCAAATCTAGGCCAGTAATTGATACCAGATTAAGTGAAATATGCATCACTAAAGTTTCTTGAAATGAGCGTTTATGCTGAATTATTTCATGATATAAAAGATGAAAAGAAATCAAGACAATAATGATCAGTATGTGACAAGTTTACTGTTTTTGATATTGCTATATTTTAGGACTCATTGTATTTCAGTGCTTGTATTCAGACCAGATTTATTCATAATAGTTTATCAGATTGCTTAATTAAACCACACTCACCTATTGGAGGCCAAATATGCGGCACGAGTTTGAAAGTTATCTGAATCAACACTAAATGTAAAGGAAGCTTTTTTACAATGATTATAGTCAGCTGCAACTCACCTGAAAAGTGAATTTCAACATTATTTTAATTGTCTTTGAAACAGTAAGAAGGCAGTGGTCCCGTAATGAGTTTGAAGATTACAGGCCATGGAGCTATTCTTCCTGTTGTCATGTGGGGATTTTCCACACCCACCCCACCCCGAGCACCAGCACCCAATGGAAACAAAGCCCTCCCTTTCATCACGCTGCTTTGAGCACTGGTGTTTGGATCTTCGAAAAGGACCAAGTGATGGTTGGAAGAAAGATGCTACAGGTGGCACAGAGATTAAATGTGACATGTTACACTATAGGAAAGGTATTTTTATAGAACATGCATGCAGAAGATCAAAGACTTCACTGTGCTTATTTTTGTCCTCACACACCTACTAAACCTGCATTTCTGCTGATGAGTGAAATTCTAGCTCTTTGGCAGTCCCAGGACCCTAAATTGATACATCATCCAGCAGCATTAAAATGCTGGTTTTGCATGATTAAAAGTGTGGGTGCACAATTTCACTGGGAGGAATGAGAGTTGTAGTCACTTAAAGTAAATCAAGACTAAACAACAAAAATGAGAAAAATGGCCTGTGTAATTGCCCTGTTGGTCGTCTCAATATCCTAGCTGAAGGAGAGATTAGAACTGAGGTCTGAGCTGGGGGTTTTTCTGCGGTGGATGCCAGTCCTAGGGCAGGTTCTCTGACACGCCCTGAGTCAGCCTCTGATCTGGGGGAGAAGGCGGGACACCCGGCTGAGACAGCATTTCTGAAGTCCTCTTGGACACAGTAACTCATTGATGTCTGCTCTTTTTTTTTCCACTTTATTAATTTGTTTTCTAAACAAAAAGAATAATTTTCAAATCATCTTGAATATTACAGATTTTACCCGGGTATCCTGACCAAGGATTTCAGATGGAATCTCATAGACGTAGTGAAAGTTTAAAAGCTGAACAAGTCTAAGCCATGGAACAAACTCATCACACCAGAGTTGACAGTATTCCCAAAGAATAGGAGAAGCTAATAGAGTTATATACGTTTTAAGAGGTAGATACAATCATGTGTGCACAATATAAAACAGAAGGTTTCTAATGATTGAAAAAGGAGGGGAAGCAAAGCTATGTGGTAGTAGCTTGGTGAACTTTGGCTGAACCTCTGTGTTTGGCAGGCTCTGGTGCGGACAGTCTAGGATGAGGCATTAGGGCTCGCATCTGAGAAGCTGACATCAAGCAGACAGCAAGACATGATATCTTATTTTCCTGAGCCATGCTGACACAAATTGAACTCCCCTTATTATTTTCTTATGCCAGTAAAGTTGCACTTGGAATTTAAGCATTTTGCGTGCAGATGTTGAAGGCTGGGTTGGTTTAATTTAAATAATTTGCAGATTGCTTAGTAGCACTCCAAAGACGGGCATGCTCTTCATCTGAGTTCAATTTTATGAGCTTTGGTTTCTGATCCTCTGCAAGGTAAAACTGAAGCGTTTACAAACCCAAGTGCTCCAAGATCCCACTGCCGCTGCTTTGCTAATTGAAGAAAATGGAGAGGCCCCAATGTTGTCTCTAATTTGCTCAACTTTTTACCTTTTCATGGTTCTCCACCTTAGGAAAATCAAAGTCCTTAGGAAGGACCAGATGGGGGCTGGGAGGCAGGTGGACTGAGATGGTAAAGTATCAAAATTAAAAATCAGACATAATGAGGACTGACTTGTTATAAAATACTCATTCCTGTCTTCTGGCTTTAGAATCACTTGGCTTCCAGTTTTTCTGGGCCATAGCAATTATGCATTTGCGCTGTTTATGCAGGCCCCTTCCCCCACCAGACATTTCTTTCACCAGTGTTTACTCACCCAGTTTTTCTAAAGATTATATGTGAGCTCCCAGGAGCCCAGGCATAGATGCATGATTGTGCTCTCATTTATATATAAGTGTCGACTGCCTTTATTTTCCAGCATAGGGCTTGTTTGCCCAGCTAGGCCCCACATACTAAACAAAACGAGGGAATGCTTCCTGGAAGAAAGTAAGATGTCAGCGTACATTACAACCCCCCTGGGGTAAACGGAGAGCATTCATAAAGGACTAAAGAAACGTACTTTATAATGAAACGTACCTCATATAATTTATGACCCAGTACTCAGGGATGAGTTTTTCTCTTTGGGAATGTATGTCTGCATGTGAGAGAGAAGAGAGTGTGCGACTGTATAAAATTCTTAATAATAATCTGGGGAAAAAATGTTCTTTCCAGTTTGGGCAATGACCAAAAGCAATTTGTATTGACCTCTGTGAATTCCCAAGGAGGACGTGAGGTCTCCCCTCCCCTCCCTGCTGCGGTCAGTGTGCTGGGTGTGGTCATGGCCTTGATCTCAGATGCAGAGAACTTTCTCTCCCTACGTAAGGGGAATGGAGAGTGGGATATGCAGAAAGAGGTGGACAGTGTGTGTGTTGATGGGAGAGGTCCATCCTGCTCCTCCATCTGGGGCTGTCTCAGAGCTCCCTTCCCCAAACATGCTCTCAGCAGTAATGTATTCAATTGCAAGAGATAAACACTCACAGTTGGAGATGAAAGTCTTCAGTTGTTAAAGTCTCTATTTTTCACTTATGATGGACAAGGTAAGAGGGCTTGGACCAAATCCTTTTTTTTTCTTTTTTAGAAAAGAAAATACAAATAAAACACATTTTTTTTTTTTTTTTTGCTTTAACTCCCATATTGAAAAATCTCACAGGGGCATCGATTTGACCTTTTGGGAAGGAATGGAAGCATCTTCCATGCAAATGCAGCCAAAGTGACAGAAATTACAGTTTATCATGAGATTTTAGAGTTGGAAGTGACCATAGGAATAATCTAGTCTAAGCCCTCATTGTTCAGATAAGAAAGCTGACTGCCAGGGAGGTGATGTGACTTAGCCAAGATCAGATAGAGAGCTACTTAGTGGAAGAGCCAAGCCCAGAAGCCAGAGCTCCTGACCCTCTGCTTAGTCCTCATCCCACCAGGTGATATGCCTTCCTCTACTTCTACCCCCAAGATCGCTACAAAAAGAAGGGACAGATGTTCCCATGCCACATCACAAAAGAAAGCCCACAGATTACTAACACAGCTTTACAAGTGATTTGGTCTATAAATCTTCTTTCTTATCACCTTCCAAGCCAGAGAAACTCATCAAAGCCCCACCAACTGACCAGAGCACTAGGCTAAGGATGAAGGACTCCCACACCTGGAGCCATCATGGGCAGAGCCGCAGCTCCCTCTCCCTACGTCCTAGCCTGAGGTCTCTAGAAAGGTGAGCAAGGCAAAAAGCCTTATGGGCTCTTCTTTTACTAAGAATGCAATCCAAGAGATCAGGACTGGAGGGGTATGGGGATTAAATCACGAAAGGAGGGGCAGCCCATGTGCGGGTATTACCAAGCTGAAGGGGCCAGTTGAGACTCTATCCATGGAACTGTACCCCACAGAAGCCATGTCAACTGCTCTCCAGACCATAGCTGGTGGGGAAGGGAGGACAAATGGATACACAGATCCCATCTCCCTTAGGTCAAAGGTTTGCCTCACAGCCAGTAACTCCTCTGCACTCTGGGCTGTGCACACGTGGGCATGAGCACTGAGCAGTGTCCCAAGACAGCATCAACAGGGAAGCTGTGGGACTGGAGTCAGGAGGTGGGGACCACCTGTCAGAGGTGCTACCTGTCAGAGGGGAGGCACTGTGGGGTTGAGTCCTCACACAGCTGGAACAAGAGGCAGGTGAGGCCCAAAGGCCCTGAGGTAACACATAAGAGGTGTCTGATATGCCCTGAGAAATAATTTCTCTCCTTTAACCTCGTCTTCCAGTATATAGATATAGATATAATTCTGCAAAGTTAAAAAATACAATCCAATCCTCTCTGTCAATCATATATATTCAGTAAGTACCAAATAAATATTGGTTGAATAAAAGACTATGAACTGTCAAATTATTGATTCGATGCCTCAACCACAGAAAGTAAGGCAAAGCACATCGAATCACAAACACAATATGCTATAGAAATGGTTTTGACTCGCTCTCTTCTCTACGGTTACAATTACGTTTTTTAAAATAACAGCTCTGGTCACCAAGGCTTTGATATCACATAAAACCCCTGATCACTTGGTAGGTGCTAAAGTTCAGAATCATTGGTGTACCTCATGTCACCAATGTCCCCCACAAAAAGAGTAATCATCAAACAGCTTTTACCCTAATCGAGGTCATGAGTTTAGTTCCCAGGAAAGCCCCCAGCAGAATCTCTCTAGCTTATTCTTCAGTCTCCAAAACACCTTCACCTTGACTTTAATAAGAGAAATGTGGGCTTGATTTGCTTTACAGGTTAGAGTTCTGTGAGCAATTACATAGGAGAGAAAAGCTCAGAAATACTTGAAAACTACAAGACCGGGTGATTGCTGTTGTCCCACCCCCTCTAATGACCTAGGGTTTCAACAAAAGGTTAACAGGAATGAGAAACCAAGGCAAATGTGTGGTCTCCAAATGATGGATCAATGAAGACATGGATCCTTCAGGAAGAATTCTATAGGTCCTGGGATAGTCGAGCCATAGGGCTCATTGGAACAGATCCCAAACTCTCGGGACCATGACCAGGGAGGACCGAGTGCTTCCCCCAGCACTCCCTTTGGTGCCTCAATCACATAGGAACACAGAGTGTGAGAGCTGTGAGGGCCTTTTAAAGACACCATGTAGTTTAACCACTTGATGTGAGTTGAATTGTATCCCCCAAAAAAGATAGGATACCAACAGGAGTGCTGACCCCCCAGTATCTCAGGATATGAGCTCATATGGAGATAAGGACTTTACAGAGGTAATAGGTTAAAATGTGGTTAGTAGGGTGGTTCCTAATCCAATAAGACCAGCGTTCTTACAAAAAGAAGAAATTTGGACACAGAGATACACACACAGAGAGAACGGCATGTAAAGATGAAGCCAGAGATGAGGCCACTATATCTACAAGCCAAGGGATGCCAAAGATTGCCAGCAGACCACCAGAGTCTAGGAGAGAGGTGTGAAAAGATTTCCCCTCACAGCCCTCAGAAGGAACCAACCCTGCCAACACCTTGCTCTGGGACTTCCAGCCTCCAGAACAGTGACACAATAAATGTCGGTCATTCTGTCATTCTAAGCCACCTAGTTTTTGCTACTTTGTTACTGCACCCCGAGGAAGTGAATCCACGACCCCTTCTCCATTTTACCATGGAAGTAAATGAGGGAAACTGAGGGCCAGAGATGAGAAGTGACTCACCCAAGGTCACAAAGCAAGTTAATGGCAGGACAAGAAGGAGCCTTCCTCACCTGTGGGCAGGTGATCCACAGGGTCGGCCCAGGAGAGCCATTACTGTGTTCTCCAGCACTGCTGAGCTCAACCTAGACATAATATGCCATGATGTTTGCAGATGATAACCCACGTGAAAGGAAGATCTTTTTTCCTATTTTCTCTTTGCAGGAAAGAAAATTAGCCTTCTAATGTCCCTAGACAGGACAGATGTAGAGCATCTGAAAGGCAGCATCCCCAGGCCGCTCCCTCAGATTCTCTCCTGCTCTTTCCCCAGATTGTTGACAAATGATCAGCAACTGTGCAGCTACTCTGAGAGCTCATGCCCCATTCCCCAGCCCAATGGAGAAATGGCTGACCTTTAGAGATGTAAAGATTGATCTGTGCTGAAAGACAGATGGGAGTGCCAAAATAGGGGAAACAGTGAAGGTGTGGATTGGGAGAGAGGAAAATGAAGATGACCCGAGGACATTTCCTGGTGTGCCGCATGTGGCTGGAGGGTGCTGAGCGACATTGGCCTGGACGCTCAGTCAGACAGAGTCAGGCACCACTTTATAAGGTGGAATTGGCTGGCTGGCCCTCAGCAGTGGTGCCTTTGTTAACAGATAGCTCTGGGTGCCTTGGAAGGGCCTCATTGACTACTCTGTCAGGAGGCTCCAAAGTGAGTTGGAGTGTCTCCCCATCAGGAGAACAAAGGAAGGAAAAGCCACAATTCACTATGTCAAACAGATAATTCCCAACCCAATGGGAAGACTCACGCCCTATCCGCAGAGAGCACTCAATGTGATGGTGTTATGGAGAGAGCATGGTTTCGTAGCAATCAGACCTGGGCACAAATGCCAGCCCCTGTGTTTAAAAGTTTGGCTGAGCTGCCTTCATGGCAGATGTAGAAGTGCCCAGCCCAGATCCCACTCCACAGAGGACTGATGGGTCACGCCTTTCCCGAGGCGACCACACCTGGTGACTGGTGCAAGCGCTGGGATAAAGCTTGCCAATTCAGCCGACGTGAAACAGTCCAATGGGCAAACTCTCTCCAGCTCAGCGAGCCTTTGCTGGACCTACATGGTAAGGCAACTTCTCCCACTGCCCAGTCCCATTTCTATCCCTCCTTTTACAGGTGTTCATGCCTCATAAACGTCTGCACCCCGAACTCCGGCATCTGCTTCTGAAGAACCACCCATACCCCCTCATAGAACCTCTTTGACCATTTGTGAAGACAGAGGAGCCATGGTTTGTCTGCAGGGCTGTGAGCAGAAAGAAAGTGAGATGGTGACCATAGAGCTTCCAGCCCTGTTGCTGGCTCACGGCCGTGCTTACGCAAGTGGGTTCCCCTTCCTTTCCCCTCCTGAAAGTCTCTGATGTTGTGGGGGAGGAACACCATCACCTTTAGGCTGTCCCCAGCCCACCGATGCTTCCTGGATGCCAGCAAAGGGGCAGATGGCACCACTTTGGAGTGGCCATCCTGCTGCCATCACCTCAGCCGGGAGATGAGAAGGCAGGTCACTCAAAGAGAGACAGACTCGTGTGTTCAAGACACAGGAACACAGGAGCCTCTGCCACGAAAGCTGCACAGAAACCTGTTTGAAACTCAGTCCAGTAAATTTAGCCCAATGGCTGCTCATGTTTAAAAATAATCAGATTTGGTTCAACTAAGATGCAGTCTCACGAAGAACTTCTCTCCAGATTTCACTGAAGACTAGAGATGCTTTCTGCATCAAAATTGTAGCTGGAGGATGTGGGAGCAAGACTGGGGAGTCTGCTCTTCCTGGGGCTGTCCCCACTAAAACTGAGTCAGGGATGGGGAGAAGGAGTCCACGAAAAGAAAGTCAACTCAGGAGAGAAATTCCACCACACAGTAGTTCTCTGGGTGACATCCAGCCTAGTTTAATAAAGGAACCGAAGTTTCCATCTGATAGGTATTAAAGCAAGGGAGTGAAAAGGATCATTGGTCGTATTCGAATTCCACATGTCCTCGGGACGAGCACAAGAATGGAAAGTGGAGTGTGTCAGCATCCATGCCCTGTCATCCCAGAGCGGGAGCCCAGGCCCGGGGCCTGAGGAGCCTCAGTCCTCCTCCCCCCTGCCCAGAGGCTGCTCTGAGGACGTGACTCTCAGGCTTCAGCTGAGATGAGGCTGTCAATCATCCAAGGACATTAAACTGGAGAAAATGTGCCCAAGCCCCTGCTCCAGAGACTTGAGAATTGCGTTTTGACCTGGAACAGCTTTAATGTAATGCCACCCAGGGAGGGAGGGCTTAGCAAAGGGCCAGAGAGAGGAACACGTCCTTAAAGTCCTTGGAAGATGCAGTTAAGTAGTTAACTAATTCCATGAGGAAGCACTAAGTGAAGAGAGGCCGTCAGAACTCAGAGCAGAGCAGAGAGCAGCCAGGTTAGGGAGCAGGAAGCTGAAGAAAGTGGGGAGGGAGTCAACTTGGGTAACCAGAAAAAATTCCAGCCAGAAACCCAGAATCGGAAATCTCACTGGGAAGAGGCAGGACTTGGTCATCAGATTTGGCCTCATCAGGCAAAAGGCACAAAGCAGTTTGGGGGTGGGGCTGGGAGCGAGGCTGGGAGGGGAGGTTTACTAAAGAGAGCCCTCCTTACTGCCAGAGCAGGGGATGGCTCCCTTGGAGAAAAAGCCTGACAGGAATTCAGCCAGGAGACCCCTGTCAACATAAAGAGGATCATCTAAAACCTCAGAGATTGAAACAAGGCCTCTCACAAGCAGCCAAGATCCTTTAGGGAAACCCGTCTGTAAGGAGAGATGGAAAAAGTGGGGGAAATGAATTGAGAATGAATAGAGGAAAGCGATGGGGAAGAGAAAGTCAGGGTTCTATAAATAACCAAGGAAACCACAAAATAAGTTTTTAAACAGAGGTATGTGGTGGTTTCCTCACGTCCCCAAAGAAAGACAAACTTTTCGGCCGCCCCAGAAGCTCCTGGCATACTTGGAAGCGCGGAAAGTCAGGAAGGAAACCAGCATTTCCTCAAGAGCTTCGCACCGCGTGAAGGTCCCTGCATGCGCCAGGGCACAGACTCACACAGCCACCTGTGGGACGGGGTCATCACCCGCAAGCCGCCAGTGAGGAAACTGGTGTTTAACAAGACGGAGTGACTTGTTCAGCTTCCCAGAGCTGAAAAGGACCAGAGTGGAATTTGAACCCAGGCCTCCTCACTATTAACCAAGATAAAAGTGTTCCTAACCCAGTCGTGACTCTCCCGTGGGCCTTCGGGTACAGAGACGGCCAAGCTGCCTGGGAAGGGGGCTCACAGACCAGCACAGGGCCCTACAACAAAATAGCCACCCCATACCAAGCATGATGGGAAAAAGTTTTCTTCCTGATGCTCACCCCATACGCAAAGGTGTGCAGAGCAAGGTACTTTCCCGGGCGGGAGAGGAGATAGAGAGGGGAAAGTGCCAAACATCTGGCTCGTGAAACCAGAGTTCTAAAGGAAATTCCAACTGTCAGCGAGGCCCTGAATGAAAGGCAGACAAGGACCGGAGCATCTTTGTTCTGTTTCTCATCGTTTGCCAACGGCTGCCCAGTGACCTACGTCCCAAGAAGGATGAGTTTTTCCGGGAGCTGGGGGAGGGAGGGTGTAAACATCCAAGTCAGGGGAAGCAATTAGGCAAGGAACAGATCAGGTACAAGTTGTATCAGAGATGACCACATGAGAGACAGGCTGAACCAAGATGCTCCCTGGAGGAGGGGGAGACTGGGCATCAGGAGGCAGAGCTGGGGCAACCCGAGCCCCCCTCACAGAGGCAGGGGCCATCACTCACTGTCAGGGCGTTTCCAGGGGCAGAAATGCAGACCTGCGGGCGGTGCCAGCCCGTAATTACCCACTCCCTTTCCTGCACTTTTAAACTCTTGTGGTAGGTGTTCATCAGCAGCTCATTTCCAGCGAAAGAACCTGACTTTTCGAAATTAATACGTGCTTGTTAGCTCTGCCCTAAGTCAATGTATCATGTTAATTACACTTGGCAATAAGAAATCGCTCGTTTGGGAAAGCAAGTTGGTGCAGGAAGCTTGTTATGACTGATGAGTGTCGGAAATGTTCTGGGGAGGCAGCTGTGGGGCATCTAGGGGGCATCCTTTGGGCTGGGAGCCAGAGGGCTTGGCGGTGAGTGCGGCCCTGCCATTCACCTCCCCGGAGAGGACCCAATGTGCATTTGCAGGCCCTGAGGATCCCGCCTGTAAGATGGAGATCCAGACCTTAACTGGCAGGGATGTCCTGACATGGCAAATGTGAAAGGCCCCGGGGCTTCAGCCACTCAATACATGTGAGCATACTGGGCATCTTCCTTTTGCCTCCCAGATCCACAATCTCCGCCCCTCGACACTCCTGTGCCCGGAGGCTGACCTGCAACCGGCTTCCCCCGCACATGGCTCCCAGTTGGGTGGGCCAAGGGCGAGCACCAGCAGGGTGAGGGGAGGCAGGGAAGAGAGCAAGACTGAGATGCCCATTTTCCTGAGGCTCCCTCCCTCTGGGGACCCTGCAGATTAACTGCACCCCACAGAGGAGGTCATAGCTCCTGCTGGGCTGACCTCTCAGGAGCCCTCTCTCTCTCCATGTTCTGGTGTTGGCTCCCTCCCTTTGTGGCTTCCCTACCTTTGTCCACCCTTTTGAAATAGTCCCTTAATTAAACCCTCCCCCAGTGATCCCAATCTGAGGGTGCCATTTGCTCCCTTCTTGCAGAGCAGTCTGGTAGGAGAGACCTGGGGCAGAAAGAGCGGTCACCAGCAGTGGTATCTGGGCCTGCAGGGACCTGGGCAGGAGGTCAGCCAAGGCCACCGCCCAGGGCCTTGGGCAAGCAGAACCAGCAGGAGCAACCCCGATACCCCAAGGCCTGGGGGATAAAAGGGTAGGGCAGGGCAGGCCTGAGGAGCTCACAGCAGGAGAAGAGCCTCGGGGAGGGAGAAGAGGCGGGATTAGACACCCACCTCCTGCATCTCACCGTCTGCCCACTCGCGCCTGCAGCCTGGCCGAGGCGACCACACCTCTGTTCTCAAGATGCCCCCTTTGCAGCCCTGAGGTCCAGCCCCGGGGACTTCATTTCTATGTAGTCACATGGCTACATTGGCAGAGGGGCGCAGAAAAAGGACGGAGAGTGAGAAAGGCTGCATCTTCAGCGGGAAAACGTTAAAAATGGAAATCAGAAATTTAAAGGGTGGTCAGAGAGCAGGTGATACAGAGAGCAACTGGTTTACGTTTGTTCAATGCTACGAATAGAACTGGCACCAACTGTAGGCAGACTGTGCCCTGGCCTGCGTGGCATGAATTGAGGGGACACTTCTGGAAGATCCCCTCAACCTTCTCAGGATGCCTGGATTCATACCAATGAGATGTTTTCCCCACGTGAATCTTTATTAAAGGCAAACAAGACTTTAAGAGAGTGAATTGGAAACCTTGCTCCTCAGTTCCTCCAGAATTCTAGAAAGGGACCTAAAAAATGCCTTTAGGGGAGAGGAAGGTAAGAGAAGGATGTCTGATGGGCAGGGGTCCCTCTCCCACCATGGCACCAATTCTTCTTTCATCTGTTTCGCTAGAGGTAAGGAATTTTACAAATCACTGATTTTAAAAAAATACCGTTGACTTCCTGGATTAATAAGTTTATAAGCGTCTACGCCAGAGTTAAGAGACTAGGTTAGGAATGGCAATTTAAAACATGGCCACAAATTCTTTGACACCCCTCCCACAGTGACACTGTCTACAGCCCCTCCCCTTGAGCCCTGCCGGGCCTGTGACCAACTTGATCTATGGTGTATGGCAGAAATGACACTGATTCTCAAGGCTGAGTCAGAAAAGGCTTGACGGCATCTTCTTTGTTCCCTGGACCACGCCTTCCTAAAGCTGGGATCCACTGTGTGAGAAGTCTAATGGCTCGGGGACCACCATGTTGGAGGGCCTCAAACGGGCATTCTGACCAGTGGTCCCAGTGGGCCCATCTGCAGCCACCCTGGCCAGATGCCGGGCATGGGAGTGAAGAAGCCATCTCCATGTGCCTCCTCCAGCCCCAGTGGCTCCAGCCCCCTCTTCAGAAAGAGCTAAGCTGTCCCCACAGTGCCCTTTCTGAACTCCTATCTATCCCCACTCATGAAATGATGGTTCTTCTCGTCCACTAATGTTTGGCAGAGTTGGCTACACAGAGACAGACCACTGGAGCCCTAGAAAAAGAAGAAGGAAAGGCACTGATGAGGAGGTGCTTCAAACCCTCTGATGGTTCTTTTCTTCTGTTCAAGCTCCTCGTAGGCCCTCACGCAACCTGTTTGTGGTCTGGCCTCACCCACCTCTCCTGCCCCACTTTGCCCCACAGTGCATCAACCTTTGCTACCTGCAGTGTCCTTAACACTCAACAGTGTGGTCCCTGACTCTCTCCTTCTTCTCTACCCAGAATGCCCTTACCCAACCCCTGCACTCACCTGAAAAACTCCTGTTCATTCTCTACAACTAAACACCCGTGGCATCTCCCCCAGGCAGCCTTCCTGGACTCCCTACCTCTATGCTGATGATGATTATACCTTTGCTTGTCCCTGTAGTAACACTTATCATCCATCCGTCTTCTCTATGATCCTATGACCACCATCACCACAGCGTCTTTGTCCCTCTCCTGTCTAATACCTGGGGCATAGTCACTCTTACTTCATATTTGTTCAATAAATGCATGAATACAGAACTTCAAACTCCATCCTCCCAACTGTGGACCTTTAGTCAAATTCCTCAACCTTTCTGATCCCAACTAGGCAGAGCTGACGTGATGCAGGTAAAGTGCATGTAGCTGTAATTGTTACCTCAGCCCCATTTACCAACAGTTGTTTATGTCAGTGATTCTGTAGCTTACAAAGGTGGAAAGTGAGGGCAAGGAAGCCCGTAGTTCTAAGGGGGCCTTGACTAAGTACTGCCTGCGTTCCTAAGACTCAGGCAGGAAGGAGAAAAGGGACGCAAAGAAGGGGGAGCCAAGGGCACCCCTCCCAGAGAGCCAGCGGCACCACACACGTGGAGCTAACGTCAGGACGTCAGCTTGGCCTGACCTGCTAGGGGCAAGGCTGTGGTCAGGCTGTCTGGCGTGTCCGGATGTGAGTGTCATTCCACAATATCAACTTTGGGGACTTCATTAATTTTCCATGAGTTACCTTTTGTACTCAGGTGTTGTTTCATGCTCTTTGAAGATATCCTTCCAAAGTCACTCAGTTTTCTGCCCTCGCGGATTCTGCAGTCGCCAGTTGTTCCAAGTAGTAAGGGCACAAGGGGGGAAGAGATGCTGTGGTTTGGGGCAAGAGACAAGGGTCCCACAGTAAGCGTCAGCCTCCAGGCAGTGGGGCTGGGAAAACACGGGGTACGCACAGCATTGAAGGGAATCCAGTGGGGTCCTCAGCTGGCTCCTGTCATGTGCCAGTTACACTCAGGACAGGCCTCTGTCCTGGCAGGTAACGGGTTAACTCCAAGCTTGCCGCCCGTCTGTCTGTCTGTCCTCCTGACTGGCTTGTAAGTTCCAAGAGGGCAAAATGAGTTTGTCTGACTCACCTTTGGACGCTCAGTGTGTGTGTGTCAAATTCATTAATTATTCAACCTGTCGAGCAAGAAACATCACTCTGACCACAGCTGGGTCTTTGGAATACAAACTGACCTGGAGGTATCTTAATTATTCAATAATCACAGTTTCGAACCACAGAACATAAAAAAATGAAGGGATGTCAACAATCTAGGCCCTCCCTTCTTCAATGAGTATCTGAGGCTTAGAGAGAAAAACCAGGAAGAAAAGAAAGGAGAGAGGGGGCAGGAACCTTCCAGTACACACCAGGCGCCCATTGCTTGACATCCATTGTACCATGTGACTTCACAGACACCCTGAAAATCCCCATTTTGCAGATGTGTAAACTGAGGCACGAAGCTCTGAAATAATGTTTTCAAAGTCACCAAGAGGTAGTAAGTAGCCAAGCCAGGACGCAGCCCCTGGTGTGTCTTCCTCAGGGTGTGTTTGAAGCCCTGAGCCATACTGTGGCTCCAGAGAAGACAACACGTGAGCAAGTTCCACAGGCAGGTAGACAGAGGCAGCACAGAGCCCGAAAAGTCAGAAAGATGCAGTTGGGGTAGAAGTTCAGCTCAGCCGGGGAAGCCCCAGGGAGCAGGGCTGAGCCGTGAGACTGCCGGGACCGCCGAAGCTACTGGCCCACTGCCTTACGTCCGCCTGCTTCCCAGGCACAGGGGTCTCTGGGTTCCTGGGGGAGACCAAAGCCAGAGGGAGTTGGAGGCCCAGACCATTCTGTTCTAGGATGAGGCAGAGTTCTCGATGAGGCTTCCTCCACCACTTTTCCTTTGAGAGTCTATTTTTTGCCTTCTTTAACCAAGAATTCAATTATTTCCTTCCATAGAATATTCCAGCAGCATGATCTAAAGATAAGTGGATATCCAGAACTTCTTATCTGTTTGACCTTGGGGACGTTTCTTATCCTCTCAGTGCCTCTCTGCCCACATCGGTGAAAAGGGGCTCCTAACGGTGTCTATCTCCCAGCGTTGTTACAAGGTAATACCTGCAAAGCGTTCGGAATAACGCTTGTCACATACTGAGCACAACACAGATGTGCTGTTATCGTTATATTTTGTTTCTAATTCTTTCATCTTTATGGATTTTAAAAATAATTCGTTGCTGCATTAGCCATTGTAACCTCATACTGGCTAATTTAGATAGATGTGGTTGTGACCTATTTTTCAAATAATTGTTGTTTAAATTAAACAGTCCTGCTTATAACTTGACAAGTGGCATATTTTATTGATGTTCTAAGTTTTGCATGTTTTTTCCTAAGTTGTGTCTAACATCATTTTATTCAGAGGATGAAGAATACTCCATCTGACAGACCACTAACTACATAATCGCTTTAAAGCAAATCTTAGCAGGTGGTTTTTTTCTCTTTTTTTCTGCCGAACCAATCATGGCAACATGTGTTTTCTGATGGACAAGAGGGAAAAAAAGGCTCTAATAGCTGTAAGCCGGTTCTACGTCTATATGAAAGTGAAACACAAAAAGGGAGTAAGAATTCTTGGCTGAAGTGAAGGAGACTCGAGATTCTATTTTTAGTACAGAAAAGTTCAGACCAGCAGCTCTGAAATGATTATATCTGCTACCTTCCAAATTACTGTAAGCCAGATGACGGAGTAACAAAAGACAAGAGTTACTTTCATATTAGCATCTATGTCATGTTTCATCAATCAGAGAAGAACTGTAATTACTTTGCTCTCTTTTTAGCAAACTTTAAAGCAAGAGAGTCATGAACTTATAAAGTAAATGTCCTCCTGTTTGGATAGCTATTGTTTTATAGGTAATTTGTTGCAGATTTTATTCAGATAACGTAATTATTTCCTTTCTTGCTCGTCTTCAATCCTACAGACCATTTCAAACAAACATAAGGGCTGCAGATGGAAACGTGGGTCCATGTTACAATCTAATTACTGTAATTTGCTGCAGGCAATGCATATCTGTTTATTGCCCAATGACTTGCACCCACCTCTCCAACCAAGTGTCACCTGGGTGGAAGAGAGTAGTGGTCAAGGGACACATGTTCCTGAACCTCCCTCGTCAGTAGGGGAGCACGGCGTGGTTTGGAGAATGGTGGCTAGGAAATATGGGTTTGGAGTCAGCTAACTCTGTAGTCATATCCTGGTGTCTATCTCCGGGCAAGATATTTAATGTTGCTAAAATTTCCTAGACTGTAAAATGAGGGTATTAACACCATCCTCAATGAATTTATTTGAAATTGAATTGAGGTCACACACACCCCACCCCCCAACATAGTACCTGACTCTAGTCACTTGTAGGAGGCAGTTAAGACGCGACCTCTTGCTGAGCGGAGCATCCTCTGCGCCTTGCCATTCCTGTTCTGGCATTCTGACTACCTAGCTGTTAGACTTCTCTGCCTGTAAGCTAGGAGAAATGTCTCCAGTGTATTTCCCTCATCCCCTCCTGTCTCTCCAAGAGGAAGCAGCAGCCTGCTGGCTATTCCCCAGGCTGGACTCAGAGAGGCAAAGTGAGCCGCTCCGAAGTTGGGTAGGAAAACTGTGACTGAAAGAGAGAAAGCGGCTGCCTTGAAGGCTTGGTTCCCTGAGTCCTTCCGCATTGAGTTACGTGCTCAGCATACGCTGCATCCGCTCCACGCACTTCTCACCGGTTTAGGAACCAGAGATGCCTCCAGGCAAGACTGCAGTCCAAACCGACAAATACACCTACCACCTCACGTTGCAGGAAATGGGACAGGCCACGTGGCTTCTCTCAGTCTTCTGAGGCGTACCCTGCATTGAAAAATAACTCATTCCCCAGGTGATGACACAGTTTGGGTGTGTCCATCTCTGAACTGATTCACTCTTTGATGAATTATTCTTGGCGGGATCATCCTTCCACATTGAAATCGTCCTTCAACCAGAGTCTCTAGACCTCATGAGCCCCTCTTGCCTGCTGCAGAATCTATCCGCAGACACCAGGCTTGCACTCTGGCTGCTCTCTATCTACCGGGTTGAAAGACCACTGGACTGGAAGTCAGAGGCCAGGCTTTGACTCCATCCTAGGTGAGGGAAGTGACCAGGTCACTGCTTGGCCTCAGTACCTTCCTTGGTAAAGCGGAGGGACTAACTCTTGTCCTACCCACCTCACAGGGTTCGTCAAAGCAACTGCTGTGTATGAAAAGGTACCATGTTATACAAGTGGAAGGAATCCATACTATTAATTGCTCCTTTCTCAAAAGTATCTGTTGCTCCCCAACCAAACCCCTTCTTGCTTGAGACGCCTGCTGCAGCTCGTGTCTACAGCCTGCCTCCTGATAAGGCTGCATGTTCTTTGCAAGAGAGACTGTGTTTTTAAAAACTTTGTTTTACCCTCCACAAAACATAATAGGTAACTGATTTTAGAATAGTAATCACCCAGTACCAGGCACATAACAGACACCTCATTAAATTTTTTGATGAATTAAACTTCATTGATTTAAATCAGGCATGTCAAAAAGCCTGCAGAGACCATGCTGGCCATGTAAATTAGTGAAACAGGCCAGGTCTAAGCACAGGAGGGAGAGAGGTGAATTGAGGGGCATGGGCCCCACCTAGGGGGGCAGCCACTGCTTAACATCAGCCAATGGGGACAGGCACAAGCATGGCTCAGCTTTGCCAGATAAATTGATTTTTCAAGAAAGCCAGTATCCAATTTTATTTGAAATTAGTTAACATGTGATTCAAAATGTTCCACACATGGTGGGACCCAACATACGTGGGCCAGCAAAAAGGTCCAAGGGCCTGGGCTGGCCCAGTGGCATAGTGGTTAAGTTTGCATGCTCTGTTTTGGCAGCATAGGGTTCACAGGTTCAGATCCCAGGTGCAGACCTATGCATGGCTCGTCAAGCCATGCTGTGACAGTGTCCCATATACAAAATAGAGGAAGATGGGCACCCATGTTAGCTCAGGGCCAACCTCTTTATCAAAAAAACAAACAAACAAAGGTCCAAGGGCCATAGCTGGCTATTGGGCCCCCAGTTTATAATCTGTGACTTATCAATTCAGAATCAATTACCCCTCATTACATAAGAAATGAAAACAATCACGAAGATTTCCCACCACACCCATTCTAATCCTCCCAGCAGCATATCAGGACAACCAGACTCAGCCTAGCGCCTGATAATCCTGCAGACCCTAAACCCTCCCACCTGCCTGTGGCGAAGGCCAGCGTGCCCCTCCTGGGTGTGAAAGCACACAGCTCATGTCGTGTGCAACTGAGGAACTGCTAAATGTTTGTGTCCCCCCAAAATTTGTATGTTAACCCTAATGCCCAGTGTGATGGTATTTGGAAGTGAGGCCTTTGGGAGGTGAATAGGTCATAAGGGTGGAGCTGCCACGAATAGGATGAGTGCCCTAATAAAAGACACCCCAGAGAGCTCCATGTCCCTCCCACCATGCGGGGTCACAGTGAAAAGATGGCTGTCTACGAGCCAGGAGGCACGGGCTCACCAGACACCAGATCTGCTGGTGCCTTGATCTTGGACTTCCCCTAGAACTGTGAGAAATAAGTTTTTGTCATTTCTAAGCCACCCAGTCTATGACATTCTGTTGTTGCAGCCCAAATGGAGTAAGACAGTGATGTAACACAGAATTCAACAACACCCAAACTGGCCAATACCCCATTCAATACAATGAGCCCACTGACCACAGTGTGGACGGCATGGCAAAGTGACACAGCTATACATTTCCAGACACTTGCTCCCCATTTCTACAGTTAGCTCACGGTGCCTGGCCCCAGTCTGCAGGCCACACTGAGCAGGTCTGGCCCACACCTCAAGGAACTCCCCCTCCATTCTTTTTCCCTTTCTCCATGAAGGAAAGGCTCAGGGCTGGGGCAGAAAATGGCTTGGTGCACTAGTGTCCATCTTACAGCTGTTACTCAATTTCTCCTCCTCATTTCTCTCTTCCAAATCACTTGATCAATCCATCTGGATAATAAATAAATGTCTGGAATTTACTACTCTTTGTCCTCTCTGCTTCTTTCCCAGGACTACTCGCCGTGCACAAACACTCTAATCCAAGATCCCCCAAGTGGCTTCAGTCCCAGGGCCACCCTGCACTGCGTCCAGCGGCTGTCTACCTGCTCCCTCGACAGTGCCTGCCCACCCTCTGGACCAGTCGCCATTTCTCAGTGAGAGGTATGGAGCCACAAGGCCAGGGTGAGACTTGACCTAAATGCTCGTTCTCTCAGTGCCTAGCCAGTGACCTCGGGCCAGGACACCTCTGTTCTCTCCCCAACACCATGGTGGTGTTACCCCTTCCCTGGGTAACCTACCCGACCGCTCTGTATTCATTGAGATCAGATAAGGGAAATGATGCATAAGGCAGAATGTGCTGGCCCAATGAGAGTATTCTTACAACTGAATAATTCAACTTGGCCTCTACTCCCAGATCCAACGCCGCCTTCTATGAAGCCTCCTGCTCGACATGACCTCTGAGCTTGCCTGCCTCCGAGTTGTATAGCCCCTTGGACCTGAATCGCTTCCTACTTATCGTCTGATGACTTGTACAGTTGGTCTTTATCTTCTTTGTTTACAATTTCCTTAAGGAGAAAGTCCTTATCTTGTTTATAATCTGACTGTCAGGCTCTTCAAATAAAACCCTGCTGCTTCCCCAACCTCTCTACAGGAGAAAGGGTAGCTCCGTCAGAGCTTATTCTCCATCACCGTCTCCCACTGCAATCCTGTCCCAACCCACACCTTTGCCGGATGGAAGCACTTCAGTTCCCCAAAGTGGCCACGCCATCCCATGACCAATAATAGTAAGTGTAAAGGCCAACCGCAATTCCAAACACCTTAGTGACTCATTTAATGCTTACATAACCCTAAAAGGTTATGTAAGGGCATCAATATGATGCTCATTTTACAGACCAGGAAACTGAGGCACAAAGGGGTCACTCACCCAAAGTCACATAGATAGAATGTATTGGAGGCAGGATTCAAATCAAGCAGTGTGGCTCGAGAGTCCAGCCATGCTTTTCTCCCAGCCTAAAACACTTCTCTCTTACTCTTAGCTTTGTCTTCAAGACTCAAACAGGACCTCTGTTTAGGGAGCTGTCTCCTCTTAGCTACCTCCTTTCCCTCCTCTCCCTCCTCCCTACCCCCGTCCTCCTTCCTTTAGCCCATCCTTGTACCCTGTGTTTGTCCACTGTTGCTCTCCCACTCGATACTGTAAGCATCTGTCTCAGTCTCTAGAGCTGAGGGCTGGACTCCTGCTCTTCTCAGAGACTCCAGCCCTGGGACAGCTTGGTAAGACCAGTGTCAGTAAGTGATGAGGCATGAACGGATGAATGAATGGGTAATGGCCAGGCCTCATTTACCCACCGCCAACCCCCATCAAAGCCTGATGCAGAGAAAGCCTGATAGACGAATGATGACGGTGGATTATCTTCCCTCCAAAGTCCAGGACAGCGGGATTCCCAGGAGGACTCCCGCGTGGAATGCCCTCGTGTTGTCTGAGTCCATCCTACCTCTAAACCCTTTCTTAGTCCTTCAGGTTGGGTTTTATATCTAGAGTTTTCTTTGCATCTCCCCTCCTCCAGCCTTGACCCTCATCTTGGCATAAACAGCCTACCCCACAGCCCTCCCCTGCCCAGAATTCAAACCCTCGGGCGGGACAGGAAGGAAGTCACCAGCAGCAGGTGCTACATCCCCAATATGGGGCAGAGATCCCAGCTGGTTTGCTGAGGAAGGTGGCAGCCACTTTCTGCACCTGGGGTGAGGGAAGGAGCAATGTGGCGGAGGGCTACTCCTGCCCCTTCTGGAGGGGACAGCCCAACCAAGGACTCCAGCTCGCTCTTCCCAGGCAGACTTTCCACATGTCCCTGCTCTTTACGGCTTCCCAGCTGATTCACTAGCTGTTCCCTCCACCAAGGCAATAAGCACTTCTAGTTTGTATGCCAACCCCAGGTTCAAAATGATAATCCTACTTATGTGAAAAACTTAATTTATTCTCCCCAGAACCAGGGGAAAGAACAAGGAGAGGAGATTGACTTAAAGGCCAGTCTTACAGATTTAGGCTAGCCATAAATAAACAAGAACCTCCTCTTGGGGACAAGCATTGGGTTTCAAGAACCCTGGGTGATTCCCACAGGCACCCAGTTTGGGACTCACTCTTCCAATGGGTGGGTAGGTGGAGGGGTCCCCAGGTCCATGGATTGGTGCCAGGCTGGGGGTCTTTCTCTACAAACCAGTTGGAGAGGATTTCCAAGGATCTTCCCATCTCAACACACAGCCAGCTTCTCCTCCTTCCCACTGAGAGGGCACCTCCATTGCAACACGCGGAGGGAGAGTCCAGACATGCGGGACTTGAGAGGTCACTGTGGACTCTGGGACTGCTAGCTGTTTTGTTTTGGGCACTAATCACGACAGGGTTAACAGGATGAGGTCTTCATTCTCCAGGAGCAGTTGGGGAAGGAAACACCAGAATCGGCTCCCAGCTGTCTCTCAGGCAGAGGATCCACTGACCAGGCGAAAGGCCAGCCAGCCTCAACTCAGTGTGCTCACCTAGGCCCATGGGGTGTTTCTCAGAGGCTGCTGACAGCCCCCCACTGCCCTGTGCCTCCTCCAGAGCCCACCAGCTCACATCTAGGAAGGAGTTACCCAGATGTGTCCCTGTGGCTGCCAAGCGGAAGGAACCGACTGACAGAGCTCAGGCTGGGAGGCCTCGAGGCCCTTCCTTCCACACGGGTGCAAGGGGGCAGCATCTGGTGGGGAGAAGGCTAAGGGTGCTCAGCATTCAGAGGCACAGGGGCAGGCCTGTGGAAGACCCCCTCCTGCCCCTTCCCTCTCTAGTTCTCTCTCTCCTTTTTCCACCACTTCCCGTTCCTGCTTCTCCTCAAGTCAGATTTTACCTTCCTTTTCCTGCCTCATCTCCCCTCCTTTCTCCTCTTCTCATCCTCAGTCTTATAGGGTAACATCGTGGAAAGACCAGGGCAGCCTGAGAGGACCTGGGTTCAAATTCTGCCTTTGCTAATTCCTAGCCACGTGACCTGGCTTCTCTGAGCCTCAATGTCCTCAACTGAAAAACAACAGTGAGAGAAGGTTCCCCACACTGGGGCGGGGGTGAGAACAAAATGAGCTAAAGCACAGGGCACACAGGAAGTGCTCAGCAAACTGGCTGCTGTGCATCCAACTTCAAATGTGGACTCTTCCTTGTTACTCACCCATTGTTCATCCAGCAAACAGTCATGTGATGCCTGCTATGTGCCAGGTGCTGAACTTGGTGCCAAGACTGAAGAGATGAAGAGTAAAGACTGTGGCCCCCTCTCAAGATGCTCATAACAAGGGGAGGTGGGCGGACAGGTCAACGTGCCAGGGTGGGACACACAAGGCACTCATGTAGTCTTAGGGCCACAGGGAAGGCTTCCTGGAGGACGTGGGACTGAAAGATAAGCAGAAAGGATGCAAAGGAAAACTGTCATGGGCAAAGGAGACAACTTCGTAAGGCCTGGGGTGAGCAGGAGCTCGGCAGGGAAAGGACCCAGAAAAAGCACAGGGGGCTGAAGCAAGCTGAGGGCCCTGGCAGGTTGTGGCACTTCCACATCCTCTCTTCCCCCTCTGGGAGGTGGCGCTACCTGCATCCTCCAGGAGAGGCTGTCAGGCCGATGAGAAGGAGAATATGGAGTGCCTGACACTCAGGGGAGCTCAAGGGGTCAGGTAATGGTCTTTTCCTCCCTCTTGTCCCCTCTGGGTCACCTTCATCTACTGTTCCTCCTTCCTCCCTTTCTTTTCCTCCACCTTTCTCCTGCCTCTCTTCCCATTTATTCTCCACCTCCTATCCACTCTTCCTCCCCGCGCCCCTGCGCTTCCCCAGGGGGCTCCTTCCGAGGCCCTTGTTCCCCAGGACCTGGCCCTTCTCTCCATCTCCAAGGGGCCTCCACAAAGCTCAGAGGCAGCTGGGCAGAGATGGCAGGAGTGTGGCTGGGAAAGCAGGTGGAGGGTGGGGACAGGGTGCCCACGCCCTGGTTTCCCACACCGGCCCCTCCCCTGTGGGAAGAGGCTGCTCCTCCTCCAGAGGCTCTGTTGTCACAGCCTCCTTGGTGCCAGCCGCTGGGTCCCTGCAGCGGACATCTTTTGTTGTGCCTGCTGGTACCTCCACCAGCCCTCCTGGGGATTCACTCTCCTTTAGGGGAAACTTGTCTTCCCCTCACTCCAGACATCCAGTGCCAGCAGGAGTTGCGTGTGCTTATGCGACGCCCCTGGCTATGAAGACCCTCCCCTGGGCTTTTTCAAGGAAGTTAGTCTCTCTCTCAGGACAAATTCCTGTGATGAGAGGTTCGTACACTGTGAGCAGCAGTGTCTCCACCGTGTAGAGGAAGCAAGGAAAGATAACGAAGTAGACACACAGAGAGAAGCAAAAATGACAGAGAAAGAAAGAACCAGGGACAAAGAGAATGAATATTGGAGGCAGCGGAACTCCTGACTCCAGGTGTTCCTGGTGCCTTTTTGCGTCTCTGCCCCACCCACACGGTTTGACTATTCAACTCTTCGTTCGATTTTGTGCAATACGCCTCCCGTTTAATGTGTCTCCTTTTTTCTAAGCTTGTTTGAAAGGGGGTTTTTCCACATACAATCATAAGTGACCTAATTTGTTTCCCAAGATGCTAGAGGGGTGTGCGTGTGAAGAAGTGGTCTCTGGCCTTCAGGAGCTCACAGTCCAGTGAGTAGAAATGCAGGTGCTCAGCGAGTAGAGCTAGGACCCCTCACCGAGTACCTGGGGCCAGGCAGGGGCCTCCTGGAGGAAAGAACATCTTTGCTGAAGGATGTGGAGGAGGCAGCCAGGCAAAGAGCCTGAAGGAAAAGAGTCATACTACAGAGGGAGCAGAATTTGCAAAGGCTAGAAGTGAGAACTCAGAGGGCACTGTCAGGGAACAAAAAGTAATTCCAGGTGGCTACAGACGACTCTAAGGAGGGCAGCAGGAGAGACGAGACCCGGGAGGTAGGCAGAGGCCAGATTGTGGGGGCCTTTTACTTCCTGTACAGGTGGGTGGACTTCCTTCTACTAACAATGGCAGCGACACAGACCTGTAAGCAGGGAAGTGACAAGACCATAATCATATTTCAAAAGATGCCTCTGGCTACAGAGTGGGGAGTGGCCTTCAGGCAGAGCCTGGAGTCAGGAGAATCACGCCTAAGGCCGGGGCCCTAATCCACGTCGGAGAAGAGGTGACCCAACCAAGTCAGGGCAGTGGGAATCGACAGAAAGAAGTCAACTGGAGAGAAAGTGAAAGGCAGAATGGACAGGGCCTGGTGACAGGCTGGATGCGGGCTGACGGAGAGCGAGCTGGAAGGACAACTCCCAGGTCCTCACCTGGGCAAGCACCTGGCTGGCCCATGGCCCCGTACACAGAGGTGGGGAGCTCAGGTGTCAGAGAGACGATGAGCTCGGCACTGTGGCCCCAAACTTTCCCCGAGTGTTGAGTTTGACTGGAACTTAAATAAGTATAAAGGAGCTATAGGAGCCAAAAGTCCCATGACAAGCACTTAATGCAATTTCAGATATATATATCTACAGGTATATATACAGAGAGAGAGAGATCCATAGGTATATATATATATATATATATATATATCCATATGATGGGACTTTAGTTATCTTCTGTAAATGGATCATACATATTACAGAATTCTAGGATGCTAATATATCCAGATACGTTTGTTTGACTGACTGCAGGTGATATGCCCACATAAGAATAGCTTAAACAATAAAGGCCTTTCGAGCATTGAATAATCTCAGGGACAAGTGCAGAGGTTGTAGCACCAGGGTTGGTTCAGTAGCTCAATAATATTGTTAAGGACCCAGCTCACTGCACCTCTCTGCTCTGAAACTTCAAGGTCTTGGTCTCCCCTCATGTCAATCAGTCTCACCTCATGATCACAAGATGGCTGCCACAGCTCCAGGGATCACATCCTCACTCGGTCACGTCCCAAGCAGCAAGAAAGAGAGTGAGTGGAAAAGGAGCTTTTCCTCTGGAACATCTGGCCTTTTACTGAGAAGGAACAACTTTGTCTGGGTACTTCAAACTTCCTCCTTTTATCTGACTGGCCAGAACTGGGTCTGCTGACCACTCCTCACTGCAAGGAATGCTGGGAAAGAGAGGGCTTGACTTTTTCAGCCTCTATGCAGGAGCAAGCAAGAAGAAAGAAGGCTGAGATGCCTGTTAGGCAGGCAACCAACAGTGTCTAGTGTCTAGCAGAGAGCTTCAAGCTCTGTTTTGCTTGTTTGTGTTTTAACAGCTTTATTGAGGTATAACTGATATACAAAAAGGACAGTGCAGGTTCAATGTACACAATTTGATGAGCTTGGACGTAATATCATCACCATAATCAAGGTAATAAATATATCCATCTCCTGTAAGTTTCCTTGTGTCCCTTTCTGTTTTTTTGGGTTTTGTGGTAAGAACACTTATAAGATCTACCCTCTTAATTTTTAGGCACACAACACCATATCGTTAACAACAGGCACTATGTTGCCCAGCAGATCTCTAGAACTTATTCATACTGCATGACTGAAACTTTATACCCATTGAATAGCAACTCCTCATTTCCCCCTCCACCAGCCCCTGGCAACCGCCATTCTATTCTCTGCTTCTCTGAGTTCAACTATTTCAGATTCCTCATATAAGTGACATCATGCAGTATTTGTCTTCTGTGACTGGCTTATTTCCCTTAGCATGACGTCCTCTAGGTTCATCTGTCACTGCAATTGGTAGAATTTCCTGCTTTTTTAAGACTGAATCATATGCCATTGTATGCATGGAACATGTTTTCTTTATCTGTTCCTGTGTTGATGGACACTTGGGTTGTTTCCATGTCTTGGCTCTTGTGATTAATCCTGCAATGAACATGGGAGTGCCGATATCTCATCAAGAGCCTCATTTCAATTCTTTGGGATATATACCCAGAAATGGGATTTCTGGGTAAGACGGTAGTTGGATTTTTAATGTTTTTGAGGGACTCCACACTGTTCCCATAGCGGCTGCACTGTTTTACGTCCCCACCAATCGGAATGAGAATCTAAGTGCACAAGCTTCCCATTTCTCCACATCATCCTCACCAACACTTATTTTTGGTTTTTATTTTTTTATAACAGCCATCCTAACAGATGTGAGGCGATATCTTATTGTGGTTTTTATTTGCCTTTCCCTGATGATTAGTGATGATGAGGAGCTTTTTCTGTAGCTGGTGGAACATATGTGTCTTCTTTGGAGAAATGTCTATTCCAGTCCTTTGCCCATTTTTTAATCAGGTTATTTGTTATTTTGCTGTTGAGCTGTAGGAATTTCTTATATATTTTGGATATCAACACCTTATCAGATAAATGGTTTGCCAATATTTTCTCCCATTCCATAGGTTGCAAGACAGACATATAGACCAATGGAACAGACTAGAAAGTCCAGAAATAAACACACACATGTACAGTCAACTGATCTTCAACAACAGTGCCAAGAATACACAATGGGGTAAGGACAGTCTCTTCAACAAATGGTGTTGGGAAAACTGGGTCCCCACACCCAAAAGAATGAAACTGGACCCCTATCTTATGCCAAAGACAAAAATCAACTCAAAATGGATTAAAAAGACTTAAATGTAAGAGCTGAAACTATAAATTTTCTAGAGGAAAACATTGGGGAAAATCTTCTTGACTTCAGTCTCGTCAGTGATTTCTTGGCTATGACGCTAAAAGCACGGGAAAGAAAAGCAAAACTAGACAAGTGGGACTACAGCAAATGAAAAAGCTTCTGCAGAGCAAAAGAAAATCAACAGAATGGAAAGCTCTTTTTTTCCTGATAAGGAAGCTAAAAACCAGTCAAGTCAAGTATCGTAGCAAAGTTCAGACAATAGTTGGTGGCAGAATCAGGCTAGAACTCAAGACTCCTGTCTCCCAGCCCAGGGTCCTCTCCACTGAATCCAGCTGCCAGTCCCTCAGGGCCCCCAACATTTGAATTTATCAACACAATGATCTCTAGAATCAAAACATCTCAGAACCCCTGGCCCACGTGTAATGAAATCATTAGTATTGTAGGGATTAGACAATATGGCAGATTTGGAAGGGTTTTAGATGTGATTTCAGGGGCTAAGTCCCCCCTGTCCCCAATCTGTCCCCCTCCCCCTCTTACCACATTTTTGCCCCAGAGAGCAAATGAGGAGCCAGCAGATGGAAAGAATGAAGGCAGAGGGATTACCCAAATGGGCCCAGCTCATCCGTGCTCATGCTCCATACCTGTCTTTGAACCCACCTAGATTTAACCCACAGCCAAAATACAAGCCCTGACTTCAGGGGCCATTGGGCATCAGTTCTTGTCCTGTCTCTGCCCGTGTGATGTCAGCCACACTGGAGCCTCAGTTTTTTTGTCTGAAGAATGGACAGTGGAACTGGACACCCACAGAGGCCTTTATAGCTTGAAAAATGTTAGGATGTATTTTTCCCCCGAAGTTCCAAACCTGCTAGTCAAATGGATTCCTAAAGTCTGGGCACAAAGGGTCTTCAGGCTTCCTGAAGCAAACAGCCCCAGTTCTCTGGGCCTCTTCTGAAAGGAGCCACTTCCACTCACTGTCCCCAGGTCTTCTCAGAATTCCCATTCCTGTTGCTGCAGAGAAGGCACATTCCCCACGTCACCGATTTCAAGCCCCACGCTGGGGACAGGCTCAGAGAAGCCTTTTGCCCTCCCTTCTTCTACACCTAGCAAAGTGCTGTGCGGAAACCACAACCATACCACCCGACGTGTGAGGCTGGGGGCTTTCCCCCCTTCCGACTGCAAGGAGAGGGGTGCGGGCAGGAGAAGGAAGAGGAAGGTAAAGGGCCAGCCGGCTCACACCTCACTTATTTGTAAGTAGCCCATGTGGTTTCACTTTGCACCCACTTCTCCAGTGGGAGTCTGCATGTTAGCACCTGGGGACACCTGTCTCCAATTAGCCCAACCATTTCCCTAAGAAACCATACCCCCAAGAAGATGGGCCTCCAGCAGTCTCCCCGGCCCACAGAGACGCGTGGCTGTGTCCACGCTCTCCAGCCAGCAGCAGAGCAGAAACAAGAGAGGGATGGAGGTGGGGACTCTCCAGGAGGGCATCCACGAGGGGCAGGGAGACCCTGCAGGAACACCTCCCCTGCCCCGAACCTTCGCTCTGGACTGAGAACACCTGGTGGCCTTGTGGCTGCCAGGCGTGGAGATGTTTGGCATTCCTCAGTGGCCACGCTGGACCAGAAATGGAAGCCAGCCTACCCAGAGGGCTTCAGAGGGCGCTGGGGCTGCGGGGGTCACCTTTTGGGGGTCTGGCTGGATTTCATGGTCCGGGCCATCTTGATGATTTGCTGAGGATTCCAGACCACAGTGCAGCCTGCTGAGCGGCCTCACCCAGCTGCTCTGCAGGGCCTTCAATAACGTTAGAAAAACAAAACAATCCCCCCTCCCCTCGGCCGCCTGGAGAGTTCCCCCTTAACACGTGTGATTGACTGAAAGTAAATTACTTATTCTCACATCTTCAGCAGGAGATTAGACTTCCAATACGGGGCGAATAGGCCTCCGTCCTAATACAGAGATTCAGGAGGGATGGATTTCTGGAACCACAGGCACACGCTGTAATTCTATTTCGAAAGTGAAGGCATTGATTAATTCTTACCATTGGATTCCTAGGTCCTTCAGCAAACAAACCAGGTGAAATCCTCATGGCTTGGCCATTTGGGTTTTCTGGGTTTTTTAATTCATATATCATGAAAATGAGATTTAATTCACAACCCATAAAATCCACCCCATTTAAAGCGTACAATTCAATGGTTTTTAGTATATTCACGGGGTTGCACAATCATTGCCACGATCTAATTTTAGAACATTTCCATCACCCCAGAGAGAAACCTGTTAGCAGTCATGCCCTGTTCTATCCTCCCCTCGGCCCCTAGCAGCCATTCATCTATTTTCTCTATGTTTTTATCTACCTATTCTGGACATTTCATAGAAAAGGAATCATACAATATTTGTCTTTTCATGACTGGCTTCTTTCATCCAGCTTAATGTTTTCACGGTTCATCCATGTTGTAACATGTATCAGTACTTCATTCCTTTTCATGGCTGAATAATACTCCATTGTGTAGAAGCACTACATTTTATCGATCCACTCCTCAGTTGATGGACATTTGGGTTGGTTGCACTTTTTTAATGATTATAAATAATGCTGCTATTTGTGTATAGGATTATTTTTAAATGATTTTTATTTGGGTCCTTTTCTTTTATCTCTTTTTGGAAAATAAACAAGGCTTAAAACATCCACCAGTGTTTCTTATCTGCTACTCTTAATTCTTCCTCTGTTGTTGTTCAGAGATAATGGGCACCAAGTGCGAGCCCTGAGCTTGGCACCAGGGTGGCCCTCAGTAAACAGGAGCTGGTGTTGATTCTCAGTGGAGGCCTTCCATGAGCCTCGGACATGTGAACAAGGTCACTGGGAATAGACGATTTGAAGTTTCATCCACGCACTGTGATGGGGAGCTATTGTCGTTCTGGAGCCAGGGGATAGACATGATCGCAGAGCCCTGGAATCCTTGAGTGGTCCTTTGAGAAGATCAGCCTAGTTCCCTCTCTTCACGGACAATAAACCTGTTCCAGGGAGGGAGCTCTGGCCTCAAGAGTCGGAAGACCTGAGTGTGCGTTCTGACTTCACAAGCAAGTAACCACAAGATCTTACCCAAGACAAGAGTTTCGATTTTTTCACCTATAAATCGGAGACCCAGTGCACATGTGCACATGTGCGTGCACACACACACGCCAGAAACAATCATGGTGCCTCTATTTCCTTTGTTAATGACTAGTTTCAATATGTGTTCCTACCCCCTGCTTTGGCAAAGAGAAATTATTCATGAATAATCTTAGGGGCCAGATCTTGGGTTACCAGGGAATGTTGGGGTCATATTGAAATGAATGGTCCCCAAGCATGTAGCTTGAGGTGGTAAGTGGAGCCCACCAGCAAGAGGTTGTCAAGTATGAGGTTGTCAGGACTGGCCACCCAGAAAAGCCCTACCCGCCTGGGAGGGAGTTGGAGGGGCCCAGCAAGGGAGCCTCTCAGAACTCCCAAAAGTGCCCACCAAAGCAAGAGGCAGCTGTCAACATCTGCCAAGCGCTGACAGCCTGACGTCTCCAGGCTTCAGGCAAGTCAGAAGCGTCTTAGCCTTCCTCCACTCCTCCCTGCCCCTACAGGCAGGCCCAGTCTAGACAGAGCTAGTTGGGGGAGGAAGAGAGGTGGAGGAGAGAAGCAGCCCCCTCTCCTGTCCACAGACTGTGCTGAACCAGGCCAGCTGGAAAGAGAAGACTGAATGCCCCAGTGACATCAGGTCACAACCACAGAGGACTTGGTCAACTAAGAAGACAGAGGTGATGGGTCTGCCCAAGCTGGCTTCAAGGGCAGAGGGGAGGGCTGCCACCACTGAATCAGGTTCAGGTGGCAGCAGGAAACAAAATGCAGCTGCTTTGATGTTCACACTCTCGAGTCCTGAGTTTTCAGAGCTCTGGTTTCTCCCTGAGGTCTTGTTCTTTCTCAGGTAAAGAACTCCATCCAGGGCTGGGCTCAGAGAGGAAGGACCGGTCCCGAAGACCTGGACACGGGCATTAGATGGACCCAAGGCTGCCTTCGGCATCTGGCTCTAACCATCTGTGTGAGAGAGTTCACTCTGCTTCCTCCTTTGACAAATGGGCACCATCAGATCTGGCGCACGTGGTGTTGTACTCTATGTCTGCATAGACACGTGGATGCAGAGAATGTATTTTGGGAAGGACAAACAACAAACAAAACTGTGGAGACAGGAGCAGGATTCTGTGGCAAGACAGGAGCACCGCTGGAGAAGAGGAAGCCCTTACAGCTCTGTACTTCTGCGCCCTTGCGGTGGGATGTGGATGGATGGGAAGGTGGAGCGCTCCCTGTGGGGCTTGCCCAGTGGTGGGGATACACTTAGCGTGTGCCGGGCCCCATGCCAAGTCCTTTGCATATATCTTGTTCTCTAATCCTTACAAGCACACGATGAGGTAGGTAGTCGTATCATCCTTTATTTTATGCCTGAGGACATGGAGCGTAGAGAGAGTAGAGACCTGAGCAATAGAACCAGGAATAAACCCCACGGTCTGCTTCCAACACCTGCAACCACACACAGAAAGAAGTTTGCAGGTTTTTTAAATTGGTTCCTAGAGCAGTCCAGAGACATAGGATGCACTCAATAAATCTGGTGAGTGAAGGGATAAGGGGATAAATTCCCAACATATTCATCGGAGAAAGTCTGGAAGATTCAGAAACTGTGTAGTAGAAGAAAATTTAAATTATCTATAGTCTCAGGATCCAGAGATAACCACTGTATTTTTGTATTTTTCTTCCAACATTTTTTTCTGAAAATAGTATTTAAAGGGGAGCAGCACTTACATAATTGAATTTACAATGTACACTAAATTTTCTACCCAGCTTCTTTCACTTAAAATGATATCATGAGTATTTTCCCACGTCATTTAAAATTCTTCAAAAGCATTGTGTTAGTGATTGCATGATATTTCACTGCCTTGTTGTATTACAGTTTGCTTAACCATTCCACTGTGGTTGGACCTTTGAGTTCCTTCCAAATAACTCTGCAATAAACATCTTTGTGCATATAAATCTTTGTCCTAGTTTCTGTTTCCTTGGCAGACATTCCTAGAAGAGGAATTATGGGTCAAGCATTAGAAACATTTTTAAGTCTCTAGGTACACACTGCAAAATTATTTTTCAGAAAGGTAATGCCAATTTGCACTCCCAAAAGAATGTGTAACCATCTTAATTCACTCTCACCAAAACTGAGAGTTAATTATTGAATGCATTTTATAGATCGATAGGCAAAAATTAAGATCTTCTCATTTCTATATGCATATTTATTATTAGCAAAGCTAAACACGTTTATGTTCATTGTTCTTCTTCCATGAACTATTTCTGTCCTTATTTTGTTTTCCTATTGTGGTATTGTTTTCTTATTGATTTGTAAGTGCTTTTTCTTTATGAAGGCTACCAATCCTTTGTCAGATTTGTTTCACTGAAATTTGCTTTTGATTGACGGAATCTTTTCTCTTTACCTCTTAACCCTTTTCTCTGATTGCCTGCAAATCAGTTAGAACTACACTTCCAGTGAGATCTTTAAACCTTGTCACTTTACACATTCTGTCCAAGTATAAGCCATCAACAAGAACATGGTGTCAGGAGATAGCCTCATGCATCACTCAAAACTTAGAGAGTGAGGTGCCCAGCTCACTGGGCTGAACCCAGTTTCTACCATCATCACCCGTGTCCGCTTCCTGCCTGCTCGCCTGCCCTGGGGCCGGGCCACACAGCTGACACTGACTGCTCTGACAGGCATGCACTGGAAGTGTCATTTTACCAATCGCCAGCCTCAGATCACAGGACTCTGAGCTCAGCTGCAGGTGTCAGCAGCCAGGACAGAAACCATGACAATGATTAGTGACACAGGGGTGCCCACAGATGTTTCTGTCCCTTACAGTGCTGATCTAACAGGTCACCTCGCAGCTGGTACATCTCTCAGGTCTCACGGTTGCTGCGCTCCGAGGAAGGAGCTAAGGAACTGACGCTTTTGGTTTTCTGAGGCCTGACGCTGCGGGTGAGGCCAGAGAAGGATAACTTCAGAGGCTTTAACCAACAGAGTAAAGATGACGTTGGGGGTGTGGGGGGCAGGCTGCATCACTGCCTAAAAAGACGAAGTTCCAGAGGCCCACGTGTCACACGTTGATTCATTCCTTCATTCATTCAAAACGTGCCTGCCAGATGTGCAAAGGGTCAGAAGTAGGCTTCCCAAAGAACACTTCGCAGGAGTGAATTGTAAAGGACACTTGGGAGCTCAGCGGGAAGGGCATTCCAGAGAGTGGGAACAGTATGTACAAAGGCTCAGAGAAGAAGAGAGAACTGCAAGTTTTATTGTCTCCACAGAATAAATGTGTATGATGCAGCTGAGGGATGCTGTTGACTGGCAGGGTGAACGGCAGCTCCCTAAGCCAGGCATTCGTGACACATCCAATGCACCTGAAAGCCAGCGAGAAACATCCGACAGGAGTCTGGCGAAGTCCTCCCCTTTCCTGAGGTTCTGCTCAGGGCCCCCCTTTTGGCATGCTGCCTTGTCCCCACCCCCTCCTAGGGGCCCACATTCCCTCAGACATTCGCCTTCAGGCCCTTCACAGCGAAAGTGCTGGAATTTTCTGTGTGTTTGATTAACTGGGCTGCAAGCCTGGGAGTCCCTTGCTAAGGCCTGTGTCTTGTTCGTCATAAATCCCCAGGGCTGTCAGAGGCCTGGATTTGTAACAGGGCTGAGGAATCTTGTTGTCCAGTTCCACCAGTTTGCTACTAGAGAAACCAAGGCTCAGAGAAGCTATAGAGTGTGCTCATGGCAAGAGGCGGGGGGCAGGGGTACAACCCATGTCCATAAGTCCACCGCCTGGGGTGTCCCTCATTATCTTCTGCAGGGAGAGGAGTGGGCCAAGTGAGCACAGAGACAGAAGGGCCCCAAAGCCTGGGCGTTGGTGAGCTCTGGGGTAAACACATCCCACATGGGTGGAGCGACCCCTCCAGAAACGGCCCGCCGCTGTCGGCAGGGCTCCTCGGTCATCGGGTGAGGGCGGCGTGGGCCGCAGGAGATGGGTCCCAGGCTGTTTCTGTTAGGAGCAGGCAGCCGCTGCGAATGTGGGGGACGCCAGGGAGAGCCCAGCCGGCAGGGCAGGGCCAGGCCACGCCTTCCCAGGTTCACAGGGACGCTGCAAGTCCCAGAGCCAAAGAGCCAGTCGTGACCCTTCCTTACGGGCTCACTTTCAAGTCCTCCTCAGAGCCAAGATGTTTTACCTCCAAACTTCATCAGCGATTCAGTGAGAGACAAGTCTGCGGGTGAGGACTGGGAGAGCAGGATCCCGGAGCCTGGAACGCCAGGCCACGCAGGGGACCCATTTCCTGGCACACTGAGACCACAGCGTGACCCTCTGGACTCCTGGAGCCTCTGTGCTCAGGGCCGGCTTTCAATGGAAGTCCTTACAAAGCCTTTACCATCAGCCAGTTTTCTTTTCATTGACAAATCTGTAAGTCGCATCGGTTTCCATTCACAAGGGCTGAACTGCACAGGAGGCGACAGCTTGGACGGTAATCGTGGGCTTTTCTGCCCACGACTGGCGTCTCCTCTTGAGTTTTTTTCTCCTACTCTAGGAAATTTTAGGATCCCATCTTGATGCTCAGTGTTCTGAAAAGTCATGTTTCCTTGTCTGAGCTTGGGGGGGGGGTGGGTATGTGTGTGGTATGGGATGTTTGTGAATATGTGTGGTGTATGTGTGTTGTGGGGGGTGTGCCTGTAATGTGTGCTGCATCCTGTGATATGTGTGCTGTGGTGTATGTGTGACATGGAGGTGTGTGTGTAAGTATGGTGTATGATGTGTGGTGCATGTTGTATGTGTGTGCAGTGCTTGTGCTGTGTATGTGTGTAGTGCATGGGTGGTGTGTATAATGTGTGTGTGTGTGTGTGTGTGTGTGTGTATTCTAGGCACTCAGTGGACCCTCTCAGTCAGGAAACTCACATCTTTCAATTCTAGGAAAATTTCCAGCATTAATTCTTTGAAAACTCCCTGCCCTGTATTTTCCCCCTTCTTTATTTTTGGCGGCCTATTAATAAAATGTTGGACATCCTGGCTGATCCTCTCATTTTCTTATCACGTTTCCCCTATTTTCCAACTCTTTGTATTTTTCTTCCCTTATCATAGAAATGTCATTGATTTATCTTCCAAACTTTCTATTAAACTTTTTAATATTCCTTTTATATTTTCAATTTTCAAGAGCTCCTTCTTCTTCTTTGAATATTCTTTTTTGTAGCCACCTGTTCTTGTTTCATAGCTATAACCTATTTGATTGCTCTGATCATATTAATTTGTTTTGGCTTTTCTCCCTTTCTAGGTTTTCTTTGGTCCAGCCTTCCTAAGAGACGCTTTCCTTAAACACCTGCCGACCCCGGCAGCCCCGTCATGTTTCTGCCACTGCTCTTGGCAGCTCATTGGAAGCTGTGTGTGTGGATGGAGCTTGCTGCAGGAGATTTCACTATAGGTGAAAACATGAGGGACCTGCTTTTTTTATTAGGATCCCCCACATGTCATTCTCTGCCAGTCCCTTCCTAACTGGTCAGTTTCCTTGGGTAGCAGTCCCCAAGTCCTGCTGGGCAGCACACATCCTGGAGGCCAGTTCTCAGGCGCCCCATTGGCAGCAGGGGGAAGGGAGAGCATGGAGTCTCCCTATTCAGCACATAGCCTTGTCCTTGTCCCCTGTTCTTAGTATGGCAGTCCCTCCCCGCTGTGCGGGTGTCCTCGAGGGCAGAGCTGCCTTCATTCCTTTTCCAGAACTGACCTCCAGGACACCGTGGGGGGAGGGCGGGGCTAGCTGCCTGCTGCGTGGAATGTGGGAAGAAATCTTGGGGTCCATCTGCTCTTTATAGACTTGTGAACTGTCCTGCTGCCTACAGCCCCCAACCTTTACCTTCAGAGTTATTCAGTGCCTCCGACATCTGAGCGTTTCTGGGGCTCTGCTGTGGGATAGCTTGCCTCCTGCTGGCTTCCTCCCCCACTCTGCCCATCCCGGCAGGCTGGCGCTGGAGCAGCCCTCCTCTGATAAGGAAGCGCCTGTCTATCCGTCCACTTTCCATCTTCAAAAGATCTGTGGCTCTCTCTCACCTGCTATCGATGCCTCTCTCGTTCTCCTTGTTTAGGAGTTTTTACTTTTTAATGCCTAACTGCACATTTTTGGGATTTTGGAAGGGAAAAAGTTTAAATGAATAAATATGTGTGTATTCAAATCTGCCTTGTTTACCTCTAAGTACTTGATTTAAATCTTCAAATCCCTATGCTTCAGGTTATTACTCAAACTAAAGAGGCCAAAGAAGCCACCGATAATATTTTTCTAGCCATGGAATTCACCAACAATGCTGTGCCCAGAGATGGAGGAAGCCTGGTCTCTTCCTTATTATTTCAGTTGGGAGGCACACGTGTGAAGGGTCCCTTGTGATAACCGACATGTGGTGAGGGCAGAGAGAGCCAGCTAGGCTGGGGTGAGGGGTGGGGAAGACCAGCAGTGTGGCAGGCCCTTCTTCCTACAAGCTCGAGAGCTTCTTCCACACTCCCTCCTGCTCACACGTTGAAACGTGGACACTTAGACCAAGATCAACAAGCAGACTGCTGCAAGAGCTGCATAAAGTCCTGGGCCCTGGGAGTGCTCAATAAATACTTACGGAATAAGGAAACAGGTCGATCTGAATGACCACTCCACAACACATTAGCTGTGGGAAGACAGAGGTGTGTATTTATTTCAAAAGGACAGTGGAAGGACAGATTAACTCTCCGTATGGTGGGTTAGGGGAGGCGACAGAGCCTGCTACTTTCTATAAAGCTCTGCGATATTGCTTGCATGTGTTCACACACTCAAGCACAAATTCTATCTATCCGTCTATCTATCCATCCACCATCTATCCATCATTTATCTATCTTTCTTATAGATACACACACACACACACACAGACGCACACACACACACACAGCCCAAAGCTCCTGCCCTGAGCTTCTGAGTCAGGAGAATTTATAACACAGAGGTCTGCAAATTATAACATGAGAAACCCCTCTGTCTGTGTGGAGTTCACCACAAAGGCGAAGTCGGTAGAAGGAAAGAGAACGCCAAGAAGGACAGGGGTTTGGGACACACGCCAGCCGGGGCCCAGCCCTAGGAGCGGGAAGTGAAATTCCCACCTGGGGAGTTCTTAGCACACACCAGCCTGAGGAGGTAGGGGACCCTGGGGTTGGGGAGGGGGCAGCACAGGAGACAATGTCCTGCCGTCTTGGAAAAACCAACAGGTTGCTCCGAACAAAGCGAGAGGTGCCAGTGGGGAGATAGATTTGCAGGGGAGCATGTGCTCCAAAGGGATAACTCGGATCTTTTCAGTAGGAATCGGAGCGACAAAGAGAGGAGAGCATGGAGTCTTCTGATAGAGGAAGAGGCAGCGGGGGACTCCCAGGCCGCCGGGTGCCAAGAATGGAGAGTGCATGAAATCCTGCTGTGACAAAGGGGCGGCTTAATAGCCAGCTGCTATCAATGGCAGCAGAGAGCGTGTCCCCCATGCCACCAGGACAGGAGAATGGGAGGAGTGAGGTTCAGGATGGCCAAGGGAAAAGCAAGTGGGATTCACTCCTCCTGTCTCCCCCCAGCCTAATATGAAGAGAGACTCTGGTCAATCCAAAAAGAGAATGGAGGGAAAAAGGGGGTCCCCCTTAGCAGTGCAGTGTAGCTTTTCTCACATTACCTTCCTCACCAGGAGACGACAGGCACTGTTGCAGAGATGAGGTCCAGAGAGGCTGAGCGCCTTGCAGAAGGTTGCACAGCAAATCAGCAGGAAAATTAGGGCCAGAATCCAGGTCTCCTCATTCTGAATCCAGCATCCATTCTCCCAGAATCTCTGCTCCTCCTTTTGTCTAGCAATGATGCCCAGCGTTAGGAGATCTTACAGTTCCTATGACACCCAGTACCCTGGTCAAATCCTATCCCAGGGCCATGATAACCCAGACATAGCCCCGTGTTCAGTGGGACAGGGCACAGGCTTTAATGGTGGAACACGTCCCACCCCCCCCTCCCCTCCCCTCCCCAGGCCCTCTCTTCCACCTCACTCCCGTGTATCTCCCTTGTGGCGCTTGTCTAAGTCAGAAGATACTATGCTGACGTGTTGGTATGTCCCTGGTTTGCTGTCTCTCTCCCCGATGAGAATATAGGGGCAGGGACTTCATCTGCTTATTCCCTGTGGTTTTCCCAGTGCTACAGCCTGGATGGAGCATACACACTAGGGACTCAGTAAATATCGGTTGGATGAATGAACGCATGAAAACTGAGCTCTGAATGCCAGCTCCACCATGTATTAGCCGTGTGGCCTTGGCTAAGTGACTTAACCTCTCTGAGTCTCAGATTCCTTAGCTGTAAAATGGGGAGAGTGAGAGCCACTTTGCAGGTAAGTCCTGAGAATTTGTTCTCATGGGAACAGCATATTTGGCACATACTATGCATAAACGCACCAGGTGGTGGCTATTATTATCATTGTTGGTGCCTACACTGTGGTCCAACGTGGTCTTAAAAATGAAGTATATCGTATTATCAGTTTTTAGAAGGATGTCAGCGGGCTGGAATGTGGGCTTTCATCCCCACCCTACCAGGAGCCCACCTCGGAAGCTGCTCTAAATCCATCCTCCCCACTCCCTTGACACACGTGCAATATCATATGTGGCCGTCCCCTGCCCTGGGTGCATAGGTGCCCCCTATAGCCCCTGCCTCAAACGCAGCCTGATCCACCTGTGCCTGCTCCCCTCACCAGGCCAGGAGCCTTCCAAGCCTCAGTTTCCCACGCTGCAAGGGAGGGGAGTGTGAGAGACTCTAAAGGACTCCTCTCTGGGTAGTGAGGGAGGGAGATCCTGGGGTGCAGGCAGAGGGTAGCGGGCAGGGTAATGGTGGGTGTCTGGTCCATGTCCAGCAGGGCTGCAAAGAGAGGCGGTGGGGAGAGGGGAGCTGTTCCTACAGTACGATTTAAATGGCCTGGGAGAGTCCCTCTACTCTGAGATGAGACCCAACAGGAAGGCTTTTTGTGTTAGGAAATCTCAATATTCAAATAATAGCATTAATTTAAGACAGCCTCTAGGAAATTCTACAGCATTTAACAACTCCTTCCATTCACTGATTCATTCATTCATGAGTATTTATTGAGCATCTGCTATGTGCTGGGCGCTGTTCCACCCCTAACAGGGTGATGTCCCCCGACCGGTGAAGGGCTTTGTATTAGGAGCAGAGCAGAGAGCGATCCACAGCATCTCCACCCTCCAGAAACTTCTCCAGAGATCCTCCTGGGAGAGCACAAACATTGTTTAAGCTGAGATCCAGGAGACCTGAATCTAAAATCATGTCTACAGCCTAAAACTACAGGACGAAAACAGGGCCTGCCACATGCATGTGGGAAAAAGCAAAATGTCAAATGGAAAGGAAATAATGTTGAGACCATATTTGGAACTTTCTAGATAATCCTTGGCAGCATTCTGTGGCAGCATTCTGTAGCAGCATTCCTAGGGGGCTTGCCCTAAAGAAAACTGCGTCCTGAGTATTGTTTCCCAAAAGTGATGAGATATTTTGGAGCCCAGAAAGCCCTTGGTTTGAGTCCCACTCTTGGTATACTACCTACCAAGTCCTGTGTGACCTTGGTTTAGCCAGTTGGCCTCTCTGAGCTTCAGCTTCCTCATATGTAAAATGAAGAACGTAATTCCTACCTTACAGTGTTGTTAATAGGATAAAATGAAATAACGTATATAAAGTGCTTAATACAATGGCTGGGACACAGTAAGGGCGAAAAAAATACTGTATTGCTGGATTCCTATTGCTGAATAATAAGTGAGCCCCAGATCCTCAGTCTAAAGTGACAACCATTTTAATTTGCTCGTGAGTGTATGAGTCACAAGTTTGAGAAGGGCTTGGCCTGCCCTCGGCCTGTCCAGCACAGCGGCCTCAGCTCAGTCGGACTCTCTAAGTGGCCTCTGGCTCCCCGAGACCGAATGCCTCCAGAGTACCAGGAGGCAGCTGCCGGCCTTGTCTTACCTGCCCTTGAAAGTCAATCACATCACTTCCCAAAGGGCGTGGGTCCAAGCTGCCACGAACCAGCCCAGAGGGCAGAGGAGGGGATGCAGGCCCGCTTCTCAGGGAACGTGTCAAGGAATTTGGGGGCCATGTCGAAAATGGCCACAACTATGATTATTCTCACCTGCAAGAGCCAATGAGTGACACCCCCCACCGTGTGTGTCACACCTGTGAGTAAATGTGGGGCTCAAGGGAGATCTTCGAGTGAACCATTATTATTTCTTATACAGCCCTTGTTTCCCACCGTTTAAAACACGAGTGCGCTAACAGAACATCTGAGATGCTGCAAGGAGACGACTGCCCTGAGAACAGAGTCTGTTCCTCACTGTTGCCAAGAGGAAGAGGCATGCCAGGCCCCGGGGGCAACACGGGGAAGCAGCGGGGCCAGTCAGGAGGCAGCGGGAGCAGGAGGAACTTTGGGCAAGTGCCTTTACAGTGGTTTCCAGGGCAAGGAACAGGCGAGGCAGGGTCAGGCCATTTAGGACTGACCATTCTGAATAATCGCAGTGGGCTCTGGGGTGTTGGGTGCGTCCCTAGTTGTCTGGGACCCGCCCCTAGGGTGACCAGTGTTGACAAATAGTGGCCCCCAGACATATTGTTTATTATCTCCAGTAATTGGCTAACCCTGGGAGGGGTAGTCCTGTAAAGGTCAGCAAGGCCCTGAGATGTCAAAGCATCAGAATGCAGAAAATAAAAGCCACAGTCAATATATGCAGCCAGGCTACACTTGGTTCCATTGCTTGGCAGACTCTGGTCCAGGCTGCCCTGCCCTGGTCTGGCATGCCCTCCTCCATATCCCTCCAAGGCATCACACGCTCCTCCAAGGAGGCACTGCTCCCCGGCCCTTCTCAAAAGTGCGGCCCTGGCCTGTCCCGGTCCAGCCTGCTCAGCGCAGGTCTGCAGGCGCCCACCGGCAGAGCAGGACGTTTCTGCGAAGGCAGCCTCTTGGGTCCCTGCCGCCCCCTGCCGCAGCTGCAGTCATAACAAAGATAAGAACAGGAGGGAAGCCTGTCTCCTCAGCAGCCCAAAGCCGTTTGACAAGAAGCTTTCTAAACATCATCTCATGTGGCCGACACTTCAAAATCCCCATCCTTCACCCGTATCATTCTGGCCCTTGATCCAGTTTTAAATGAGCCTTTTGGTGCCAGGAACTAGTTAGACATCTGGTTCCACTTGACTTTGCAGGGGGGTTGTTAAGCGTGAGAGTGCTGCTACCTCAACTAAAACCAAACCCTCTATTCAGAAACACACGTCAAGTCAGATTCCATGCAGCTGCATTTCAAAACACTAGGGAGAGACCAGACCATGGAGATGACAGAGATAACCACCAACAGAAAGCCCCTTCACGGAGCCTAGCCTGGCCCCAGGCCTGACAGTGGTGGGCACAGCAGCTCTGCCCTCAAGCCCTGCCAACCCACCCACTGTGCCAGGAGGTGCCCAGGCCAGAAGCCTTGGAGACAGCCAGACCCCGTCCTCTGTCCCATCGTCCTCCTCTTCCCCCAGCCAACAGTCATTACCTCCTCTCGGTTCTCCCATGTACAGGTCCCTCAGATCCCTCAGATCCACCTCACTTTCTCCACGCCCACCACCTCCAGCCTAGTCCAAGCTACTGTTGTCTCCCCCGGGTTCGCAGAGCCCTCCTACTGGCTTCCCTGAGCTCACTCTTGCCCCTTCTAATAAGCTCCTAACACAACAGCTGGGGAGAGAGCTTTTCTGAAAAATGGATCTGATTTGAACTTTTCTAAAACGTAGATCTCCAAAACACAGATCTAATCAACACCATCAAATGGCCTTAGGATGCAGACCAAAATCATGAACGATGCCTGCAGGACCCACAGGTCCTGGCTCTACCCACCGCTCCAGCACCATCATACATGACGCCCCCTCTCCCTCTGAGCTCCAGCCCCTGGGCCTTTGTGCATGCTGTGCATCTGCCCCTGCCCTCAAGCTGCACCTTGACTAGCTAGTGTCACTCATCCTCCAGGTCTCGACTCAGTCCCTGCAGCTTCATCCTTTTCATCTCAGCTCAAGTCTCATCCCTGCAGGGACGACCCTCCCTGCCCCCACTCACCCACAAAACAGAGTCCTTCCTTGCAAGCTCTGGTGGAGCTGTGGCCTTCCCGCTAGCTCCTACCTCCCACACTTATTTTCTGGGTGATGACGTGTTTAATGCTCATCTTCCCTACTAGACTGAAAGCTCCATAAAAGCAAGAGCGTTTCTGCCTTATTCACTGCCTAATGTAGTATCTGGCACACACTAGACTTTTGACTTGTTAAATGAAAATAACAAAAATGATAATGAATGAATGAGCATTTGTTATGGGTGACCATAGAGTAAACTGTGGCTACCCACTGGCACCTGCTCACCCCCCATTCCGGCTCAGTGATAGATGGGTGTGGTCACAGGATGTTCATTTTATCTAATATGCAGCCTCTGGTGATTTGACTGTCTGGGGACAGTGATATGGATCTTGTGCCTTGGGTAGGGTCAGGGTGCTCCCTTTTTTGTTTTCCGTGATATTCCCAGAGCTTCAGTGTGGGAGGAAAAAGACCATAGCAATATGAAGGTATGAAAATAAAGAAACAAAGGAAGAAACAAAGAAAGAGAGAAAAAAACAAACCGAAAGCTACAATTACACAGTGTTTAGAAAAAAATGAGAGGATAATCTGTATCAAAGCAGGTGGGATGCAGACACAGTTGTTCTCAAAGGTCAATGCATAGCATTTGAAAAATAAAGAACAGAGTGGTCACTTCAAGAAATTGGAAAAAGAACAAAATCTATCCTTAAGGATAGCAGGAAGGAAGAAATACTATAAGAAGAGAAGGGGGGATTTAATGTATTAAGAAACAGAAATCTGCCAATGAGACCACCTGCGCCTGCCACCGTGGACAGAAGCCAACCATGAAATTTTCTAGGTGAGTAGGTGACCTTCCTGGGCAACTTTCCAGATGCCCACCCTACTTCTTCCTCAGTCATCCTTCCACTTTCAATTTTCCAGTGTCCTCTGGGTCTTCCATTTCTTTAGATCTTCTCTCAAGAAGGGGTCTAATAACCATTCATTGTATGGAATAAGTGCCTGGTGATGTTTCACAATGTTACCTGGAAGAAAAGGACATTTTAAGGTGAGGCAAACTAGAGATATATTTTTTTTCAATTATTTTATTGAGGTCATATTGGTTTATAACATTGTGCAATTTCAGGTGTACATTACTATTCATCAGTTTCTGTATAGACTGCACTGTGCTTACTGCCAATAATCTAGTTTTTATCCATCACCATGCATATGTGTCCCTTTACCCCTTTCACCAATCTCCCTACCCCCTTCCCCTCTGGTAACCACTAATCTGTTCTCTTTATCCACATGTTTGTTTATCTTACGCATATAAGTGAAATCATACAGTGTGTATTTCTCTGTCTGGTTTATTTCACTTAACATAATACCCTCAAGGTCCATACATGTTGTTGTAAATGGGATGATTTTGTCTTTTTTTATAGCCAAGTAGTATTCCATTGTATATATACATACATACCACACCTTCTTTATCCATTCATCAGTTGATGGGCACCTAGGTTGCTTCCATGTCTTGGCTATTGTGAATAATGCTGCAGTGAACATAGGGGTGCATAGATCTCTTTGAATTGTTGATTTCATGTTCTTTGATAAATATCCAGTAGTGGGATAGCTGAGTCATGTGGCATTTCTATTTTTAAGTTTTTGAGAAATCTCCATACTGTTTTCCATAATGACTACACCAGTTTGCATTCCACCCAGCAGTATATGAGAGTTCCCTTTGCTCCACATCCTCTTCAACATTTGCTGTTTTTTGTCTTGGTAATTATAGCCATTCTGACAGGTGTAGAGTGATATCTCAGTGTAGTTTTAATTTGCATTTCCCTAATAATTAGTGATGTTGAATTGGGGAAATGTCTTTTCATATCCCCTGTCCATTTTTGGATCCCACTGTTTGGTATTCTGTTGTTGAGTTGTGTGAGTTCTTTATGTATTTTGAAAATTAACCCCTTGTTGGATACATGATTTGCAAATATTTTCTCCCAGTTGGTGGGTTGTCTTTTTGTTTTGTTCACGGTTTCCTTTGTCTTTGCAGAAGCTTTTTAATCTCATGTAGTCCCATTTGTTTATTTTGTTTGTTTGTTTCCCTTGCCTGAGTAGATATGTATTCAAAAAGATGCTGCTAAGACCAATGTCAAAGAGTGTACTACCTATATTTTCTCCTAGGAGTTTTACGGTTTCAAGTCCTACATTCAAGTCTTTAATCCATTGTGAGTTAATTTCTGTGTATGGTATAAGATAATGGTCTACTTTCATTCTTTTGCCTGTGGCTGTCCAGTTTTCCCAGTACCATTTATTGAAGAGACTTTCCTTTCTCCATTGCATGTTCTTGGCTCCTTTGTCAAAGATTAGCTGCACATAGATGTGTGGTTTTATTTCTGAGGTTTCAATTCTGTTCCGTTGATCTTTGTGTCTGTTTTTGTGCCAGTACCATGCTGTTTTGATTAATATAGCTTTGAAGTCAGGGATTGTGATGCCTCCAGCTTTGTTCTTTTTTCTCAGGACTGCTTTGGCTATCCGAGGTCTTTTGTTGCTCCCTATAAATTTAGGATACTTTGTTCTATTTTTGTGAAGAATGTCATTGGGATTCTGATTGGTATTTTATTGAATCTGTAGATTGTCTTAGGAAATGTGGACATTTTAACTATGTTTATTCTTCCAATAGATGAGCATGGAATATCTTTTCCTTTCTTTATGCCTTCTTCAATTTCTTTCAATAACATCTTACAGTATTCAGTGTATAGCTATTTCACCTCCTCGGCTAAATTTATTCCTAGACATTTTATTCCTTTTGTTGTGACTGTAAATGGAATTGTATTCTTGAGATCTTTCTGCCAGTTATTAGTGAATAGGAATGCTACTGATTTTTGTACATGGATTTCATACCCTGCAACTTTGCTGTAGTCGTTGATTATTTCTAATAGTTTTCTGGCAGATTCTTTAGTGTTTCTTATATATAGACTCATGCTGCCCAAAACAGTGAGAGTTTCACTTATTCCTTTCCATTTGGATACATTTTATTTCTTTTTCTTGCTTAATTGCCCTGGCTAAAACCTCCACTATTATGTTGAATAGTAGTGAGAGTGGGCACCCTTGTCTTGTTCCTGTTCTCAGATGGATGGCTTTCAGCTTTTCACCATTAAGTATGATGTTGGCTGTAGGTTTGTCATATATTGCCTTTGTTATGTTGAGGTACTTTCCTTCTATACACATTTTATTGAGAGTTTTTCTCATAAATGGATGTTGGATCTTGTCAAATACTTTCTCTGCATCTACTGAGATGATCATGTGATTTTTATTCCTCCTTTTGTTAATGTGATGTATCACATTGATTGATTTGTGGATGTTGAACCATCCCTGCACCCCTTGTATAAATTCTAGTTGATCAAGGTGTATGATCCTTTTAATGTATTTCTGTATTCAATTTGCCAATATTTTGTTCAGGATTTTTCATCTTTGTTCATCAGTAATATTGGCCCGTAATTTTCCTTCTTTGTGTTTTCCTTCTCTGGTTTTCATATCAGGGTGATGTTGGCCTCATAGAATGAATAAAGAGGCATTCTGCCTTCTTAAGTTTTTTTGGAATAGTTTGAGAAGGATAGGTATTAAATCTTCTTTGAATATTTGGCAAAATTCTCCAGAGAAGTCATCTGGTTCTGGACTTTTGTTTTTTGGGAGATTTTTGATTACTGTTTCAATCTCTTTACTTGTGATTGGTCTATTCAGATTCTCTATTTCTTCTTGATTCAGTTTTGGGTAGTTTAATGAGTCTAAGAATTTATCCATTTCCCTCAGGTTGTCCAATTTGTTGGTGTATAGTTTTTCATAATGTTCTCTTATAATCCTTTGCATTTCTGTGGTGTCTGTTGTAATTTCTCCTCTTTCATTTCTGATTTTATTTATTTGAGTCTTCTCTCTTTTTTTCTTAGTGAGTCTGGCTAAGAGTTTGTCAGTTTTGTTTATCTTCTCAAAGAACCAGCTCTTAGCCTCACTGATCCTTTCTATTTTTTTTTTTTTTTTAGTCTCTATTTCATTTATTTCTGCTCTAATTTTTATTATTTTCTTCCTTCTGCTGACTTTGGGCTTTGTTTGTAGGTTTTTTTTTCTAGTTCTGTTAGGTGTAGTTTAAGATTACTTATTTGATATTTTTCTTATTTGTTGAGGTGGGCCTGTATTGCTGTAAATTTCCCTCTTAGAACCACTTTTGTTGCACCCCATAAGAGTTGGTATGTTGTATTTTCATTTTAATTTGTCTCCAGATATTTTTTGATTTCTCCTTTGATTTCTTCATGGGTCCAATAGTTGTTCAGCAGCATGTTATTTAGTCTCCACATATTGTGGCTTTCCTATTTTTTTTCTTTTCTATTTTTTTGGTGAGGAAGATTGGCCCTGAGCTAACATGTGTGCCAATCTTCCTCTATTTTGTATACGAGACACTACCACAGAATGGTTTGATGAGTGGTGTCTAGGTCCATGCCCAGGATCTGAACCTGTGAACCCTGGGTCACTGAAGCAGAGCATGTGAACTTAACCACATGGCACTGGGCCAGCCCCCCACCCCCAGCTTTTTTCTTGTAGTTTATTTCTTGTTCACAGCATTGTGGTTGGAAAAGATGCTTAATATGATTTCAATCTTCTTCAATTTGTTGTGGCTTGCCTTGTTTCCCAACATATGGTCTATCTTTGAGAATGTTCCATGTGCGCTTGAGAAGAAAGTGCATTCTGCTGTTTTTGGATGGAATCTTCTATATATATCTATTAGGTCCATCAGGTGTAGTGTTTCATTTAAGGCCACTGTATCCTTCTTGACTTTCTCTCTGTATGATCTATCCATTGACGTAAGTGGGGTGTTGACATCCCCTACTATTATTGTGTTGCTGTCCATTTCTCCCTTTAGGTCTGTTAGTAGTTGCTTTGTATATTTTGGTGCTCCTATATTAGGTGCATATGTATCCATAAGTGTTATTTCCTCTTGGTAGAATATCCCTTTTATCATTCTATACTGCCCCTCTTGTCTCTCATTGCCTTTTTTATCTTGAAGTCTTCTTTGTCTGGTATAAGTATGGCAACACCTGCTTTCTTTTGCTTGCCATTTGCTTGGAGTATCATCTTCAATCCCTTCACTCTGAGCCTGTGTTTGTTTTTAGAGCTCAGATATGTTTCCTGGAGGCAGCATACTGTTGGGTCTTGTTTTTTAATCCATCCAGCCACTCTGTATGTTTTGATTGGAGAATTCAATCCATTTACATGTACAGTGATTATTGATACATGAGGGCTTAATACTGCCTTTTTATCTCTTGTTTTCTGTTTCTTCTATGTTTACATTGTTTCTCTTCCCTTGTATTTCTGACTGCCATTTCAGTTTGGTGGTTTTCTGTGATGATTTTCTCAGTTTTCTCTTTATTTACAATTTGTGTCTCTGCTATGATTTTTTGTTTAGCAGTTACCATGAGGATTGTGTAAAAGATCTCATGGATGAGATAGTCCATTTTCTGATAGCCTTTTATCACCATTAGTCTAAGCAGGTTCCACCCCATTCCTCTTCCCCTTCTGAGTTATTGTTGTCACAAATTACTCTTTTTTGTCGTGAGTTTGTGACTAAATTGAAGTGTTTTTGGTTATTTGTTATGCTTCCCTTCCCTTTATCCTTTATGTTACAATTAAGTGTTTGCTAACCTGTTCTGATAGAGAGCTGCAATTTTCTGATTTCTTCTGTCTATTTCTCTCCTTGCTCAAAGCTTTGTAAACCTTTGCCTTTTTGTTTCACGTAGGAGGGCTTCCTTCATCATTTCTTGTAAGGGAGGTCTAGGGGCAATGAGCTCCCTCAGCTTTTGTTTACCTGGGAAAGCTTTTATTTCTCCATCATACCTACAAGGTAGTTTCACTGGATAGAGTATTTTCAGCTGAAAGTTTTTGTCCTTCAGTATTTTGAATATATCTTTCCATTCTCTCCTAGTCTTGGTTTCTGCCAAGAAATCCACTGAAAACCTGATAGTAGTTCCTTTGGAGATTATTCTCTTATGCCTTGCTGCCCTTAATAATTTTTCTTTGTCATCGACTTGCACCAGTTTTAATATTATATGCCTTGGAGAAGGCTTTTTTGCATTGATGTAATTAGGAGTTCTATTGACTTCATGTACTTGTAAGTCCAGTTCCTTCCTCAGGTTCAGGAAGTTCTCAGCTATCATTTCTTTAAACAAGCTCTCTGCTCCTTTTTCCATCTCTTCTCCCTCTTGAATACCTATAATACTTACGTTGCTTTTCCTAATTAAGTCAGATATATCTCAAAGAATTTCATTTTTAAAAAAATCTTAGTTCTCTTTCCTCTTCCACCTGAAGCATTTCTATATTTCTGTCCTCAAATTCACTAATTCTGTCCTCCATAACATCAGCTCTATTTTTTATGGTTTCTAGATTATTTTTTATCTCACTAATTGTGTTCTTTGCATCTAGAATTCCTATTCGGTTTTTTTTTTTAGAGTTTCAATCTCTTTGGTGAAACATTCCTTCTGCTCATTAATTTTATTCCTGAGCTCATTGAACTATCTTTCTGAGTCTTCTTGTAACTCACTGAGTTTCTTTATGACAATAATTTTGAATTCTCTGTCATTTAGTAAATTTCTGTGACTTCAGGATTGATTTCTGGAGACTTGTCATTTTTCTTCTGCTCTAAAGTATTACTATAGATCTTCATGGTGTTTCATGAAGTGATCCTTTGCCTGAGCATTTGTAGTAGTCTCAGGTTGCAGATTCCACCTGCCACTGCAGGGGAAGAGCAGGAGTGGTGTTTTCTGACCCCGCCCCATCTACGGGAAGTTGTGCAGGTAGGGCTACTCTGCGTTTGTACAGGCTGGCCACCATGGCTCTGCAGATTGCACTCATGTGGGTAGGGCCTCTCTGCTGGCTGTGCAGGTCAGGCACCAGAGGCAGGCCCTCTGTGCTTGGCAGGGGACCAGCAGAGCTGCTGCACACTAGGCAGGAGGGGAGCCTATGCAGGGGCTGAGCTGCCATTCAGTGGAACCCATGGGCTGCTATGCTCCACTTGCAGGGGCACCTGCTGAGTGAGTGGGATGCCTTATCTCTTGTGCTGCCCTAGGGGCATGGGGTACCCACGCGGGTGCAGAGCTGCCACTTGGCAGGTCCCAGGGGCTGCTGTGCTCTGCAGATTGGAGTGCCTTCTGAGCAGGCAGAGCACGTTCCTGCCTACACAGTGCTCAACAGGTGGGCGCCCTTGCAGGGACTGAGCCACCACCACTTGGTATAGAGCATTCCCTCTGGTGGGGCTACCCCAGCAGGGTGGGTTCTCCTGTGGGCCAGGCCACAACTCCAAAAACATTCATGCAGGCTGGGCTCTCCCTGCCTCCTCTTACAGTCATGCTGGCCACCCACGACCTGACTCACTGCTGCTGGGGAAGGGGAGGAGCACACTCACCTAGTTCCACTGCCTCCTGGGGATCCAGTCCACCCACCTTCAGATGCACAGCTGCATGGATCTCTCAGATGTCCTGTTGTGCTGTGCAGGGAATCTTCTGCTAATTAATGAAGGTCTGGCTGTAATTTAGAAGGGAGAGACTAAGGGAAGAACTCACTCCACCATGATGCTGATGTCCCTCTGAGATATAACTTAAGATAAAAGATAAACCTCCAAGGAGCCCAGATCAGTGAGAGCACAATCCATGTGTTGTAAGTTGTTGGGCTTTTCCCCAGTGAGTAAAGGAAATAGAAAATGGGTAGTTGAGTGAGGTCTGTAAAGCAAAAAGGAAAACAAAGCCAACATTTATTAAGCCACTGTTATGTCAAGTACAGTGTTAGGAATGTTACATATATTTAAATTAATCTGCACACTAACCCCAGGAGCAAGGTACAACTATTACCATTTTGCAAATGAGGGAAATGATTTTCGCCAATGTCAGGCAACTGGTCCAGGGTCACACAGCTCTGAGTGGCAAAGCTGGGATTTGAGCCTTTGGGGAAAGCTTTGTTCTTTCCTTGCGTCCTCACTGCAGATACCAAGGATCCAGCTGAAACCAGGAACTGGACTGGCCCACTTGGAATAGAATTGAAAGACAGTCTAGGGAAGGAAACCAAAGCAGGAAAAGATGGAGTGGGTGGCAGGGATGGGGTCCAGCACCCAGGGTCTCAGAGTAGATTTCATCCCCAGAGTCGACCCCAAATAAAACACATTTTGTTGATTCTAAGACAAATTCTTTTTTCACAGTATCGCATCTCTAAAGTCAGGATGCATCTTGGAGTTGATGTCAACCAGGCAGCAGTCACTGCAGAGTTGTCACTGGCTGAACGTGAGCACCCGTGGTCGTAGGTGTTCAAGCTGCCTTACTTCAGTTGTGCTGTGAGTGCTAATGGTGCCTACATGTGGAGTTTAATTGTTTATAATGTCCTCCTAAAATTACGCTATGGTTCAACATTGAAAAAAAACTTCACGGGAACACAGAAAGGCATGGAAACAGGGCTTAGGTAAAATTTTGATACCAATGAAGCAAACATTAGTATTTGAGCAATGACTGAAATGTTATGTTCTCTTGAAAAACAAAGGTGCATGGGTGCTTGGTGAACCCATTCAGGAGCTCAACATACCAGTCCTGGACTACCCACTCTGGGCTTTTTTTAATGTCAAGAAATAAGTCCCTAATTTGTGCAAGCCCCAGTAACTGGTCTCTCTTGTTGCCAGCACCAAATACTCTCACCGGCTGGCAAGCTGCTCAGAACCAGGCTGCAATGCAGTGAGCTGTGGGTCACATGCAGCCTGGCACACTGGGGGTCATCTGGAGAGTTGGCCTGCACAGTGATGATGATGCTGCTGCTGATTAAAACCATGGCCAATATTTGAAACCTAAGAGATTTGAAGTAAAAACCTGACTCTCCAGCTTCATTTGAAAAATCAGACATGCCAACCTTGGGCCATCATTCCCACAGTCTGAGTAGGGGGAACAGGAGGTGTCCTCCCCAGGCAGGGCGGGTGCCCTCCAGCATGTCTGGTCTTTTCCCTGTAAGCCTCTTTCCCCACAGATATCTTTGCTGCAAGCATTTTTGCTGCAAACATTTTCACCACATAACTAATCGGCCATAAGGTAATTTTGTTATAAAAGATAAAATAACTGGTTGACAGTTTGGTCTAATTTCTCCATTGATGCAGTACTCCCATTTTTATATTATATAGATCTTAGCTCCATATACAGTGGCACAGAGTCGAACCCACGTTTCCTATAGAAGTTTGGAACATCTCTCAATGGACAAGTGACAATATGCCAGGAACAAACAATAGTGTAGATGGCTTTCCACAATGCAATACAAAGCTCAGATACAAATATGCATCCTAGTGTCTGGAAACTGACGCCTCTCTTAATGAAGAAAGGAATTTTAGTGAAAAAGAAAAAGTGCAATGAATGTTGAATGAGGAGATGGATCAAGAAGCAAAAAAAAAAAAAAAAATGTATAATACTATAAACGAAAGACTTTGAAGACTAGAGCTTAGGTACAACCCATCCACAAAATAAAATCAATTATTTGTGAAGTTTTGCCATGAATCCACAAACATTTTAAATGTATTCAAATATTTAGTACTTTCAATAGTATTTTTAATTGTATTATTCATTTTTGTGTTACATTGTGTCCTTTTTAATATCCCTGTGTTATTTTCTGTGATTTTATCTTTCATGGCAAAATTGTCTTACGGCCAATTAGTTATGCTGCTAAAATATTTACTGCAAAGATGCTGATGGGAAAGATCTGGAACCACCCTCCAGGTGGCAACAGCCCGGATGAGGCCCCTCACTCCTTAACTCAACCTGCCTGATGCCTATGGGCATTCGAGTTTGTGACCCCAGCCCTGGGTAATCTTTGACATCACTTCTAACTCCAAAAGTCTAGTAAGGAACGTCTAGAAAAGAGTTTTGAGCAAATTGCAAAATAGTTGGATAGACTATGTTTCCATTTTATCACAATAAGTTGCTTTTATTTGTTTCTTACCTGATCGTAACCCCACTAAGATAGATAATTTTCTACCTTCCCCCTGCAGCAAGCCCTCCAGCCTCAAATCCCAGATGCGCTAGGAGATTCCAGGTTTCAGAATTTCTGATTTCCCTGCATTTATCCTGGTCCTTCCTGTACCTGTTCCATGTCTGATGGAATAAAGATCCTGTATAGCAACCCACGTGTGGAGATATTCATGTCACTCACCTTACCCATTTCTAAAAGGCACGATTTCCATTTCCTGTGGCTGCACTAGCCCTCCCCGCCTCCATCCCCGTTCCACCATCTCAGCTCCATTCCTTAACTCCCTAGGCCAGGGTTTCTCAGCCTCAGCACAGGGACATTTGGGGCCAATTGTTGCTAGGTGAGAGCAGGGGAGAGCCGTCCTGTGCATTGTAAGATGTTTAGAGCATCCCTGGCCTCTACCCACTAGAATGCCTATAGCACCTGTCTCCCAGTTGTGACAAAAATGTCTCCAGACATTGCCAAAAGTCCCCTGGGACCAAAACCAGCCCAGCTGAGCACCCCTACCCTAGACCAACTCCTCTCCTCTTCTCGTGAATGTACTCTCCTAAGAGCCACAACACTAGCTTATGACAGTCCTCTTTGATCCTAAGGAAAGAGTCTGGGGAAGGGAGATGTGGTGGACAGAATTCCAGAATGGGCCCCGAGATTCTAGTTGACTGGTGTACATGCCTCGTGTGATCCCCTCCCCTTGAGTGGGACTTGTGAATATAACGAGATACCACTCCTACGATTGTTATATTACATGGCAGAAGAGATATTGCAGATATAAATAAGTTCCCTAAGCAGGTGACTTTGAGATAACCAATAGGGAGATTATCCTGGGTGGCCCTGCCCTAATCAGTTGAGCCTTTAAAAGAGGCAAAGCGATTCCAAATAGGAGAGATTCTCCTGCTGGCCACAAAGGAGCAAACTGCCTCATTGCAGAAAGGGTCACAAGGCAGGGGATGACAGGCAGCCTCTAAGAGCCCCTAGTTGCCAGCCAGGAAGAACATGGGAGTCTCGGTCCTACAACCGCGAGAAACTAAGTTCCACCAACTACAAGCAAGCTTGGAAGAAAACTCCAAGCCTCAAACACACCTCCAGCTGACACCTTGATTCCATCCTGGCAAGACCCTAAGGAAGAATGTAGCCGTGCTGTGCACAGGCCTCTGACCTACAGGAACTGTGAGACAGTCAATTTCTGTTGGTTCAAGCCACTGAGTTTGCGGTAATTTGTTACACAGCAATAGAAAAAGGGTCCAGGGTGTGGGGTGCCCAGGACATATTTGTTAGGAAGAAAGGAAGGAAAGAAGGGAAGAAGGGAGGAAGGAAGGAGGAAAAGAACCCACAGATGAGTGCACAGTCCTGTACCACGTTAGGCCAGTGCTGTTTTGCACGTACGCATTCTGACATTTTTGATTGTCTTGAACACTTAGTCACACCCAGCCCTTGCCAAAATTTCCCGAGGGGGCAAAGGATCCTCAGATAATTAAGCAAGGAAGAGAGAGACTGGTTTATTGATTTACTTTAGGTTGGATTGGTTTATCGCAGATTCTAGAAATACACTATTTCACTTTATTGTGTTATAATCAATGCCCCTCATTTCTTTTTCCTTCTTTGTCGCCTGCCGTTCCCCGACCTCCTCCTCGGTCTGAGTTACGCTGCGATTCCCACTGCGAAAACGATTATTCCCAACCCTGAGTTTGTTAGTGACTTGGGTGTGGTTATGGGTTAGACCATCTAACAGTTACTCCAGTTCTGTTTTCACCTGGCTCCCCAGTCACAGAACCCAGTGAAATACGTGTGATGGACTGTCACGGGATGACGGTCTCCTAGTTATTTCTGGTTACAGAGCCATTGTCACTCATTGTCATTTTCTCCATCTCCTACTCATACTTGACTTTCCAGGGACTCAGTGGTCAACCGAAAGAAATTCAGGCCTCAGTGTCAGAGAGGGTAGTTAGTGGACAAGCCCTACACTCCTGGTTTGGGACTCATTGTAATAAGACTGACCTTCGTAAAGAGGAGAGTGAAGAAACAGCAACAGCTAAGTTGTTTTCTAGCTTCCAGTTTGATAGGAAGGAAGGACGGAAGGAAGAAGGGAGGGAGGGAGGAAAACACCCTTTAAAGTATCAGAGCCCAGACGGCCATGCCTCCAGCGTGGAGCTGAGCCAGCTGGGCTGCCGTCCATTGGCTCCTCTGGGCAGTTGGTGTTCTGGCAACAGGGGTGAGTTCGCAGAGGGGCGTGCCTGTCAGCCCTCGGGCAAGGAGCAGATCACTGGCTAGTAAAGCCACAACCTGCTCAGATCCCAGCTCAGGAGTCGCCTCTTCTAGGAAGCCCTCTGCACCTCCTCCAGCTGACCTCTTCTGTCCACAAAGTCCCTAAGGCTAAGGCTTTGAGATGTAACTGTCAATCAAATCGATGCCTACTCTGTTCATTCACTGGACACATTTTTGTCGAGCACACGTGGAGTGCCAGGCCGTGCACAGTCCAGGGTGTACACTGGTGAACATGGAGACCTCAGCATCCCTGCCCTCATGGAGCTGATGTTCTCATGCAGAGGATGAAGGGAAAAGTCAATAAACAAGCCAATAAGCATAACACATGTAAATTTTGTTAAATACTGAAAGGAAGTAAGCAGGGTGGCTGTGTACCACGGGACTGTCGGAACTTCTCTGGTGCACACCCCATCACACAGCATGAGCCCCACCATGGGTTTGCTGAGGCCTCTCTTCTCATCCACTCCCACCAAGAAAGATTCATTCTAGTGTCCTGGCTCCCAAGATGTGTCAAAGGGAACATCAACGGAGGGCACGCCAGTCTGAACTGACTGCTGCCTCCAGGCTTAGAGATATTGGCTTGCATTTCTCTTCTTATTTAAAACTTATACCCCTAGTTTATTCCGCACAGGAGTGGAGGCAGCATAAGCAAATGTATACAATACAATAATGCAGAAAAAATTTTTAAATAAAGGTTAGGGAAGATATAAATAGAATAGGAAGCTAAGCACAGTGGATAGGTAGAACACACATACACAAATTCATAAAAGAATCTCTAGTGATGAATTTTGAACTAAAACTTCAGCCCTGAGCTTCCAAGCAGCCAAAGAGAAATGAGAAATAAGATTAGTTACAAAATTCACGTCACGTAAGAGAAAATAAATTCACTTTAAGAGAAACGAATATTTCAACGATACTTAAATCTAAAATAAATTTCTGGCATGGTTTTTCTTATATAGGACCCTGAAAGGACAGACATTTGTTATATTTTGTCCTCTCAGTGTAATTAGATCTTTGAAAATAGGACCATGGCTTATGAATAAGAAGAAAGAAAAGGGCAACGGTCCTACCTCTTGCCTCAGCTGAAATTTGGAAGCAGCCGCTCCATCTTATGATCCCTGTTCTGACGATGAACATGAGGCTAAGGTCTTTGGTCTCCAGCCCATATTCCTCACTCCCGGCCCCTCTTGGCACACAGCCTTGCTGTATTTGTGTCCTCAAGAACAGAAGCTCCCTGAGGATGAGAATTTTGTCTAGTTTTCTTCACTGCTATTACCCCTACTCTCAGGATAATAGTAGTACAACACATAGTAGGTGCTTGGCAAGTATTTGTTGAATGAATGAATGACAACATGCATAAACCTGTCTACTGCCTACAGGACTTAAGAAGTAGAGCTCCTGTTGAAGAGTTCTACCTCCCGCCCATTTTTGCACACATGCCCCTAGTGCTTTGCGCAGAGCAGGCGCTCTTAGATTCCGAGGTCCCCTTCACAATGGCTTGTACGGTCTCACCAGCCAGACTTCTCACCGTACGTCTCCACGCCGTGTCTTGTGAGACCTCCACATGTTGTAGAAAGGACTGGACTATCACACATAGGATTAGGGTGAGTGAATTGAGAGACAGAGATGTTAAGTGACTTCTTTAAAGTGACACTCCTAGTAGCAAGGCCATGCTTGGCATCTAGCCCCTCGATGTGTAGTCCAATGCTTTCATTTTCTCCAAAACTGTGCTCCAGTACATCTTGAACTCCCTACATCACCTGCACATATTTAAGCACATAGTAGGTACCCAAAAAAAATCTTGAAACTGCTTGAATTCCTACCCTTTCTTAATGCTCTATTCACACCTCTGTATATGAGTCATGATACTTGACCAAGTCGGAATCCTCCTTAACCATAACGATCCCTTAACCGAAGACGGTCAGTGGAGCAGAAAGGCCTGAACTTTGTGGCTCTCGATTCTCAGAGGTTAGATGACCTCTAGCCGACACAAGAAGTTGTATGTTCTCCACAACCTCTCTTCCTTTCTTCTGTTCTTTTAGAAAAGCCTATTCGATGAAGTAATTCTACAAAGAGCCCTTCAGAAGAGCTGCCATTCGATGCCTCAACCCAACCATCCTTAGGCCACAGCATGGTTCTCTGGCCCCATGGGGAATGTGAAATACAGCCATGATGAGGAATAATAGCAAGCAATGAGGAAGCCCACAGTGTCCGGCAGCCTCCAGAAAATACGGTCCTCTTACAATCCAATGAAAGAATGCCAAAAAAAATGACAACATGGCCCCTCATCCATTCTACAAACAAATATTAATATCCCAGTGCCAGACTGTTCTAGGCACTTGGACAATTACCATATAATACAGTAAGTACAGACATAGACATTAACATGGTATTACTGGCTAACTGAGGACGGTAACCTCCACCAGCTTGGGGTGGGCATGAAGGGTCAGAGAAGCCTTTATGAGGAATCGATACTTTAGATACGGATCCTGTAGTTCAAAGAATGTGTCCCAGTTATCCCTTTCATTGTCTCTCTGCCCTCTTCTCCTAATGCTATGCTTCCCACCATATTGGCTTTATTCTCAAACGTGGTGGATAAAGACCACCATCAATCCAGGCCTAAATAGCACTTAGAAGGTGAACTCTCTCCTCATATCCATTTAAATTCCCAAAAAGCATTCTGATTGGCTAACCTGAGCCATTCTACCAGGTCAGAGAAGGGACAGTCCCAAAAGGGAAAGAAGTATACTGTCATTAGCAGAACAGGCCAAGGGAGCAGGCTCCAGTTCTGGACTCTTGGGGGCCCAGTCTAGAGCGTTGCCTGTTTGATTTTAAAGTAAGCCTCTCACACTGACCTACGACTCCTCTCATTTAATGGAGCCACGGTAAAGCCGCTGCCCCACAGCCCGTCCGCTAGCCGGCAGCTGGGGTCCGCAGTTGCCAGCTCTCTTGCCCATGCCTCTCCCTCTCCTGCCAAGGGCTTCCTCAGGAGCCACAGATTGTGCTCAGCTGACTCAGGCACAACCCTGAAGAGTGGAGGGCTACCCTCCACCAAGGACGATGGGATTCAGAGGAGAAATGCCCAGCCTCCCCAGGTCCCCTGGGTCAACTCTGAGGCACGTTCCCCATGGTTTGGCAGAGCTTACTTCGTGGACTTGAGTCTCCCTCACTAATACATGCTTCACTGAGTTTTATCCTTCCTTGCTCACTTCTCCTACTTCCTCACTTAAGCTTCCTACATAACCACATACAACCAAGACTTTATCCCTGGGTCTGCTTGGGGGAATTCCAAACCAAGAAAGCTGGTTAGACTAAGAACCTGGATAAATATGAAAACGCAGTAGGAATGTACTGGTCTGGACCACACTGGCATTGATCTTCGAAGTGAAAGAGAGAATTCCCTGAGGCATCAACTATGTGTGCTTGGTGCCTGGAAAAGTGGACATTCAGCAAATTTATATTAAAGGGAGTCACACTGCCCAATGCATGTGTCCAGGAGGTGTGCTCTCTTGTCTGTATAGCCATGCTTTAGCTGCAAGGTAGATGCTCCTGCTGGCAGGAAAAATATTAGAGGATTTTAAGCCAGGGTTTTAAAAACAGAGAAAGTTGGGGATGCTTCTCATAGCTAGAAGAAAGATAAAAAGAGATTTAGTTAATAAGTGATTAGGAGAAAGAGAGTGTTCGTATGACCCTGCCACTACCACCACTGCTGCATTTTCCCAACAAAATAGGATCAAAGGCACGCTTACCACCATGGAGAAAGATTCCTGTGTCTGGGAGTCTCAATAATTAAACAAGCACCAGGTTGCAAACACCAGCTTTTGTAACTGACCGTTGATCCTGAGACCCATGGGTAGTCAATGCCACCATTTACAATGTGAGACCATTGAGTCCTCTTGGTTGAGACATTATGAAGCCTGAAGAATTATCACAAGAAATCCCAGCCTTTTCAGACGAAGGTTTGGGTATCATCTTTCGACAGAGAGAAGTGGAATCATATTGTCCCTATAGATTTCTCCATTTCCATCAGGTAACGCACTCCAGAGTCCCAGCCGGCAGGATGGGAATGGCGGCTCCCCAACTCGTCACGGTGCAGATTGATTATCCGAGAGATTGGACTCTAGTGAATTCCGTACCCAGAACATTCATGAATCTTCCCTCCCACTTGGAAGGGTTGTCTTCTCCCTTGAATTCAGAAGGAGAGAGCTCCTGTGAGATAAATAGATGCACGCCTCTGCACAATATTTCATACAGGTACATGATTTGGAAAATTAGGTCAGAGGAGGGAGGGAAAATGGTGATTCATTACCGGGGCTGGAAGGAGGCAGGATTACCTCATCAGAAATTGAAAGGTAATCAGTTTTTCCCAATTGTCATGGTAATGAATCACCATTGTTAATAAATTGGGAAGTCAGTTACACCTGTGAGTAGCTGGATAAACCAGAGTTGCCTGGCATCTGTCTTCATTAGAAAAGAACCAATGAAATGGTGGATGGGGAGGGGGCCCTGGAGGGTCTTGATTCCCTTCTTCACCTGAGGGCCAAGAAACTAGACTTGTTATTTAATGTTATCTTCATGGCCAAGTTACCCAAAGCCGAACTAACCCAAGTAAGTCTTTAAACCTGAAGTCACCCATCTCACTTCTGTCAAAGTCGCCTGATGAAAAATCAAAGACAGCAGCAATTTATTTATTTAATGGAGGAAGAGCAGCAGGAAATAATTCCTAACATGGCCCAGCACAGGCGGAGGTCTTTATTAGAGTAGACTTTTTTCCCATGCAAATGGAAACCAGGAACGGAAAATGAGTCCATCCCCCACCCACTCCTTCCTCGCTGAACTGTGAGGATTCAGCCTCAGAGCTGGTCACATCAGAAAACCCAAGCCCAGTGGGTCTAAGTGGTCAGGGACACAGCTCATTCTGGTGTTTTATGGCTCGGAGAGGGATCCAGCCTCCAGCTCCAGCAGATAAATCAGCTCAAACTCCATCAGCCTTCAGGACAGACAAATCTGTGGTCATGGAATCGTCAATAATCCAAACATAACTTGGAATGCGGTTATAACTCTTTATTGCTTTTAGGCCCACAAAAAAAAAAAAACTGAGACGAATTCTGATCTATATGATTTGATAATGGCATTTGACAAGTTCCTATTTATTCGAGGGGTGGGGGATAAAGATCTCTTTTGTCTGATCATTGTATCAAAATCCTGCAAGTCATTTTCGTTTTCTCTCTTGGGCAAGATTAAAAAGCAAACCCCTACGCGTTCTGTCATCCGATCCTGGTGCTGAGAGTTCGAAACATTTCCACAGTAATTTAATATAGGGGATTTGAGGAGATTGAGAGAGAGAAAGTGAGAGAGAGAAGGAGTGGGCCCTGGGAGGACCGAGGGGTTACCTGATAGGAGACAAGATGAATATCAATCCGTTCCTGTGTCTCGTTTCCCCCCAGGAGGGGAGCTGGGCTGGACGTCCTCACAGCCCCACAGAGAAGCTCTGCAGAAACAGGAGGAGGCGGCCGGAAGGACTGCCAGACCCAGAAGGAAGGGCCCACAGCCCCCTCCCTGGCCCAGCTGTTCCTATCACAAGCACATGGCACTGGTTGGCCCTGATGACACTCCTCTGTGTGACAAGCTCAAGGCAAATTCATCACTCATTCAAGCACCAACCCCCAGTTGATGATCAGGGTGGGGGAGGAGCAACTTCAGGTCTCCATGGCAACTTTAATTCCACCCCGCTCCTAACTTTTCTCTCAGGGCACAGACACGCATGTGCACACACACATGCACACACACCCCCATACAAATGCACATACACACACACGCACACACGCATGCATACAAAGACACACACAAACACATCCACATATGCGTGCGTGCACATGAGCACACACACATGAGACTCAGCCACCTTTTATTGTTTCTCACAAGTCATCATAGCTGAAAACAAGTGCTGCTGCCTAACCCCTTGCTAGGAACTATCCCATTCGCCCTTATTTTGTCTCTGGTGAAAAAGCCATGATGACGCGTTATGCAAAGATCTTTTACATAATCGGTGGCTGTTGTCGGGACATGGAATCTCAGCATAAGAAACATCTACCCCCACTCCCACAGACGGGGCTCAGGAGGTGCTGGGGCCAATCTGCCCTCTCAAGCTGCCAGAATAAACCTATTTGGCATCCTTGCAGAGACCTCCATGTTTGCAAAAACGGTCAGCTTATCGCCCCTGGATTTTCTCTTCTTCAGGAGCTTCTCAGAGACACTCCACAATCCAATTTAACAAATATTTATTTAATGCTTTAGGGCATTGTTTTTTCCTCCCAGCACACACTCTTCCCCCACACATCTCTTAGGATTTCTCCATTTTGCTCGTGGACTCGCCCCTCCCCAGCCTGGCAGTCTGGGATGTGTTGGCCCACCCCAGTTTGCAGGAAAGAAACGCCCGGCCCAGACCTAAACCGATCAATGGATCCCGCTCCCTGGTGGGGGTGGCTGATGTAGGGAAAGGTCTGGTGGGAGAGCGGCAGGAGCCCTCCCGCTGGGCTGGAAGCGAGCAGATGGCAAGTGTGGAGCCCCTGCAATCATCTCTGAGGCAGAGGGAGAGCCTCACCCGGGTGGGCCTGGAGCCAACATGGAGGAGAAGGGAACTGAGAGAGGGAGATGAGAAGGCCAGGCCCTAGGATGTCATTTGAACTCCTAAATGCAGCAACTATAGGCATTCTCTGCTCTTCCCTTTTGGCTTAGCCACTGAGTCAGATCTTCTGTCCTTGACACAAATCTCTCAACCCACCCATAGCACATAGGTACAAATGAGTCACCAAGGATAGGCAGAACCATTGCGGGACCCCAGCTTGCTCTCAAAGTTCCCACGCCCTCCAGTGTCTCTCTGTGAGGCACAAAAAAAAGCTCCAATGTTCTTGAGTTCCCACCTTAATCCAGTCTACTGCCTGCATCTCCACCATCAACATTCCAGGATGCCAACTTTGACGCTCCCCTGGGCCCCATGCCCTCTGCTGCTCTGCAGAGGGTCCCTCAGTGGATCTGCTCAGGCACTGCCACCGCTCCTGGTGCTCTCTGCTCCTCTGGACTCCCGGACTCACCTCTGTCCCTCAAGGAGAGAAATACGGCCCCTTCTCTGTGTCTGCCTTTCCTGGAGGGTCCCTAACAGAGTTGGGTAGCTCCTAGCGCTCAGCACTTGTACACGTCACCTTGTCCTTCCCTCCTCTGTCTCAGCACATGCTCCCTGAGGGCTCAGTCAAGTCCAAACCGTGGGTTCAGGTCAAAGCTGCATCCTAGACCCCTAGTGCATTCTAAACATGGAAAGGTAACGGGGTCCCTGGAGGTCTTGCAGCTTACGGCGTGACCTTATAAAATATTAGCATGTTAAACTGAAGATAACTAAGTATCATTTTGTATTAATCTAGAAATTATTTGAGGGGAGAGTAGAGTATGGCCCAAGTGGTGGTAGAAGCAACGTTTTAATAAAAAGTCCCAGCAGAACATCAAAATGGTGAAAATTTTACTTATTCGTCTAATTTCTTCAAAGTGAATTGAAAACAGTTTTGACTGGGTTTCAGCAGTTCAGCACCTTGGTTCAACTTGGGCAAACCCAGTGTTCTGCAGAAGCACGAGAGGGGACTTCTGGCCTAGAAGAGCGTGGGGAGGCTGAGGTCCACCAAAATGTCAGCTGCACACAGCAAGAAAGATGAAGTGAACGAAGCAAGTTGCAGAGTGATGCAGACTATAATCCCAGATTCTTAGGAAAAAAAACTTATTTGTGTGTTTGTGTATGTGTAAGAGGGTAGAGAAGGATAGGAAAGGAGTACATCAAACAGCATCATTTGCTTCAAGGTGGCCAAATTTTGTTATTTTGTATTTACATACCAATGTATTGTGTTTTTAAATGTTTAAGAGGGCAATCAAATAAAGTATAAAAACAAAGTATAGACCAAAAAGGTTAAAACAGCCCATCAAGATGGTGAGTGGAGTTCTTTAGACAAGCAAACTTTTACAGCAAAATGGAGGAGGAGTGAGAGGAAGGAGGAGGGCCCCAGGGAACCCCCCCCCGCCCCGGGAGGGAAGAGGACACAACTACCATCAGCAGCAGCCGAGAGCGGACTGTCTGGGGCCCCAGAGGGAGATGCCTTCCAGGGACAGGAATCCATGAAAACCAGGGTGACTGCCAGCTTCTAGACAGCTCGGCCCAGAGCCGAGAGTGGTGACCTGGCGCGGGAGTAGAAAGATGAAGATGAAGAAATCACTTCCAGGAAAGAGAATGCCACCCAGCCTCCCAGCAGTGTCCAAGCCACCTCAAGACTGAAGGGAGAAAGGGGCCCAGGGCGCCCAGCCAAGCCACCCTATGGGAAGAATGAGAATGAGAAATTTGGCGCTGCTGAAGTCACTCATTTTGTGCTGTTGTGATTTTGGTTTGTCGGTTTGTTTGTTGTTTGTTTTGCTATAGCATCTTAGTAAAGCTTCTTTTGGACAATTCCAGCCCTCCTCAGAGCTCCGAGAGAAGCAGCAGGTTTTTATTCATGTGAGCAAAGTGGGTCTGTACGAGATTTGAGGCCAAGTGGCCAAGAGATAGAACAAGGCCTTTGACTTGAGGTGGTCAGGTTTGGAGAGTGCCAGAGAGAGAAAGAGCCAAGTGTCCACAATCAAGCCAGGGCAAGCGAGCTCAGTGTTCAAGGTCAGAGGGCCAGGGCCAGGCACAGTTGGCATCAAACAGACGCAGGTCCATCAAGATGGAAATAAGTGGGGCAGGGGGATGTCTGTGCTTGCCTCTATTGGCCACCAAGCACGTGAGGTGTCAGGGGTCTGAATGCCTTAAAGGGACAGTGTGAGAGGAAGCAGCAGCGAGGACAATGCCAGGGCACAAGGAAGCGTGTTTCCCTTAGAGACAGGTGCAGGGATCCTCAAACACGTGGGGCCTCCCCTGACCCTGTCCCCCTGCTCCCAGCCCCCTCAGATCCCGGGGAGGATGCTGAGCTCGGGGTCCTGCCCTGGGACGGGGATGTGTTCACTGAGGCAGTGTCTGCACACCATGTGGTTGAGCCCTAATGGTCCCATGAGCCCCTTCAGGACCTGCTGCTTGGAAGAGGGGAGAGAGCAGGAAGAAGACTGGGGTGGGGCCACACTCCAGGTCCTCCGGCCGTGGCCACCAGACCACTGCCTTCATTTGTACCCATTTCACATCCTGGGCTTCCAAGGTAGCTTCCTTGGGGACAACGGGCTCTGTGGATAAAATATATTTGAAAACCCCTGCTCTGCTGTGATGATTCATGCAGAAGGAAGGCAGCCCAGCCTTCAGAGGCTCCACCGAGGAAGGGCAGGGGGACCCCGGCTGCTCCCCAGGGCTTTACCCTGCGGGGAAGTGGGGTAAGGAAGCATTCCACCAGCAGGAGGAGAGTGCGCTTTACCAAGATGGCAGGAAGGCATGTCAAGCTGAGAGCAGGAGGCTTGGGTTCAAAGAGTGAGCACAAACCTCCATAAATTTTGGATGCTCAGAATAGAGTGAGTCAAGACCAATTCAAGGTGCTAGCGGGTAGAAGGCCACACCATCAGCAGCTAAGCCCGTGAATTAGGCCCTGCTTCCTTTTTACATGCCTATATGTGTGTGGTTGTGCCTAGGATGTGCCCTCACTGAGATAGCTCAGGAGTCGTGGGGAGGACGGGTGGGGTTCAAATCCGGTTCTGCCGTCTGCTGGCTGTGCTACTTTAGGCAAGTCACAACCTCTCTGAGCCCATGTTACCATCTGTGAAGTTGACATAATAACAGCAACCATGCAGAACTGCTGTGAGGACAAAATTAAACACCATACAAGGAACTGCCCAGCAGAGTGTTCCTTCAGTAAACGTCAGTTTTCCCTCTCTTTGTCGGCCATTATCATGATCTAAACAAAACCGGTCCACCAGGGTCCTCTGTCTTCAGCAGATCATCAGGGTCTTCTTCTAATCAGAATCCTATTTGGGAAAACTCAGAAGCAGAGGGTCCTGCCATTATATCAAATTTTATCAGAACAGATCCCAGGGACAGTACTGTGGGTCAGAAGGCAGGATGCACCTGGCTCCAGGAACCGGGGGCCCGGCTAAGGAGGGCCACCCTGACATCTGTCTCCTCATCAAGCCTGACTAGGCCAATTCTGAGAACAGGATTGAGTCCAGACAGAAGGACCTTATGGTCAGCACCATTGGCCCAGCCTCTCCAACAGCTCCTTCAGAGAGACCAGCCCGGAGACAGCAGGAACCCAGAGCTGGAATCTGCGTGCAGTCCACACCCCCAGGACACCCACACACAGCCAGGCATCTCAGCCCATCTGAAATCTGCTTCCTCATCCGTGTCGTGTTTCCCACGCGTCATTACAAAAGCCCCAAACACGGCTTCCAGTGGCTGGGCCAAACCAGCCCTGGTGTTTAGTGAACATCTAACCAAATTCATCATCTTGCCAGAATAACAAATAGGATTTTCCTGTTGGAGGCTCCATCCGTGATCTCTGCTAGATCTTGGGATTATAAGTGAGCTTTTGTTTTCTTCTTTAGAATTGTTTGTGCCTTCCAAGTTTTTTCCTTCTTTTAAATAAGAAAGTCCTTTAGATTGGTGGGGGGAGCTAAAAAAGAAAAAACACAATTGTAACTACCTTTGAGATTCTCTTGAGTAGAAGTCTTCATTCTCGCTCTCGCTTCTCTTTACTTGGCTATTTCTCTAGACTCTAGGTCCTCAAGGGTAGGAACTGGGCCTTTCCACTCTACAAACACTTATGGAGCATCAACCACATGCCAAATGTTCCGAGTTCAGCTCAAAGTGTGCAGTGGCACTAGACATTCAAATAGCCCACCATGAATCCCCATGACCTCACCCCCTGAGCTCCTGGAGGGCAGGGCCCAAGTCTAACTCATCTCTGAGCCCTGGATGCCATGCATGGTGCATGGCTCAGAGCCAATCGCCCCTAAACATCACTGAATGAGTGGGTGAGTGAGTGGATGAAAGATTAAATTACAAATGCCCTGGAATTCCCCAAAATATCAAGACCACTTGCATAGTGGGAAAAATAAAATGAGAACTTTAATGTTTATAGAAGGAGGGGCATCTTTTCTTTCTGGCCAGTTTCTGGGAAGTGTTTCGTACCTCACAACTCTCCTTTCTTACCTTCTCAGTTCACCTCCTTCATGATGAAACTAAATGACAAAATCTCTTGTTCCAGCCACAGATATACCCAATTCTGAAAACATGCTGGAATTCCAAGGCAGCAGCCGGGGTGAGCATCCTCAGGGTACAAGGGCTGACATGCTCTGATAACATTGATTTCCTTTATGCGGCCAGTGGGCTGGATCCACATTGACCCCATGGAGGTGCTGGAGATGCTGATGTTTTGTTTATTTTGGCAAATATGTGAGTCTCTGAGGATTTTGCTTGTATTGTCTGCAAAGAAATAGTCATGTAACCTGGACCAACTGTTTATTTCCATACTCCAACCCCTCTTCTGCCCCAACACAGGGAAAAAATTAAAAAATAAAAAATCATAGCTTGATTACTGAGACAGTGACAGATGTCACGTCTATCTCCTTTTGGGCTGTGGATAAGGTCAGCAAGAGAAGGAAGAATGTCAATAATTAGAGATTTTTTTCTCTTTTTCTCCAGAAACTATGGAGAAAATGATGTTTTTAATTGACACAATGCAAAGCTAAACACCCAAACGGTGGGGCACCATCATCTTTAATCTCCTGATAAAACTTCTAGGACAAGAATGCAGGAAGGATATTTGAGCACTACAGAGAGAGCCAAGCTCTCTGACGGTCTGGGGAGTCAGGTGAACGGAATGCAATTTGGAAAGTGGCAATCCAGAACACCATGAAGGAAAAAGGAAGTCCACGTGTCTTAGGAGTCAGGGCATCCTGAGTTGGGTCTTGGCCTTGACTCAAATTACAAGGTCTTAGGTAATTGTGACATCTCTCAGAGCCTCAGAGTTATCATCTATAAAATACAGTTGAAGTGGTCCACTCTTTCTCTTTCTCATTAAGTGGGACTGAACAAGGCCTGCCATAGCCTGAATAATAGCCCACATTATTAAGATGCCCACATCCTAATCTCCAGAACCTATGAATATGTTATCTTAGTACATGGTAAAAAGGACTGAGAAGACATGATTAAGTTCAGGAGCATGAAATGGGGAGAGCATCATGGATTATCCAGGTGGGCGCAATGTAATCTCAAGGGTCCTTATAAGAGGGAGGCAGCAGGGTCAGATATAGAGAGACAGGATGTGAGGACAGAAGCAGAGGTCAGAGAGGAGAGAAAATGCTACACTGCTGGCTTCAAAAATGGAGAAAGGGACCATGATCCCAGGAAGGTGTGCAGCCTCTAACAGCTGGAAAAAGCAAGGAAACGGGTTCTTCCCTGAGCCTCCAGAAGGATCACAACCTTGTGAATCCATCTTAGACTTCTGACCCCCATAACTGTAAGATAATAAATTTGTGTTGTTTTAAGTCACTAAGTGTGTGATAACTTGTTAAAACAGCAAAACAAAATTAATACAATGTTCAAGAGGGAGGGGCCTGAGCAGTAGGAAGAGAACATTCTCATGGAGAGGAGATGGCTCTGTGGTCCCATGTGAAATGTTGGGGTCTGAGAGGTTAAGGTCGACGTCCATGCAGGAGGCTGCACAGAGCAGGTGACAGAGCCCAGCTGGGGATATGACAGTGTCCATACCAGGAGGCAGGAGCAGCAGTGACAGGAGATTGCTTACCTAGAGAAGAATTTGTCAAATAAGTGAATATTTTAAGAATAGTGAGAATGAGATTTCTCACTGTCAGAGAAGCTGCTAGATGGAAATCATAGGTGAACCCATGATTTGCAATATACATATAGAAAGACAGAAAAATAAATGTACATCTACTTTCAAGTTCTGTCCACTGAGACCAGGGGAGCAGCAACAGCCCAATGACAATGAGCACACTTAGAGACCCAATCTTGGCTTCTAAATACCATTCTCTATTGAAAAGAAGCAGCGCTCCTTAGAGAAATGGCTGATACCAGGACTGGGGCAGAAGAGAACAAGATGAGCCTGGAACATCTTTTTATGCCAGAAAGTAAAGAATTGCTTAAAAATTGATGGCAACATATCTAAAGGACAGAAGGCAACAAGAAGGTGTTCCCAATGGCCAAATTTAGAATAATTTGAGCATCGAGAGAGAAATAGAGAGATAAATAAACAAATAGAAAGCTATTATATACATTACATATGGCATATATATAATGTAACCTATTCAATAAAAAAGGAATGTATGAGTTCATACTCTATAAGTAAAAGAACATATTAAATTTTTTATGAGAAATGGAATATTTATATACACTCAAATTGCCTCTCTGCAAAATACTCATTAACTACAGAGAGAAAAAATGTGAAGTAGAGAAGTCTGGCAGACATTATGTCAATGAAGTGATGAAAGTTAACAGCATCAATGATAGGAAAAATTAAAATTGTGCATTCTCTGATAGGACGTAATAAAATTATACAGCATCACTTCTCTGACATTCCTGCTCAAGCTGTAATAACTGAGGACACATTTAGCAAACCCAAACTATAGGTCATTCTACAAAATAAATGCACTATACTCTTCATAACTGTCAAGACCATGAAAGTCAAGGAAAGACTGAGGAACTGTTCCAAACTGAAGGAGAATAAAAAGACGTGACAACTAAATACAACTGTGGTTCTGTGCTGACTCTTTTTGCCATAAAGGACGTTATTGGGACGACCAGAAAACTTCAGTGGGTCTGAGGATTAGATAGCAGCAGTGTAACAATGTGAATTTCCTCTCTTGGATGGTTGTCTCATTGGAATGGGGCTGTCTTAGCAGCCGTGAAACGCACCATCATTGGCCGGGAGCAGCATGGTCTCTACACAAATATGACGGAAGATTCCAAAGGGCAGCATTTAGAGCCTGTAACAACTATGCTCTCAGCAGCAGGAGATCTGAGTAGTTCTTTTTCACAGCCTTCACACACCACCATGAAAGAAGTCCCCCTCCCCTTGAAAAGATGCTGGACGTTTAGATGTTTATTTTAATGTTATAAAATTCATTTTAAAATCAGAAGTCAAAAACTATTTTTTAATTAATGAAATATAAATACTACATACAAAAGTTTTACAGGTGTAATCCGATTGGCATAATAATGGACAAAACAAACATTTCTCCCAGAATTTGGAGCCATGAATAAACCCAAGCATATTGCTGTTCACTGGGAAAAATAGGACCAAATCTTAATTAACTTTTGCCTTTTCCTCCTGCATAATTGGGGACCTCCAGCTCTTATTGGTCCCACTGGTGACTTCAGATGTCCTTCCAGACTTGTCGTCAGAACCAAGTTATCCATCAGTAAGGCATCCACTCTGCATCCAAGACCATGTCCATTGCTCCAGCTTCCTTCCAGGGAGGCCTCTGTACTTTCTGAGCTCTCTACCATCTCTCACTTTGACTGTTGTGTCAACCTTCTAACCAGGCTTCCTACCTCCAGTCTTACTTTCATTCCAATCTGCTCTCCATTTTAAAGGCAAATGTTGCTCTGAAATGCAAGTCTGATCATGTCACTCTCCTGCTTCACATTTGTCAGAGATTCTCGATTGCCTAGGCAAGAGTTCTTAGCTTGAGTGAGTCCTGCCAGACTACAGTCATGATTTTGTGTACATGAGGATACATGCAGTTTTCTTAGAAGAGGGTCCATGGATTTCATCAGATTTCTAAAGGGTCCATCAACAAAAGGTTGAGAAGCCCTGGACTCAAGATTAACTCCAAGCTCCTTAGGGTGGCAGAGAGGAACCCATACAATCTGGCTGCTTCCTGCCCACCACTTCTCCCTTTGTTCTTTTTTGCTCTAATAATTCCAAGCTACTTAGAATTCCCCACTTGCACCCTGCTGTTTCCGCGCCTTCACTCTTGCTGCTGTTTCTATCAGGAGCGCCCTCCCACCTTTCTTCCCCTCGCTGCCCCTTGCTCCTCCCTAGAGGCCCAGTGCAGGTAGCTCCTTGACTCTGCTCCCAGCACCCCCAAAGTTGTCCAAGCGCCTCTCCTGTGTTCCTCTAGAACGCTCTGTGCACCCCTGCTTGATGATACAGACCATAATCTGTTCTAGTAATTGATTCATCCACCTGTCTTCCCGCTGGGCTGTGGATGCCTTGGGGACAGAAACCATGTACTGTTCATGTCTGCATTTCCCGGACCTCGCACCAGGCGAGGCACAGGGCGAGTGCTCAAGATGCGTTGATGGAACTCAGTGAAACGGCACAAAGACCACTGACGCAATCATTGTCTTATTCTCTAGCATTTTATTTGCCTGGGCTGGTCATTCTGGAAGGCTGTTCCCTCCTCCTGGCACAAGTAAAGAACCAGGGTTGGTTGCTGGGTCTCAGAGGGAGACAGCCTGGCTCCAGTAGCGACCTTGGCAAATCGCCTCTCCACTCCATGACCCTCCTTTTCTCCCAATGAGGCTAATAGTCCCAACCTGCCCTGCCCCACCCTGACAGCACAGACAGTTGGACAATGGGTCTGAAAAGCTTCAGGGAAGGGGGCCTGTGCACGTGTGGAATGTACTCACTGCTCCATGCACGTGAGGAGAGGACAGAGCATGTCTGACTCCAAGACAGGCGCTGTGAGGATGACGTCTCTGGGTTCTGGTGTTCAGGGGGAGCAAAGAAAGTCAGATAAAATCTGAAGCCAGAGACTCAGCCCTTTAGGCCCCACTCCAACATCGCCTGTTCTCTTGACAAAGGCAGTGGAGGGAATGCCTGGACCTTAGTCTTGTCTTCTTGAGCTGGTTTGGGGCAAAGAGGGCCGAGAAAGGAGGGGCGGGGGTGAGAAGTGCTGAATAACTGAGAGCGGAGCTGAATACGAACTTGACTTTCCACTGGCAGATTGCAATAATACCACCCTTTGGAATGTCCTTGGAGCCTCCAATTGCTGTCTTTTGGTTTAGATTAAACCTTGAGATAGCTTGCCAAGTTTGAAACCCATCCGACCCTCATGCAGTGTATGTTTCGAGCTCGACTTGAACTTTATGAGGTGCAAGTTAATTTGCATTTGGCAAAATGCAATTTCCTGCTTCTAAGAAAAAGGGACTTTAAAGATTTATGTAAGAGACACAAATGGCTTCCTGGACATCAAATAGCTCTTACAAAACAATATTTTAATAAGTTAAGTGTAAATGAATTGAAAACACATGAGCCTGATTTCCCTTGAACTGCAGCTAGGTTTAACAAATAGAGGGGGAGATGGCTTGGCACAGGAGTTTGGGGGTTTTCTCCATCCAAAAAGTTTAGGAAAGTAGATCAAGATGTTCGACCAACCCCTCCACACACCAGGGTTTCCTAGCTGGGATTAGGTATCTTCTGGAGTCTTGCTCCATAAACAAAGGGAAGATTCCAAATTGACTGTGCTGGGCAAGCCCCTCTTACCCGCTCTGCTTCCTGCCTCTGCCCTGCCAAACCTTCCTCCCTCTGCCTCTTCCTCCTCCCTCACTCACAAGTGCTGAGACTCTAGTTTCCTCCCACTCATCCCAAAGACTCCAGCTCGGGCTCCATGGCTGAGACAGTACAGGCACTGGCGCTCAGGTTGGGGCCCTGTGGTACCCAGTCCTTCTCTCCAGCCTCAGCTCCTTGAATCTGGAGAGCTCACGTTGATCTAGGGAACCACGGAAGTGCTCCTAGTCACCTGCCTTCTGCATCGCCCAGACGTCTCTCCTCTAACCCCATCACTCTGTAAGACAAAACCCACCACTGGACTTGCGGCCTACTGAGAGGATGCAACCCTTCTTTGCTACTGGATGGGTGTACTTATTATGGGATCGGTGGGTTGTATGGAGAGACGGTGATGACTTGCAGGCTGCAAAGGCAGCTGTACACCAATGTACGAGAGGTGGAATCTACCCTGCCAGAGAGAGAAGAAGGCACTGCTGGAGTCCCGGGAAAAGGCAGTCATCCTCAGGCAGAAAACCAGACAATAAGAACAGGTCCTAAGACAGCAGGACTCAGGAATCAGCCTCTTTCTTGGCCTGGATGCCAAGACATCACAGTGCCTTATGTGTGCTCCTGGATGGTGGGTAGAAATTTCCAGAGTTGATCACAAGTTGCAGAGGAGGAGCGTGAATCCGATTGACTAGACTCATGGCTCTGTCTGTGATGACTCCCGCTTTGCCATCCCCCATTACTCAGAGCAGAATGGCCCAAGAAAGAGCAAGCCAGTCTCCCCTTCACGTCCTCTAGCCTAGAGAAGACAAGCTGGAACATTCACACAAGTCTGCTCTGAGTAATGGGGGCGGCAAAGGAGAACTCACCAGACAGAACCATGCACCTGAACCAACGCTCCCTGAGGCCTTCGAGATCCCAGAACAAAGAGAGAGCTCCGGGTTAGAGTCAGAGTACCTGCATTGAAGGTGGTGAGGATGGTTTTTACTGAGGAAGGTGGCAGTTTGTCATGGGGGAAGGGCAGGAGAAGAGATGCAGTTCTTAAGGATTCTAGAAGAGGACATTGCCCTATGTTCTTCTTCAACAAAGTTTCTCTGGCCATGAGTCACAGTGGTATATCATGCTAGGCCCTGATGGTGAGATCCAGGGATGCTATGGATTCAAAAACAAGTAAGACCCAGCCCCAGCCCTGGAGGAGCTTTTAGCTTGCTCAGGCCTGTGTGGGAGCAGGGCACCCAGAGAGCAATGGAGCACACGCTTGAAGCAGATGGAAGGACCCACAGTGAAGGAGCAAAGGGGGAGGTCAGGAGGCTGAGGTCACGGGGCTGGCGCTTTCCCAGGAGGCAGGACACAATGCAGGCCTTGAAAGAGACTAGTACTAGACTCGTCTCTCCCTCCTTTCTCAATTTGCAACCTTCCCTCTGGCCTCATTGGATTTATCAGTAAAGTTCATTAGCCAAATTGTCATCGAGCAGCGAAGCTATTCTGAATTGCTGATAGCTGTGTGGGACAGAAGAAAGCCAGGGAGGTGGCCTACACATCTGGCTTCCAATACCATCTCTCCCACCCAGTAGCTGTGTTACTGTGGCAAAGTCACTGAACCTCTCTGCGCCTCAGTTTCCTCTTCTGTAAAATGGGCTAATCACACACCTAACAGGTATTAAACAAGCAAGGATATGTCAAGGACCCCTGTAGAGAGCATGGCAGAGAGATGACTGACCCATAAAATCACAGTAGACCCTGTGAAACCTAAGCTTCAAAGAACTAGCTGCACTCTCTCTCTCTCTCTCTCTCACACACACACACACACGTAGACGGCCACACACCTTACAAACACAAATTCATCCCTGTATTAGCTTTCTATTGTTCATAACAAATTTCCACACATTTGATGGCTTAAATTATTTATTAGTTGACAGTTCCATGGGTCAGCAGGCTGGCACCGCAAGGCTGCCTTTCTTTTCCTTTCTTTTTTTTTTTTTTTTGAGGAAGATTAGCTCTGAGCTAACATCTGCTGCCAATCCTCCTCTTTTTGCTGAGGAAGACTGGGCCTGAGCTAACATCCATGCCCATCTTCCTCCACTTTATATGTGGGACGCCTACCACAGCATGGCGTGCCAAGCGGTGCCATGTCCACACCCGGGATCCCAACTGGTGAACCCTGGGCCACCAGAGCGGAACATGCACACTTAACCGCTGCGCCACCGGGTTGGCCCCAACAAAGCTGCCTTTCTGCCAGGGCTATCAAAGCCCGAAATCAAGATGTCAGTGGATTGAGTTCTCGTGTGAGGCTCTGGAAGAATTGCGAGCTCATTCAGGCCATTGGCAGAGCCAAGTTCACTGCAGCTGTGAGACTGGAGTCTGCGTTTCCTTGCTGACTGTGAGCTGGGGCTGCTCTTAGCTCCAGAAGCTGCCCGCATTCTCTGCCACATGCCCCCTTCCACCTTCAAACCAGCACTGGAGTGCCTCTGAGTAAAATTCCCCTTGTGCTCTGAATCTCTGACTCCCCGTCTCTGACCTCTAGGCCCAGATTTAAAGGGTCATGTGATTAGGTCAGGCCCACCCAGAGAATCTCCCTACTGAAGGTCAACTGATTTGGGACCTTAATTACCTTTGCAAAATCTCTTCACAGCAGGATCTAGATTAGTGTTTGGTTGAATAACTGGGAGAAGTTGCATGTGTAGCAGGATTCTTGATGTAGAATCTTGATGTAGAATCTTGGGGCCCATCTAGAATTCTGCCTGCCACAATCCCCAAAAGAAGTAGAAAAAATGAAGGGAAGAGAAAGGAAGGAAGGGAGGGAGGGAGGGAGGAAAAAAAGGGAGGGAGGAATAAAGAAGTGCACCTTTCTAATTTGACCTAAGGGCTTTAAAAATATTCACATGCTCTGACTCAGTAATTTCACACTGGGGAAGCTAAACTAAGGATCTAATCTGAAATGCGGGGTGGGGGGGCAAGTCTTATAAATGAAGAAATTCATCGTAGAGTTATTTACAAAAGTAAAAAAATAGAAATAATATAAATCAAACAATAGATTATAGGTGAAAACATTTATATGAATCATATGAGGGAAATGGAATGGAATGATTTTAAATGATGTTTAAAAGGTTTTTCATTGACCAGTAAATGTTTGATGTGATAATACTTTTAAAATATATAAAATCTTATATTTAGTATGAGTTTGACTACGTAATATTAAAATATATATACACATATATGCCCATCTATCTATATAAATAGCTAGCCAGATATGCATATAGAGAGAGAGAGAGATTGAAAGAGAAAGAAGGAAATATATTACAATGTTAATAGAGATTACCTCTGGGTAGCAGAAACGTGATTTTACTTGGTATAAATTTTTTTAATTGTGATAAAATATACAAAACATATAATTTACTATTTTAATCATTTTTAAGCGTACAATTTATTGGCCTCAAGTACTGTTCACATTGTGTGCAGCTATCTCCACTATCCATCTCTAGAACTTTTTCATCTTCCCCAACTGAAACTCTGTACCTGTTAAACACCAGCTCCTCATTCCTCCTCCCCCAGCCCCCGGTAACCGCCATTCTCCTTTCTGTGTCTGTGAATTGGACCACCCCAGGAGGCTCATGTAAGTGGAATTGCACAGTATTTGTCTTTCTGTGACTGGCTTGTTTCACTGAGCATAATGTCCTCAAGGTCGATCCATGTTGTAGTATGTATCATTGTAAAGACTCTCTTCTTGACCAAACTTTAGTCAGGCTCTCCTAAGCCCTCTTCTTGACTAGGCCTCAACCTTAGTCCCAGTCCTTGCTGGGCCTGCATCACCCAGTTTTAGCAAGAATCCTGCTAAGTCAGTTTAGCGAGATTCCCCCATCCTTGGTGTCTGACCACCCTGGTCTGTTTTCAGCAAGAGTCCTGTTAAATGGGTTTATCAGGAAGTCCTCTACCCTCGACATCTCCTCTTAGCAACTTTCCATCCACCGACCCCTCCCTCTACTCATTGGCTGTAAATCCCCAGCTGATTTGTTGTATTTGGAGTCAGGCTTAATCTCTCTCCTCTACTGTGATAGCCCTGGACCAATTGCAGGAGTTCTGGAAAATTCCTCCTTACCATTTTAACAAGCGTCAGAATAATGTTTTCCTTAACAGTCAAAAGTTCATTCCTTTTCAAGGCTAAATAATATTCCATTGTGTGTATAGTTAGATTAATTAGACAAGGAAGCCGTTAGACTGAGGTGGCTCTGATGCCATGGTGGCCTACATGATCGAACCAAAATCCAAGCCTGTAAAAGCCTCAAGGTTATAAAACCAACACCTAAGGACAACCAGTCACAGAGCCAACCAGGCTTTAAGCTCTGCCCTTTCCAGTCATTTCCCTGCTTTGCGTCCGCTTCTTCTCTATAAAAGTTTTCCCCCTAGCTCCTGTCGGTGGAGCTCTCCTAACCACTTCCAGTTTGGTACTGCCCAATTTGAATCGATTTTTGCTCAAATAAACTCTTAAAATTTGAAATATGCTTCAGTTTATCTTTTCAGAGTTCATACCACAGTTTGTCTATCCATCCACCCATTGATAGACATTTGGGTTGTCTCCACCTTTAGCCATTATGAATTATGCTGCTATGAACGTGGGGGTACCAAATATCTGTTCAATTCTCTGCTTTCAATTCTTTGGGGCATTACTGGAAGTGGAATTGCTGTATCATGTGGTAATTCTATGTTGAATATTTTGAGAAACCACCATACTGTTTTCCACAGCATGTGCGCTATCTTACATTCCCACCAGCAATGCACAAGGGTTCCAATTTCTCCTCATCCTCTCCAACACTGGTTATTTTCTCCATTTTTGATAATAGGCATCATAAGCACTGTGAAGTAGTATCTCATTGTAATTTTGATTGTACACTTCCCTAATGATTAGTGATATGGAGCATTTTTTCATCTACTTATTGGCCATCTGTATATCTTCTTTTGAAAAAGCCTATTCAGGTCCTTGGCTCATTTTTCTAATCGGGTTGTTTGTTTTTTGTTGTTGTTGTTTAGTTGTAGGAGGTCTTTAGTATATTCTAGTTATCAATCCCTTATCAGATAGACGATCTGCAAATATTTTCTCCCATTCTGCGGGCTGCCTTTTCACTCTGTTGACACTGTCCTTTGGCACACAAAATAATTTTTTGTGTGTGTTCCAAAGTTTCCACAAAGCACACGGAGCATTTTCAAAACAGAGGGGAAAACTTTTAAAAAAACTCTAGTTGATGCTTATGAAGAGTTTTTAATGATATGAAGAAATACATATGTAATACAGTATTGCTAATTAAAACACAAGAAACTCAGTTATAAACACAATCAGATAACAATAACGAAAAAGATATATAACCAGTGCAAAAAGATCAGTGAAAAAAACCAAACAATTTTACTTTCTCTGGGTGGTGAGATAATGGGTGAAATCTTTACTCCTTCTACTTTTTTGTGTTTTCTAACTCCCTATAATAAATATGCAATAAATATGCATCACTTTTACTCAAAGAAGAAGAAAAAACTGTATTTAAGAGGGAGGAGGAAAAAAACTGTGCTCGCAAGTGTCAAACAAAGCTCTCAAAAGCACACAGAAAAACAAAAATGCTTTTTGGTCCCTTCCTCTGTGTTAGGTGTCTGTGCTTCTCTCTGGAGCACGCTCAGAGATCTCCTGCGCAGGCGCAGAGAGTCAGGCGTGGGCATCGCTTACTGCTGGTCTCCCTCGGAGGCCCCCCGCTGCCCTGGCAGGTCCAGCTCATGTGCTAGTAAGGGAGAACAAGAAGCAAATTCTTGCAAGAGATGAAAGTTTCTGGTTCAACTTCTGATGATAATTGTGAATGAAAACTGCTACTGGTTCTGCATAAAACAGCCCTTGCAGATGGCAAACATCTTTTACAGGGTTTTGCATTAGCTCACCTTAAGGTGTGAAACTCACGAACACTCTCATAAACTAATCTCCACAATCAGAGAGCAGAAATAAACGACTCATCTTCAGAAAAGAACAGAGGTGGAATTCATGAATTCATTACCTCTCCTCGCCTGCTTTGGGCAGTAGCCAGTGTAGGTATCTGCCTCTTTAATGTGTGTGCACACGTGTGCCCTCGGCTGTGGGATTCATCACGTGCTCTATGTAGACTAAGGAGCGGCTCTGGGCTGTATTGACTACTGGACTGCAGGCTTCCTTGAAGGCAGGGGCAGTATTTTTAAAACCGGATGGTACAGGTTATACCCTTGAGGCCAGAGCAGTGTCCCAGCTCAGCAACCATCTGGTTGTGGGATCCTGGGAAAGTCGTCACATTTTTCTGCTCTTCCACAGAAGCATCCAGAAACACCATTCCTCCCATGTAAGTACCCAGCTTATCCCTCACTTTGTTTATGTCTCTGTTCAAAGCCGCCTCCTCTCTACCAACACTTCTATATCAACCACCCCAAACGGGCTTCCGTTCGTGGCGCCATGACTTCCTGACGTTACACGGCGTGTTTATTTGCTTACTTATTTATATTCCATCTCTCCTATAGAATGTGAGTTCAATGTTGGCAGGTCTTCGCTTTGCTTATTATCCACTCCCCAGCATCTAGCAGGGTACTGGGCAGAGGCCACATGCTCAGTCGGTGTTTGTTGCATGATTTCATTAATCAATCATTCAGCAAATCAATCATTAAAATAAATTAGCTTCTACCTCCCTCGTGTTCTGACGATAACATGAGATTATTTTTGTGAACTTTAAAAGTCTTTCTCATTTTAAGATATGGTTCGTCTTTGTATGCCCCCAGCATCTAACTCAGTACCTTACATATAGTTGGTGATTCATAAATCTGGTGAATGGATGAATAAAATAATACACAGTGTATTTATAGTCAGTCAACTTCTAATCATCTGCATTAATAAACGGGAAGCAGGCAATGGATAATTTGAAACAGAAGCTAATCTGAAAATAATTTCTGTTGGCTGGAATGTGTACCATATTATTCACAGCTTCATCTCCCCATCGTCCCCGTCGGTCTGTGAGCCAGGGACTGCTCACTAGCTCCATGTACCTGATGACTCACTCTTCAGACATTTCAAGTCCCCTTTGCCATGTGTTCCAATAAATGTATTCATTTCCTGCTGCCTTTTGAATCCTGGCTTGGCCTGAGTTCTCCATCCCGGCCCTTCAGCTCTGATTTACAGGGCCTGTTCTCAAAGCCAGCGGAGTCCACAGGCGGCCAGAGCTGGGGCAGGCTCTGAGCACAAAGTTCTCCTGATGGAGACGGCTGCAGGAGCCCGTGGGGAGCAGCCGGAGCTTGACGCGAGCACAGTGTGTTCCCTTCAGCAACACTGTGGCTTTTCCCCAGGACCTCGAAGGTTTCCTGCAGAGCAGAAAACTTCTTGGAACCCTTCGCTTTCTTCTTCTTTGACTTATTACAAGTGCGGCCAACAGCTATCATTTATTTCTTGAGCCTGATTTTTGTGCTGTTCATGAATTTTCTCCTTTAAAGCTCAGTGCAACCCTTTGAGGTCAGGAGAGATATTTTCCCTCCTCTCACAGATGAGGAAGTGAGGTTCAGAGAGGTGAGACTCCCCCCAGGGTTACGCAGCTGGACAGTGACCCAGGACGGGCCCACTTCGCCACTCCTGCCCCCCTTATGTCATCTCAATAACCAAACCTTACCTCTAAATAGGTTTTCCTCCAAATTCACTAGACTCTTAAAGGAGATTTCATTAGCACATAGGAGCACATTGCCAATGTGGTAGTGAAGACCAATGAGAAAATGGGCTTCAGTATACCAAAATTGGGCAGGCAGTTAAATGACAGGTGACTACAGAGTGTAGCCAGGAAGGAGACAGCAATTCTAGCAGAGTTGCTGGGTACTTATTTCTATAAATGACAATCCTGTCATCATTAAAACATTAAAACAAAAAATTATGGGGAGGCCCAACACAGACAAAAGAGACAGTAGAATTAGCATTAATGAATCCTAATTAAATGCAGTCTGACTGCCTGGGCACAGCCCTCTCCCAACTCCCCACCTCTCTCCTCTTCCTCCCTGAACCCCACCCGGTTGCAGGAGGCCAACCCTTCCTGATAAGATCAGCCTCTTTCAAAACCAATTCAAAGGTACATACCAGCAGCACACTCAGCTGGGCACCACTGGGGAATCCAAACAGGGTTCCAGCATCGAAAGGGCGGGCTCCATGTGGGAAGTGAGGTGTCCGCTCACGATGGCTCAAGCAAAGACAGGTGATGGGAGTAAACGCTAAGCAGACAGGAAGCACTCCAGGAGCTCAAGGGAGGGAGAGAGCACTGGTGGGCAGGGAGATCTGAGATGTTCACGGCCAGGAGGGGCTTTGCCTGACCCTGGAGGGATGAACCATGTGGGAGCTTCCCTCAAGCGAGGAAGGGGTCTTACACATCTTTGTAACTCCCGTGCCTGGCTTGCACCTGCCGCCCAGTGAATGGAGGGCACAGAAGAGAGTGGATCCTCCAGGTGGGAGTCATGGTGTGAGTAGAGACAGTGAAGAGGGGACATAGGGACATCTGGATGACCAGGCCATTATATGGTTTATGTCAGGGTCAGCAAACTACAGCCCATGGACCAGATCCAGTCTGCTGCCTGTCATACAGCCCACAGGCTAAGAATGGGCTTTATGTCTTTAAGTGGTTGAACAGAAATCAAAAGAAGACTCATCTTAATGAGTTAATTTTAATTCTGAAATTCAAGTTCAGTGTCCATAAACTTTTGCTGAAACATAGCTATGCCCATTCATTTATATATTGTCTGTGGTTGCTTTGGTGTTACCAAGGCAGAACTGAGTGGTTGTGACAAAGACCATCTGGCCCACAAAGCCTGAAGTATTTCCAATCTGGCGTTTTACAGAAGATGTTGGCCACTCCCTGGTATGTGTGAATGGTTCTCCCTAGAATTGCGCAGTGCACAACCTATATCATCAAACATGGCGGCCTTCGCCCAAGATCATAGACTTGGCTTCTTGTTGGTTTCCACATTGTGCTCCTTTTACTTTGCCAATACCTTATCACTCTTCTCCAGTTGCATGCCTTCTTCCCCATCAGGGATTTTGCACGCACTATTCAAACTGCCAGGAGCCCTCTGCCAGGTCATCATAGGGTAGGACCCCTCTCATCATTCAGGTATCAGCTCAGATGCCCTTCCTCAAGGCAGCTGTCCTCACCATTCACTCAGGGCCCTGACTTTTCTTCTTCCCACCATTTATTATTGTCTGAAATGACCTTGTGTGTGCATTTGTGAACTTGCTTGTCCGTCTTCCCCACCAGAAGACAAGCTCCAGCAGAGGAAGCACGGGGTCTGGTCACTGCGGTGTCTCCAGCATCTAGAACAGTCCCTGTCACACAGCAAGAGCCCAACAGATGTTCCTCAGATGAATTGAAGACTTCTATGCTAATAGAAATACGTAAGACACCCATGGACAAGAGGGTTTATGAAGTTATTCTCTCTATTTTTGTATGGGTTTGAAATTCTTGGGGCTGGCTCTGTGGCTGAGTGGTTAAGTTCGCACGCTCCGCTGCAGCGGCCCAGGGTTCAGATCCTGGGCACTGACATGGCACTGCTCGTCAGGCCACGTTGAGGCGGCGTCCCACATCCCACAACTAGAATGACCTGCAACTAAGATATACAACCATGTGCCCCGGGGGCGGGGCGGGGGGCGGTGCAGGGGGGGTGTTGGGAAATAAAAAGCAGGGAAAAAAAAAAAAAGATTGGCAACAGTTGTTAGCCCAGGTGCCAATCCTTAAAAAAAAAAAAACAAAAGGAAGATTGGCAACAGTTGTTAGCCTAGGTGCCAATCTTAAAAAAAGAAAGAGAAATTCTCCTTAGGAAGAGTTTTTTAAAAAAAAAAGTCTGCACACAGCCAACCTGCCACTTAAGCATGAAAGTAAAATAAAAACATTTCACACAAAAAACCAAACAGACAAAAGCCGAAGTAGACACCAGGGCGAGTCACAGACTCCTCCCACACCTGTTCATCAGGTCTTCTGCAAAACCCGGGGCCGCGCATAAAAAGGAAGACCAGCTCACAGAAACACAGTGTACTAGGCCAGACTTTTTCACTGTGAGTGTCAGAAGCTAAATAGACTCATTTAAGAAAAACAAAACAAAATTTATGGCTCACAAAGCTAAAAAGTCCAAAGGACCTACTCCCTTCAGGTGCAGTGGGATCCAGGAATCAAAATGCCGTCTCCAGGCCATGGCCTCTCTCATCACCGCTTGGCTGGCCTTGCCTCCTTCCCAGAAAGGCTCTCTCCGCTGGAGGCTCTTGTGGTCTTAGAGGGAAGGACCATAGCATTCCTGCTAGCACCATCAGAAAGCCCCGGGGACTCTGATTGGCCCAGCTTGGGTCACATGCCCTTCTGGAACCAATCACTGAGGCCAAGGAGGTGGAGACCTCTGGCTAGCCAGGGCCACTGGGGCAGAGTGGCAGTGGTAGTCTCCCCAACCCCAACCCCAAACCGATCAACTGTGGGAGACTGTGGATCAGTAGAAGGAGGGGTCCCCCAGAGAAAGGGATGCTGGGCTACACACAGGACACATGAAATGGGGCTTGGTGTTCGGACCTGGCTTATGACCATAGAACAGAGAGGGACAGATGTCAGGAAACCGGCTCTGGGGGTAGAGCTAGGCAGGTTGCATCTCAGCCAAAGAGTATCAAGCTCGGGAACTTTTCTTGGGTCAATTCTGGACGTTGTTAGGTGACTCTGGACAAGGACTAAGAACCCAGTACCACTCAGAACAAGGTGGAGAGAATCAAGAAAAAATTCAGTCCTGGGGATGACACCAGTGCCAGGGGACTGCAGGAGAGGCAAGAGCTTTGACTCAGGGTCAGCTCCAGCACCTGGGGACTGTCTCCAGTGTCTGCAAGTCCAGGGACGCACTGACGCTGAAGGGAGGAACAGACAGGGTGACTGACGTAAGCGCCTTCTCACCTGCCTCGGTTTAGGACCGGGAAGTCAGCCACCACAGAGCCTCAGTACATTCTGCAGTGTGTCCCTGGGGACAACTGAGGCAGGAGAAGGGGGAGCTTGAGACAGATGTGCACAGTCAGAAAAGACATGGCGCGGGCCTTAGAACACAAAGGAGAAAGGGAGGGAAACGGCAAAAAGGAAGGAAATTGCCCAAATTTCCCCTTGTCCTGCCTCCCCTCTCATGATTAGCTTTCCCCTCAAGGGAGGAGAAGCTGCCTTCCACACAGAGGCCCACCGTGTTCTCATCTGCAGAAAAGGGAGAGCGACAGCACGTGCCTCGTGGGCTGGGTGTGTGGAGTGAAGGAGGGCAGGTAGCACAATGCCTAGCACACAGTAGGCATTCAATCAATGTTTGTTTTTCAGTAGTTATAGTAGTAGCGATCCTAAGTATGTACTGGGAGTGAATGAATGAGGGAGCAGGTGAATTCATTCACAGGTAGCACCCTTCCAAATGGCATATTCCTCTTACTTATACAAAGATGAGTTCCCCTTATTATTTTTCTAGTTAAAAAAAGAAAATCCAATTTGAGCAAACTCTCCATCAGCCTCTCCGTTGCATCCTGTGCAAACGGCTTCCTTAATTAAAAGATCTTAATCACAGCACAGCTTTTCCCATAGAGGCTTCCAGGAGGAGGCAAGATCTGCCAGGGCAGGTCCTGCGAATCCGAGGGAGGGAGTCAACCACTCCTGCAGGCGCCTTGGAAGATCCACAACACGAGGCTCCCTCTTCCCAGTCTCATTTCCCTCCTCCTTCCCGTCCTCGTCCTCTTTGAGACTCACATTCTCTTCCTCCTCGCTCCCTCTGCCCCTCTGTCTTGTTCACTAGGTCCTCTCGACTTCTGTGTTCCCTCACTCTCTTCTTCTTCCAGTTGGTTCTACACGTTGAGGCTGGTGGCAGGTGCTGTTTCCACGGCCTTCGCACTTGGTTACCATGGAAGCTTTTTCAAAACCAACACGTTGCTTGGTTGATCACTGCGTCGTGGATAATCCACGGGCTTCCACCTGGGGGCCTTTCCTCCAGTCCCTCCTAACCCCTTGCTCATACCCAAGCCTTGTCTGTTGCCTCCTTCAAGATACTGACATACAGCCCCAAATTTCCCTCCTCCAAGAAGCTTTGATCATGGTGATGATGATGATGATGATGATATGGTGATAATGATGATGATGATTCTAAGTCCTCCCACTTTGTATAGAACTCCCTCCAACCCCCAGCCTCTGAGGACCTCATTGGTGTGGTTCATTGGACCCCAGCTGGCCCATGACTGTGCAGCAGTTCTTAGAGAGCTCCCATCACCATAAATCTGTCCATGTCTGCCCCCTCCTCCCTGGGAGCAGTCAGGTCACCACCACATGACCAAAATGGAGCTAGCTTTCCATGGGGCCGTATTTGAACAGAGTCTGTTATGGCTTCATTCAACATACTTCAGGCCAAAGTTTCATAGTATATAAAAAGGGATGGTTTGGTCCAGATGTCCAAGAGAATGTAGTCCAACAACTGATGTGGGGAGTGTGAGGCAGGGGTCAAAGCTGAGGTCAGGGAGCGGCCATTGAGCTCTGGAGGCTGGGCAGGTGGAGAGGACCCTCTGCCGTTTTCAGGAAGGCCAGCTGGGACTCGCAGATCCTCTTCTGGACTGACATGAATGGTGGAGGGGCCGCCAGGGAGTGTGAGCCAGGAGGAGCGGGGAAGGAACAATGTTTTCAACTTAAACAGGACCATGGGGATCTCCTAGTCCACGGCTTTTCATATAGATTTCGAGCCTCAGAACCTTCTTCCAACAAAATATTTTGCAAAAGCCCCAGACAGATGTTCTCTGACTGACTTCATCATCCAGCTCAGAGAGGCCTTGTCCGGCTCACAGAAATCATTTTCTGGGTCAAAGACCGTAGACTATTGGGAACCTGATAGAAATGCTTCAGGATAAATTTTTGTCAATTTTCACCAGTGCTGGCAGCCTCAGTACTCACTTTTCCTTTAAATTTAAGCAACCACAAAGTTTGCTCTGAATTTGCCGTCCTTTTCCTTCTTCATAAACATCAAACCAACCTCCAGCCCTGGTTTGGATAGTGGTTTTCCAGTCATTAGTAGAACATGCTAGAAGGATCGAACACAGGCTGCACTGATGGAACTTGAGCAGGGGCTCTGAGAATCCACACGTCCCAGAGACAAACAGGGAAAACGTGTGTGTTTCTGCTGCTGCTGTTTCTTCCCCACGCGGAACTATTTCCACACGGTGAAATCTGTGCACGTGAACGTTTCAGAACCGGGCAGTGCCCTCTCCACAGCATGGCAGGCAGACAGAGTGACGCTACTTTACGTTTCTTTATTACTAGTGACTTACATTACTTATAAAAGTCATAAAAACCCATTATGTAGTACGATGTAGGAAATACAGATAAGAAAAATATATATGTGTTTTGATCGCCAAAAATCCTATCCCTCAGAAATAGCCATGGTTAACAGTTTGATACATTTTCTTCCAATCTTTTTTCGAAGAAATAGAAATACACTATAAATATAAGTAAACATTTAGTGATAGATATTTTTGACAAACATAGGGTTGCACATATCTATTAATTATAACTCGTTTTTTCACCCAATAACATGTTCCAATCGTGGGCTTGTATTAGTAAACTTGCCCCTACATCAGCCTCTCAATGACTGTGTGGCAATTCATTGTGGGGAATAAATGATGAACTATTTAGCGATATGCTCATTATTGCACAGTAAGGGTTTTTTCTTTTTTTATTATAAACGTCATGTTGATAAAGATCCTTGTACATATATCTCTGCTCATTTGTCCAATTACTTCCTTGTAAAAGTAGAAACATTGGACCAAAACAGTATATACTGGTGTGGACTCTATTGGTGAGCTGACCGAACCCCCACCCACAGCCCCAATTCCTAGTCATGTTGTGTGTTAGCCGGGTCTTTCTGTTGTCTGTATTCTGATGACATCTGGGGCCTTGCTGGCTTGGGAGGGACTGCTCCTCCCAGGATTAGCCAAGTCCTAGTGATGGTACAGGACTCACTGAGAGCGCACCTTTCCCATAGGAGCCAACCAACCCCGAGCCCACACCCCACCCCCTCTCTGATGGGCTCTCATAGTCAGGGTCACTATCCTTCTGCCCTCAACACCCCAGGGCCAGGTCCCAGACAGCCAGGGACAGCCCCAGTGCCCAGAGCCCACGGAGATTATTCCAACCAGCCAATCCTAAGCCTGCTGACCCTGCCTCACCAGTTCCTTCCCATGAAATCCCAAAGAGGCTCTGGCCCCCATTGTCCCCTTGGTCCCTCTGCGTCCTGACCGACTCTGGTGCTTCCCCATGCGGCCTCCATGATACGATGTGCCCCCTTCTCTTGAAAACAGTGTTTTCAATGACAATCACCTCCTGTTCCTGTCGTCCTTACTGTACCTGCAATTCTCTGTTAATACACTATATTTTAAAACACATGGGGGTGGGGCACAGGACTGCCCCCCTCTATTTCTCTTATGGCTGGTACAGAGCCTGTGGGCAGAAAGCCCTTTGATGTGCTGTGTGTTTCAGCCTACTCTTCTGCGGTAAGAGGAGGAGGGCTTGGGCCCAGAATTGACCACCAACGGAACAGGCTCATCAATAGCCCCATGCCCACCACCTTCTCCAGCTGCGTCTCCCACTGCCCCTCCCTCAAAGGAAAGCTGTACGACATCCTCTCCTGCTGTATGTTGCCAGCTGGCCTCCCATAAACAGGTGTGAGCTCCAGGTGGGCAGGCTTCTCGAACCTGTACCTTGCTGCAGCTCCAAATGCATGGCTTGGACACATGGGCATGAATAGCGGTCAGAATGCAAAGGGAGCAAAAAGAAAGCTTTAGACCAAACCAGTTAGTGCTGTTGGAAGCAGTTCAGGAAACTTTAAAATCACACGTATTGGAGCTAGACAACCTGAATTTGAATCCAATTCTGTTATTTGTTTGTTGTATGAGCTTTGGAAAATTTCTGAGACTTGTGTCAATTCCCCCATCTCTGAAATGGAAAAAAATATCCTACCTTCTATGACTGTTATCGGAATTAAATTAAATCATGCATATAAAGCACTCTATTAGTTAGAATTCTTTCAATTGCACATAACAGAAATTCAGCCCCAAAGGAAAGGTATTAGGGCATGGAACCTGGAAGTCCAGAGAGGTTAGCTTCAGGCAGAGCTGGATCCAGGGCTCTAAGGGTATGACCAGGCCTCGGCCTTTTTCTCCACCACTCAGCTCTGCTGTCCTTGGCTTATAGTCCTTTTCAGAGAGGCTTTCTGCAGGTAGTGCCTATGTGGCCCCTGGAGACGCCAAACCCACAGCATCCCTATGGATTCTGACCTCTATGGAGCAAGTATGATTGATCTAGTAATAGCTCCAGTAGAAATCCTGAGAAGGTCTCCAATTGGTCCAGCTTGGCTCACGTGTCCAACCCTATACCAATCACTATCTGTGGTCAAGACCAGCCACCGTGGCGGGAAGGGAGGGAGCAACACCAAGGAGTGGACTGAGATGGTTTCCTAAAGGCGGGGAGGCTGAGGCCAAAACCATTCATCCACAACAAGTTTCGGCAGAAGCTGGAACTGAGCTTACAAACTGGCACATCTTGGGGAAGCTCTGGCCTGCAGACCCGTTCTGTGTGGCTCACACAGTGTGGTCAAAATGGTCATCACCTGGCCACATTAAATATCGCTGTGGGGAGTGTAAATGGTCCTGACTCTCACGAAGGGCAAGGTGGCAATGACCATCCAAAGGAAAAACGCACATGCTTTGCCCCAGCAGTTCCACTTCTAGGAGTTTATCCTACAAATACACTCACACATGTGTAGTTCTGGGAACGACTACTGGAAAGTTATTTACTGCAGTACAGTTTGTAAGGGCAGAAGACTGGAAACCACCTAAATGCCCATCAACAGAGGACAAGTTAAAGAAAGTATGATACCCTGATTCAAGGGAATCCTAGAAACAATAAGAAAGAATGAAAAAAAAATCTTTCTGGACCGATGTTAAGCAACCTGCAAAATATTTTGTTGAGTGAAAAAAGCCAAGTGCAGCGTAGGGTGTAACGTGTGGCCCTGGTGGCTGACGAAATCTCTGGATGCTATGTGTGTTTGCTTTCATGTGCCTAGAAGGAGTCACAGGAAACTGGTGACATTGGTTATCTGCGGGGGAGAGAACTGGAGCACCAGGGACCAAAATGACCTCCCTTCGGTGGCTTTCCCTTCCCAGGCTGGTCTCTTTGCAGCCTTCCAGTTATAGCATTCCACCTTAAAAAGGAAAGGCTCCTGAAGAAAAAGCCAATTACTCCCTCCGCTGGGAGACAGCCATCTCCTTCCTCCTTCCAAGCACCCGTCGGCAGTGGGTGGTGGACGGTGCCTCCCGGGGCACGAGCCAGGTCTGAGTGAGCCAGCCTGTGTGTGCCACTCAGGCCCACCCTTTCTCCTTTGTGACCCATGGCATCTTCTGTTTCTGGAAGGCACTAAGCTGTGTGGCAAAGCTGGAAAGAAACCAAGGGGTCCTGGAGCCCCACCCTTCAGGCTGCAAGGCTGTCCTTGCCCTCCTCCGCCTCTTCCATCCATCATATCTTGTCCCAGGCATGAATTACCCGACCACAAGGGTGACTCGGACAACCAGATGACCTCTCCATCCTGCTGGCCCATCCAGGGGTCAGTGACTAAAAATATCACTGAGAAGAGCTTCTCTGAACCTGCGCCTCAGCCGAGAAAAGTGTGCCGAGGTGGGGCGTCAAGGAGGCGGGAGCAGGGAATCAGAAAGGGCCTCAGGACCCCTGAAATCCCACCTCCCACACGGGCTCTTGCTCGGCCCGGGGCAAGCCCAGCCTGCCGTTGGGGGCTTCGGGGTTCTACAGGTTCAATTTAAAAGACAGACTTTACAAAATAACACTTTCTCACTTTTTAAAAGTTACATATGTAGTCCATATTGATTGTTTTTAAAAATCAGAATATAGAAATAAGCAAAAGAAAGAGAATATAAAATGACCTATAATCCAACTCTCCTAAAATAACAGATGTTTAGTATTTTGGAATATAACCCTGTCTTTTTTTTTTCCCACAAAAATAGAATCATATGGCATATTTTGTTCTATAATCTGATTTTCCACTTGCCGGATTATAATCATCTTTCTACAACATTAGATATTCTTCTGTACTGTCGTCTTTAGTTGGCTGCACAGGAACCTATAGAGTAGATGCAGCAGAATGTATATAACCAGGGGCCCCCCGTTATTATTTCATTCCAATTTTCTGCTCTTGGAAACAGTGCTTCAGTGAACATTCATATACATACACCTCTTATCCTTGCCTAGTTACTTCCTTTATGGTAAACCTCTAGAAGGAAAATTTATGGCCAAAGGACATATGTTTTAGGCACTTGAGTTATTCTGCCAAATAACAGAAAATGAATTTTTTCACAGAATTAGATCTCATCCCAGCAGCTTGTCAAAGGTGTGTGTCCCCTGCATTGACCACACTCACCCTGGGGATGGGAGATGACCATGACCAGCAGAGCAGCCTCAATGAGAGACAGAGAGCACGCTAACATGGAATGAGCCAACTTAGGTACCCAAGCCATTAGGTCAACAAGCGGTAGCTCCATTCATTATGGTGATGCCTATGTGTTAAAACACTGTCTCCCTAGTCCTCACAATAAGTCCCCAAAGAGATAGGATCCCTGTTTTCAGCTGAGGAAATGAGGCTTAGATGGGTGAGGATGCTTGCCTAGCTGGTAAGAGCACAGCCAGATCCAAATGAAACCATCCAGGCTCTGCAGAGTGCGGCCCTGCAGAGAAGAGAGGGCCACTGACCACAGGTCAATCCTTGGGTCTGCTGCAGGGCAACCGGGGCAGCCCTCTCCTTGTCCCCTACCTAAGGCTCCCCAGATCACTGGCATAAACACAGACCCCTCAGAACTACAGGCAAATTCCCAGGGGACTTTCCCTACAGCCGCAATCTGGGAAAAGTTGGCTTGAAGGATTGGAATTCCAATTCAAACCATTTCCATGTGCAGTTGGCGCGGGGAGAGAGTGCTAACATTGGGGTCATTCCACTCACAGATATCTGTTGTGCGCCCAGAATGTTCCCAGACCGCCACTAGAGACTGTGGCAGATGGGCAGAGGAGCGTTAACACGAGGCTTCCAACCGAGGCTGGAAGGAACGATTAAAGACCGTGAGCTGTGGGCTGCTCATCTCACCCCTTGCACGCGAATCAATGTCGTGTTTGACATTATGATTGGAACCAACAAAACAAAAACGGTGTCTGCAAAGCCATCATCAGCTCTCTCCCTGCCCTTCTCGGGCTTTGGAGTACCTTAAGAATCCGATCCCCCTGTAGAAACATATGTTCTGTTGCCAAATGGTCATTCCACCTGAGATGTAGCTTCCAGTTACAAGCCAGCTCGGGCAGAAATCCATGTGCATACTTCACCGAGGAGAAATATTCTTGTCACATAAGAATCCCCCTATTAATCAAAAATCACATTATGGCTCCTGGAATGAAGTTTCCTTTACTACTCTTTAATAATAACCCTGAGATAAGATAAAATTGGTAATTGCACGTCTCTTCTGATGGGAGATAATACAAAAGTGGTATAGAAATTTGACTTAAAAGAGTATATTCACTTGGCTAATAGGCTTCCATTATGCGGTCTTTACTCATTCATTCATTACAATTTTTGCCACATATGGAAAACTTTAATTGGAAGTTACTTATTGCATTGTTCCTGAGTGTTAGCGGCAGAGGAAAGTTTTCAACAAAGAAGGATGAATGCAATAGAAACCCAGGATTTTGTAGTAAAACCCGCCAAATTAGGCCGGCCTCACCAGCCACAGGAGAGGGCTTTCTCCTCAACAGATGACCTTCAGATCAGAGATTAAGAGCTAATTTCATATTGGCAAAGCTCAGTTTTTTTCAGTGAATGAAAGTGCAATCAATGGATTCTAAGGAATATATTATTATGTGCATTTATTCTATTTATAACCCAGATTGCCGAAGGCAGCTGACCCTACAATGGGGCTGCTGTCCACATCAAGGGAGAACGATCAGAAGCAAGGCTACCCTTCCATTCATAGTCTCGTTTGGTGAGATTTTCCCAGCTAACAGATTATGCCTTAATTACCAGTCATTAATGCCTATTAATCGATTAAATTATGTTTGCATTTCTGACATCAGCAGGCCAGACTCCACAGGGAACGTTCCTGATCCAGACGCGAAGCCCAACAAACACCCAACGTAACTGGTGTAATTGAAGCAGAGACTGCAGCTTGCCAGGGGTTCAGGGTCACGACAGCCCTGGCAGAGGCTTGCTCCTTCCTGGGATGGACCTCAAAGGTACCGACTCAGCACCAAGGATGTCTGTGATCCAGAGAGAACTGTGAGCAGCTTTGCGAATCGTATTTCGCTGGGCCTCACGGATACCGCAACACAGAAGTATTTGAAGCAAAATTGTTTGTCCAAGTTGGTTCTTCAGCTTTCATTTCAATCACTAAAATGAGAATGTGTTCATTTACGTTTGAGAAGTATGTGTGAGTATGGGTAGCAGTTACTTCTACACGGAAGGCGGGAGGGGCTTATCACTATCACCATCATCATCATCATCATCATCATCACCACCATCATTGCCATCTTGAAGATGCCGAAGCCAGAAGGATTCTGTTCTCGCCCAGCACTGCCCAGCTGGTGAGCAGTGGGGCATGTCAGGAGACCAGGCTTCTGACTCCTCCTGTCTGCACCATAGGTGCCAACTCCTCAGATGGGCCGAGGCAGAATCCTCTCTGAGCAAGTGAATGACCCACTTTGGGCTGAGCGGAAATGTATGAATCAACTCTTCCCTTCATACTTGGCACAGCACATATTCATAAAGCTTGGATCCTTCTTCAGAGAAGAGCCTGGTGAAAAATACTTTCTTGAGCTGAGCTTGCATCTAAGCTCTCCCCGCTCTCGGAGATCTCTTTAGTGAAACCTCAGAAGATTGATAACACGAGACGGAAGCCATTCCTGTATAAATTATGGTGGCTCCTCCATCTCACCCTTCCAAAATCACCACCATTAATTAAGATCACACCAAGGATGGCACCTAGTCTTCACCGACTGGTGAAAACATGGCACCAAAATTGAGACAGCATCCCAGTGAGGGTCCACAAGGCATGATTCCCTGGAGTATGTGTGGCAAGAGCCAGCAAACTTAAGATGCTGGGGGGGGCCCACCAGCCACCCTCAGAGATCATGGAGATCAATATGCCCCTGCCAGAGCTCCTGGGACACTCTGGCCTCTGTCACTTATTCATTCGACAGTGTTGAGCAACCCCCTTGTACCAATCAAAGAAACCACTCACTCCCCTGGAGGAGCTGACAGAAGGGGCATAGCAGACAAGTCACCCGAAGATTACAGAATAATTAGTATTGGGGTCACAGTCCACATGGGATGGGAGGAGATGCCAAAAGAGAGGACCTCACCCAGATTGGGGGTAGGGGTGGAGAAGCCTTATCCATGGCGGATAAGGAGGTGGTGCTTGAGCTGAGCCTTGAATGATGGCTAGCGGCTATCCAGACCGTCAAACAAAGGAAGGCGGTTCCAGCAGGGGCACAGCATGTGCACATGCACAGAAGTGGAGGAACATGAGGCAGTGTCATGGGAGTGGTGAGGAACATAAAAACCCCGCCCGACTTCCTCAAGGACAACTCCACGAACCCACCGCCCTCTGGTGGAATATGCCAGGTTCCCGCTAATGTTTACTGAATGCGACCAGCCATCACCAGAGCCCTGGGCACTCAGATGCCATGCAGCTGTAGCCTGGTTCAGGATTTGATGCCAGAGAAATGTCCTGCGGAGCCCAGACCTGCCTGTTTCACACTAGCAGTCCCTGGAGAACTTCCTTACCTTCTCTCTTCCTCAGTTTCCTCATCTTGAAAACAGGATTAATAACACCTGCTCTGAAAAGTTGTCCTAAGCATTTAAAATAATGTCTATGAAACACCTGGAGCAAAGATAGAGGGATATCTGTGAATGACAGCTTCCTGACTGTTGTCATTTAGGGGGATCCTGGCTGGGCCTGGAGGGACCCTGGAGCCGCACAGACAACGCGATCACCACACACTCACCTGCTGATTCAGCCACAGATTTGTCTGGCGCTGGGGCTCATAGCTCCAAAGAGCCCTGAGGCAGCGCCCTGGCCCATCCAGAGGCCCACCTCTCCCTCACTCCGCCTTGTCTCTCCTCTGGGCCCTCTGCCCACGGTTCCCTGTGCTTAAAGAACGCACCCTCAAAAAAAATAAAATTAGGGGCCAGCCCGGTGGCTCAGGGGTTAACTGCACATGTTCCGCTTCAACCGCCTGGGGTTCACGGTTCGGATCCCCGGTGAGGACATGGCACCGCTTGGCACACCATGCTGTGGTAGGCATCCCACATATAGCGTGGAGGAAGATGGGCACGGATGTTAGCTCAGGGCCAGTCTGCCTCAGCAAAAAGAGGAGAATTGGCAGCAGTTAGCTCAGGGATAATCTTCCTCAAAATAAATAAGTAATAAAAACATAAAATTAAATTTAAAAAGAATGCACCCTCCATTGATTATTAGTTGGAGCCAAAAAAGAATTGCCAAGGTAAGTCTGTCAGTGGGAAAAATGAGACCACTTTCCCCAGCCGAATAGAAACATTGTTGCTCCGTTGGCTGTTTGGACTGACTTCTCCACAGCTGTGCTGCCTGCGGAATGATTTTAGTTGGCGGTTCTTGTTCTCGTGCTTTCTTTCTCCCTCATGTGCTTCCACTTTTAGCAATCAACTGTGGTGGGTTGTTTGAAGTATGAAAAATAACTATATTTATTATAGGGATAACTGTTAATGCCCACTTTCACTGCCTCTCCACTGCCACCCAATAGATCCCATCATTAACTAAAAATCAGCACTGAGTCCCACATCCCCGGAAACCCCTCCGTTCCAGGCAGCCTGGGACCACTGGGCAGCCTGGCTTGGGTACCAAGCAGGCCTGCGAATCCCAGGTCCACTGTGTAACGTGACCCCAGGTCAGGTACTTAACTTTCTCCGTCTCCACTTCTCATCTGTAAAATAGCAGTAATAATACCATCACACTGTTGTGAATGCCTGTCACACAGTAGACAGGACATAAATGACAGCTGTTTTCCATTTTTAGCATCATTATTCTCTCCCTTTCTGACTCTGCATTGATGTCCTGTTGATAAGGACCTTCGATATCTCCCGTGAGGAGCCCGTGCAGATTCGAACTCCCCAGCATTTGTTGACTCCAGTCTCTCTTACAGGAACATCAGCCTTCTGTTATGTGTCTCTATCAAACCACTGTGGTTCTCCAAAAACCTGGGGAAGAGACACTCTCCTTCAGGAAGTCTTCCTAGATTGACACTATCTGCGTCCAGTCACACTTTTTCAGTCTCCTGGCAGAAAAGAGAACGCACAGTCAGATGAGATTCTAAAGAGAATTTAATAAAGGGACCATTTGCAGAAATATGGATCAGGCTTAAAGAACCACCATGGGAAATCAAAGCCGCAGAGATCAGCAATGGCAGGAAGCTCTAGCCACCCCCTGGCCTGACGGGAATGATGTTCTCGGAGCCTGGTGAGCGCTAGAGCCAGGCAGGAATTGGCCAGGCCCAGTCAGAAGCCAGAGGGCAGGCAGTCCGGGAGACGCAGTGCATGCAGGTCAGCCACCGCGGCCCCAGAGCCCAGGACAGGGAGGGGAAGGGAATGGATCCAGGAGTGGGGGCATGAATGGAGAATAAAGCACATCCTCGTGATTCCACCTTCTCCATTAGGCTCTGCAAACAGGATAACTGGGGAGGAATCTGCTAGTTGAGAGACATGCATTTTCCATTTGAGGATCTGTTGTGCTGGCCACGGTGTAACACCCTGATGTCGTTATATGTCCCCTACAAGCCTTAATCCAAGTCTTCTCCTTCCTCTGGACTTCCCTCTAGATGGCAGAAAGTCTGCCCTTTATAGGGCGCCCACTTGTGCCAAGCACTGAGCCTCATTTGATCCTCACAATGGTCCTGCATGGGCTCATGGTTTGAAGACGAGGAAACTGAGGCTCAGAGAAGATGAGTCTTGCCCAAGATCACTCAGTTGGAATCTGGATCTGGCTCTGACCGTGAGGCCAGCAATTCCGCGTTACGAGACTCCACGGTCCTAGAGAAACATTGCCAGCCCTGCCTCCCTCCACCACGGCCAGCTGCCTCGCAGCCTTCGTTCAGACCTTACTGTTTGGTCTGTCTGCCCAGATCGTGTTGGATGGACCACGTGCAGGCCACAAAGCACGTCCTTCACCTGGGACTTACCTTCCACGGGCATGACTCCAGAAGAAAGCCGAGACAAGCTCCATCTACAGCATGAGGGCCCAAGGGTCCAGCCTGGGAAGGGAGGAGAGAAGGCGAGCACCGACTTTTCAGCCTCAGAAATGAGAGGACGTCTCTGCCTCCCACTCTGATTCACGGGATGAGGAACTCCTACACAGGAAAAGAGAAGGGATTAAGAGGTTAAGTGGTGCAAAAAAAAAAAAATGTCCACCACTGGCTGACTTAAAGTCTTTAAAAAATAAGCAAGGTTCTTATCTCTGCGGAAGCTTTGGGGTGTGGTTCTGCCTGAATTGGGGAAGAGAGAGGAGATGGGCCTAGGGTCCTCTCCAGCTTCCGTTCTGTGAGTTCCGTGGCAGGGCGAAGAGGCAATGGCTTGCTTTTTCAACACGAGCACAGATCTTGAAAAGCTATATTGTCCATCTTCCTGCCTCTGAACACAACCGCTACATGGGCTTTGAAAACCACCCGCCATCTTCCTGGTTCCCATGCCAACGTCCCCGCCCATCTCACCATGCTTCCTTCTGTCTAGCTTTCCTCTCTCATGCTGCAGGACAGGCAGCCCATTTCCTCTCTTCACAACCTCGTGGAGCTGGAGAACAGCTGTTCCTTGATCCTGTGGAGAATAACTTTTCAGAGGTTTGTTTTAGTGGAAACACCAGAGTCCTGAGGAATTTTCCCCTTTGTTTGAAAATGAATGACTTCCTCCTAGGGCTGCTCTGAGGGGCTTCCACCTGAGTTGTGGTAACTTCAAAGGCTCCCCACATTTCTGTTCCAGAGGCCAGAGGCCAGTTGGGGCCTCCTCCTGCTGATCTGCCTGAGACTGCAGCCTCTCCCTCCAGCCCACCACTCAGAATCTGGGGAAGGGCCCTGGGCGCGCGTGTGGCGGGTGTAGGTGTCAGCGTTTGCACCGATGCATACTTTAGCTTGTGTTTGGGAGCAGGCGTGTGTATCCAGAATACATTGTTCTCTTCCCATTGTTAAGAATCAGCCTTGGAAAGCAGAGAGACGAGAGGGGAGACAGCACTCGGCTACGGCCCTGTGTCTTCAGTTTCAGTTTGTAGTAAATATTTATGAGCAAGTTGCAACAAGTCCTGAAGAAGAAGGTTTTAATAGAAACACAGATACTTACCGTCGTGTTAATTACAGGCCTCTGCTGGCCTTTCCAATATTTGCTTTATGTTCATTTTCAAACACTTTACGGTGATTCTTCTCTTCCTTTTTTAAAAACCATGCCTAGTGAGCAGCTGTTTTCTATATGCAGCTGCAACAGACAACTGTTTCTCTTTTAACCACTTTGTCAAGCTTAATTTGAGATTAATCTGCCTGCAGGTGTCAGGTAAGAACAGGACTTTGTTTGCAAAGACCAAGAAGCCTGTGGAAAAGGAGGGAGGCAGGCGAGGAGCAAGAGGATGTGTTGGTGAGATTGTGGGGAGATCCAGGGCCTGCGGGCCTGGGACGGCTGCATCCATCCTCGCCTGGCTGCACAGTGGGCACCACATTTCCGCCATGGACTCCATACCTGGGTCCGCCGAGAAAGATGCTTCGCGGACAGAATGGCGGAGCGTTTTAATTGCCGTGTCCTTAGTACATAAAATCTCACAAACAACCTCCATAGATCACACCGTGACAGCTACTGGGCTTGTCCAACACTAAACACAGTGGATGCTGCTTTTAAGTTGAGTGTGCAGTGGCAGCAGCACCATCACCCTTCAGCGAACATCTGTAGTTCATCTTATCGTTTGAAGAACTCTATGAGTTTCACTGTCTTTTTTTCCCTTTAAGCCTTTTGCAGCTTCTGCTCCTTGATTTGTTTGAAGGCCATCTGCTACATATAAAGTTGGGGGCGGGGGGCATGCTGTGGAAAAGGAACATTTGGGAGATGCACAGGCTGGGAGAAAATGCAAACACTGTGAATGCTTTTGTTAGCTTCGGCGGGCAGACCACTTTCCTTTCTGAACCCCCAGCCCCTCCGTGAGTGTTGGACTTGGGGCGTCCCTGTTGGCTCTGGCTGCAGCTTCTTCTGGTCGTTTCTCGTGCCCATCACTCTACCACTCCGAACAGGAATCCCAGCCATGGTGACTCTAAGATCTTCAGACTTTGAAACTACAAGCTGGAGTGGACTTCCAAAACTCCCCTAAAGATGCTCAGTGGACTGCAGGATTCAAAGGGGCACCCAGGAGCCATGGGTGAGGTTTCTCCCGAGAATGGCAAGGAAGGCCCAGCCTCGGGAGTGTATGTCATGGCATGAAGTTACCACAGGGTGGTAGAAGCTGTGCATTTGCCTGTTCTCACTCGGGCGTTCTTCCCTGAGAAGCAGAGGGGAAGAGAAACCAGGGACTCCGATGCAAATAGCTGCAGCCGGGGGCCGCCCGCCCCTCCTGCCCAAACAGAGGTGTCCGAGCTGAAGCCGGCTTCATGGAGGCAGCAGATGTTTAAACATTTGACCCCTGAAACCATTGCCACCCCCAACCATGCCCGGCCGGGTCTCCTCGGCCCTAACGCGGGCCAGGCAGCCCGCATTGCTCAAGTGCTGGAGAGCACCAGTCCGCTCGCCAGGAAATTAATTTAAAGGGTGTATTTGAAGACCAGGCTGTGGCTGACTTGCCGGCGCTAAGGCTGAGCTAAAACAATGATGATGACGGAGATTTCACCGTAACACCAGCCTTCCCTTCCTCCTGGAAGATTCTGTCCTTATTCTGTTAACCAAAGGGGTTCTTATAAGTCCCAAAGCTTCCAACAACCAGTTTCATTTTCCCATCCATCCCACAAGGTCCAAAATGCTTCGGTAAAACTGATTAAAGCATTTATTGCTATTATCGTTATTACCCACAGTACTAGTTTTATCACTATAATTTATGGAAAAGTTCTGTGAAGTTCCAACTCAGTCCTTCGTGGGGTTCCCCTGTTTTTATTTCTTTTTATTTCTCCCGCAGTGATCTGGCAGGCAGCCACGAAAAAAATTTCAGGCGATGCATGGAACCACAGATTCTTAAAGCACATTTGAAGCTTTGCCCCTGAAATGATAAATTAAAGTATCAGCAGCTTTGTTTTGGTTTTTAATGGAAAGCCCTTCTCGGCTGAGCGCTCAGAGTCCAACTGGGCACCCCAGCCAGCTCAGACTTTGCCACGTGGCTTTGCCCATGTGAGAGGGCAGCGAGGGGCTTCTCGGAGCAAGGGGCTGTCACTGTCCCCCATCCCCCCAACAAGGCCAGAGGAAAACCCCAAGCAAGTCAGCATGGAGATTCCTTTGAGCAACAGCACAGGGTACCCAACTCTGTCAAACCTACAGATTTATGGGCCAGAGAAAATTTTACCCAAAGCAAAAAACAAAAAAAGACTTTCTTGTCAATCACCTCCCACAAGCCAAGAAAATAAACTTGCTTGCAGTTGTTAGCTGCTTGGTGGAGAACTGCAGAAAAGTTGCTTCCAAGAAGTGATTCAGCAGTAAGAGTGGAAGGGAGGGAGTGGGTTCCAGGAGGGTTCCCGCCCTCCCACAGCCCCATTTTCCTCATAGCTGCCCAGGAAACACTTGCGCTGCAGTGCGCTCTCGGCCTGTGTGATTTGTTGGTGTGCTTTTCTGTAGCAGTGCCTGCATCTGTTGAGGTCTGCAGCTACCCCCCTCCGACAGTTCCAGATGTTGCGAAGATGAAATACCTCCTGCCTGAGGAACTGTGCAACTAGGAGCCCCGAAAGGTGTTCTGAATACAGTTTAAAAAGGCATCCGTCTTAAAATAATTTCAACATCTCACTTGTCTATTTATAAGCCCTGTCAGATGGTTTTTCTGGGCCCGCTCGGACTATGTTAAGGGGCTCACTCCTACAGCAAGATATTTCAACCAATGAAGTTTCAAACCTTTGCCCTGTTTCTTTCTCCACCTGGGCCCACCCATTCGACCTGCCTTCCAACTCCGTTGATATCTTTTTACATCAAGCTTGAGGTAGAAGGGTCTTTACATTGTCTTTACATCAGGCCCATCAGCACCAACAGGGCTTGGTTGGTTGGGAAGAGAGTGGAACGAGCCCCGTACCGCTGGCCTGGACTGACTCAAGATTCACTGGGGAGCAGACAACCACAGGCCCCTGGGCCAGACCCCACTTCCCCCTCAGACCTCATAACTCGCCACACCGTCGACCTCTTAAAATCGGAATGAGACTTGACCTTACCCGGACCGTGGAGTGGCATCTGAGCTCGAGTCTCCACGGGTGAAAACCTACCCCCGAGACCACCCTTTAGCAGACCCTTCTCGCTAGTTGTGGTGCAGAGCGATGTTTTTCCAGGGTCATTTCACTTCACTCCCAGGGAAGAGCAGGGAACGGGGCTAAGTTGTAAATCACTCCCCTCTGGAATGGATTTGTGCCAGAACCGATCGGCCGGAGCATTCCTGCCTTGCTTGACCATGGTAAAGACATTATGGTATGTAAAATTCAGCTAAACATGGCTTGTTTCGATTTCCTACTTTCCTGCTTGTCTGTCTCGCTACGAAAGGTTAAGACCTAGGAGGGAAATAGCATCCACAGTGTGGAATTGCTCTCACTCCGAGGCAACGCTTCCTACTCAGAGGGGGTCCATATATGGTGACCGCACAGGGCTCACACCAAGGGAACTGGGTCCCCATCAGATAGACGTTCGTAAACCTGGCCTTTGGGTGGTTTTAATCTGTCCCTCTCGCAAAGCAACAAAAACAGAAGGCGGCAAACGCCGAAGCCTGCCTGTGGTGGTCCGAGCTTGTGCACCCCTACTCACCTGTTCGCCACTTCACGTGGCTAAAATTAGCCTTCCCTTTTCCCTGACGTCATTAGCTGAGTCCTAAAACTGCAGAGACATCTTCTTAGCTGATCTGGTTGCCCTATGGGGACTCTTCCCAAAATCCTTGAACCCACGTGGATGAGGATTCTTCAAGCTGCACTCTCTTAAGATTTCATCTTGTGGTCCGAATACACAATTGGAAGAAAAAATATTTTCTTCCTTCTTCCTGCCCATTTGACCACATATGTCCAACAGCCTGCTGGAAGAGGAGGGTACTAGAGATGAGAACGGTATCACACACCCTCAGCGCCATGGTCTTCAAGTCACTGGGAGCCCTTTTCTTTCTGGAAGGTAAATTTCCCCACATGGAAGATCCAGAGTTGCTTCCCCAAATACACATGGTGGATGGTGCCCAGGCTGCAGAAGCAGGTCAGCAGATGACAAGGCCAGGGCATCATGATGGAGGGGTCCACACGCCATCCTTGTGCGCACAGAGCAGGGGGGTTGCCAACGTGGCCAGACAGATGTGAGGAAAGACATCTGCAAATTAACGAGTCCCAGCCTCTGGGGCCGTGTCATGCATTCGTCTTGCTGAATAAGGTAGAACCAGAAAGTAATTTTGATGAGCGTCCATCCAGGCTATTTATCATAGGAAATTACACAACTGCATCAGAGGCTGGCATTCTTACCCGCTCTTCCTGGCTGCAGTGTTGGGATTTCACAGCGGGAGACAGATGTGTCAGGCTGCAGAGTCCCCTTTGCCTGACTTCCACATCGTGACAGTCAGTATATAAGGGAACTTGAAAGAAGATATTTTTAAATTACAAGCTCAAGAAAACAAACCAGAGGAAAGAGAGTCCCTCTTCATTTTCCCCCCACACGAAAGGACTGAGCAGTAAATTCTTCCCCTCTGGCAAGGGAACCAAGACACCAGCCGTCCTAAGTAAGAAACTTCTTCCTGTGCAAGATCTGAAGAAATACTTGAATCAAAAGTTTTGCTAAGGAAGATGGAATCCTTATTAAGAATTATTTTCCATAAAAGGAAATAGCTCAGGATTAAGATAAATATTCTAAAAGTGGCATTTATAAGAACTTATAAATCTCTGCATAAATATCTTCATACCTGTCCACACATTTTTTGCAAACAATTCATTTTCTTCGTCTGTTTGTGCGGCCACCTATACACCACTTCCCCAGCTCTCTGGGGCAAGAATAGGCGAGAATATTTGCAGTTCTGTGAGTGTCCTGGGTGCTGTAAAGAGGACAGGAAAAGCTCGAGAGTGCCATTTGAAACACGGAAAGCATTTTTCAAATAGGTGAAGTCAGACCAACAAATCATCGGCCTCTTCCCCTCTTCTCCGCGGGCCTTTGTTTGCACAGCGGCTCACAGGGTCCAGCACTCTTACTTCAAACACCCGGAGAGACCATCTCTTCACCCTCTGCAGAGGCTTCGCTGTGCCTCCGTCCAGTAGGTGGGTCTGCAGCACAGCGGGAGGTGGTCAGGGCAGGGCCCAGCCCAGAAGTGGAGGATGGCTCAGGTCCCCTCACCCTCCAGAGAGCTGGGCTCCCAGAACACAGTGAGGACAGAAAAGCTGATGCAGCTAATGACGGCCAAAATCCCTGTGGTTAGGCAAGGAAAAAAACATGTTTTTTATCATTTCAGCAATCTCAATGGGCTGCCTAAAGAGAAGCTGTCATTCCAGGTTTCCAGAACGTCTGTGGTCTCCAAACCCTGCCATCTGGCTAAAACCTGAACATCTCAGTCTGCAAGCTACATGATTTCCCCACACTTCCAAGTATGAAGTATGCAACTTCCACGCTGAAAATATCTGAGTTTCTCGCCACTTGCATAGAGATGTTTCATGTCATGCAGGTGAGAGGCCAGCGTTGCTGCATGTTGATATGGATCGGACAGGTCACAGACAAACTTCTGAAGGATGGAGGAGCCTCCTGGATCCACAGGAAACCTGACTATCTTTACGGCCACAGCAACCTGGGGTCTCTGGAAACATCTGGAAGCATACAGTCTGCTCTGCTTCTCCCCCAGATATCTGATGTTGGAGAAGCAGCATCCAGCTACTGGTCCTTAGAGCTCATCCCACACCCCTGTCAGCCTGAGAAGGACGCAGCGCCCGCGGCGCCTAGCCTGGCACTGGCCCACCCTGGGCACGCAGGAAACCCTCTGCTGCAGCTTTGCACAGACAGCACCTTCCCGGCCCGTGCTTGGTTGGGGCCTGATGTGCCCTGTTTGGTGGTGGCCGAGCAGCTGCCTCCCTGAGCCTGGGGATTTCTCACTTAGAGGAGGAAATCCTGGAAGTATTTACAACCATTTAACAACTGCCTATATCCTGACAGTTTTACCCCCCGAATTTCTCTTGATACACACCTCTCAGACTCCACGCCACCTGCACCTCTGACCCCTGCCCGTGCGGATCACCTGGCTTGCGTCCAGGCCTGGGAAGGTGCCTCCTCCAAGGGGCAGTCCGAACAATTTCTGTACGATGCAGACCTGCTTAAAAGTCTGCAGTGGCTTCCCACAGCAGTCAGGGTCAAGATCAGAAACCTTCTAGGAATCTTCGAGGCCCTCCGTGACAGAGCCCTTGCCTCATCCCAGCCACCCTCTCTGGGCCCCACCTACTGGCTTTCCTGCATTTGCTCAGGGCCTTTGCACATCCTGTCCCCTCTTCTTAGGGCATGCCCCCTCAACCCCACCTTCACCCTGTGAGCTCCTGACCCTTCAGCTCTCAGTTCCAATGCCACGTCCTCAGGGAGGCTGTTCTTGACAGCCCCTGACGAGGTCAGATCTCTACCACCCCTCCTCCACCACACACACACACACATCCCTCCGGCGACCTCTATGGCGCCCTTCAAAGGACGGCCCCGGCCCCATTTGTGAGATCATTTGATTATTAGGGGTTTTCCTCCTAGACGCTAAGTTCTTTGAGGGGGGAACAATGCCAGTTTTGCTCAATCTTGTATCCCCAGGACCTCACACAGTGCCTGAAGAACCTGGCATGTAGTAGGTGTTTGATAAAAATGGATTGAATGGAAGAATAACTGGCCGACTGACAGGCAGGAGGGGGGCGGGGAGGGAAGGAGGAATGGGAGGGAGGGAGGGGCAGAGGCTGGCTTGCTGGAGAGACAGTGACAACCAACCCCAACACTCTGTGAATTCGTCACATTTCTAAATCCCCAAATCTGTAAATCTTATATATATCACTTCCCTTATCTCCACTTACTTTTAAATGAATCAAGAAGGCAACGTTACAGGGGCCAGCCCAGGGGCACGGCGGTTAAGTGCGTACATTCTGCTTCTCAGCTGCCTGGGGTTCGCCGGTTCGGATCCCGGGTGCGGACATGGCACCACTTGGCACGCCATGCTGTGGTAGGTGTCCCACATATAAAGTAGAGGAAGATGGGCACGGATGTTAGCTCAGGGCCAGTCTTCCTCAAAACAAAATAAAACAAAACAAAGAAGGCAACGTTGCAAAGACCAAGAGAAAATGAGAGGAGTGGCTGCTTCCCCAGGATTCCTGGTTCATTCATTCCTTCCACAATACAGCACATGCCAGGCCCTGTGCTCCCTGCTGGGGAGAAACATATGGCCAGGGGCTGGAGCTGGTGGGTCTCGCTGACTCCACCTCACTGTGGGACCTTGGCCAAGTCACTCACCTGCTCTGAGCCTCAGTTTCCCCCTCTGTAAAGTAAGGAGGTTGGATGATCCATAATGACCCTTCCAAAGCTAACATCTTATTGCCCCAAACTGATGATGACAATAATAATAATGATTATTATTAGACAATAATGATAATGATTATTATTAATTGAGCACTTAGTCTGTGCAGGGCACCATGGTGTTTCCCTATATTATCCCATTTGATTCTCAACTACCCTGTGAGAGAGATACAATTATGCGTGACTGGTTTAGAAATAAGGGAAACTGAGGCGAAAGAGATCAGCTGACTTGCCAACAGTCAACAAGCTGGGAAATGACAAGGTTGAGATGTAAACCAACACCCCCCAACTCTACTTTGCTACCTGACCTCAAACTGCACGATGCCCTCTAATGGGGCCGGAGGGCGCAGGGCCCAGGGCCGTGGTGGGAGAGGTGGAGGCACGTTTAGTTCTTGCATTTAAGGCAGACAATTGTCTCCATTCAAGGGCAACACCTCCCCTTGGTTCTCGAGAACCCTCTTACCCAGATGTATGACTTCTGGAAGACGTAGGAAGACTGAGAGATCACAGGTGAAATGGGGTCACATCAGGCTCCTCACCAATATTCTCAGCTGCTGTGGACATTGTCTGGGGGCTGGTTTCCTCAAGAGGCCACTTCACGACCCACACCTTCACTGATTGCCTTCTGCCTCCATCTGAGGTCATGAACTGGGGGCTCTCAAGCCAGATACGATTGCAAATAAATTTTGTTTGGCTTCACAACTTTCAAAAATTGGAAAATTTTACATAAAATTCCAGATATGTGACTTTGCTTGAAAACTCAGATTTAGCTATAATCCCACATGGCAACAATCAGCTAAAGCTAAGTAGGAACTGCCCCTTTAGATAGCCATGCTCTCTCTGGTGGACTACAGACCCCACCATTCCCTACTGCCTCACAAGAACCCTTGTAGGCATTTGAGTTTGACAACCCTAGACCTTTGAACCAAATCCAAGGACTTTAGTCTGGCATTCAATGCCCTTTGCAACCTGGACCCTAATTTCCCCTTCCGGCCAACATAAAGCCCTTGTTCTCCATCCTTCTGAAGGTGGCCCACCCTGCAAGCTCATTTTGATTATTCCTCATCCAAAGGGGCTTCCCTTTCTTCTCACACCCCCCACCTCCCCACCCCCATTGGTTTTCTTTTCATTTGCATGTGGCTTAAGTGCTCAGCTGGAGACTGCACACCGGGGGCGGAAACCTTGGCTTTTTCACATCTCTGCACAGAAGAGCTACTGAAGAAGGACCCGTCACCTGGTTCCTTGCTGCTAATCAAAGTCTGGTCCACAGACCAGCCACTCTGGCATTGCCCGGGCATCTGTTAGAAAGGCAGACCATCAGGCCCCACCCTACACTAAATTCAAATTTGCATTTTAACAAGGTCTCCCAGGTGCACAGAACCACCTTCAAGTTTGAGAGGCCACGGCCAAGTTGAGCAATTGCAAGTGAAAGCCAGGCTCAGTGGCAGGTGCCGATCCTCCCTGCCCGCCCCCCCCCCCCCCCCCACCGGCAGCTCAGCTTCTCCTGTGACACGGCAACAAATCCAGCAGCCACCAGCAAGAGGTCACAAGGTCACAAGGAAGGGGTTCGGGGTCCCAGGGTGAAGGTGCAACTGTCTTTCACATGATGAGTGCTACCCACCGTGTGCCACATGAGGCCAGCCTTCTATCCCCAAGCTGTCCAGACGTCCGTCCCTGCTCTACTGCAACGGGAAGGAGTTAGACATGGCAGAAAATGTTCTGACACTGAATGTGGCCGTGAGCTCTGAGAGGCACCCAGGGACTCTTGCGGGTGCTGGAGATGGCTAACACAAAGGGCAGTGTGTGTCATAGAGAGGAAGCAGAAAGCTAAACAGACACGTGGGACCACGGTAGGAGTGGGATCACGTTATTGCAATACTGCCGCCCCCCGGGGAGGGGCGGGGCAATTCTGTCAGTCAAGCCAACTATTTGTAAGAGAAAATGCTATGTGCCAGGCATTGCTTCTAGGTGTGAGACGACAGACAAATCCACACCACCAGGAGGCTTATAAACTCGTGCAGGGAGAGAGACAGGAAAACAAGGGAAAGTGTGTGTGCACACACGTGCCTGTGTGTTTTGAGATGAGGAAGAATTCTAAGGATCTGAGCAGCTTAAAGTGGGAGCGAGGAAGACGGTCCGTGCTAGCTCATCTCATCCTCACAACAACTCTGCGAGGCAGGGTGGTCCCTCACACCAGCCTCGGAGGTGGCCCCAGGGATCCCCGCCTGCTGGTGTTCACACCCTGTGTGATCTCCTCCCCTTGAGGGTGGGCCGCACCTGGAGACAAACAGAACATGGCAAAAGTGACAGGATGTCACATCTGAAATCAGGTAACAGGAAGACTGACTGCTGACTATCTCCCTCTCTCCCTCTCTCTCTGGCCCCACTCTGGGAGAAGCAAGCTGCCCTGTGAAGACTGCAGCCCCAGCTGGACCTGGATCCCATTCTTGTGAGGGATTTGGAGGCTGAGGCCCCAATCAGCAGTGCCTGTATTCCTGACCCACAGAAACTGTGACATTAGAAATGTTACTAAGCCAATACGTTTTGGGTAATTTTTTACACAAAAGGCAATACATTATCTAGGCAGGTACTATTATCACCTCCATTTTACAGAGGATAAAACTGAAGCACAGAGAGGTCAATTAACTTGCCCCAGGATATAGAGCAAGAAAGTGTCAGAACCGGGATTTGAAGCCAGGCAGTCTGGCTCCCAGAGCCCATACAATTAAGCATCACAGGATGCTCCCCTTAACGACTGCATTTGATTAAAGCATCTGTCTTTACACCTGCTTCTCTCATCAGACCATGCTCTCCGTTTCAGGTCTGCATGCTGGGCACATGGTCAGCGTCCAGCACACAGTTAAGTTCTCAGCAAAAGTTGGCCAAGTAAAGCCACGTGGGTGAAAGTGAAGGCTGTCCCCATGCCTGTGGCCTTGCACCAGAAAAGGAAAACACAGTAGAGGTGGGGAGAAATGACCCCAAGTCCTTACCAGCCCCGAGTCCCCTGTGTGGAGATGGAACCCATTTTTTGGTGGAGACATAGACAAGTCTAAGAAAAACATGTCAGATTTGGCCCACGTTTAATATCCTTGATATGATCTTCTAATCTTTTTCAGGTGCCTCTCACATTCAGGAATCTTTATTTGGCTTCCAAACAGCAAGTTGTCTCTTGTACCAAAAAATATGTGATTTGTATCAGTTTATCTTAACCACTGAAAGATATGTTTATAACTTTATGGGAATGTCCTACAAGCCTGTTAACCAACATCTGTTATTGTTGCGCATAAACTTTTGGAGATGGGTCTTTTGGACCATTTTTTTCAAAACAAGTATCTAGGGAGAATTTTTTTTGTTCTGCTGCTAAGTCAATGCGAACTAATATTTCCCAAGCACACGGCTTTGCCCAGGAGGGTGGGAAAGCCCAGGGAGTGACACGAGCAGGGGCAGGGCCTGAAAAGGCCAGCTGACCACGGGGCGGGGCTTCCAGGGTCAGACGGCTGGAGGTGAGTGAGGGGGGAGCGCACAGAGTAGGGGTGCACCGAGCCGGGGAGCTGTGCTGGGGGCGGGGGGTGCGCGGAGGCAGGGAGGTGCGTGGAGGGGGAAGGTGCGCGGGGAGCAGAGCAGATCAATGTGATGATGAGATCCGCTCGTTAGCTCCAGGCCAGGCCGAGTCCTCCCTCTGCCACCTAGTGCTGTGGGACTTGGTCTCTGAGCCTCAGTGTACTGATCTACAAAATGGAAGTCATAATAAATACTTAGACAACACAAGAGGTTTGCCTTGAGTCCATTCTCCCAGGGTGGCACCTTTTCAACATTTTTTAGGTAACGTGTAGACTTGACAGTGACTAAGCCCAGGTGAAAATCTGTTAGAGGGCCCTGCTTGGGAGCAAAGTGGGGTGCGGCACTGCGACGGGGGTGAAGGGGCACCTTCCTTCTGTGCTAGCACCCCCACCTCCTGGCTCGCCCTCCTTGGGTGGAGCCTGGTTCCCACCCTGGAGGTAAGTCAGGAAGGCTTTTCTGGAAGCCTGCAGGGTCCTTGGCTCTATGAGATGGGCAAGAAACGGAAGACCTTGACACTGCTTGAGGGTGCTGATCCATTCCCTAGTGTCTTGCAATTCCAGGAGCACCGACCCGTGCATCATTTTTTTTAATTAATGGACTATTCTATGTTTTAGCAGTTTTAGGTTTACAGAAAGAAAGAGAGTGAAAAGTACAATGACATCCCCTATATGGCTTCATACATCCCAATTTCCCCTATTTTAACATCTTGCACTAGTATAGTACATTTTGTTACAATTGATGAGCCAATATTGATATATTATTATTAACCAGGATCCATGGGTTACATGTGCAGTTACTCTTTGCATTGTATAATTTATGGGTTTGGGCAAATGTGTAACGAAGTGTATCCAGCATTATAGCACCATACCGGAAAACAGCTTCCCGCCCTGCAAATCCAGTGACTCCCTCGCCTCTGCCCCACCCCCCAGCCCTGGCCACCATTGATCTGTTTACAGTCTCCATAGTTTTGCGTTTTCCAGAATGTTATATAGTTGCAATCATATAGTATGTAGCCTTTTCAAATTGGCTTCTTTCATTAGCGCTATTCATTTAAGATTCCTCCATGTCTTTTCGTGTCTTAAAAGCTCGTTTCTTTTCATCAGTGAATAATATTCCATGGTATGAATGCACTGCAGTCTGTTTATCCATTCCTCTGTTAAAGGACATCTTGGTTGCTTCCAAGTGTGGGCAATTATGAATAAATCTGCTATAAACATTTCATGTGCAGGTTTTTCTGTGGATGTAAGTCGTCAGCTCCTTTGGGTAAATACCAAGGAGCACAACTGCTGGATCCTATGGAAAGAGTATGTTTAGTTTTGTAAGAAAACTATCTTCTTCAGTATTTCTTGGAAGGCTGTCTTCCAAAGTAGCTTTACGATTTTGTATTTCCAGCGGCAATGAATAAAAATTCCTGCTGTTCCACATCTGGTGTTGTTAGTGTTTTGCATTTGGGCCGTTCTAACAGGTGTATAGTGCTACTTCATTGTTGTTTTAATTTGCAATTCCCTAATAACATATGATAATGAGCATCACATGCATCATTTTAAATAATGAAATAAAGGGAAATAAGTAAAAATGGAATTTGCCTGTTCTAAAAGGTATGCTATGCAATCATGACTGTATTTAGTATATGCATCTCAGTGAGGATAACAGGAGATCTAAGGTTCAGGCCTCTTTGCCACGAAGGCTGGGCTTCTCTTAAGGAACAACGTGCTCATTTTCATAATCATTAATTTGCTTTGGTTACTTTTTGCTTTGGCTACCGGGAAGCTCAAGGTGATCTCTAAAAATGGCATAGAATTTATGGTAGGTGTTTCTGCATACCAACTCTACCTTTCATTTTGTCTTACAATCCTACCCCTATTTTTCCTTCACTCTACTTCTGTTATTTATTGGGAGCTGAGGAATGGGGAAGGGACTAAAGTAATAAATAGCTACACAAAGGCTTCTGTTGTGTTGGACCACATGTTGAACTGGCTTGAGCTGCCAGCTCCCTCCCTGAACTCAACCCAGAAGAAAGGAGGAGGCTGGCGATCCCAGCATCCATCACAGCAACTGTCGGAACTCCATGGGGAGACAGAAAGTGGTTGGGTCCCATTCCATGGAAAGAATGCACTCTAGTGGCAGAAGTCCCTGGGGCCACTGGTGGCTGATAGAAAATGAGAAGTAATCATAAAATAAATGAAATAAGGAAATAAAATGAGAGGAAATCCACATGGAAAATTTTGTTTCCCATGAACTGTTCAACCCAATTTTTTACACCTGAGTACCAAATAACAAAAAAAACAAAAAGACTTGCCAAAAAAAAGATTTGGCAATCATGCTACACTATAAAGCACATTCTGAGCTTTGGTTGTTACTGTTATGTACTGATGTGATCCTTATTTGAAGCCTTGTAAGGTGAGTAGGACATACATCATTATTCCCATTTTACTGATAAGAAAATTGAGACTTGGGACACTTAAATTGAAGAGATCATTTAAATCTGCCTGAGGATTCAGGCTGGACTGCCTGACCCAGGATCCAGGGGAGCAAAGGCTGGATGGACTTTTCTGCCAGGAAAGGACCAGAGGGCAGCTTCTGAGAGTCCACCTCACAACAGGGAGTCAGCCTCTGGGACCAAAGATGAGTTGCTGTCAGAGTCTGCCACACTTATGATATGACTTGGGGTTTCTATGCATTTTTTGTTGCCTGTATTAATTGGTGTCACGGTTTTGATTGTGGCCCCCCCCAAAGAAAAGATATGTTGAAATCCTAACCCCTAGTACCTCAGAATGTAACTTGATTTGGAAAAAGGATGGTTACAGATGTAATTAGTTAAGATGAGGTTATACTGGGGTAGGATGGGCCCTTAATCCAATATGGCTGATATCCTTATAAAAAGAAGAGAGACACACAGAGGGAAAATGGTCTTATGAAGGCACAGAGACACAGACGCATGGAAGCAGAGACTGGAATGCTGCAGCTACAGCCCAAGGAATGGCAAAGATTGCCAGTCATCACCAGGAGGAGGAGAGAGGCACAGAACAGGTTCTCCGCCAGCACCCTGAGAAGGAACCAACGCCACCAACATCTTCAGTTCAGACTTCAAGCCTCCAGAACAGTGAGAAAACAAATATGTGTTATTTTAATCCACCCAGTTTGCGGAACTTTGTTATGGCAGCCCTAGGAAGTGAAGACAGTTGGGGTAAGCTAAACAGCTGTAACCAACACGCCCAAAACCTACAACAGCTCAAACACAACAGAAACTTACAGGAACAGCCCAGGGCTGAGATCCATATTGTGGGCAGTCCTACTGCACATGGTCCTTTAGAGAGCAAAGCTCTCAGCGGCTTTGTCATCTGATTTCCAAGGCTGCCCTGGTCCTCACGGTTCCAGCGTAGGAAGAGAAAAAGCGCATGAGAGGTTTGATGGACCAGGCAGAGACGGCCTTCTCACTTCTGCTCACATTCCACTGAACAGAACTTTGTCACATGGCTCTACCCAGCTGTAGTGGGGGCATAGGAAATACGGTGCAGCTGGAGGACAATGATTAAGGCTCCTATTTGCAAAAGAGGCCGTCTGCTTATTCACAGGAAGGCTAAAACCAGGAGGCAAGGGAAACATTGTCTAGGTCTTCAGCTAGTCTGGAGGGTAATGAAATTTAAGAGATGGATCAGGTCAAGGCTTCTGGGAAGAGAACAGGAAACTAGAGCAAATCAAGGCTCATAGGAAGACAGGAAGCGTCCCATTGGGTTTAGCCATTAGGACACCCACGGGAATGCCCCATGATGTCGTCCAAACGTTCTAAGGAAATTTGGATAGAACTCTTCCCCACTGTCCCCTGGACTTTGTTGTGGGTCTGGTGACTTATTTCCTGTCTCTCCTACCTGATTTCCCCTGAACCCATCCTCAAGCGAGGGACCCTCAGCCCACACTGGAGCAGTTCCCATGAGCCCAGTGCCACTAGCCGACACTGGAGAACAGGAACGAGACCTGAGCATGTATCTTGCTTCCAGCCACAGGCCTCTGGCACAGAGAACTTGAGAGTAAAATCACTATGGCATTGCCAGACTGAAACCCAAGGAGGACTCCAAAAAGTAGACCCCGGGGGCCAAGAGACTCCCCAGAGAAGACTCAGCGTCTTCGTTGACCAGCTTGTTCCTTTGCTTGAACAAAAGTGTCGAGAGCAGGGGTTTCACCCTTCCATGTGACCTTGAGCAGGATATGCATCCTCTCCAGGCAATAGTTTCTTCCTCTGCATGATAGACATGGCGCTAGCCACCTTAGAGGGCCTCTGTGCAGAGTAAAGGAAACCGAGTCTGGCCCACTAAATGTTATCTTCCTTTTTCACTGCTCCCATAATTTTGGAATCAATGCAGTAGATGCCACGAATGCCTTCATATGGCGAGGAGAGAACCTAGACTCTTCAGGGAGCGCGGGTCTGACACCATGTTTCACACTTGCATGTGATGAAAGTGTGCATACTTCAGGGTTTTGCTCACACCTGCACATATAATGACCTCCCCACTCTTTTCCACCTGCCAGAATTCCTTCCATAGGCCAAGGCCAAGGTCACAGCCAGCTCTACTATGAAGCCTGCTCAGGTCTCCAAGTAGGATTCAATGATTCCAACCTGCATGGAAGCACTCTGAGGGCCAGCTTTTTGTCAGTCTTGTTCACGACTGTGTTCCTAACACTTGGGAGAGTGCCCAGCACACAGTACGTGCTCAGTTCATATCAGTTAGATGAATTGATTAATTAATTAAACTTTTCCCTCTCCGACACCTACTGGCCTGCTCCTATCACCACCATTCATTCATTCTCTCATCCGTCAACAAATACAGTGTGCCTATTGTGCAAAGCATTGTGGGAAATGCTGAGATGGCCATGGAGACTGACCTGCCCTCGAGGAGCCTGCAGTCAATGAGAGGACATTGGACACATACTATTTATACATATAATAATAATGATGCCAGGTAGGGGTGGTAATATTACACAGGGGTTGTTCAGAGGACAGAAAAGTCACCTTCAGCTGGGGCTGTGGGAGACAGGAAACATTATCAGATAGAGGACCCTGATTTGACCACATCTCCCACTGCACATCGTGTGACTTATTTTCATGCTTGACTCTTCCAATGGCCCACAACTCACTGGAGGCAGGTCACCTCCTCATCTTGGGCTCCCTCACGCCCTCACCCCACTTCCTGTGCCTAGCACAGGAGTGGACGATGTTTTAGAATGAGTTATTGCTTGGGAGGCGTTGCTCTGGCAGAGAATGTCTGAGTCACAGAAGGAAATGTGTCTGAACGTCTCTCCCCTTTAGAAGGTGAGTGAATTGGGACTCAGTGCCATCTCGACACTGGTCCTCCTTTTCCCGCTGAGTTTAGTTAGAGAGTTTTTGCTCTGATCTGCTCCCAGAGCCGGAGGCTGAATCTGAAGTCCTGACATTTGATTGCTTGAGTTATCATTTTCTAATTTGCAATAAAAATACAGACATTCTCACTCTTAACTTGGCTGAAGGTATATGTACGGATGGATATGGACCCAGATATGCGGAGTCTTGAGAGAACAGACTTTTATCTACAACCACTACCTGTTACCTTCTTGTCAATGGCAAATCATTTTGCAAAATCTGGCCCGTGCCCCTCTTAAACCACTCCTTGCCCAAAATTCACCTGTGCTAATGGCCCCTCATAAAGACAGGGGTCATCGGCTAAATAACACAGCTTTATAATATGAGCAAGACTTCCCAACCTAAGACTGTCTATCAATTTTCTTGTCTCTAGAAATATTAGCCTCACAAGCCCGGCAAGCACTATCTATAGGAGAGGCAGTGGACCAGGAGCCAGGAAACCTGGGCCAGATCTAGAGCCCACTCAAGTCCTACCTCTTCCAGAACACTCCTCTGACTTCTCTATCCCTCACCAATCTATCCTTTCTTGGAATTTTTATTTCGCTGATGACCTATTTCAGATGATTTCCATAATGAGTTTAGCACATGCTTGATATACAGGTGGCCCCAGCAAATATTCACTCTTAGCTTTATCGTTGTGATTATGACCACACAGACCACCCCGAGTATATTCTACCTTAAATTATGCTCTCAAAATGTCACTGGTAAACATTTTATATTATCCAAAAGTCTTACTCTTTGAGAACAAGAACTTAGATCTGCACCCCCAGGTATACACCAAACGCTTAATATTATTATTTTTGATTTTTGTTTTTTAATTTTGAAACCACAAGAGGATATGCATGCACATTATCTAAGCAAAAGAAGAAACTATGAGAGAATCCTCTGTAACATTTAACATCAGGGGGCCCTATGGCAGGCCTGGCTGTAACCTTCAAGACTAGATTCAACAAGGAAATGTGTTAAGCAGGATTCTTAAAAAAAAAAAAAAAAAAAATGACCCAGACTCAGGATAAAGGAATAATAGGTAGAGAAAATATACACACTAAAGGTACAAAAAGAGCAGAGAACCATAGTGGACCACAAGTATATACAAATCTAATGGAAGTCAATTAGGTAGGGCTATGGTGGTGGAATTGTGTGACGGTTTTAATGGAGGGCTGCATGGGAGTGGAGAGAGCGGTCCATAACGTGCATGGTCTGGGATGAAGCAGGCCCACTGAAGGAGGACTGCTTTGAACTATCACAATTCAAGGATGAAGTGGGAAATATGGAAAAGATTTAGAATAAGTTTCAAACAGGTCCTATGAAGAAAGATAAAACCCTCAAGTGAATCGTTACTCTTGGACCTGAAGGAAAGGATAAAGGGTGATGTTGTGGCAGTTTTCATCTGTGAGCTGGTAGGGCAGAGAAAGAATGGCGAGCAGCTGTTCTCTCACTACACTGAGTCTCAGCATGGAGGAAACAGACAACAAGAAGAATTCAGGATAAATGTCAGGATTACTTTCCTGACCGTGAGCCTTGTTAAATGCTCAAGTGGTTGATCCGCAGATGTGAGGGACTCTCCTTTGTTGACACTCTCTAAAAGAGAAAATGAATGAAAAAGACACTCCTGTCTTGAACAACCTAAGAAGACTGCCTCAAAGCGAGGGATGCCCCGGATGACCTTTGAAACTGCATGTCCTCGGATATATGTGTTATTTTATGTACATCTGTGGGACGGTGACTATTCAAGAAATAACTGCCACACACTTAGAAAATTGTATTCGGACTCAGTTACGATTCTCCCTGCAATGATGCTTGAGGGTGAAATTGGGTGTAGCATCACCGATAACCATGGCCACTGGAATGAGCATCCTTAGGAACAAACTCCAGATTAACCAAGCTCGACGTGCATGACAGTGATGTTCTACAGCCATCCAAAAGGACAGTCGTCTTCTGTTAAATTTAGCAGGAACAAGCTGGAGCTGTCCAACCTGGGCTGAGTCTGCCTACGTCTGGTCACACGAACAGTCTTGGGTGTTTGCGGCATGCTGTGCTCACAGGCAGGGGACTCAGATCCTAGTCTTGTGTCTGACCCAAACTGTTGTGTGGCACCAGACAGACTGCATAGCTTCTCTGTCACAGTGTTCCCACTGTTGAAATGGGCTTCCAACAAGGACTGCTGTAAGTTAGGAGCAGATATGACCACGGAAAATAACAGAGCTCTAAGGCAACATGTGGAGTCATTATTGCTAAAGTGAGTTTCCCCAAAGGAACCTTCTGCTAGATAAGAGGCTGCTGCTTTGGGCTGAGCTGGTGGTTCCTGAAAGTAGCATTTGGACCTGGCTGAAGGAAAGGCCAGGGTGAGTCCTTGCTTTTCCCAAGGCATCTAGCTCCCTAGGATCAGCCAATTGTAAGGGATATGGGAGTCCGAGCGCCCACCTTCAGCTTCACAAGCACACACATTTTAGACCAGAGGTCCGTTTAAACATCCTGCCCTGTTTAGCAATCAGCTGATCTCTTTTCAAAGAAAATGATTTCTGGATGGAACCTGGACAGAGGTGACAATGAGGAGAAGTATTAATGATCTGATTTTTCAGTGAGGCAAAAAAAATCACTTCCTCATGAGGCTGTGCAGCTGTGTTGGAGGCTGTGTGATTCCTTGTTATTATTATGGTTGTTTATGAAAATGCCCCCCCAGGGCCATTTCCAGTTTTAGATCCCCAGTCTGTGGAAGGAGTACTAGAAAGTGCCCTTACTCTCCTCCTGTCATCTTCCCTAAGAACACCCTTCAGCCCGCCTGGTCCCCTAGACGTGGTAGCAGAAAATCAGGAGGGTGGAAGTGAGGTTACCAAAGCTGGACTTAGAGGGGCTTGGGAGGCCGCCAGTGAAGTCAAGTGTCCGTTAAGGCAGAGCAAGAATCATCGACATGGGCAAGAATACAAGGCTGGTGGTCCCCGCCAGGTGACAGCTGGCAGGGGATGAACAACTGTTGCATCTTTGTGCATAAGCAGGATGGTTTGGTACACAAAGCAAAGGATTCGGAGATAGGAGAACAGAGTTCGAATCCCGGGACTGCCAGGAACTGACGAACAAGCTTCGGCAAGGCTTCTCTAGGCTTCAGTTTCGGCAACTACGAATAAGAAAGATGGGACTAGAGTAGAGCCCCCTTTGCATGCCCCTCCAGTTGACCGACAGTAGTTGCTTAGGCGCTACAATGAAAGGGATTCTGAGGCTGCATTCCAGCTCACTAGGAAAGACTTCTGCGATCGATTAATGATGCCTGCCGCGTATGCAAATAGCAGTTGTGGAACGTGTGCCATGGATTTGTCATCCTTGAAGTGAACAAGTTTGGGGCCTCCCAAAGTTGCATTCCACAGTGGTGGGATTCTGTGAAGCCTTTATGGAGTCAACCAGAGCTCAGAAAGAAATCATCAGATCCGCCTCCTCCTCTTATCTAAGTGACCTGAAGCTTCTTCTAGCTTTACCAGTGCACCCCACCATCTCCAAACCGCTTGCTCTGAAATGCCTTCCTTGGTCCTGTCCTGCTTGTTGCAGAGGCCCCAGCACGAGCTCACTCAGTGACATTCTCACCTTATCGTTTAATACGCTGTGAGCAGATGCCCACCAAAGAGGAGATTGGAGTTAAAATATCTTTTCATAAAATCCTGAGTGACAAAGCCACATCACACAACTAAAGGTGGCTAGTGCGTCATAAAGAGAAATGACCCCTTAAGTCAGGAGTCCTGGATTGTGTGAGCAAGCATGTTCAGGGCAACAGGGACCACATGATTCCCCAGAGATGCACAGGCTGGAACTAGAACACGCCTTGAAAGGGGTGCGGACAAACTCAGGGCTGGCTGGGCTGCAGTGAGAGGTCGAGGCTGGCAGTGCCTCACCAGCCTACAGCTGCCATGCACCTCATCCCCCTGCCCAGAGCAGCTCCCAGAAGAGCACGTCTGGCATCCTTCTGAGAGAGGAAGAGGCGAGGAGGAGTGACAGCCGGGCACCCCCTACAAGCCAGGTGCTGGGCTTCAGTTCCTGTACATCCTTAGAGTTAGGAACCGGCCCCCCACTTGTCAAGGCGGATGCTGTCAGCCCCATTTCACAAATGGGAGCCCCGGGGCTCAGAGGTGAAGTGACTGCTCCAAGGGCTCCCACAGAGGACAAAGGGGTCCTGGGGTAATACGCCCTGTTCACCTGTTTGCAAGGATGAGGAGAGTTTGGAGTGGAGGTGGGGTCATGGTCAAGCAGTCTGGTATGACAGGAATGTGCCCCTCAGAGCTGGCTTCTCGCCTTGCCCTCTTCCTCACCCCCCTCCTCGGCGTCAACCTGGCTATAGATGCACAGGCAAGAGAGAAGCTTATCTAAGCAAACGATGCCCCCAACAGCGCCTCTGACCGTGGGGCCTCACTGCAAGAGGAAAGAGTGGGCTGCTGCAGCGCGACCACTTTCAAGGAGGGGCAGCCAATGGCCAGCCAGGACGAGGAGGAGGTGAACTTGGAGTGAGCGCTCCAGCCAGGAGCTGCTGGAGCCGCCCGGGGCTAACAGCCGTGTGCTCCAGTGAAGTTAATAAAGTTGCATCCTAATAGTCTCGGCGGTCTCCTGGGCTTCCGTCCCCAAAGGGCCCAGGCATCAGGATGTGCTTTGTTCATTTATTTTGGCAAGTTTAGCTCTGTGTGCTTCTCGCTGCGCTTCCTCATCTGTTTTGCAAGCTTAATAAAGTCTTCGTAATGAGGCTCCCCTTCAGTGAAGCTGTGCAGAAGCCACTGAGAAATGGGGCAAAAGTGACAGGTTTTTTCTATTTCCTTTTTTAAAAAAAGAATTATAGTGTGCGCAAGAGAGAGAAGTGAGAACTAATGAGCTTCTACTCCATTTAGGGGCTATATTCCCATTTCTGTAATGCATCTCTCCCAGGGGCCCCCCGTTTCTGCTTGACTATTTCCAGGTTGAGTTTTTATATGGTAACTCAAGAACTGGGGTTCGGGGGCGGCCCCGTGGCCGAGTGGTTATAGTTCCATGCGCTCCACTTTGACAGCCTGGGTTCCCAGGTTCGGATCCTGGCACAGACCTCCTCCACTCATCAGCTGCGGTGTGGAGGCATCCCATATACAAAAAATAGAAGAAGATTGGCACAGATGTTAGCTCAGGGCTGATCTCCCTCAAGCAAAGAAAGGAAAAAAAAAAGAGGAAGATTGGCAACGGATGTTAGCTCAGGGCAAATCTTCCTCACCAAAAAAAAAAAAAAGAAAAAAAAGAAAAGAATTGGGGTTTGGGAAGTAAAGACACAATATTCCCAATGGCTAGGCAGAGACTCCCTGACATCCACTCAGGGCTCACACTTCCATGGGCTCCTTCTATGCGGCTCGCTGCGTGCTGGATGCTGACAGAAGCCAAAAAAGAAAGAGTTAAAGGTGAGAGCGGTGGAGACATCCCATAGCCCTCAGAGGGATGAGCGGGAGGGGGGTGGAGTGAGGTCTCTGCACTGCGGGAACAGCACACACAGTGTACATTCAAGGATGGATTGACCGGACGGTCGGTAAGGGCGGCTGCAACTCACTGCAGAGAAAGGACTTTGAGGCTAAGGTTGTTCAGAGAAAGCTTCCTGGAAGAGGGTCTTGACTTTGGTCTCGAAGGAAAGGGGAAAGAAATGAGAACTACTATTTGCTGAACATCACCTTAGGCGTATTACCTCATCCACCCACCCCATGAGTATTGATATTATCTCTATTTTTACAGATGAGGACAACAAAGCCCAGAGAGTTTAAGCAACTTGCCCAAGGTCCCACAGTAGAGTCAGAATTTAAACCCACAACTGTCTGACTCAAAAGCCCAGGCTTTACCACTCTTCCTCATGGTCCCTAGAAAGTGCAGGACTTTAGATTAGCAAGAGAGATTTAGGGAGAAGTTCACAGACATAGAGAAAAAGATTTTTTAAAACAAATATGAAAAAAAGATGAATAGTCAGTCTCTAAAGATGAAGGTCAGGATGCCCGCAGATCAACTGTAAATTCTAGAAGGAGAGCCCAACTGAAACTCAAAGATTTCTTCCATCAAGGAAAGAATTCAGCTTTGCCTGTTGAATTAATTTCCTCAGGCTGCCATAACAAATTACCCAACTGGGTGGTTAAAACCATGGAAATTTATTTTCTCCTAGTTTTGGGGGCCAGAGTCTGAAATCAAGGTATTGGCAGGGCCACGCCCACTCTGAAGGTTCTAGGGGTAGACCCTTCCTTGCCTCTTCCAGCTTCTGGTGGCTCCTGCAACACTTAGCTTGTAGCAGCATCACTCTGATCTCCCCTTCCATCCCCACGTGGCCTTCCTCCTGTGTCCCTCTGCGTCTCCTCCTTTTCTGTCTCTTAGAGGATACTGGTCATTGGATTTAAGGCCTGCTCTAATCCAGGATGCCCTCATCTCAAGATCACACGTTAATCATAGCTGCAAAGACCCTATTTCCAAACACCGTCACATTCACAGGTTCCCGGGTTAGGACTTATTATAGCTTTTGGGGGACACAATTCAACCCACTACACTTGCTATGCTGAAAAGTTAATTGATCCCATTTCACCCAAGTGACTACACAATAACCAGACCTATAAAACAGTTTAAGAAGGGATGGGTGACCTCCCCGTGGAGGGCAGGGAACACCCCTCCCCAGTGGGGAGCAAGACACAAAGGCCAACTCCTGTGGCCTCTGCCCTCCTTCCCTTGGAACCTTGGTCATGGGGCGTTGTGACACGTCTTCCCCATGGTCGCTGGGCATTCCTTTCTTTCCCTCCTTTGTAATGTCCTTCAGGTGTATATTTTCAAGGCAGCATGGTAGAACAGAAAAGAATGAGCTTCAGAGTCAGGTGAGCTGAGTTCAAATGCCAAGGCTGCCACTTCCTAGCTCTGTGCCCTTGAGTAAGTCACTTACCTGTTCTAGCCCGAGTTTCTCCATCTATAACCTGGGGACGTCACAGTACTTCTCTCATCAGGGGGTCGTAAGGACTGACAGGGTAACCCATGCACACTCTCGGCAGAGGGCCTGGTGCACATTGGCTAATATATTTATGGGACCCTTATCTTATTCGTGCCTGCAGCTCCAGCACCCAGCACGGAGCTCTGCCTGTCTGGAGCGTCAGCAGGGGGTTGCTGAAGGATGTACACGTAAATGGAGCCAGCTGGCGCCCTGGAATCACCAGAGGTGGGAATGCTGTGGGTTAGTTTCTCATTTTCCTTTCCTCCCTACATCTTGATAACTTCCCATACTGCAGAGGATGGAAAGCTAAGAAATGCACTTCCCAGAGTCCTTTACAGCCAGTGTACTGGATGCAATTTGGGTTCCATCAAGATTTGGAAGGCAGAACTGAAAGGGAGGCTCCTTTGGGTGTTTTTTTCACCTTGCTTACAAGGAAAATCATGGAGAGTACGGGATTCCACAGCAGCGCTCAGGCTTCCTGTTCCAGCTTCCTGGGTATCAAGAGACATGTCGGGTGCTGGAGGCAGCTTCCTGGTTCCAGCTCAAGCCTGGATCACAGCGACTCCATGGTGGCCTTGAGGCAGGTGCTCCCTTGGGGCCAGGTTTTATAGTGAGTGTTCCAGGACCCATTCCTGGAGGCCCCACCTAGAGTCTGCTCCTCCTGCCCGTCTCCTTTTGTAAGCTTCTAATTCCCTCTGTTAAATTTCTTCCTGCTCAAATCATCAATATGTCTATCCTTTCACTAACACCACGCTGCCTCAATTACTATAGCTGTATAGGAAATCTTGAAATTACGTTCTGTGAGTCCTCTCACTTCATTCTTCTTCTTCTTCTTCTTTTTTGGTGAGGAAGATTGGCCCTGAGCTAATATCTGTTGCCAATTCTCCTTTTATTGCTTGAGGAAAATTGGCCCTGAGCTAACATCTGTGTCAATCTTCCTCTGTTTTGTATGTGGGACACCTCCACAGCACGGCTTGATGAGCAGTGTGTAGGTCCACACCTGGGATCCAAACCTGCCAACCCCAGGCTGCCGAAGCAGAGTGGACACACTTAACTAATACACCTCTGGGCCAGCCCTGAGTCTTCTTTTTCAAAATTGTTCGGCTAGCGTAGGGCTTTGCTATGCCACATAAATTTTAGCATCAACTGGTCAATTTCTACAAAAAAAAAATAGCCTACTGGCATTTTCCCTGGGATTTTGTTGACTCTTGCGTAAAGTATCTAGAGTTGATTTTACTTCCTGCTCTCTATCCAGACTGACAAATTCTCCCCTCTGCCCCTCACTTCCGGGCTACCCCCATTCCGTTTGCCTGCGGGTCCCTGGTCAAACTGATAACAAAGACAAGAACTCTTTGAGCCTCTTCCCAAGTCCTGAGCCATTGGCTCCAATGGGCAGCTGCTGGAAGATGCATCTCCATCTATTCTTGGCGAGGCTCGCCTCGTTCCCCGTTCCCCTCTCTCATTGCCTGACACTCCATTTTTCTTCCCTCACCTGGCATCCCCTTCTCCCCGGAGCCCCTTTCTGCCACCTACCACCTCAGCTTCGAGTTAAAGGACCTTTAGATCTACATGCAGATTTATTTTTGCACAAGAAACTGCAGCTCCGTCCATTTCCCTCATTTCCGTCTCCCACCTCTCCACCCACTGCCCCACCAGCCCGGCTCCCCACCCTGGGACACAAAGCCACAAGCACTCTCCCCTAATCCTAGAGAAAGTGATCACCAAATCCTTCCTATTCCTGACCTCCAAATTGCAGGCTTCTGCAGATGGGGAAATATAAGGTGTGAGGCTCCAGAAAGTTCATCAACTTTTATACAGATTGGTTTTAGTCTGGTTTAAATTAGGCAACAAAATAGAATTTCCAGATGTTCTGTTTGGAATTAACTTGGCTACAGAGAAAAGGCTACTAGGAGGAGGAGTTGGTAATGGGGTTATTTTTACATTCCAGAAAAGGAGTCACAAAAAACATACGGACTTGATTAGAAGAGAAGAACCTGCTGGTTGGCACATTAAGAAGACTGTTCTCATTTATTCTGGTTGAGGACATGCAAAGGTGCAATGAAACATTCTCAAGCCACTGGAAAGATGGAGGGCCAGGGCAGCAGGGTTTTGTTCCAGCAGGCAGCTAAAGCAGTGAAGATTTTGGCCAGACATAAGGAACTCTTTGAATATAAGGCCAGTGTTTCTCCAACTTTAATGTGCATTGAACTCCCCAGAGGATTCTGATGGGTAGATGATGCCAATGTGCTGGTTCACGGGCTGCATGTCACAGAACGAGGCATTGGGTGCTAAATGGAGCTAGGAAAGAAGGTCCACCACCACCAAGCGTTTCTTGAGGACCTACCATGGATCGGACACATGTCCCGGGGCTGGAGGGGAGAAGCAGAGATGGGAGAAGTCAAAGTTAGGCATCGCCATACTGTCTAGTGAGAGTGATGTGTGGACAACTAGAGCAAAATTCTGCAAATGGGGTGGTAAGTAAACGAGTCCAACTTCTACAAGGACCCTGAGCAGGGAGTGGCTAGTTCTGTGGGAACTAGAGGAGGTATCAAACAAACCAGGTCATGGGGTCAATGACGTGTCAAGGGAGAGAGGGAAGAGCATTCCCTGTGAAAGGAATAGTATATGCAAAGTCCCAGGAGGTGTGAAAAAGCCACAGCATGGATAGGAAACGTGAACAGTGGGTGAAGCATGTGGTGGATGAGAGACAGCCTAGACAAGTGTAGCCAGGGCCAGAAAGTCCTGGGAGCCTTGGTAAGGGGTTTGGAGTTGGAGCAAACAGAACGACGGGGCACATTAAGTAAGAGCGAGAGTGGCTTGCATTCATGTCAGGGGTGATTACTGCAGAGGAGGAAGTGAGATGCCTTCATCCTGTTTAAGATAAGATTAGAGGACCATCGGCCTGGGGGGCTGGGACATTAGCCAACTTGGAGGCAAGAAGTTAGACTTGGGGCATCACGTCTGCCTCCTTCTTTCCTGCCGAGTTCAAGGCCAATCAGCCTGAGGGGTTCATGGATAAACTCGGGGTTCCAGAAACAGAACAGAGAGGCAGGTGTCTGAGACTCAGAAAAACAAGCAGAGAAGGAAGAAAAGAAAGACTACCACGGTCAGGGCTAAAGGGCTTTCATTCATTCAATAAACCTGTGCTGTGCGCCCGGGCAGGGTCCTCGGTGTCCTCTGGGAAATAGTTCGTGTAAAGGTGAGCACAGTGGAGCAAAGTCAGAGCCCGGTAGAGGTAACCCAGGCGCTGGGAAGCTGCGAGGGTGTGCCCGTGGCAGCCTGGGGTGGGCAGGAAGACCATGGAGTCGGGAGCGAGGCCTAAGAGAGGTGATCCCTTGGTTGAAGGTGGAAGGGCTGGTAGGATTCAGCCGGGCAAAGAGGAGGAAGAACCACACAGGCAGCTGGAACAGATAAAAGCAGGAAGCATAGGGACCCACAGGTCCATTCAGCATGGGAGGGGCAACGGGGCTGACTATGGGTTGGGGCCTGCAGGGAGTTTCGTGTTGGGCAGAGGCTAGATCTTCAAGGGTTTGGGGTCAGAGCGTTCTCAGTGGAGAAGACTAGCCCAGGATCCCAGCCAGCAGGAACTGGATATAACAACAGCGGCTCCAACAAGAGGGCCTCGAAGCTGCCTACGCCAGGGTCATGGGAGCCCATCTGCACAACCCGTGCCAGGATATGGTGACCTCATGTGGATGGGCCGGGAGCCCTCCCAGCACCTTTCAATGGACACTTTGGGTGGACAGGTGAGGTCAAGACCTGATCAGAGGTCCATGTTGTCATGCTTCCTCTCAAAGACCCCTTGAGAAGAACTCCTGTCCCCACTGGAATTCCTTGACCAGCCAAGGAGTGGTGGTGGCCCCGGTGAGGAATTCTTGGGCCTATACCCCATTCAGTTAGACAGATGAACCATTGTCATCAGTTGATGAAGAAGATTAAGATTTCTGAAATTTCAGCTTGGTTTGAGCATCAAAAGCTGGATGGACCATCCCAATGCTTCACTAATCTGAAGGGACCATGAAGAGAGAATACCTGGGAATAACCACAGCGAAACAGAGACTGGAGGGGCCCACACGGGATGGTGGTGAGGCAGAGCACAGGAGCATCAGGGCAAGGCATCAGGGCAATATGGGGGCCTGAGCACTTCCATGGGGAGAGGGGCCCAGAAAGACCTTCTACCTGGCGTGGACAGTGAGGACAAGAGGAACAAAGGGAGCAACGGCACCCAGTGGTGCAGCGGGCACGCAGAAGCCCAGTTGTCCTGACAGGAAACCCGGGTCAGGTACTGGAGGAAAGAGCCTGAGACTGGTGCCTTGTTCTCATGCAAGTGAAGGAAGCTCCTCAAAGGAGGATGGCTCCTCACACCTGCTGCGGTTAAAGGAAAAATTATTCTGACACTTTTTTAAATGGTAGAGAAGGTTTTATTCGGAACTATTGCAATAGGCGTCAAGACTTCGGGAACAGGAAAGAGAGACTGAGCTCAGCTCCAAATACAGCAAATCAGCTGGGGATTTACAGCCAATGAGCAGTGAGGGGTCGATGGAAAATTACTAAGAGGAGATGTCAAGGGTAGGGGGCTTCTTGCTAAACTGACTTAACAGGATTCTTGCTGAAAACGGGCCAAAGTGGTCCTATATCAAAGATGAAGGGTGAGGAATTTGGCCAGATATCAAGGGTGAAAGATTCTCTATCAACTGACTTAGCAGGATTATTGCTACAACTGGACTTGGCAGGCTGAAGACAGGGCCAAGCACAAGGCCTAGTCAAAAAGGGGGCTCCATGGAGCCTGATTAAAGTTTGGTCAAGGAGAGAGTCATTGTAACCATATCTGAAGGAGGTTCTGCCCAACGGAACATGTGTCTGGCCCAGGGGTCCCTGGAGTCAGGAGTCCCTTGTAGGGAGATGCTGGTTGCCTGGAAAATGGGGATTCCCCACTCTGAGAAGGAGCATGACAAGTGGGGCCAATGTTTCAAGGGTGCTCCAGATCATTCCATTGCTTGGGATGTGCTAATTGAGTATCCTTTTCTACACCAAGCAGCATGTTCCATTCTGCATGGAGTACCAACGCCACCAGCAGTCCCGTCCAGCCTCAGACAAACCAGATCGGTCATCACACCCTCTTCTCAAACCTCCTAAGTGTCTTAGAGGAGCTGAGCTCCCTAAGGAACAAAACCAACAACTCGTCCTCTCCCTTTAGTTGGCTGCCACTGCACATGACACCTCCCATCAGCAGGGGCAAGTGTCAAACATTAGCCAAGTAAAGGATCTGGGCCCTGGTGGTCTGATATGGAAACACATCTGAAGAGTCTCACAAATCACATACTCCAACCCCCTCATTTTAAGATGAGGCACTTGAGGCCCAGAGCAGAGCAGTGGTGGCCAGCCAATGAGAGATGGAGACAGGCGAGATTAGGGTGTGCGGATGATCTCCGGCTTGTTGGAAATTCCCATTCACTGAGCACCCACTCCATGCCAGGCCACTCCGCTGAGCACTTTAACACAAAATGCACACCAATAGCAGCCACCACTTATTGACCACTGACTATGTGCCTGGCACTTGACAAACGTTATCACCTGGGATCTCTGCAACCACCTCATGAGAAAGTGACCACTACCACTGTTTGAGAAAACGGGTTTAAGGATGCGAAGCAACGTGGCCAAGCCACAGGGAGGGGTTCGTGCCAGGTTGGTCCAACTCTAAACTCTCAGTCTCTTTTACGAATGTCGTGACCCTCAGCCCTCCAACTACTCTACAAGTTGGTATATTTTCTTCCGTTTTATTGATGATCACACTGCAACTCACTGAGGTCAAATAACCAGCCCCAGTTCACAGAGCTACCATGTGACAGAATGAGACCATGCTCTTCCTCCTGCATCACTGTGACCGGGGCCCTGGGCCCTCTGCCGCCCTGACATCAGGGAGGAGGGCACATTCAGAAATAGACATTCTGGAATGCCTGCCAGGGCTCTAAGTCATCACATGCCATCTCGGTGGTCCAAGGCACCAGCAGCCTGACACAGCGCCACCTTCTGGGGCTCTCAAGGCTGTGACCCAAAAGAAGTGCTCACTAGAGGCCAGGGGTGTACCATCTGAGTTTAGCATTTGTGTGGCGTTGACTGAGGCCACCAAGGTGTGCCTGAGTGTGGTACATGTGTCAGAACCATTAAAGGAAACCAGAATGGCTTTAAGACTGGCAGAACAGAGTGTGCCCTAGCACACTGTGAAATGCTGGGGCGTAGATGGGGATGCGGAAACCAAATGGCATTACTGAACAGTCCCCTGACGGAGGTCCATCCCCCAGCCCCACTGCTGCCCACCTGAGCTACTGCCTAGAACCTTCTCTGCTTCCCCACTGCCTGCAAGCAACATCAAAATGCCTCTCCATGACATCCAAGACTCCCTCCCAGCAACACACAGAGACACAGACACACAGGCACAGGCGCATACATACATACAGAGAGGCACACGCGCACACACACAAACACACACACACAGAGGCACACACACATTTAATGCTCCCATGTCTGCTTGGTTGTTCCTAAATACACCACGTGCCTTCCTGCCTCTGGGCCTTTGTGTGAGCTGTTTCCCAGGAGGAGTTCTCTTCCCTCTTCCTCCACTTGCTGAAAATTCTTCGAGGCCCCCTGAGTGCCTTGCTCTCAGGGAACATTGCTGTACCCCCTCGTTGGGAAAGAATCCCTCCTTCCAGTCCTTCCAGAGCACACTACTCACACTTCACTTCTGAACTCACCATGGGGGCCTGGCACTCTGTTTCCTCTGGACAGGTTCATCGCTCCCAGTTTAGGGAGAAAAGATGGGGCAAAGTTCAGCTCTGTGGCCCCCTGTGCCAAGCACTGTCCCTGGCAGACAGTGGCAGCTTCTTCACGATTGTTGAACTTGAATCACAGTGCATTCAGAACATGTATTCACTGCCTGCCCAAATGCATCCAAGGCTGACGGCAGCTCAAGGACTAATTCATTGCCAGTGGAGGCCAAGAGGCTGCTGGCAGGCAGATCCCCAGCCACAACGTGACATGCCCTGGGGAGAGAGTTCTTAGCCACTCGCTGGTAAAACTGGGGTTCTATAAAAACAGTAGTGGGCTGCTAAATGTTTAACAACTGGCTCTCCAGGGAAAAGAAAGCTCTAGTTTGTAGCATTTGCCAATTTCTATGGTGTAAATATAGTCACTTTGGCTGACTTCAGGATACCAAATGATGTCACTGAACGCTGAGTTGGGAAGAAATGCTAACAGTAGGTTCTAGTACCTGTGTCATGTACATAAGAGCCAGCTCCAGCACACAACTCCATGTAAGGCATCCAGACCTCGAGACTGGCTGTGCACGGGCATTTCTGAGAATGACATTGGCCTCCTGGGTTGTTTTGTCGGATGTCTCTTTCTCCCATCTTACTCATCTCATTCTAAGATCCCCCTCTCTTGTTCTAAGCCACCATTATCAGGGCTGTAAACTCTTTCAGTAGCCTCCTGTCTGCTCTTACACTTTCTTCTCTTGTTCCCATCAAGCTATCCACGTAGGGTGATTTTCTTAACACATAATCTGATCATGTCGCTCCCTGGGTTTAAAACTTCCAGCGGCATAAAGTCCAGACTCATTACCACTGCCCACAAGGCCAGTGGCAATTTAGCCCCTGCCCACCTCTCCAGTTTCTGCAGGACGCATTCCTGGCTCAGCCATGCAGACCAGCTTTGGGGTCTTTGCCTGAGCCAAGCTTCTCTTTGACGCCAGCATCTTGCACATGCCTTACCTCCGTCTGCAACGCTTCTCCTCCACTGTCTCCTTAGGTAACTCTACAGGTCCTCAGGCCTCAGCTCAAAGGTTTCTTCCTCAGAGATACCTTCAGTGCCACCCCATCACCACTATTATTGTCTGCCACAGATCTCAGGTTCTTAGCTGGTAGCGCTGATCCTATTTGTAATCACACGTTTACTTCTGTGGTCATTTGTTTCACACGAACAAATCCAGTCCCCACTGGACTGGAAGCTCATGGAGAACAGAGACCTTGTCAGTCTTGTCCATCATTGGATATTTAGCATTTAGCAAAGAGCCAGGGACATAGTAGAAAATAAATATTTGATCATTGAATTAGTTGGTTAATGGTCTACAAGCCCAAATAATAAGCAAGATCTTCATGGATGGTCATTCCCAGCATTGATCTTTCAGGGAACCCCAGAGAGAAAACTAGAACAAAGAAAGCAGGCATGAGACCAACAAGAGGGCCCACGTGTCTTTCTTTACATCTAGGGCTTCACTGTCTTGAACTTGGGCTTTGGAACTAGGAATCAAGGAGTCTAGACATGTGTCCTGGGTGGTGGGTGCGCGGGAGGTACACACCCCTGAACATGGTTACACCTATGGTCCAGGTCCCTTAATGGCCCCACTGTATTCCCCAGACTCAGAAAGATTGGGTGGATTTAAGTAGTCTAAGTGGAATTAGAGAGCCTTGAACCTTGAACCTTCTAGTTTTTTGATGGGACCAGAAAAGGAAAGTATTTTCTGTCTAAGTTTGGGCCAAAGAGTAAAAGAAGGAGCGGCAGTACCTCCTATGGTACTTCTAAGTGGTGGCCCTGGGAATTAGCAGGAGAGCTCAAGAGGATGCTGGATCTCAGGACCTGGGACAAGACAAAGAGCTTTTGGTCCCACTACAGCCACCCACATGCAGAGACTCCCTCCATGGGCAACCTTGGAGAACCTGGCCTTGGTATTTATGAGGTGTGGCTGGAAATGTCTTTATGGTGCTGTGGGCTACAGTTTCTGATCCTCCACTGTAAGGGCTGTAGATCCGTGAGAGCTGCTGCATTCGAGGATGGCCAACCATAAGGTGCCAGCTGGAGACAAAGGTACCTCGGGGCAGTCCCCCTGAAGGAACTATACATTGGCCTGGTCAGGCTGGCTGGATTGTTTCTGGGAAACAAAGGAACTAGGACACTATGAAAGGAGCCAGGATGCAGTGATGGCAAAGCAAAGATGGACATGGATGGGGATGGGGAATGGCAGGCAGACAGGCCAGACCCTGTGGCTCTGCCAGAAATCAGAGGAGCACCAACCCCAGCTTCACCCCCGCCTCCCACATCATGCTGCTCCAGCTCACCGTTGGTCAGAGGAGGTGGGCTCCCTGGCTTCTGGTCAGCCTGTCAGTCTCTGCCAGGCCATAGGGGCACCCACGCCTTCCCAGAGGTTGCTCAGGGGTCCTGCCATATGGACCCTGATCAGCTCCTCTCTCACTTGCAAATCACTTCACTCATCTGATGCCCAGACTATGCCCACCTCCTCGATAAGGCCTTCTGACATTCCAGCCCACTTTCCTTAAAGTCTACACCACATAATTCTGAAATGCATATCATTCTGGATCTTTCTCCAGTTCAATCACCTCCAGAGTAGGATGTGTGGAGAAAGAATAAGAAATTCTACTTGTGTTTATTATCTGTCTAAAGAGTAACACAAACTAATTCAGGATTTAGCATCATTGCCCTCACTGGGTCATCAAGTCATACCCTCATGTGTCGCGCATATGTTGGCAATTCAGAGGGGATAGTGGCTAGTCCATGATATGGTGGGAACGACAGCAGCTCGCTCACTCCTCTGATTATTTCAGCATCTTGTGACATGTACAGTTCATGTGAGAGTTATAGATTATATTATCTTAAGTAGTAGAATATTTACAACACTTTTTAATGAGAAGTGGAATGACCATGAAAATCTTTTGTACCACAGGTTATCTCATGGCCAAGTTTTTTGGTTTTGTTTTTGTTTTTTGAGGAAGATTAGCCCCGAGCTAACATCTGCTGCCAATCCTCCTCTTTTTGCTGAGGAAGACTGGCCCTGAGCTAACATCCATGCCCATCTTCCTCCACTTTATATGTGGGACACCTGCCACAGCACGGCGTACCAAGCGGTGCCATGTCCACACCCAGGATCCGAACCAGCGAACCCCGGGCCACCGAAGCCGAACGTGTGAACTTAATCGCTGTGCCACCAGGCCCGCCCCTCATGGCCAAGAATTTTTAAAAAGGTGTGTTGTAGGGGGCCGGCCCGAGGCCGAGTGGTTTAAGTTCTAGCGCTCTGCTTCCGCGGCCCAGGGTTTCGCTGGTTCAGATCCTGGGTGGAGGCATGGCACCGCTCATCAGGACATGCTGAGGTGGTGTCCCACATGCCACAACTAGAAGGACCCACAACTAGAATATGCAACTATGTACTGGGGGGATTTGTGGAGAAAAAGCAGGAAAAAAAAAGATTGGCAACAGTTGTTAGCTCAGTTGCCAATCTTTGAAAAAAAAAAAAGGTGTGTTCTATATTTTTCTTTTACAAAAATATGTGTCCTAAATTTGCTGGAATTTTCTGTAATGAAACTGTCTATCATGGCATAACAGCTGAAATATTCTTAATTTTTTTTAAAAAAAAATCTATCCTTTTCAGGTAGAAGTAATGCTTTAACAAGGAGTGGTAAACAACTGCTTTGCCATAGCAACGTGCTATAGTAAAAGTGCTTTGGGCACAGATGTTTGGAAATGTTGCCATCATTGTGCGATTTTGTTCTCCAAGATAACATATGTAATACTTTTTCTTTAAAAAGTTCTAATATTTGCACATTTTAAAAATTTGGAAACAATTTCTAACCTATTTAAAAATTTTCCAAAAGAAGAGTTTCAGGGGATCTTGAATCCATTTGTTAAAAATATAACTTTTGATTAGTTTACAGCAATTGACATTAAGGGAGATGGAAACTGACTAGCTGACGAGATGAATTTCAATAAAACCCTTTGCGTATTTGCTGGATGGGATTTTTTTTTTTCAAACGAGCATCTTGATTTAGTGAGCACAGCCAGCATTGCATTTCTTCCATTTGGATCTCGATGTCTTTGTAAAGAGTCTTTTTTCAGCTCTGACAACCATTAAAACTAAGTATTAAAAAAAACACACACACACTGAACTTAGAACCAGAACTTTGACTCCAGTGATCTATTACACAGGGTTCAACCAGCGTTAAAATAGATTCAAATACATTTCTCTAAAACGAATAATAATTTTGAGTGAGAACAAATGTCTTTTTTGCCATTAACAAATAAAATTAATTTTTTAAAGACTAAAAGGTATTACTATCCCCCTTTGTCACATCTACTTTTCTTTCTATAGTATGCAGTTTCCTTTGTATTTCATTTCAGTTTATATTTAGTTTCTTTTGTCCTATTGATAAATAAAATCTTTTGGAATATAAAAGTACAGCTTACTTTACTTTTAGCTCCCTGTCATTGGTTCTGAGTTTTTGTGCGTGTTTTATCCTGAATATAACACTAGGACAGAAAGAGATGTGTGTAGTTTATAAATAAGTGATCATAATGGGGGACTGATGGGGTTGGGTGACCAGAAGTCTAAGGCGGTCACTCCTGATTCACGTAAGTATTCACTTCACCAACACACTGACGCCTCCTTGGGCACAGGGAGAATGACATAATTCTTCCCCAACTTCTGTATCCCACCCAACACCTGGCCATCGCTGCCCAGGAAAGGTTTGTGCGATGGAGGGATGACAAACCAGTGGCAGAAGGGAAAGGATGAAGACAGTTGGAGAGGCTGGAGGATGCCGTCCCCTTCTTGGAATTCTGCTGGCCTGGGAGTCAGAAGACCTGTGCTCAAGCCATAGCTTTGCCATTAATTTGTTTAGTGACCTTGATAAGGATATTACTGGATCTTTTTTCCTTTGTTACAAAATTAAGTTTCCCAGACTTCAGGCAATTATGTGCCAACAGCATTTTCTTTTTTTTAAGATTAAACAGGTGAGTTTTATTATCAAAAGTAACAAAAACTCTATTCTACAAAATTCTGTTCTCAAAACTCTATTCTCAAATTCTACAAAACTCGGTAGTATTATGTAAGTGTCACTGAGTATCCTAAAGTCTTTCCGAGCTTTGGGCAGACAGTGTCTTAAGGCATCAAGTACAAAGAACTTTTTTCTGATCTTAAGTGCTGGTTATTACCAAGTTTCACACAAAATAGCTTCTGTTTTTATTTATTTTTCTCCTACTGCAGTTAAAGGGCCATTGTTGGTCCGCTGAAGAGCGAACATTTGGCTCTCCATTCAAGGTGTTAATCAAAGTATGTAAAGTAAGTAAAAATAGCAGCCACATAAACCCGCACAGCATCGCATCCAAGGAAAGCCATTTTCTCATAATCCCTCTCCTCTTATTAACCTAATACTTCTTTGTTAAATAACTCACTTTTTGTACAAGCTCATCCTAAACAACAATAGCCTGAAATCATAGGTTTAAGGAAATAGTTATTTTTGTCTACTGGGACACTAAAATGTTTTTGGCCAAGTGAGCTGTAGTGAATGTACATTAGATTTATGTGGGAGCCAGAAATGAAAATAATAGTTGTTACTCTTGATGTAGTACCCACTCCATCCCAAGCACTGGGCAAAGTGCTGTGCACAGGTTATTTAATTTTGTCTTCATGGCAACCCCTATTAACCTTCATTTCCAAAAAAGGACATAGGCATTCAAGAAAAGTTAAATGGCTTGTTCAAGGTCATACCTTTGGGATTTCGAGCTCAGACAAGCCCTACTCTTTGCCAAGCCAGACTTCCTCTCACCCCCAACCTTGCATTTGTATAGTACTTTTGATTTTTCCAAGATGTGAGCTCTCACTCCATTATTAAAATCAGGATTTTGTTCTAAATTAAATGATGGTTAAAGGGGTCAACCAGATATATTTGCTCTCCTGTGTTGGTGGCAAGGATGGCAGGGGGCTGAGCGGGGATGGTGCTAGAAGCAGGTGGAGATAGCCTTGCAACTGTTGAGCCATGTCAAATTTGGGAGTGCATGCGAAACCCACCAACAAACGTGCCTGTGTTTTTTGCAAGACTTCAGACATTCCAGGCCACCAAGCTGATCAAACCAATTTAACGGGGCTAGGAGTGAGGGTGAGCTCAGATTTGCTCAACGTTAGGCTGTGTCTAGGCGTGTAAAGTAGTGCATTTCTCACTGACTGGTCAATGCCACCGCAGCAAGGAGAAAGTTAAAGAAAAATGCAAAATGAAAACTGCACATGTTGATGGCGTTAGATTATCCTGCTGTTTGCTGGTCTGTTCTTGTAACAGACGATCATCCAGAATCTGCTCTCCCAGGCCCAGTCACGACAGGAGAGCCATCCTTTGCTTCGGCTCCTCCTTACTGAAGGTCTTTTGTGCCAGGTGTATACAGGGGATGAATCAAATGCTATCCTCGTCCAGGAGAAACTCACAGGCCACTGGAGGCAGATAGACATGGAAACAGAGGGTTCTGGATGCCCCTCTACAAGTCTGAGTGAGCGAGTTGGGTCACTTGGTCACTTGCGGTGTGACATTGGCAGCTTAAAAACCACTCTTAGACTCACTTTTGCTCTCTCCAAAATGGTGGCAATATAAAACCTATCTCACAGGTTCATCGTGAGAATGGCCTCACTAGGCACCAACAAATTTTAGCTTCACAATCAAAAGTAAAGCCTTTGAGGGTAGATATTTCCCTTGTCCCCTCACCCCAACCCAGTGAAGCCTAACACCTTGGCAGAACCCCAAGGGGCACTCAGAAAATACTCACACATCAGTATGTGAGGAAGGATGCTGAGACCTGAGATCTGAGTATCTGAAAGGAAAGACTCTAAAGTTTGCAGAACAAAAGAGGAAAGCCTGAAAACAGCCAAGAAAACAAAAAGAGGTGAGGGGGTTCAATGACCTTTTGCCAAGAACATCCAGAAGGGCATTTATGGATGTTAAATCAGTTACACTAGGGCTTTTGAGTGCACGCCTCCTAAGCAGTCCTAACAAAGATGAATCATATTCTGCCCCTCTCAGAGGTTTATACTCTATATTGTTGAGAAGAGCTCTGGGGACCAGCCCACCTCAGCTAACCTTGTACCTTGCTTATCATGTAGATGCCCAAGAAGCATCTGATGAAAGTGTGACTAGGCTCATGGGTGCCCTAACCTTGAGCAGTCTCTGTGTTCTTCAAAGCCTTCCCACCACGGCATCCCTGCTCCATTATCATATAATTCCCCCACCCTGAACCCACCCCTGAGCCCCCCCAAACCCCTCAGCCTCCCAGGATCATGACCTCTACCAGACACTTAGAGACCAAACTCTATTCTGCCTGTATGGTGCACTGACTGCTTCATTTGCTCAGCACAGGGTAGGAACACAATGAAAATTAACGAATTAAAGCCCCTTGAGGGCAAGGGTCGCATCTTTTTCTACATTCTATGCCTATTTTATGCGTTAAAAATTCTTGTAGCTGAGTTGTGTGGCCGCCACTGACTAAGAATATGTGGTCAGCCTGGGAGAAGAAGACTCAATGTCAATAAGTGGGCATCCAAGGCCAGAAGTGGCCTTGGCCATCTATCCCAGGGAGGACCCTGGTGTCCACACACACAATGGCTAACCAGCCTGAGTGCCTGTTAAAAATACTAGTCTTCCAGCTCCTTCTGTAGCTGAGAACCCTGGGCTGTGCCTGCCCCATCTGCTTAACCACTGCCCGGCTGAGCAAGTACGGAGCGGACGTTCTCTGGGTGTATGATGCTGAAATCTGAACCCACTCTGTGTGAAAAAAGCCCTAAAGAAGAGAAAATGGTTGTTTGCCAAGTGATGCTTCTCAAACCCGCTTTAAGAAAGTGTAGAAGAGATGCATCTGAAACCCATAGCCTTTCCTTTCTTTGGATGGGGGTGACAAGGGATTGAAAAATAGCGTTTGTATTTTTCCCAAATTAAGCGGCGTTAGTCTGTTTAATGAATTAGATAGACTAAATTGACATCTTCCTGGTTTGCATATTTAAAGAAGAAATGTGAAACAGTCTAAATTTCCTGGAATTTGGCATTGATTATTTTTCAGTGAAACGGTAAGATTTGTAGCTCCAAAATCAAATTTAAGAAATCGTACGTGAAGCCCCTCAGGGCCAGGTTTGGGCTCATGGTTTTTCTGCTTGAGATTGGGTCTACACTGGGAAACACCACATGAAAAACGAGAGGCCATGGCCTTGTTAAGGCTGGACATCCTCCCACCCGGAAATTCTCTTCCAAGCTATAAGTAGCCGAAAGCCAACCCACATTCTTATATTCCCGTGAAAAAATATCTCACTCTGGTTGTGATGAATTTGATACTTCTGTGCTCTGTGCAATATGTGAGATACATAATCCATATCAGGATTTCTAATCCTAAATGTAATATGCATCCTGGAAAGAGAGTAACTCTTTGCTAATCTTTTGGAGTTTATTGCATTTGCTGTCTGGGAGTACTCAATTCTGACAAATCCACTTCTGGCCTTAAAAATTGCTCATGCACATTGTTTCCTATCTCATAATGTTATCAACGAAATCCAGTTATTTATTTGATGAAGAACAAGGACTGTCCTGTGAGACCTCTTTCTCTGATTCTTTAACAGTTGCAATAACTGAGTCATTATTCGGGAAACTAAACTCCCATTCCAAATGAATTTGAGATTTTGTTCCTATGCTTTCTGCACATTGAATTGAAAGTTCATGAGTTTTATGACCTGACTGTGAGGGTACAGATGAGTGCTAGGGACGAGGGAGGGATTGGAAATCTATTGGATTGTCATACAGAGAAATAACTGTATAAAATTTTAATTATCTATCTTGAAGTAATAATAAATGTTTGATGAGATAATAATAAGACACGGTGCGAAATGTTAATGAATGTGTGGAACATAAAGAGTTTAAATAAAGGAAGAAGAGAAATTGCTCAGCAATCGGCTGTGACTATTCATATACTTACGACGGTGTTCTAGAAGTCAAGCGGAGGATGTGCCATCCGTCATACTGTAGTCAGGATAATATTGTGTTTGTTTATGGTGGAAACAAAGGCCTTTGCATATTTTTCCCCTGGCAAAACTGTTACCAAAATAACTCCTGGATTTCAGTTGGGATCTGGAGCCCCGTCCTGAAGTTTCACGTTTTTCTCGTCATCTTTCTGGGCTCGTTCCTACCTCCTTGTGGCTACTGCCCACAGAGGACATTCACAAGAACAAGGACAGGATGGAAAGGTTCGCGTTGCTGACGTTGCTGGCAATCACGGTGCTGGGGCTGCTCCCAAATTAATTCACCCAAAAGTAAAGGTTGTTTTCTCTTTCGGTGGGGTTGTTTATTTGGAAAAACACTATATAATTAAAACCATTTTCTGAGTTGTTGCAAGAAAAGAAATGATGACTCAGGCTTCAAGACTCACTGTGGGGGTGGGGGGTGGTATGGGGGCGTTCTTCTCAAGCGAGAAATAGAAAGTATTGGGCAGATGGGACTTTTGCGAATAGTTTTTATTTTCCCTTTATGCTTATCGGCCTTACTTACCCCAGGACTTCTCTGAGAGGAAAGGCAGAGCAAGAGATAAGTAGAATGTGGGAGAGCCTTCGATCTGCCTCAGGACCAAGACCTCAGCATCCATGCTGAAGCCAGATTTGAGCAACACCAGTGCCCTTGCATTTGGTAGGAAAAAACGATGGGGGAAGAGGCTCACTCAGAACCGGCTCCAAGCAGATTTGGCATTTGACTCTTGCCAAAATATTAAAATGACAAAAAGGAACTTCTGATCTGATGACACAGGATAGCAATGCTCTGTCTGAGTAAGTGTTGTTAGTAGTAAGAGATCACTTTCAGTAGGTACTTAGCATGTCCTAAGGGCCATGTTAAGCATGTTGCAGGTATGAGCTCATCTGATTGTCAAAACCCCAAGAAATGGATACTCCTACCCTTATTTTGCAGATTAAATAACTCGAGCGTGAAGAAGTTAAGAATTTCCCCAAATCACACTGCCAGTAAGTGGTACAGCCGGAATCAAATTCTACTCTCTCTTTAACTGAAGCCCGTGGGTTCTCTTTGCACTAGGTGACAAGGCCCCTCCAAGGTGCTTCCTGTGCTCTGTTGGATGACATATGCCATGCGTCAACCCCTCACACATCCAGCCCCCACTGTATTACCAGCCCTTCCAGATCCATGTGGACACTTGCCGCAGAAGTTGGGAAGGACAGATACCTGGACTGTCGGGGCCTCAGAGGGGAGCTTAGGGACCACCTGGGACAGCCCCCTCACTTAACAGACCAGGGGACGCAGACCTAGGGGGAAAGGGTGGAGACAGAAAAGACCTCTTTGCTTAATGCCAGGTTTTAAGGACCTAATTGTTCATACAATTAGGCTGACTTCATAAAACCAGTGCCTGCAAAACAGTGTGTCAGAAGGGTTCTGCTGCTTCGGGCATCCAAGTCGGGGCTTGATGGGGTGCAGGGAGGAAAGAAGAGGGTAAGAGGAGCGAAGAGTGAAAAAGAGAATGAAAAAAAAGAAGGAGAGAGCTCTGCCTGAATTCAAACAGAACATGTTCTGTGGGGATTGAATTCCTTTTTGTTTGCATGTGTCACTGACCCAGCGCTTCAGAGGGTGCTCCAAGGTTCTCACGAAACCAAGTCAGACGCAAAATACACCATTACAACTTCACATATCCAGTATGTAATTTGTACTTAGCGCAGAGCTATTTGGGCCCATTTGCCTCCTCCCCCCCGCCCCTCAGACTTCCAGCCGCACCGTGGGAGGTAGGCCTCAAGGAGACCTTTGCTTTTAATCTTCTGAGACCAGCGGCAGTTGTCCGGCTGTAAAATTACTTTAGTCTCTTCCGAGGTCCTTGGGGCCCAGACACAGGTTCTCCCAAAGGGAGAACCGACCCCGGAACTGATTCCCTGACATTGTGGAATGGGCCTCCGAAGCCCAGAGCCCAGAGAGAGCTGGGAAGCAGAGGACCCACGCTCTTACATCAGTGACAGTTACTGAGTCAACATCGGCTCCCTCTCTCTTCCCTAAGACGAGAGGCTAGCCCAGTGGAAGCCGGCCCTGAAGGTGGGCAGGGAGGCAGGCTTCCCTTCCCAGGCCTGCTCAGTTCCGCCCAAAATACACTTGTCTGTCGGTCGATATAGCCCCTCACCAGGCCAGACCAGGCAGGGCCTTGCACAGACCCCCACCTGGATCTGCAGAGCAAGCTGGGTGGTGGTGAGGACATAATTTAAAACTGTTGCCTAGTGTTCTCCTAAGCCATCCCTACTTTGAAAAAAAAAAAAAACCCTTCATCCTTCAGGCAACAGCTGGAAGGCTTGGCTGAATGGTGTGGCTTCAATGTGGAGGGTCACAGAGTACTGATCTAAGGGCTGAGAAGTCTTGCTCACCCAACTGTTGACACTCAGTAAACGGGGCAGGCGGGGCTGGGGTGGGCATCTGAGGAAGGAGGCCTCCCCCCCACCCCCCAGCCAGAGAAAGAATAGGAAGCGACTTCTATTCAGGGTTCACAGGGGTCCCCAGCCCCCCTCCGCCCCCTGCCAAAGCCACCAGGCCCTTTCCCTGCCTCCAAGTTACCTTGTATTATAACAGGATTAAAGTATATTAGCTCCTCCATTAGCATACTTTAGCCCCATTTTGGCCTACTTAAGGCTTCCGGCAGCTTTGATCAGTTTTGCGTTCTACTGGCCAACAGGAGGGCTTGGCCGGGGAGGGGGGAGCCAGACTGTGAAATTATCCCGATGCTCCTTGGTATTCCCAGTACTCTCTTGTTCTTCTTAAATGTGCCCAGTTGACCCGGAATGGGCAGGAGGAGACGGGGGAAGGTAGCAGGGACCGATAATAATTAGGTCTTAGCTGGAAGAGGAGAGAAAGGGTTTGAACATCTCCTAAGAAAAGGAGGGGGGAAACCCCATAATTTCTACAGTGTCTGCCTTTTTATTGCTTGCATTTGCATATAAATTAAATCCATATTGTAGCTTTAAGGCAAGCCCGGGCTTAGAATTCCACACCGCTCGGGGTGCCATTGTCTTACATCCAGTTCTAGGCGGTGGCGGAATGAAAAGGGAGGGGAGAGCAGAGGAAGGGAAAGTCAGCTTTGTAGGTTTTTAATTGCCTGTTTGTTTTCTCCGTCAATTACAGGGAAATTAATATCTAAACTTTGGGAGGCTGTGAGGAAGTGCTTACAGAATAGATTTCAGAGCCCAGGATGTGCGGCCTTCTGCTTTCCACCATCCCAGGGTTGAAATTTCATGGTGAGGAAATAAAAAATAATAATCGTAAGTAAGTAACGGTTTGAACTTAGATCCTGTTTCGATTTCTTCTCTCGTGATGCTGGGACGCTGAGATTCGATTGTGTTTCTGGAATGATCCAGAGTTGCTGGGAGGGGCCCAGGCTAGGGGTCACCGTGCCATCCTCAGTTTTCCTCTTGACCAGAGGTCTGGCCCAGCGTTGCTCTGCTCTGTGAAAAGTGGCCTCGGATTAAAATCTGATTCAGTAGCGTGTAGCCAGCGAGCCTTCGGATTCCAGGTTCAGCCAGTGTCGGAACCCCGCATGCTGTTCTAGCAAACATGTCAGGATGGAAGTGATCACGTAAGAGACGTCTGCGAGGAACAAGGCGGGAAAGGGCCCTCCGTGCTTCTGTCTTTAAAACATACAGAAGTAGTGGGGAGGGGCCAGTTTCTTTCTTGAGTTTTAGCGGGATCCAGCCACAGAATGGAAACACATTTTAGGGAACCTCGAATCATAACATAATCAATTACTTGAAGTTCTAATAAAATGTCAAGGAGGCAAGAGGCCCTAGCTAGCCCGTGCATCTTTTTTGTGGGATGTGTCGTTTGGGTTTGTTTTTGAGGTTAATATACATACCCTGCATAATCTCTCTCCCATCCCACGCCCCTCATCTCCCTAAACGTTTCTTCTCATTATTGGTGCTGTGGGGGTGTACGGTCTAATGTGGAAGGAGGGGCCGAGTGAGTTATTGCTGTTATCAGATTCCTCTAATAAATCTCCATTCTGACATGACTTCAATAATCAGTCCCAAGGCTTCCTCGGCACCTCTTTGGAATTCTTCGCCTCTGCTAAGCCCCCTCAAAGCCAGTTTCTCTAACGTCTGCAATCTCCCACACTCTTGGAGCTTTTCTGCCTAGAGGTTTTCTGCTCCCACCTTCTTTTTTTCTATTTCCATAATGTTTCTTTCCGGAAAGAGAGCCAAAAGGAGTGCAGCTTCCCAAACACAGCCTCCCCTTGCCTTTGTACTCGGATTCTCAGGAAAAAATCCATAGTTGCCCCGCCCCATGACACAGACACAGCTTCTCCCCTCCACTGAGGTCTTCTGAATTTCATTTTCAGTTTTTTCAAAGACCATTGCAAATGCTCTGTGTTCCTCACTGAACTGCACGGGATTGTTTTCTTTCTTTGAAATCAGCCCTTCGTGACTCCTCCCTGACCGGGTCCCACATGGGCACTGCCAAACGGGATGCAGTTTCCCAGGAAACGATGGTGAGTCTAACTGGGTGCACTTGGCCCATTCTGCCTGATCCGCACCCCTAGAAAGTGTGAGCTGCCCACACGGGAGTTGCCAATTCCAGCATCTCCACTGTGTATCCAAACAAAGGAAAGTTTGCCTTGGTCATCAAACTTTTTTAAGATCAGTAACCAACCGACTAGATTTCCCAAGGTGTTTCACAGTAATAATAATGATAAGAATGATGGCTAATGTTCTTGATTGTTTACTCCAACTCGGGCTCGATGCTAAGCGCTTTACAGGACAACAAATATCTCATTTTTATCCTCATAACAACCCTAGATGAGCTACATACTGTTATTACCCCAGTTTTACAGATTATGTAACACAGAGCGGTTAAGCAACTTACCCTAAGTCCCACAGCCTATACTTTGCACAGCCAGGATTCAACCCTAGGCCGCCTGCCCAAAGTCCATTAACTAATGTAACCATCTACCATGGTCCCAGGATGTCATCTTAACGACACCACACAACAGGGGCATCTAGGAGAATTTAGAGGGTTAGAGTTTACATAAATAAATATCATCTTGTTTCTTGTACCGGTTACAAGAAAAAAAAGAAGAGTTTATTGGAGTAAAAATTGGTTTGAACTGGGCAGCCCAAACTGAAAGTGGTCGGGAGCCCTCAGCCACAGGAGCCGGGGGGAGGATTTATATATAGAAAGTGTGGAAGCAAAGAAAGGAAATTATTTGATTGGCTACAGCTTAAAGCCTAGCTGGCCATTTGTGATTGGCTGTCCTTAGCATTTTGATTTCGCAACTTTGAGGCATTTACAAGCTAAGATTTTGGTTTGCTTACATAGGCCACCAGGACATTAGAGCCACGGCAGTCCAATGACCTCCTTGTTTAAATTTAACACTGTGCTCCTCAGACGTGTAGAGTCCGCACTCAAACCCAGGTCAGAGTGACTGCATATGCTGTGTTCTTTCCACTATAGTACCTGCCCCCAGGTGGACCTCCCCTGGGAGTAAACAGCCATGTTGGTAACAACCACTGAACCCAACAGCGGGCTGACTTCATCGCCGTCCTCGTAAGTATCTGCAGAGGTGTGCTCAGCACTACTCAGGCAGGTCACCACAGGTCAGCACAGATTCTCCAAAAGGTTACAGGAGTGTCCCTGTCCTCGAAGACCTTACCCGCCGCCACCCCCACTCTGGGCAGGGGCAGAAAAAGTCAGACAGACACTTGACAATGGACCCGTGATCTGACCCATCTAGCCATTTCTTTTCAAGATCACTAGCAATTCAAATGCTCTATTCTGATTCCAGTGTATATTTGGGGGTTCCCAGACCCTCTGAGCCAGCCTGGCTCCTCCCCACCCGCAGGCCCTCTCTGGTCCACAGCTGAGCCAGACACAGCCTCATTCTCAGGCCTTGCTTCATCAGGGCCACTGTCACCCAGAGTGAGATTGTCCCTAGGCGGGTGAGATTGGCCTGGAGATCCTCGTCTCTGAATCTCAGGAAGCTGAATGAAATGTTTATCATTTTTTCAAACCAGGAATATATGCACATAATACAAAATTCAAAAGGGACAAAAGAGCATGGTGAAAAGTCCCTCTACTCCTGTCCCTCAGCCACACAGTCACTCCGTCCTTCCCAGAGGCAACCACTGTTACTATTTTTGTGGGTATATCCTTCCAAAAATAATCTGTGCATGTGTAAGCAATTTCATATACATATGTACCTATTTAGATGCACACAGATATACATAAGGACATATATTTGTTACTGTTTATAGAAATGGTAGCATTTGTTCTGCTATTACTGTTTTTGCTTAACAATATATTTGGGATCTATTATATTAGGATAATTTTGGATTATATATATATTTGGGATTATTTCATATCCATACATAGAGCTGTCTTATTCTTTTTAATGGCTACATAATATTTTATCATATGGATATACATAATTGATCTAATAAGTCATCTATTTAAATAGTTTCTTAATTACTTGACTCTTAACTCTTTTGTTTTCCCCATACTTTAGTGAAAATCTTTGTACCTGGTCACTTTGCGAGTGTGCTAACATATTTACAGGAAAAATTCCTAGAGGTCAAAGAGAATGTGCAGTTTTCATTTTTTTTTTAAAGATTTTATTTTTTTCCTTTTTCTCCCCAAAGCCCCCCGGTACACAGTTGTATATTCTTCGTTGTGGGTCCCTCTAGTTGTGGCATGTGGGACGCTGCCTCAGCATGGTTTGATGAGCAGTGCCATGTCTGCGCCCAGCACTCGAACCGATGAAACACTGCACCCCCTGCAGCGGAGTGCACGAACTTAACCACTTGGCCACGGGGCCAGCCCCCTCATTTTGATAGTTATTACCAAATTACTCTCCATAGAGATTTCACCATTTATACTTCCACCAACATTGTGTCAAAGTGCCTGTTTCCTCACAGCCTGGCAGCACTAGGTGACATGGAACTTTCTGATCTTTGCCAATCAGATACGTGCAGAGCATTATCTCACATTTTAAACTTGTATTTCTGCTATTATGAGTGAAGTTGAGCAACTCTGAAAATATTTAAAAGCCATTGGAGGGGCTGGGCCAGCGGCACAGTGGTTAGGTTCACACACTCTGCTTCAGCAGCCCAGGGTTTGCAAGTTCAGATCCCAGGAGCAGACCTATGCTCTGCTCATCAAGCCATCCTGTGGTGGCATCCCACATGCAAAATGGAGGAAGACTGGCACAGATGTTAGCCAGAGACAATCTTCCTCAAGCAAAAAGAGGAAGATTGGTGTCAAATGTTAGCTCAGGGCCAGTTTTCTTCACCAAATAAAAAGAGTCCATTTGAGTTTCCTATTCTGTGAACGATGCCTATCCTTTGTCAATTTTTCTGTTGAGTTATCAGTTCCTTTCTTAGTAATTTATAATGGCTCTTTATATAGTAAAGAAATTCACTCTTTCCTGGTATAATGAGTTGCAAACATTTTCCGCAGTTTGTCACTTCATTTTGTTTATGGTGCTCATTTTTTTTTTTTTTTTGTTTTTACCTAAGTGGTCTTTTTGACAGTCTGGATTCCAGTTTCAACCCTGTCCCAAACGGTGAGTTCCTGGATAAACACCATGGTGTTTGGTGATACTGATACTATTCTAAGGAACTAAAGATGTTTAACATCACTGCTGAAATTCAAATTGCCAGTTACTCAACCGCCGCCGATCTTGGTTTCCTGGCCTGTGGGATGAGCGGGTAGACTAGGTGCTATATAAGATCCTATCGGTTCTGGCGTCCTCTTCTCTGAATCATTCCCGCAGCTCTGGGGTTTCCCTGGGCCAAGCATCTTGCTGCCCACTCTGCTGTTGGGCCCTGCTGCTGCATGCAGATATGAGAGACCTCCCCCTGGCACAAGGGCTTTCCCTCCCCTGAGCAGCAGACTCTTGTCCCCCACCTTTTGGGCAAGCCTCTGCCACCACCTCCACTGGGCAGGTGTACAGAATTCACAGCCAACACTGTGTGGCCTTCAGAGCATGAAGTAGACAGGAATCTGGGTCACTGAATATAGCATTTAACTTCAGCCCTCCCTGCCTCAACCTCCAAAACATGGCCTTAAAAGTCGGTGGTCACTGAAGCCCCCCATTCTGCCTTTGGCATCACTGTAAGAGAAGACACCCAAGTTTGCTTTCAATTGCCTACATAATATAAGCAATATAGATTTGGGGGCGTGAGGCCTGGTGATGGAGTCCAAAGGACCTGGACGGCAGCAAGCGTGCTGGCCTTTGGCACTGCCACCATGGTTTTCTGGACAAATGCTGATTTCCTTCAGCTGGTCTGCGCTCTCCCCGGGGAAATTTCTATTTCTTCCTGGCATCCATCCTACATCTTCTCTGGCTACCACGGAGACAAAGAACTCCTTCCCTGGCCTTGAGAATGACTTGGTTTAGTCAAAGAATTCCACCCCAGCCTCTCAAAGAAGACCCTGCTCTGGGTGTGAGAAGCCCCTTTCTCCCTCCTGCCCTAACCCAGAGCCTCAAATGACATTTTCTGAGGTCAAAAACCCCTCTCCCCAACAAAAGAGCAAAACCCCTCCTCTGGCTTCACAGTAAAGGCCTGTCACTTAGACACTTACATAATCTAAAGGGCCATGGGGGTCTTCGCAAAAAGGAGTCTTGCCTACATTCCCTGAGCTGGCCAGACCTTTCTATCTTCAGAGTCACTCCTTTGGATTAGAAATAGGTAAGACTATTATATCCAAATGCTCCGCTAAGATTGACTGTTTTCAATGCACTGGGCCGGGGCTGGGTCCTGGAGATAGACTGGTGAGGGGGTCAGAGTGTCCCCCGGTGCCCCAGTACAGGCAGCCAAGAGAACCAGCAACATTCCAGTGGACATGCTCGCTGGCCCTGCCCCGGGGAAGAGCTCAGCGCAACAGACTTGCTCCTGTTCACCTTGGAGGCCCAAAGAGTATCTGACCTTAACAAGATGAGTTGTGGGGCGGGGGAATTTCTAAGTAGTAACAGCCCTGTTTGTGGTGTCAAAAGGGAGCAGAGAGAAGAGGGACAGCTGAAAGGAAGGAGGTGCCCAGAACACCTTGGCTTACCTCCCAATTTCGCCAGAAGCAAAGCCTGAGTCCAGCCTGGATGCAACGTGCCAGCCAGAGCCGGCCCCAAATCCCCCTTGCAGAGTCGTGCTGTGAACAAGCGTAGCACTCGTGTATGCGATGCGGCAGAAACTAGGCTATGGGCTCTGCAGGCATTATCTTACTTATACCAAGCACCCCTAAGAAGGAGAGGAAATGGACTTAGATGAGTAGACTGGTTTATCCGAGGTCACCCAGCTAGGAACTGGAAGAGACGAGATTAAAAGGCAGGTCTGTCCACCCAAAGCTGACATGTTCAACATTCTGCACTTGCTGCTTGGGACCAAGGCCAGAAGGAAGCAGAAACCTTTCTCCACTCTGCCCCCAGCCTCCCCTGTTACTCAAACAGACCATAAGCCCTTGTGGGCCTGGACCCCAAAGACACAGTCCTGCTACGTGTTCAGGATTCTTTGCAGAGCAACGACCCCTCTGGTGGGCACAAATCGCACGGTGTTAGAGCTAGACAGGACCTCAAAAACACCCTGTTTCACAAGGGTTCAAATGCGCCCCGAGGAACCTAAGGGGCCCTGAGGTGTGGACAGCACAGCGTCCAGACAAGGCCCGCCACCAGGCTGCAGGGGGCTCTCCATCCTCAGTCAGCTCAGCACTGCTGTCGTATTTTTGCTTCTGAATAAGATGCCATTTAAACAAAGCAATCCGTGACGCCAAAGGTTTAAAAGCCACAGATGAAGTCTGAGCCCCTTTCAGGGCCTGGGGAGAGGATATCAGAGGGTCAAGTAACTTCAGGGGTCAAGGCCTGTGCTGTTCCAACCGCAAACCCCAGGTGTCTCTGAGGGAGCCCTGAGGTCCAGCTCCCTCCTCAGCCTCGGAGCGCCTGTGAGAAAGCCAAACAGCTCGGAGAACCTACTCCTGGCAAGCAGAGCGTGCCCCAAGATGTCAGCCCAGGGGGTCAATGGAGGTCCAGGGATCTGAGGGCCCCCGGGCACCAAGGACCAGCAGAAAATGCCTGTGCTTCAGGTCAAAAGCCTTGGGTTCAGGCAACAGCTCGCACACGACACGAATGCAGTCAAGGGTCTATCCTCTATGTACCATGGCCGGTTCGAAATCCATATACGGGTCAGCAAAGCGTGGATTTCTGCATATAGCCGAGTGATCCTGGTCACCTTGGCCTCTCTGAGTTTCATTTTCCTCAGCTGCAAAACGGGGCTCATGGTACCTTCCCCACAGGATGTGCAGTCACTGCGGGACTCTACCCACATTACTGGATCTCCCTGTGCCTCCTTTTTCTTGTTAGTAAAAGGGGATTAGTAGTTCTACCTACATCATATTCTCACAGGAGTGAAATGACTGCAAAGCACCTGGAACAGTGTCCTGCCCATACTCAATGCTCACAAGCACTAGCCTTTTCCACTCTTGTCACTGATCACCTGCAGCCACGGCAGCTGTGCGTTTGTGCATCTGAGTGTGCTCTGGTTCTCTGGCGGGTGAGGCCCTCATCTTTGTTGCTTGGGGTCCCCCACGGCACCTGGAACGCTCTCAGCCCACAGCGGATGCTCCGTCCCCTCATCCCGTCTTTCATTTCTTCAGTAGTCCTTTACTGAGCACCTTCGATGCGCCAGCAGGTACTGAAGATACACAGGTCCCTGGAGGGTCTAGCAGAAAACCAGTACTATTTTGAATTGGCTGAGTGAAAACAATAATTGTGGTCACACAGCCAGGATGATTTGGGCCAAATTTAGAAGCCCCGTGACTTTCACTATCTGTTAAAAAGACATTTTCTGGATAACTACCCTTACTCCACCTGGCTCCACCGACAGGACGGGGCAGGTCGCTGTCTTCTGCTTCTCCCGTGGCACAGAGGAAGCTGTGTCAGAAAGAGTCCCGCCCTGAGCCCGCAGCCCCCTCCGGTCTCTGGCAGGTCCAGAGGTGCGGGGTCTCTGAGGCGGCAGGCCCCATCCTGGCCTCGGAAACTTGCGCATCTGCACTGGCATTGTTCCTTCCAGCCCTTTGTCTCCCGGCTTTCATCTCCCCGCAGCTTCATGCAGCGTCCAGGACCGGCCCTTCCAAGAATGGGTTGCCATCACGTTGCGCGCGCTTACGTGCACACACACCCCACCTGCCTCCGTCAGGCTCATTTTCACAGAAATTCCCCCTACCTTCCACCTTCCCCGCCGCCCCCCCGACTGCAGCCCCACCTGGCAGCCTCCGCCTGCTCCCCCACCCCCACCCCCACCCCAGTCATGCCCTAGCCTGGCAGCCTCCAGTGACCCCCGCGCCCTGCCACGGTGCCTGCCCCTGCACACAGGCCCTTTAGAAACGCCGTCAAAGGGGCTTTACAGCCGAGTACTTGCGGAAAATCTGCCACTTCCGCTGTGCTCTCCTGTCTGCCGCTGGAGCAGGTAGGCCAGCGCCCTCTCCACACAGCCCAGTTTGCTTTTCCATCCACAGTTTTCCCCAGAGCCCTAAAGGCAGCTGACGAACAGCATCCCAGACAAGACAGGGAGGCTGCCATCCCTGCACCTGCCTGGGCCAAGCTGAGCAAACTGGGTGCTCAGGAAGGTCCAAGGCATAATCCCCCAGCCTCGGGGCAAGTTATATCCCAGGACATCAGCTGTGTTTCCAAAAATGCAGACGCAAAATCCATCCCAGAATTTCAGAGCTGGGGGGTCAGTCTCGGCACTGTCTGATCTGAGTCCCTCATACCTGTTAGCTGCTGCGTGTGATAGTGGCAGGAGCCGGCTTGAGCAGGGACACAACCACCTCATCAGCAGGGGCATCCCCACCCCACCCACTGGGCACCTGCCACGCCCAGGCACTGCTCCTTCAGTCCTCATAACAGCTCTCCCAGGAAGGTGCTGTCAGTCTCGCCCCTTTAGAGATGAGGAAACTGAGGCACAGAGAGCCCAAGGAACTTGCCCAAGATCCTTCAGAAATACGAATCAGCAATTCAAGCAATTCAAGACCAAGCTGTCTGGTCCCACTCTCCTACTGTGTCCCTGGGGAGGCTTAGTCCAAGTCTGAGCTCTGCCACTCACTTGCTGTGTGACCTTGGGCCAGTTACTCCATCTCTCTGAGTGGCTGAGTAAGATGGAGGAAATGATACCTACTCTCCAACAGCTAGCAACAATGCAGGGATAGGCCTGCCTAAAAGGAAGGTTTCATAAATTAACGCATTTGTGCTTGCCTGATCCTTGTGAAATCTGAGAAAAGCTCACTCTCACTCTAGATTGGTTTAATGTGGTCGTCTCTCTTGTTTGCATTAATTCATTATTAACCGGAACTGGTTTTCCAGCTAACACATCCAGCCTCATGACGGAGACTGGTCCAAGTTCTTGTGAAGAGAGGGGCCTGCAGGAGGACCTTCTCAGGGTCACGGGTGGATTTGCCTATGAGATGCACCTCCAACCTGGACTGTGCACTTTATGTGCAGACACCTTAAGGCAGCACGTGACCATCCATTTAAAGCCTCCATGCCTTTGCACATGCTATTACCTCTTCCCGAATTCTTCAACACTCAGTGCGGACAGCATCTCCTTCAGGAAGTCTTCCTTGACTGCACCCACACCCATCCACTCCCCAGGCCTCAGGTCTCCCCCTCTGGGTTTCCTTAGCCTTCTGTCTGAGCACTTTATCCTAGCACTCACTGCTCCATCTCAGGGAGCTGATTCTCCTCTTCCCACTCAGTTGTCCTCACCTTTCCAAGTGCAACAGAAATCCCCGATGGAGCTTTTTCAACAGCCACACGCCAAGGATGCCTCTTTGGAGCTTTGAGGGAGATAGGTCTAGCGGGGGACCCGTGGATTGTGGATTTGAAAAGCTGCAGGGACGGTTCTGCTGTGCACCAGCAGTGTGGAGCCCTCAGGGCCGGTCCTGCATCCTGGTCTCCATGGTAACCCCAGCATCTAACAGAGACCTGACCCAGTTGGTGTCCAACAATTATCCACTGGATTAATGAGTTTCTGCCTCTCTGTTCCTCTTAGCCCCCCATTTTTACCAACCAACCCCTGTGCAAAATTTTGAGAATACGGTGGGCAAAGGAGACAGGAGGCGGAGGGGAAGGAGAAGGTATTTCCAGAAAGGAAATGAGGGATTTAGCGATCATGTGGCTAACTCAGGAGAGGGCCCTTTTGAATCTAATTATTAACGACTGTAATCTTAATACTCTTGCTTTGGTGGCTCTTGATGGTGCTCTAAAGGGTTCGTCCTGCAAAGCCCACAGGGCAAGCTAGATTAACCCCATTCCACAGATGGCCTCAAAGAATTTTAGAGAAGGCAGAGGGCCAAGGGATTATTCTAGTATTCTCCCATTCGTTTTTACATCAGGAAATGAGGCCCAAGGAGAATGAGGGAGCTCCTAACGGCCAGAATTAGAACTCATGTCTCCAGATGTCCGTGGTCCCTTGGTCACCTTCGGGGGCTGTGTCGCTCAGCAGCCTAGGGGAAGGGAGGCCGGGACAGAAGGGGTGCAGCTGCCAGCCAGACAGGGCGGTTCTACCTGCAAACAGACCCCCGTCTCACCTCTCCCCACCTCACTCTCTTCCTTTCTGGCTCTTGATGATTCCAGAGACCAGTTGAAGAAAGTTTTCGCAGGCCTCTGAGCTCATTGACCCCTGAGCCGGCAGTGTGAGTGTCAGCCCCCAGCAGCTCTCTGGTTATTTGGGTCTTCTCCCTAGTTAGGTTCCCAGCTCAGGGCTGCATGTGACTCAGGAGGCCATGCTCTTCCTTGGAACCTGTCCCCTGGCTTCCAGGATGGCCTCTCTACCTGAGGACATGCACTGTCCCCACACTCTCTCCATGTCAGCTTCTCCACCTCTGGCCTTCCCTCGCACAGGAGTGATTCTCAGGGTTCTCTCCTGGGCTCTTCTCCTTGACCCCGCACACCCTCCCTGAGCCCACTCTTGCTCCCACCCACACAACAGACCCCAAATCTGCACCTCTGGCGCACATTCTCTCCTGAGCTCTACCTAGGACGACCATGGCCAGGCCCAACTAAAAGTCTCACCACCCCTGAACTCAATCCGTCTGACGTGAATCTCACTATCAACCTTCACAAAAGACACGTCTGCCCTTCTTCCTGTGTTCCCAGCCTCAGCCACCCAAACCCCAAACCCCAAGGGAGCCTCAGCCTCTGCCACCACCACCTCCTCCACCAGTCCATCGATTCTAGTTTTATAAGCATCTCTTGACTTCTTCCTCAGCCAGCTCTTCTTCCTCATCCTGCCCACCAGACAAGGCCCCAGCCGCCAGCCTCCCCTCTCCCCCAACCCTGGGTCGGGGCACCGCCAGGCCACATCACCCTGCTCTGCCTGAGCCCAGGCTCCCCACCAGCCAGCTAGCGCTTTCGGGGCCAGGGCAAGGGGAAGGGCTTCTGATACTGCCCATCGCAGTGCTGGATTAAGAAATAAGGTTTGGTGGTGATTTTCAAACATTCTCTTTTTTTGCCACAACTCATATTAAAAACACACAAACACACTGTAATCCAGCACACACGCATACATATATATTTGGTAAAAAACAGGTTCACAAAATTATACTTACCCTTACTACATAGGACAGACAGACCCATAGTTCCATAGTTCCTATCCTATTCTCTTCAAGTTTATCTATTGCACATCTTTGGAAAGTTGGTTGCAACCCAGGGAATTGATTTCATGACCCATTAAGGGGTCATGAGCCACAGTTTCAAAATCACTGGTCTAGTGGAGTAGAAGTTGAACCTGGTGGACAGCACATTGTACCTAGATCTGGTCCTTGGAGGGAGGGCCCCAGAGACCAAGGCTCTTCTGCGCGTGCGGCCCTTTGTGTCAGGAGTTTGGATGTGAATCCAACAGACTAAGTGAGTTTCACGTGGCAATCAACAAATGTGTGCAGACGTCCGCGGGGCACAGGGGTCTGGCGCATCAGGCCCCCATGGATGTTGATACTGTAAGAGGGTCTATATGGGCAAGAAGCTGCTGGAGTTGATGTGACTGGAAATGTCCGAGTGTGTGTACATGTGTGAGCTGACGGACATGCACCGGCTCTGAGAGAATCACAGCAGAGTCAAAAGCATCACAGCGATCTACCTGCACTCTGAGTGCTCCCTGTAGACTTGACCCTACTCACCCCGCCCCTGCTGGGCAGGGCCCCCCTTCTTGGCAGTAGCAGGGATGGGGTGACCCTAGAGAGGAGGAACATGACCAGTCCTGGGAGCCCAAGCAAGTTTATGAAGACCTCGGGAGAGGATGCGCCACCCTGAGGCCGGATGGGTCCACGGACACATAGTTCATTGACTGGAGGAGCCATACCAGAGAGGAGAAAGAGAGGTGTGGGACGCCCAGCGGACCCCAGCTCCCGCCCCAGCCTTGCTCTTCCCCACACCTCAGGCACAGCCCTCCACCCAAGCTTCTCCAGACTCCTCCCCACGTCTCCTCTTTCCTTCATGGTCACAAAAATGCCACATTGATGGCGTCTCTTCTCTTTCATCATGTTCCAAGTCTCTGGCTGGCCATTGCACAGTGGTCTGTTTCTATCAGGTCAACACGTCCTCTGTCTCCCAATAAGACACAGCACGCGTAATCTCCCCAGAGATGCCCGACCACAACAGGGCTGCAGCTGGTGCTTACACTTCCTCTAAAATACTCCCAAACGTGCAAATGTTTAAACCCTAAGTCGGCTCAGGGTAGCCCAGCTCAGGGCTCCAGGCCCTCCAGTGACTCCCAACACTGGAAATCCAGTCCTAACACCCTGAGCCCTGGCCCGCAGGCCCTGCCTGTTCAGCCTCCTGGCCGCCTCCCTTGCCACATCTGGCCCCACTATCCCTCATGGGTCTGACAGGCTGGATCTGGGCTACAAACCTCTTCCCCCAGAACATCGTGTGCCTGGTTCCTTCTCGTCTTGCAGCACTTGGCTCAAACATTAATTATCCCCTCAACAGTGTTGGCAGTAGAGGATGGGCTTTGGGGAAAACACATTACCTTCTTCCTCCCATAAAATTCTAAATAGTTCACTCTCAAAGACACCTCCGAATAAACTCCCAACTTAAGAAAGGCATTCTGAGACAACCGCTCTGGCCCCACTTTCCCTCCAAATACCCCTCCAAGACCCCTCCATATAAAACTCAGCTGCCACCACTGACCTCCCAAGGTAAATATCTGCCATTCCTCTACAGCACTTCTCATTATGGGAAATTCTTGTCTTTGTGTTTACCTGTGTTGGTGTCTCCCAGACCAGACTGTAGGCTCCGTGACAGTACAGGTCTCGCCTGTGTCAGTCAGGCCCATATTCTGGAAGGTAGTAGGGCTCCGTAAACATCTGTTGAAAGAATGGTTGACCATCATCGAACAGGCCCATAGCCAAAGCCCCTTACATAGAGACGTTGCCCTCATCATCCCCTCTGCAGGTTGCTCAAGGCCCTCTGAAAGGAGAAAGATGGGACGGTAGGAAGGGAACTAACGTTTATTGAATGCCAGATACTTAGCAGATGTGATCACATTTAATCCTCATAATGGTTTCAAGAAATAAACATTAGTACCTCCATTCCACAGATGAGGCATCTAAGCTCAGGGAGGTTAACAGACTCATCTAAACTCAGCAGCAGGGAACAGATCTAAACCCTACAACCCCGGGCAGCGCCACCCCACCCCAGGATCTCCACTGGCTCCCACCAGCCACAGATATCCCAGAGGTGCACTGTCAGCCGGCTTACCCCTGCCCTGTCCCTGTCCCAGGCAGTCCAAACCCCTCTGAATTCTCCTCCCACAGCCCCCAGGCCCTGCCCACCTCATAGGTCCCTCAGTGACAGCGTCAGATATGATGGAGTCCCCTCAAAAGAAGCAACTAGAAATGCAGCCATGGTAGGAAGCTTCTATCCATCCAGGCACCTCCGGGCCCAGTGGAATGCAGGCAACCATTTACGACTTTGTGATCGCAAAGGTATTGTGGGGGGAAAAAATGTTCTGATGTCAAAGTCTAAAGAAATAAAAAGACCTAAGGTTGTATCCAACTGATGTTTACAACTGTGTCAACATGATGTAAACAAATGGACAGGAGCTGGAAGGGGTTATAGAAAAGTGGAAAATGATGGTTCAACTGCAGAGCGGTGGAACTACACGGTGAGCGACTTTTTAAATTGTTTTATTATTGCTTAAGTGCTAGTTTTAGAAAACAAATATTAGGAGGGAGGAAAAGAGAGAGAAAGGGACCAAAAGAGGGAGAGAGAAAGGAGGGAAGGGAAGAAGGAAGGAAGGGAGATAAGGAGGGAGGGAAAAAATCGAATCCTTTGCCAGATTCTCCTGGAATCTGACTGCTGCATACGGAGCAGGAGCGCCAGAGCAGCCCCCCCCACCCCCGCCAGTAGGCAGAGAGAGGCCAAAGAGAGGGCAGAGCTGATGGTGTGGGAAAGAGGCAGGTGTCCAGCGCCCACCACCTGTCCACAAAGCAGCAGCCACAGTCACGTCACTCCCAGCCTGACCCTCCACGGGGCTCAGCCTTCTGCTGTCACCCCAGAACCGGCATCCCGGCTCCCCCACTCTCCTTCAGAGACATCATCCCCAGTGTAGTCCACACCCTGTCCCTCCATTCCGGCTCCCTGTCCCTTTTCTCCTTCAAGAGCAGACTCAAAACTCTCTTCTTCCTGGAAGCATTTCTGGATTCCCCTTCACCCAGTGACTCTCCAGATGTTTGCTAATGTTTGCCTTCTTCATACTACAGGATATTTCATCATAGGGAAGCAAATCTTTAACATACATAAAGACCACGGGCTTTAAATTCCAGCTCTGCCATGCTCTCGCTGTGTAATCTTGGGTAAGTTACTCAACTTCTCTGAGCATCAGTGCCCGAAATTATAAAATGGAAATACTGATACCTCCTAAAGAGCTGTGAGGAGTCAAAGAAAGAATATATATGTAAATAGTCCAGGATGATGTTGGGCAAATAGGAAGCAATCAATACATGGTAGTTATTATGATGTATGGCATAAAATTCTAAGAAAGCAATCGTGCAATTGCATTCTGAACTGCACCACCTCTACCTGAGCTAGATGTGAAACTCACTGAGGAAGAGAGCTGTCCCTTTCAGGTCTCACGTCTCTCCCTAAAGCCGTCTCTGTTCCCACCAGAGCGTGCAATCCACAGTCAGCAAACAGCTGAGCAGCCGGACCCCTGGGCTTTTCAGGTGCAGTTCCAGGACTGCCCACAAGAGCTGGGCAGCCGGTCCATCTGGCAGCCGGAGCTAGCTCAGGGCTAAGAAGGAGCCTGGAGAGGGGCGGACTCGGGGTGAAACAAGAGCTGGAGACTCTGCTTTCTGAGGTTCGGTGCCCAGGAGTCACCAGGAACCGCCCCAGCCACCCTGCCTGCCTGCACTAGGAGCCTGCTGCCAGCGGTACTGAAGACCATATCACTTCCTGTAAGGGCTTGGAACCCAGCCCCACGGGGCCCTGACAATCTCCACATGAAGGGTCCAATGTTCCTGAGACGGTCCACATTTTGAAACCTTCCAGCAACCAGATAAATGTTATTAATTTTTAAATATTTATTAAATAATCATAAATTTATTTCCCCTTTTTTATTAATCAAAGGCTCATGTAACTGCCAGTCAGAGCTGCTGGGCAGCATGAAACAGCATCTGTGAGCACAGTGAGCGGCTGTACCTGCAGCCCAGAGCTGGGCCAGCTCGGTTCGGTCAGCCAGGGCAGCCTTAGCAGGTGGGGTACAGATGCATTTCCAGCCACCGCCTGAAAACACAGAGACCCGCTCAGAGGCCCCTCCTCCGCTGGCACCCCTGTCAAGGGCCTCAAGTGGGGGACTCCTGTGCTGATCCAGTCACTCATCCTGAAAATGCTGGGCTCACACTCAGAGGCCTACCCCAGGTCACACAGCTGGCAGCAGGCCTCCTGAGCTGAGCCCAGTGCAGTGTCCCGTGCTGAAAAGAGCAGCCTGGCCCCCCCGGGGTGGTGGTCGTGACGCCCAGAGAAGTTGCCCCACGCTACACCCCTCCTTTGGGGAGACTCTGCAGCCTGCCCGCCCCCGGCCGCACCCACACACGCCCCTCTTCACCCGCCCTGCCCTGCTCTGCACGCTCCTCCCTCGGCTCTCTTGGACTCCAGCTCCTGCGCCCGCGCGCCCTGAGCATGAAGAAAATTCTCCGTCCATCAGGAGGACCCGACTCCAGCAGGCCCGATGGAGCACCCATGAGGTTAGAGTGCCACAAACGTACCAAAACAAAACAGCGCTAACCAGAGATTTAAGGATAAGGTAATCCTAGAGAACTCTGAAGTTTCCCGTGATGACTGTGTTGATGCCATCTTTGAAATGTCAAATATCAAATTCTCTCCCCTAAATGGCTTTGGGAACCCACGCTCTATCCATACCACACGCTCAGGGCTTCCAGTAGGTATTTCCCTCCCCCTCCTAATCAGCCCACTTCTAACATCCTTGTTTCTAGAAGAAAGCGCGGGGCATCCCAATGCTCTTTAAAATAGATACATATAATAGTATATTATATACATATAAAAGAAAGGAAACAAAGGAACATACTTGCTGCACACTAGGTCTTCTGTCACCAGAAGTGTATTCTCAGAACATGCTACATGGCTAATGAATTTTTCTGCATCATTGTTGCCTACACATCTGCATTGTGGGAGAAAAAGTCTGACGGACAGACGCAGGTAGAAAGAGTTCAGTAAAAGACAGGCCATTGCTTGGCTCTCTCCCCTCAGACATTTTAACACGCCCTTAAACCAGGTCCTTTGATCTGCATCTGAGGAGCCACATTTGAAATTCAAACAAATATTCCGTGGTTCCCCACCACCCACGCAGCAAGGTTCAGGCCCCGGTGGGAAGGAGTGGGGTGGGGCCTGTCTACTGGCTATAATGTTTCAAGACTGGAATTTTTACCAACCCAGCACTTTCACATCCATTGGTATTTTGTCCCCTTCCAAAGAGACACGCTAGGAACCCGTGTTTATTCCAGTTACACTACCATGCTTGAAACCCCCAAGAACTCCACTTCTGGAAATGCGTCAGCCCAGCCTGTGGCACACTCTTTTGAAAATCCTCAGTGGTGGAGAAGTTTCCCCCTTCGAGGAGGATCTGAGTTTGGGAAAGAGTCGAAAGCCCTTCTGAGCCAAGTCTGATGAATAAGGCGAGTGATCAGCCTGGGAAATGCTATTTTGAGCAAGAGCGGGGTTCAGGCATAAAATCACAAGACTGCTTTTATGTGTCTGTGACGGGGCGTGGGTGTGAATATGTGATTTGTAAACTAACTTGCAAAGGTAATTCTGAAAGAGAAGCTCTTAAAAGATTTTAAGCAGTGGCAGGATGGTTGGGAGACGGGCATATCCATTCAAAGCCATTGCTTCAAAGAGGTCAATTGTACTTGGAAATAGGAGCTGGAGTGTACAAACCCAGGTATGAGATCATGACTTGGGAGCCCCACTGGTGAAAGAAAGCAGCGAGGTTCCCCTGGAGCCTGGAGTGGAATCCACTCCGCGGCCACGCCCGGGGCTGCACACATGTTTAAGGAGGCCCCTCGGTGGAAAGGCTGGGAGCAGCTGGGGGGCCCCCCTCCCAGGCCTGCTGGCTTGTGGGCTCTGTTCTGAATAACACAGCTAATTAAGGTAAGTACTATTGCAGCTCTGTGCTGGAGCTGCCGAGATGAGCCAGCCTTCCTTGTGTCACAGCTTCCAGATGAATCCATATTTCAGGGGTTAACAGCTCATCTGTAAATAAAATAAAATGTCCTCTGGGCTGCAGCCAGGTAGCCCATTCCTGCCTTTGGCCTGAATGTGATTAGCACGTTGGGATGGAGGCAGGCAGCGGGCAAGAGGGGGCAGCGGGAGGAGGGAGACCATTCGAAACGTGTGAGACCTCGGAAAAGTGATTGTGGTGACTGATTTCCAAGAGAGGTTTCCCCCTGCACACCCTATCGCCCTGGCCCCCAACTTCAGAAATTAAGCCCGTTTTGAGACAAAACCTAACATAGTAAATTAGCTCCTTACTGCTCAAGGCCTCTGAACAGAATTACTAAGGCAGGGGCGCCAGACAGGCCTTGGAGGTCCGAAAACCTTCCCTGGACCTGGAGGGAGCGGGGGTAGGAGGCCGGGCTTCAGATTTTGCTCCACTTTTTGTCAGAATCTCAAAGGTGACACCGAGAAAGACCCAGCAGGAGAATAGGGACGGTGTCTGTAGAGGCAGGCAGGCCAGGAGGAAGACGCGCAGTGAAGCCACTGCAAAGCTGCTCCTTTGACTAAACACAGCAATTTTTCTTTTAAACAATCTGGTACTTGACTATATTTAACTGTTATTTTATTTTCTAAACTGCTTTTGTGTGTGAAGCCCCTGTCTCTTCTTCAAGGGAGAGAGGAGCCCCGATAAAGCTCCACACTGCACCCTATGTAACCTCAGCAGAAGCCTTCCTCCTGCCTCTTGAAAATGTACTCAGTCCAGGGTAAACTTGTAAATTACACTGGCAATGGTCATCATCAAAATCAGGCAACACTCTCCAAACTTTCCTGTAAATCTGAAACTTTTTGAAGATAAAAAAGTGACAAAAAAAAAAGTGACATCATTTCTAATGGTATAATATACGCCTACGTAGCAAAGAACCATCAGTCAAACTGGGTTATGCTTTGTTTAATTTTCCAGAATTCCCTAGGTGTGTGTGCAGGTGATATTTTTATGTCTGTTTTATATGTCTATCTATTTAGTCTCTTTAATAAGCTTGGAATGATGACGCACATGGGTTACATTAAGGGCTTGAAAAGTTTTCTCACATCCAGCAACACAAGAAATTACTCCCAGTATATCTAACTTGTCTACTTGTCTGCTCCCCTGTGAACGTTCCAGCAATCTTCCCTTTGTTCACCCCAATTTCAGCATGTGGTGAAGGCGTTAGCGAGGGCCGCGGCACATTATGTCCTGGTTCCAGTTAGGTGAGGAGGAATAGTTGACGGTACTTTTAAAAGTGCACCCAGCTTTGGAAAGTATATTTGTTTTTTTTTTTTTTTTTTTTACAAACAGTCCAGCTGTAAAAAGCCTGTCATTTCTTAGCCTGTTGTAGTATTCCTACTGGCCAAGCTCTTTAACAGTTGCTTTCTTACACATTAACAGAAACAAAATACCACACACGCACAAACAGACGCAGCTCAGCTTTGACATTTCTGATACCATCCTTCAAAATATTTTTAAAAAGTTATTCCTACATTGGAAGTTCCAAAGGAACAGACACACAGTTAAAGCTTTTTCTAAAATCTAAATCTGCACGAGTGTTTATTGTTTCCATGAAAAGCTTTCTAAGATGTGCACGGAAAATGAACTTCCAATAATTGTCTCCACAGTATTAATGTGTATCTTCTGTTGGGAGAAAATCTGTAACCTCATCAAGGAATAGAATTCAAATAAATTTTCATTGTCCCACTGCACAAAGCTAAGCTTAGGCGAACCCTAATTTGTTATTCATTCTTCCTGTTTAATTCATAATTTGATCCTAAACGTGGTGGCACAGCAGCGCCGCACAAATTCGATGGCGTCTGTCCTCAGTTACATTTCTTGCAGCTACTCAGGCTTATGTTTTATACTAAAAATGTTTTTAAGCTTACAGATGTGCGACCTAAACGGAGAGTGAGGAAGTTATTTTTTCTGTGCCTAGTGAGCCAACATTAATCTCAACAAATTCGGGGTCTCTTCTTTACTTTTTCAAAATTCTTTTTTTTTCCCCATTCTGGCTGGCTAACTGTGCTTCTCAGTATTTCCCAAACTCTTATCTGAAGCAAAAGTTCCTCCTGACAAATGCTTTGGGTTTAAAACTAATGTTTGCCCCGTCTGAGTAAGTGCCATAGAAGTAAAAAGGATTTTGCAAAATATTCCACAACCTGATTTTTAATTTACTGCATCACCAGCTACTTTTATGATAATATTTAATCTACTGAAATAAAACCAACCTTAGGGGGAAAAAAACAAACGACAACAACAAAGAGAAAGAGAGTTTAATTCTAGCAAGTCCAGTCTCACAGTAGGGGATAAAGCAAACCAAAACAGCCTCACCAAAGGGCGCTCACTTCTCCCTTTTTTTCTTTTTCTCTGTCTTCCTTCCTTCTTTCCATTTATTTTTTCCTCTCCTTTTTTCTCCCAGTGGCTGGGCTAATCAAGTTAAAGGTTATGTTTCACTAAGTACATTTAACAAGTCTTAATTAGTAGAAGGCTCCAAGAAAGAAACTCTCCCCCCACCAAAAAATTTATAGAGCGATGATAAGTGTAATAGTCAACCGTGGTCCAGATGTGCGAAACCCTGAAATGAGAAGAAGGCTAGTGAACACGCCACTTCAGGAGGTCAAGTGTGGAAATATGGCTCAGATACCCCAAGTGCCAGGCCACGATGGTGATAATGTCATTATTTATAAGTCAGGAAAACAGAGAAGAGAGGTAATAAAATGCCTCAAAATTTAGTGGGCTCCTTCAACTCAGGCACTTCAAACTTTTTACTCCAGGGCTCATTGTTTTAGAGAAAACTCAGGAGAAATGGCAAAGTGAACTGAGTATTCTGGGGGCTTTTTTTGGTCTGTATGTCTTGTCTGTTAAAACAGATCTTTTGGGAACTGAGCACTCTAGTGAGAGACAGTTAAGCCTAGCCTTGTGCACACAAAAACATTCCTGAACAACTATGCCCTAAAGATGCAAACTGTAGTGGAAACTGAGCCAGGCCAATGGACCCCTCTCTTAAAGGAACCGCTTCCGATCAGAAGGTGAGTTCCTCTAACAGCCTCTGCATTTTAAACATTGGCCTGGATCAGGCAGCAGAAAGCCATTAGAATGGGCCCTTCCCGAGTGGGAAGACATCATTGGAAGTTTTGCCTGTGTCTTTCGTAGAAAATGGTCCTTCCCGGGAGCACTGTACTCGTGGCTCCTCGTTCAGCAAAGGAGTGTGAGCCGTGACAACAGCACGTACATGCCCGCACATACCCTGTCCTCTGCCCAGCAGCTGCTGCAGCTGCAAATTGCAAGGCAAGTTCAAGAGGATGAATGAGGCCAACAAACCCAAATCTACAGCGGCTACAGTCACAGAACGCTCAGAGAGAAAGTTCTGGTTATGTTAGGATGCTTCCCCTGGACATGAAGGGGAAGTTTCCTTTAAGCTCTGTAATTAGCTTGTTTGAAAGCTCTCTGATTCACCTCCTCGTCCTAATTCTTAAGATCATGAATTTTGCATTATTCTATGCACAATAATGCACATAAAATTAAATAAACAATGTAATTAATTTAATTAAAATTAAATATTAAACATATTGCATATAAGGAACCTGCGCGTTTGATTTAATTGGGCGGGAGGACCCAAAGCAGTTTGGGTAACAGCGCAAAATAATTAAAAACAACAAGTACGTTAGCCTCTGGGTACAAGAAATAGTTGGGAGCCTCCTCCTGAGAAAGGTTTATTTAATTAAAATTAAACTAATCTTTGGAAAACATTTGATAAGCATTTCATAATACAAATCATAATCCAAAAAATGAGGCTCAGCCTGCCTCTCCACGATACAGGAAAATCATGTTAAATAATTTATCTCTGGCAGTAGCTACTCTCTCCTTTACACACACACACAAACACGCACACACGGAAATTCAATAGACAACATGTTTGCTAGGTTCAAATTCTAGGTAATATTTGATTTATCGAGAATCTAGATAAACATTAGCAAAATGCATTAAGCATAATATGTCCAGAGTGAGAATTTAGGAGACTCAGTGCTTGATTTAGAAATGGAAATGGATTTTTAGAGCCAATAAGCCCTATCCAAAAGGATCTTTATGAGTTTATTTAAAAGGCAAACTCAAGTGTTTTGGCAAGTCAATAACCTGGTCAGCGCTAATGTAGCCCCGAAATACAGAAAGAGCTGGGTCCCCCAGTCATCCTCAGATACACTTAATTCACAAGGCATCACAGTCAGTTCTTCATACCCGGAGAAGAAAACCATTTATATTCCCACTTGTTTCATCTAGTTGGTGTGGCTGGATCTGTTATTCAGCTGCAGAGCGTTAGATAAGATTAGACACAGACCACAAAAGAAAGACAGCTACCAGGCCCATGTACACGCTTCCCCAGGAACTGTTCCCAGGGCCTGACCTGCCAGAACCCCCAGACATCCATAGTCTTTACCAAACTAGGGCACATTTTGACAACTACAGCCTGAGCAGGAATATCACCACAACCAGCTTTGTGGTCTAATTCCGAAGTTACTAAATGCATGCACCTGGGCTGACAAGTGCCTACAGGAATAACTCTGAACCTTAATCGTATACATTCCGGTTGTCCACCTCACAAACATCCCACAAACCTAAAGGAAGACCAAAATTAGACCATCCATTGGCTTGAATAATTCTCTTCACTTCTATTTCAGTATATACCACTTAGTCTGTCAGAGGGGATAAAATATTTTCATATATTCTAATGATTCATAATGGATAGTGCAACTATATTCATCCCAAAGATTCTCTGGGAGCATATAATAATGCATTTTGTTTCATCTTTACAGCAAAAGATTTTCTATATATAGCCTGACACCAAATCATATGCTTCAGCGGTCATATGTATCCTAAAAATCATTGTCGTGGGCTATACATACCCACAGGTGTCACACACATAGAAAAGTCTGAATCAAAGCTTAGTCTTGCCTATGCCAAGGTTATTTTGTAGTGTCTTTGCTCTGTAAAGAAAGCCACAAAAATATATATCATGCTATTTTATAAGCAGTTAATTCATAATGGCAACTAATAATTATTCCTGCAATATCCAGCATTCCTCCAAAAATTCATCTAAGCTTGTAACGGCTTCTCTGTTCGGTTCAACTTTTCTTTGATCAGAAGAACAAAGTACCTTTGGAGACTTCCAGTTGGGCCGAGAGACACGGCGATCCAAAGGGTGGACTGCCAATTGCCAGACTTAAGAAAAAAAAATCTGGAAACTTGGCAAAGCTAAGAAGGATGCAAGCAAAAGATCCTAAAGCCATCTCCAGTTCAATTAACTCTTTCACATAATTATTGGAAAAGGGTGTTTAACCCTCTAGAAAACACCCAGCGAAGAGCCCGGTGAGGCCCTGGCTTCCTCCAGCCAGGACCACAGCTGCAGAAAGGTTTCTCCTCTGCCATCCAGGGCTTGTCAATGGTGCCCTTCATTTGCATGTCAATCCTTTTACATGATTAATATGTATTTATTGACCAGGAGGCCTTCCCAACCTAGGACAAAGGGAGACAGGCAGTCCCCTTTTACAGGGCAGCCATAACTTTCCTGGCAGGACTGACAACTGTGCACAGAAATAATTCTCTTCCAGCTAGAAAGTTCCCACCGTTCAGACACATGGACTGATGGAAAGAAAACAATCTAAACCAAGCCCCAGAAGCTCAAGGGCACCCCTCCACTCCCTTCCCCATAAACTCATTCGTCTCCATCTCCTACCACCTCAAGTGGGGAGTATGGACAGGCCAGAGAAAAATGACCCACAGCCTGGGAGGCTGGCTGTCTGCTCCAGGCATGCAGGGCTCTGAGGCTGAGCCTTGCCACACCCTGAGGTGCCTGAGGGAAGAGACCTGCCTTCTCCTGAACCGTGAATCTAGAATCGGCGAAGCTGCACCAACACATCCCATGATTCGACTCCTTATGAATCTTTTATCCACTCAACTAAAGGATACGTTTTCCAGATTGACGTGTGGAGTTTTATTTATTAAACAGCAAAGTTCCTTTAAAAAAAAAAGATCAGCCTTATCTCTACCATTAAAAATTCCCAGAAATTCTCTCCTCTTCCACTCCTCCCACGTAGGAAAAGAAAGAAATGACAGCCTAGATGGTCAAACAGTGGCATAAACTTCCATTTTCACTCTGGCATTTGCCTCTCAGAATGCCAGAGATGAGACTCTAGATAAGTTTAGAAAAACTGTGTGAGGGATTATGATGACTTGTTTGTCCTGACGCCAAGGATATGGAGTGAGATCATCCAAGAGGGTTTTTTTCATCTTTATCGTGGTGGTTCTGGGACTTACTCAGTTTGATGGTTAGCTTCCCACCTCTGTGCATATGAAATTCTTGGCTCCACAGAGAGGCTGACAGCTCGCTGTCTAGGGTTCCCAAGAAAGAGTGCATGGAGCCATCTCTTTCATAAGGTACTTAACTATAGAAATTTATAAGAAAATAGGGACTTTCCCTTAGGTTGAAATAGTTCAAGTGCAGCCTCTTTGTAAGCACCCTAACTGCTTGAGGGAAACACACACACACACACACACACTCCCTCTCATTCATTAAAGGCCTAGGGTTTGAGTTCCTAAACTGAACACCAACAAGAAATGAGTCATCTTTCTGCTCTAAGGCCAGCTCCGAATTCCTCCCCCAGGATTCAACATCATGACAGGTATTCATTAGGGGTAAACTAACTTGATTTTAAAAGGAAATTCTGGGATGTCAGTCCCTCCAGTCTGTCCCTTACCTACACCCTAGCAAACTCTAGGAAATCAGGAGCACATGGTACCCTATACAGGAGGACCAGCCACAGGCCCGCTCTCCACCCACAGTCTTGTCTGGGCAAGGTGAGGGAAGCAGTTTAGATAACCACACTGCTCTTGTTTGACTTCAACCAACTCCTATGTCACTGTGTCATTTTTACTCAAACTGGTTTACATGTAGAGACTGTGCCTAAAAGAATCCCAGAAAGAGTCCTAGAATTCCAAGAATGTAAACTTCAAGGACTGGGCCCACAATGGTGAACTTACCACAAGCAATTAGACATAAAATGGCCCCAGCAGGATGTTTCAAATTTCTGCCCAAGTTTTGCCCATACAGAAATGTGATGCTTATGATGAAGAAGGTATTCTCCTTAATAATAACTCTGAAGAACGTTACCCAAAAATAGACCTGGAGTCATTTCAAGGATGCCCCTACAGTCTCATACACTTGCTGTGACACCCAGAATGCGAGCAGTCCCCCTGCATCCCAGTTCTCAATGCCCCATTCCACATCTAAGACCATGCTTCTGAAAGCTATTCAAGACTTCTCTGCACAACCACATTTCCCAGAAAAACCTATCAAAAATGCAGGCACGTGTCAACAGCATCTGAGAACAAATACAAGGATGAAGAGGAAAAGTGTCAAGCAAAAGCGAATATAATCTCTAACTTCTGCAAATCTGTGGTTTATTCTACTAACCTAAACAGATTCTATGTGGTGGAAGTAAGGAAGTATATTTTATTTCTCCTCAAAATACTGACATCATAAACTAAGGCGGGTGCACCCAAACCTGACTTTGTTTTCTATTTCACAGATCGTAAGTTCAGCTGAGTTCACCAAGCAAAAATTGTCCCTCAGGTATTGCCTCTGACAAGACTGAAGTTAAGAGACAGGGCGGATCATGGTCACCATATTCCAAACACTCAGGCATAGCCTTCAGGAATTCATTGAACTCAGCTGCAACTCTGGGCTATCCCACACCAACACGGGCACCAACGCGGGACATGAGGAATCCATCCCATGGGGCAGGCCAATGGTGGAGGCCAGGTTGGGTGATGGAATAATGGATCGGTACACAGCAGAAGGCTTTCCCTCTGATTTTTGTCATCATTAGAATCCAGCCTCTGTTCACTAAGGAATACCTTTTGTTCTAAGTCTTCAATGCACTGACCACCACCTCAGGCATTTTGTGGGGGAAAACAACAACAACAAAAAACCCCTCTTGATTTGAAAGAACGGTTGAATACTCCTGACTACCTCAACTCTCTCTTTGCCCCCTTCTTATCTAACGTTGCAGGCCATTAATCCAGAATGGGCACTAGAGCATTGGGTATTTGCTTTCACATTAAAATGACTGAGTCATTAATGAAAGTTGGCAACTACTCCTGCAGGCAGCAAGCCCCCTCCTCCTGGAGACTCAGCGCTGGGTGTTCAAGTGTATTTCCTGTCCCGTAGTCCCCCACCCCCCAGCCAGCCTCCCCTTCCCTCACTGCATCAATGGAACTTCCCCAGGCTCTGTGGGTGACCTCCCTCTCAAGGAACCATTTAGACTGCCCTTCTTGGCCAGTGAAGACCTTTGTGGTGAAAGAGTCATGATTTATTAAGGGCAGAAATGGCAACTACATGGTCCCGACTCCCTCGTAAGCTACACACAGTCACCAGCTACATAATAAGGGAAAATGCACCGTTTCCAGCCTGGTCCACGTTGACACCCGAGGGCAACTCTCACACTCACATTTCCATAAGATATCTTCTTAAGAAAAACAAGCCCCTCTAAAACACGACCAGCACCTTGACTTTCCCTGCGCCATGTGAGCTGGGTAAGGTGAGAGGAAGAAGACGGTGGCCCCGCTGGTTGTTCCCCCCCAACAAACAATAGCTTCTGTGTTAGAGGGGCTCCCAGCCTGGGATGGATGGCCGGAATGTTGGAGTTAATAACACAGTGTCACAAAGGAATTTAAGCCTGAACTCGGAAATTCTCCGTCTAGGAGCATCTACTTTTCCCTCTTCAAACTTCCCTGCTCTGTCTCCAAAGACTAAGAATCCTCTGTCATTTTTCTCCTGGAGGCCATTTCACTTCCTTCCTTGTGAAATGACCAAAGAATCCTTGATTATGGAGGAGACAACCACCGGGTCACTAGGTGAGTCTTGGATCCATTTCCAAAATGACCCCCCCTCTGCAGAGGGGATGGCCTGCGTTGTGTAGGGGCTGTGTATATGTGCCAAAATAAAACTGTGGACAGAGAGCTGTCACTGTGGTGGCAATCTCTTGGCCAAGCATGGAGAAGGTCATAACGGCTGGTGTAGGGTTGGAATGGGACTGTGAACCTGGTCAGGAGGCAGTCCATGGGGCTCCTGGCTCTCTCCTGGAATGCACCCCAAATTCCACGGGATTCCACTGTAAATAGGAAGTGAAAGGGAGGTGCTGCAGCGAGGATCACCAGTGTCTCCCACGTACACACAGACTCAACACCTCAGGGATCCTCGGGGTAGCACTCTGGACACTTTCCCTGGTCCCAAAACCCTCAGCTCCCAAGTCAGGGGTCCGTGGCTAGGGCTTTATCCCATCCAGCGTGGCTCGCTTCGCATCCCCAGCGAAGGAGCGATTCCCTTCCCCGAAGCCGCCTCACAGCCAAGTAAGCTTGTGAACACGGAGACGGCTGAGGATCCGAGACAAGGAGCTCGCTCGCTCGGTTTTTCTGGGCCGTGTTTGCCATTTGCGGGAATAAATGAAGCATCCGTAATCTCCATAAAAGAGCTTTCACGCTTCATTCTCTGAAACTAAGTTGGGGCTTAGACGGAAAGAAAAAGAAGGACTTTTAATTTAAAGTAATGATCATCAGCACTCTGGCTCTAGAGGGTCTCCAGGGTAGAAGGAGTGCCCACCCCACCCCGGAAAGCTGGAGGGAGGGCGGCGGCGCCGCGCCTCACCAGGCGGGTCTAGAATTGCTTGGATTGGTGGGCAAATCCAAACGCGGCAGCTCTCCTGGGAGCAGGACAGTGGTACAAACAAGACTCCCTGGGGTAATCGAGGAAGTGGGGGAGCCTCGGGAGCGAGAGATCGGAGATCCTTCGTCCCTGAGAAAGGAAAGTGCGCAATCCCAATGGAGGTCCTGAGGTCGCGGAGGCCACGACTGGGGGCAGCGGCAGTCCTCTTCTGGGGCAGGGGCCTCGAACTTCACGAGGGAACGTCAGCCGTGGTGGCGCCTCCCCCATCTCCGCGCATCTATGGTTGTTCTCACCAGGTGGCCGCTTCTGTTTGGGTCCAAGTTTGCACTTGGGGTGCACAGCACACTCAGCGCCTGCCTTCCCTACCCCGCACCCCCAGGTCCGGTCGAAGGGCCCCAGCAGTTCTGTCCCTGAAAGGGAACTTTGTCACTTTAGCTCAAAGAAAGTGGAGCGGGGGCGGCTACAGCCATCAAATTGCCCCCTCCTTCAACACTCCCCCAACACTCGGGGCCCCTCACTTCCACGCTAGTCCCCAAACCAACAAACACTGGATTTCTCACTATGCACCAGCAATGAGGTCGGCCCGGGGAGGACATGTTGGAGAACAGATAAGAAACTTGAGGCCTGATGAGCGTGGAACTGCGTTCAGCCGTCCTCGCCGGGGTGTCTGCGACCAGATTCCCGACGGAGGTTTCGGCTGCCGCCCGCTGAGGCGGAGGCGCTCCGACAGACCCCAACGTCGGGAGGCCGGCGGCGGGGGCCAGAGCGCACTCGGCACGGGCAGCGGGCGCGGGAAACCCAGTCAAGAATCGAGGAACGCGACCCTGCCCAGCCGCGCCCTTCTGGAAGCTCTGCGGGGCCCCGGGGGGCGCCGCCCAGAGAAGACGCAGAGCGAGGGCAAGTTGGCGCCGCTAGTATTACAGATATTCCAAGTAAACAGTGAACCCGAGCGGGAAACCGCAGCTGTGCCTAGGGAAGCGAATTGGCCAAGTAACTCCAGAAAAGAAGGAGAGGGGAGGTGGGCAAATGTCTGCGCCCTGAAGGTGGTCGCTTTATTAGGGGAAGAGGCTGCAGGGGTCAGGGCTGCTTCTGCAACTTTTCCTCTGCCCAAAAAAGGATCCCGCAGCGGGGATTTCGGAAGGCGCTCACCTAGTCCGGGACAATTCAGTTGGCGGCCCTTCGCGGGCCGGGTCTGCCCCAGCAGGCACGCAGGAGGCCGGCGTCCGAGCCCTCTGACGCCGGGGCCTCCGGGCCGGCCAAGGCCGCGCAGGGCGCTGAGCCGGCGGGCCGAGCCAGCGAGGGTCTGGGCTCCCCGTGGTGTGTGCGCGCCTCCTCTAACCGTTCAGGACAAGTTGAAGCAGCACAAGTAAAGTCGGGTCTCCGCAGCCTGGAGGCCCACCCCTCCTCCTTCCTTGTTGACCTCAGGCCCCCGGAGCCACGGTTTGTGCAGCCAAGACTGCAAACCGACGCGCGTTACCGCTCAGTGAAGGGCGCTCCCCCCGTGGCCACGACTTGGGAGCCCCCAAGTCTAAGGAGGAGGGAGCGACTGGAGAACATGGGCGGGGGTGGGGGGAGAGCGTGGCCGCCCCCGAGGTCAGCGATGGGCCCCACGCGCAGGCTCCAGGACGATGGCGGATGGTCCGAGCGCCCAGGCCTCCCTCTGAGCAGCGGAGCGAGGCAGACAGGGGCGCAAACTTGGGAGCTGGTCCAGGCGACAAGGGGAGACGGGGCGCGGGGAGGTGGGAGGAGGCAAGGAGTCGAAGGGACTCCCGGCCGCACCTGAATACGAGCGGCCAGAGAGGTTAGCCGCAGGAGGGCGGACTCCGGAGCGAAAACGGAAACCTTGGAGCAGAGGACGAGGAGGAACCCTGAGGCCAGGAAGCCCATAGAAAATGACAGAAAGGAAAGCGAACCCTGCCTAGACACAAATCGAAACTGTACAAAGAGCAGTCACTTGGGAGAGCCCGGGCGCAGGGCAGGGTGATGTTGGAGCCTGCGGCCGGAGCGTGGGTCCCGGTCACTTGCCCGGAGCCCGGCGCGAGGAAGTGGCCAGGGCAGCCTTTCCCTTCGGGCCCCAAGGAGCAAATGGGCAGAACCCGCGCCCTGCGCTGGGCGAGCAGAGTTGTGGTTTCGCGGTTCCTGGAGGGAGGGTGAGCCCTACATGCTCTCCCATCTCCAGCCCCCAGTGGAGCGAGGGGGCCCAGGGCGGTCTGGGCCTGCAGCCTCGGCCGCGCTGACCGGAAGTGCGTCTGCGAAGCACCCTGCGCGGACCGTGCTGGGCGCAGGCGGCGCGGTCCGACTGGAGCGAGGCCAAAGTCAGAGATGCCCGGATGGAGCGGGCGGTTTCCGCGAATGCAGCCTGGGCGCGGGTGGGCGAGGAGGAAGCGAGGGTAGAAACTGCGGATCATGGGGGAAAGGGGTCGTCTTAATCAGGGAAAAGAGCGGAATCTCCTGGGAACCTGAGACCCGGGTGGAGGGGCGTGCAAGAGCAGGACTTCGGGCCGGAGTTACTAGCTTGAGGGGGAAGTAGAGGGTGGCGCGTGAGAGCTAAGGACTTCTGAGATTCCAGAAGAGAGAATAGCCCTTATCCGTGTAACCCAAGTCAGCGCCGCTCCCTACCATGTGCCAAAGTCTCCATACTGCGGAGATGACACTGCGCTGCGCGCCAAGGCACGCGGCCCTGGCCTTTTACGATACATAGTTACCGTGTCAACTTTAATGCGGTTTGATGTGACCTTGGCAAAACGACCCTGGGCCTCACTTTTCTCATCTGTAAAATGGGAATGATAATATACCACTCAAAGAAGCGTGAGAGGTTGAATGAAGTAAATTAAGTCAAATAGCTAGCAAGGTGAGCGGTTGGCCCTCTGTAAATAGTGATTATATTACGATTAATTTTAAGTTTCTGGAAGTGTCCTCTTGTGAATCGCCTCCACTCTGTGAAATGGATGAGCCCTGCGCAACGGGGGTGAAGGGGGAGGGCGGGGAGAGACCTGCCGAGCTGGGTGCTGGGACTCGCTTTTGTTTTCTTCAGCATCTCCCCTGCCTTCAGCTTGGACGAAGTTGAGACTGTTACAGGCCGCTTCTCCCCAGCCCGACGAAGCCTCGGAGCAGTCACAGAGCTTGATCGGCCGCGTTTCCCACTGCGTTCGCTTGATCAGGTGGCAGAACGGTGGGTCTTCCAGCCACAGTTGGTGGGTCTCTGTCAGGGCCCTAGCCCACTCTCGCAGCGGTTGTGGCCGAATTTTAAATACTCGTGGGTCCCTCTCGTCCTTGGACACCTTCCATCTCGCCCACAGGGGGCTCCCTCCCCTCTGCGCCATAATTGCTGCTGCGCCTGGACTCCAGGTCTTCGGGCCGCGGGAGGATGAGCGCACCCCTAACGGCGGTGCTTCCAACCGCCGCTGCGCTTGCGTGGTGACAGCGGGCAGGGAGGAATCTGCTGGTGGCTGTTTGTCCTCAAAAGCGTGCTTGTGTTTATAACCCATCCCCGACAGAGCTGACCCTACCCCATTCGCACAGCCAAAAGCCCAGTCAGGAGTGGTTGATCGGAGTCCTCTGTTGAAGATAGAATGTGTATGCCTGACACCCACAGTAAAACTCTGCTTTTCTACAGGCTCACCCGTACCCAGGGTCTTCCATTACTGTGGCCTGAAGTCTTCCCAAATGTCCCAAAGCAACCCACCCCCATATCTGTAGGGAGAATTCCAGAATGGAAGGGCTTCATTCCACCTCCAGGGTGATACCTCAGCCAGGGAAGGGGGTATTTAGAAGCAGACTCCAGGAGCAAACTGGAACAGCTCACGACTTACCAAGCTCTGGGAGAAATCTATTTAGGAAGTTTGCTGGGTCCTGCCCTTGGCCTGCCCCACCCCAGGAGTTACACCTTTGCAGGTGCAGCGGCGTATACATGAGGGTTCTAGCAGCACGCCTGTGTCTCAGCTGGAGTCTCTGGGACCCAGCTGCCTCCAGAGAGGGAAGGGGCTGCCCCTCCTCTCCCCTGGCTGCCCAGACTCCAGTCTTCCTGCCCCCACACAGTCGACCCACCCACCACAGCCCCAGTTCTCTCTGTGGCCTCCATGGAAAGGATGGGGCAGCAGGGATGTCCCTGGCCCTGGAAACTATGTCCTGTCCCTCCACTGACTAGGAGTGAAGCCCACCAGCCGGGTCATGCAGGTGTGTATTGGACACCAGTATGTGTATTCCAGGACCAGGTATAATGTTTGCCGGAAACTTCTCCATAGGCAATATCCATGTGCTTGCTGGGAACACACCTCTATACATCATCCCACTTATATTTTTTGTATACGTGCACATATTTTACAGACGTGTGCATGTATACACATGGGTGAATGTGTGCTTGTGTCCTTTTCTGTGCAGAAGCGCGCACATGTGTGCTGAGTGGCTGTGTGTGCAATGACTACCCACCCAGTGGCACACGGGGAAGAGCACTGGGCTCACGGGAAACCTGAGGGTTTTGCCTCTCACTTGCTGTGTGCTTTGAGTAAGGCACTTTCCCTCTCAAGACTCTCCCCATCCTGTGAAATGAAACCTCTTTATTCAAGAATCCCTGAGGAGCTCCACCAACAATGGGACTTCATTAAAAGACCAGCAGCATTTGGGGAGGAGTCGGGGCTGGCAGAGTCCCCAGCCCTGTCCCTTTCCACAAGTTGCCACACAGGAGTAAACCTCTCACCTGAGTTCACACTGGGAGAGGAGAACAAAGGTCTCTGGTGAGGGTGAGGAGGGGTGCAGCAAGCCCCATGCATGGGAGGTCTGCTGCCTCCCGCAGACAAGTAAACAGGATCTCCACTTTGAACCTGTGGTGACTTGAGCAAAGCTAGGGGAGGACTGACTGCAGGGTCCCCCTGCCCCTCCCTGCCCCTTCTTCTCCAACACAGAAAAAAAAAAACTAGGCTGACCAATGGAGGAACTGATGACGGCCACTGCAGAGAACCACAGCAGACTCCTCATCTAGGGTGAGGAGTCTGGCTAGGGCCTCTCTGACCCTGGCCTCGGCCTCGGCGTCTGGGTGTCAGCCAAGGCTCACCCCTGCCCCTCGGCTAGGCCTTTTTTACTGAAGGCATCGGGTAGGGGAGGGGAGGCTTGGGGGCACAATGGCCTCTTTGGTGATATCCACTCTGGAAGCCCTGCCACAGGTCACAGGGCTGTAGGGGCCCCGTAGGGGCCAGGCTAGCAGGCCACTCCTTCTCTGTGACCTGGGCAGTCCGCCTAGGGGGCCAGAGAACAGGGCACACATACACACACTCACAAACACCAGTCACTACTGGCACCCGTACACCCAAAACACACACTTCCACTTCCCAAGCCTAAATAAATAGACTCAATACCACCCCCATACAAACGCCTGCACACAGTACAACCCACAAATGGATATGCGCACACGGCCATACAACGCAGCTCCACACACCCAAAGTCCGGCTCCTGCCTCCACCCTCATCTGCAGCCTCCTCCTTCTGACCCTACTGAAGGAAAGGGAGCTTCTAGCAAAAACCTTTGCCCTCAGAAAGAGCTAGGGATCAATACTGTTTAGACTCGGCCAGCGTGGATTTCCTCCTGGGCTGAGGAAGATTTAAGTTTATAGTTCAATCCAATCTTAAAAAAAAAAAAAAAAAAGGTAGACTATGAGGAAGTTGGGAGAGCACACTCCAGTATTTATTTCAATGCAGCGCAGACTTTAATACACAGGCGGCTCACTAAGCCAGCCCCATAAATCAGAGAAATCAATGCCTGTTTATGATTATTATTACTTTCTTTTTTTAGAGGAGGTGCAAGAAAGAGGTCTGACCAGAGTCCTCCTCCCCTCTCCTCTGCCCCAATCGGGAGGAAGGAAACAAGGACGGGGGAGGGCAAGAAGATAGGAAAGTCATCGTGGACAATGACTTGTCTGGGCCTTGGCCAGATTCCTGAGGTAAAGGCAGCTGTAACAAGTAGATGCGACATAGACCAAGATACACAGCCACAGAGGAGGCATGGACCACACGTTTAAGCCCTCAGAACTTCAGTTTCCTCCACAGAACAATGAAGAAAATTCTATTTGCCCATAGTGATTGGAAGATAAAAGGTGATAATGGGCAAGAAATCACATGACAATAATGACACCTCCATACACTTACTAATAGAGTCATGGGGGTAACCACCACCTCCCTCTCCCCCTGGGTTAAGGGGGGAAGCTCTTAGCTTTGAGCTCTTGGAATAAGTGAAGAGGCGCCTGAAGGAACAGGATGCTTCCTGGAACTGTTTAAGTTGGCCCCCGTCCTAGCCTCTGAATCTGGTGGTCTTGAGGGGCTAAGGTATCCTAAGGGGCCACAATGGGGAAGGGAGAAGGAAGGCAGCCCAGTTTCCAGGCGCTCATGATGTGAAGCCCTCTGCAGAGCTGGCACCCTCAACACTGCATCTGGGTGTGGCCAGGACCCTTCTTGATGTCTGAGCTGTCTGGGCCAGGAGAGGGGTACCTTGGGCCCCTGGTCTCAGGCCCTGTAACCTGTAGGCCTGCAGAGGGCAAAGATTCCAGGCTCCCCTCCCCGCCAAGGGAAGGAAGGGATGCACCTCCAACCACCAGAAAATGACTCTCCTGGGCCATCCCAGGGCAGGCCCATCTCACTGCTTCCAACGCTCCACGGCAGGACTGGTGGGGCACCTGTTAGGGGCAGAGGTTCCGCCACGTGCCCCAAGGACGTGTGAAGGGGGTGGAAGGAAGAGATTTACAGCAATAATGTCGGGAACCCATGGAAATGTCCAGTGTGCCCTCCAACTCCGGGCCACCAAACCCCAAGCCCCCCAATCCTTGAGCAGGGACTTGGAGGGCCCCTTGACTTCCCGGACTTGGAACTTAGCAGTGTCACTTCCCCAGACATCGCCCCAAACCAGGGGGACTTTTTCAAGAAAAAAGACAGAAGGAAGGACTGGCCATTCTCACTTCTCACAAAGTCAATCCTGCATGAACAGGAAAGAAACCCAAGAAGGGAAGAGCACAGGAACAGAGTTCCCATGTGTGCAGGAACCCCACAAACACACCTGCAAACATTTTGGCATGCAAACACAAATGAGCACATGTACCCACATGGTGAACTTGCAAACATCCAAGTGTGCATCGAATCTCAGAGAAATGAACACAACACTCACACATGCAGGGATACACAAAACCGAGTCAGTACTCCACATCTGCATATGATCACACATGCACACAAGCGTCTGGGACACCTACATGTCTAGCCACACACGTACAGGTACATACATACATACCTACTGCAGAAAAGAGGATGGAAGGGGCGAGTGGAATTTACCATTTAAAAAAAATCCTGGACAAAAGGGAGATGATGCCCCCTGAGAAGGGACCTCCCCTCCTTCCTCCTAGTCTGAGTGTCCCACTGCCTGCCCAGGAAGAATAGGCCCCAGGGTGGGGGGGCAAGAATCGAGACATTTGCCTCTGGGAAGTTGCATCGTCCTGAGGGGCCTGGGGGCTGGTATCTGCGCCCCCCTCTGTCAGGCAGCAAGCCAGGCTTTGTTGGGATTCTGAGAGGGACCCTGCTTAGGTCTTGGGTCAGGCCCAGAGCGATCCCAGCATCTGTCGCTTTGCATAGGTTCCAGGCACCCGGGCCTCCTCTACCCCGGCTCTGCGGGCCCATGAGATCCAAGCCCCGCGAGGCTCCGTGTGCCGTCCTCCACCCGCCGCTTCGCCAATGGAATCACTTCTCCAAACGAAGAGCAGCGAGGTCCAGGCGGCCGGGCAGAGGTGCCCCTTGCCCTAGAGGGCTGCTCAGGACAGCAGGCGGCCCTCACCTCTGTCTCGCCCTGGGAAGGCCTTCTGCTTCTACAGGAGAAAACCGCAAGCAAAACCCGCACCAGAAAAAAAGGAAAAGGAGTGGTGCAGGCTGGAGCGAGGAGCAGGTGACGGGAGGAGGCCGCAGCCGGCTGGGCCCGGCCTGGCTCAAGGAGCAGCCCCACAGCCCGGCAGTGTCTCCTAAGTCAGGACTGGGGGGACCTTTGGGCTCCTTCGAACGCAATCGGAGACCAGGCATGTCCCGCCAGACCCTGCTGACCCGGACCCTACCCGGATCTCGCCGCCTCCACCACCGCGCTCCCGCCGCCCCCGTGTTCGTTGCGCGGGCTGCCCCGGGCTCCCCGCCCGGCGAGTGCACGCTGCGCGCCGGGCCGCCGTGTGCCCTGCACCCACGCCCTTCCCGAGCCCGCAAAGACGAGGGCCGCCAGCGGCTCGTGAGCACAGTGTACACTTTATTTCAGACTACAGGTTTCTGAACATAATAAAATCTTTGGCTTGTAGCGGCGGTTCAGTCTCGCAGTCTGTGGGGTCGTATTTCTCAACATGTCTCCGGAAAACGAAAGGTGGGGGCAGGACAGACAGACCGACAGCAGGGGCCTGGGAGGTGGGGGAGAGGCGAAGGGCAGACACGCGAGGGAACACACTCTCACGCACACAAAGAAAAGTCCCAGAGAAACCAGGGCCAGCGATGCGGGGCGGGAGGCACCGGAGAAGCGATAACATTCAAAAGAAAAAGGCAACGAAAACGAAACTGGGCCGGGGGCAGCGAGGCGGAGGTGGGGGATAAAATAATTATAATAATTATAATAATTATAACAATAATAATAAAGGAGATTAATAAAAAGTCCAGCAAATAGAGATCGCTACACATATTTCTTTTCCTTACCTGAAATTAAATATATACAAGGTCGTAAGCGGTTTGGCTAGATAGAGCTTTAAGGAGTTCGCAGCTTCGTCCCTTATACTGTGAACAGAGAACAGATCGTATTTTTCGATAGCACCTGTCCGAGTCTTTCTCCCTTTTTAAAAACGTTTCGTTCCAAGGTGATTCGTGATTCTCCATTCAGAGGAACTCTTTCTCTCTCTTTTCCCTGTTGCTCCCTCCCTCCTTTGCGATGAGTATTTGTGCCCGGCGTGGGGCCGGGGAGGCGGCGGCGGCGGGGCCAGGAGGGGGCGCGGGCGCGGCGGCCGGAGCGCGCGGCCCCAGCCGGCGGCGGCTACTCGCTCTCGTCTTTGTCCTGGACCGTGGTGGTAGAATGGTTGTACAGTCCCTGCGCCATGAGGTGCAGCGCCAGGCCGTTCTTGATGCCCGTGGCCTTCTTGATCTTGGCGCGCTTGTTCTGGAACCAGATCTTGATCTGGGACTCATTGAGGCTGAGCTCCTGGGCCAGGGTCTGCCGCCGCTGCTCCGTGATGTAGCGGTTCGCCTGGAACTCCGCCTTGAGTCTCTGCAGCTGCTCGGCCGTGAACGCCGTCCGCGGCCGCTTGTCCTCCTTCTCGTTCTTCTTCTTCTTCAGCTTTCTGGTGCGCGGACCTGCAGCGGCGGAGAGGGCCGGTGGGGGTGGGGACGGAGGGCAGAGGGGAGGGGGGAGAGGGCAGAGGAAGCCGTGAGAATTGCAGAGCCAGCGGGGATCGCGCCCGATAGCGGAGGCCCTGCTGTGCCCCCGACGCCCTCCCGGCGGCTAGCCCCTGGATCAATCGCCTGGCTGGTGGGGTCCCCGAGTTCCCTTCTGGGGGGCCAGAAGGGCCGCGCAGGAAAGCTGGCCGAGGTTGTAGGTGCACCTCACACTTCAATTCAGAACAGGAGAGCCCTGTGACAGGCTTAAATCACAGAATCCAAGATGGAGAGAGATTTGGAGCTCCATCAGGCCCAGCCCAGAGTTGGAGATCAGGAGACTGCTGTCTTCACAGCCCTGGAATAAAAAGAGGCTCAAGACGGGCAGCGAAGACACTGGGGCAGGATTGCCCCGGGAGAATGCCAGCCTGCATTCTCTAATGCTCCCTTGCTCCTCAAGAAGCGCACCTACACCCGGGTTCCTACAGTAAGAGCCCATCTGCTTGTAGCTGTCCACCCAGAAAACAAGGGGATGCAGAGGGGGCCGTGAGAGGTTGCCTAGCTCGAAAGGATTTGTATCAGCTCTATCTTTTCTTTCTTTTTGGCTTAAACGAAGCCCTTTCTAGGGTCTCACACAGAAACACTGACTACTCCCTTCTCTGAAGGGGGAGAAAGGGCCTTCACCCAGTTGCATGACTTACCCACATGACCCTGATCCCTGGGTTCTCTGCTTTGCCCCTCGCATAGTGCCAATAAGAAAGAGAGGGCTCTCCCCATTCCTCTACTCAGCTGCACAGGCCGGGTCTCCCTTATCTCCTTTTTGAACACAGGCTGAAATTTCAGGATTGAAAACTCCCGAATAACAAAAACAAGCCAGATCTGCTTTCCCTGCTTACCTATGCCATTTGCAAGAAGACTACATCCTCCTCCCCTGTCTGTGAACAAAATAGGGGCAGAGCGACAGACACAGAAGGACAATCCCAACAAAAATCTGTGCTTTGCCTTAAGATGGATATGGGAAGAGGCTACAGGAAATCTCCCCAGGAAGGTGCAGTCTCCCTCAACACCTAGTCTGGGAAGAGGGCTGCTGTGGGTCCAGCTCTGGAGAACAGAAGGAGACAGAGGAGGCAGGCCGTAAAGCCCACACTTCTGTCCACCAGCCTCCACACCCAAGGCTCTGGCACTTACTCGCTGGGCCCTGTCCTGGTTATGGGAGCTTACTGAGCCAAATTAGGTCCCTGTCAGGCCCGTTAATCTCCAAAATGGTCAGGAAGGAAGGGTCTTCACTGGCATCTCCAAGTCTAGCAATAGAGGGCCTGGGCAGCTGGCTCCTGAGGCAGACCAGTGCCTGGGGTCACCAGCTGTCCTGTGACACAAGGGTCCAGGCCTGGATGGCTGCAGCGACTCAGGTCTGGGTTGAGGTTCATCTCCCTGAACTGCTCATACAGGAGAAGGAGCCAGTGCCCTATGTCCCCAGACCCCTAAGAAGGAAAGCGGCCAAGAACAAAGACAAGGCCCGCTCCTGAGCGCGGTGCAGAAAGCACTGGAAGGCGGTGCGGAGGGAGGAAGGCCTGGTTTTAGATTAGTAATTAGCTGAGCGGGCAGAGATGACCCAGGAAATGTGCCTTTCCCCAGAAAGGCCCCGCCGCGCGTTGTGCGTCCAGGACGTTGTTAGAGTGTTGTGTGTGTGTGTGTGTGTGTGCGCGCGCGCGCGCGCGGAGGCACGGACACTTGTAATAAAATCGTAGCCTCCCGGCCAGCCGAGCCGCACGGCCTGACAGCTCAATCACTCTATCCATCAGGCGAGTCAATCAAAGCAGCTTTTCGGAGGTTCAGGGAGCCGGACGTGTCAATAACGGGGCTCGAGATGGCGGGGGCTGATAGCGCGCATCGATCCGCGCCGGCCGGCAGCCGTGGGGAGGCTGAAGACCAGCCGGAGTAAGGCGGCACACCAGTTCCCTGTGCCAGGCCTCACGCCGGACCCGGGTGCCCGGCACCCCTATGGTGGTCCAGAGCCCCTGCCGCCCTCCTTGCGGCGCCCACCGGGCTCCCGGGCGCTGTCGGCCGGGGAGGCGAGCAGGCCTCGGCCTCCTCTCCCCGGCCTACTGGCTGTCCCGGGGCAGATCCCGGCTTCGGATTCTCCAAGGGCAAGGGACATGCATGCGGAAAAAGGGCCGAAGGAAAGTCGAGATAAAACGGGCTTACGGCTGGCGGAAGGAAATCTGCTAACTGGCAGATGTGCAGTAGAAAGGAGTGAAAGAAGGAAGGGGCCGGGCCGGGCAGGGAGGATGTGGGAGCCTGGGAGCCGTGCCGCGGGGAAGCTGCGGAGGAGGCTGGCTCTCCTGCCCTCGGCTCCTGTTTCTGGGCTGTGCCTGACCTGGCTTCTCTCCTCTCCCACTGTCTGTCTGTCAGCTCCAGAGAACCAGGAGCCAGGGGCTTTCCGCACCCACCGTTTCGGCAACCGCCTTTCCCTGGATCGTACCCACCCGGATCAGACTCTCTTGGCGACCCAGCCCGGGGAATAGGGACAGCGATCAGAAGCTTTTCTCTCTGTTTATGCTCAAATCTTTCTCTATGTAAATGAACTCTCCTCAGAAAATACCGAGATGGTATTTGTGTCTGTAAGAACATAAGGTGAAGATTATTTCTCTGATCAAAGCCTTCCTGGATTTTGGCCTCCGCAGGACCAGGCTGACGAGATTTCAGACCCATATTCCTAGGCCCACTTTCCCGCTGCCTCTAAACACCCCTTTCCCTGGCAGAAAAGTCAAAGACTGATTGCGTCTTTCCTAAGAATAGGAAAGGTAAAACACAAAGAAGGCCCGAGGGCTTCGGAGTCCAAAACCGAAGAACCGAGACTCGAGCTCCCCGTGCCCTGAACTGTCGCCTCCCTGGTGGTGGCTACAGAGGCCAGGAGCGCAGATCTGGGTCCACACCCGGTTTTGACGGGGACCGAGAGTGAGGAGGAGGAAGCAGGCTTGAGAGAAGCGAGCGCCCGAGGCCGGGTTTGCTCTCCCCAGCACGGCGGCTGCGAGTTCGGGGGCGTCCGCGGGGTGGAAGGCATGGCGCAGCCTGCGGTTGAGTACTCACCGGAGGACGGACGATCCGAGTAGCGCGTGCAGTAGACCCAGGCGGGCCACACGAGGGGCTGCTGCGAGTCAGTTTTGACCACGGGCCCGCCGTTGGCTGAACCCATAAGCAGGATGGCCGGGTTGCCGTGCTCCGGGTATTTGGCACTCTGCGCACCCGGGCTCCCCACGCCGCCTCCACTGCCGCCTCCGCTGTCCGAAGGCTTGGCCGCTGCTGCCGCCGCCGCCGCCGCCACGGCCGCTGCAGCCGCCGCCGCCGCCGCCGCCGCCGGGTTCCCAGCTTTGGAAGCGCCCGCGCCGCCGCCGGCAGCTGGCGGGGAGCCGTCGGGTGGGCCACAGTTCGCATCCGGGCCGCACAGGAGCGAGGCGGCGCTTGGCGCCCGCGTGCCCAGCGGGTGGACAGGGTCTCTACCTGCGCCGGTCTGGCCTCTGTCACGCTCCACCCGGCTTCCTCCAGCGCCTCCTCCGGCCGCCGCCGCCAACAGGAGCTGCGGCGGCGGCTGCTCCTTTTTGCAGCCGAAGTCCGGCCTCAGGATGTTGTCGATGAAAAAGTTGGTGGTGCGGTGCAGCTGGGCCGCGGGTTGCGGCTGGTGAGCAGGCGCCGCGAGATGCGGCTGCGGCGGCGGCGGGGGCGGGGGATGTGGGGGGAGGTGCGGGTGGTGGGCCAGGGGCGGCAGGCAGGGCGCCGCGGGCGGCGAGGGGGGCGCGGGCTGCGGAGACACCGGCACGCTGTCTCCATCGCTGCCGCTGCTGCCGCTGGCGCCGGGGCTGAGGCTCAGGCTGAGGCTGCCCGGGGCCGCCGCCACCGCCGCCGCGCCAAGGCCCGAGTCGCGCTGACTTTTAGGTTCCGGCTGCTGTTCTTCCATGCTCGGCCGCCCCGCCGCCCCGGCCGCCGCGCCGGCCCCCGCCCCCCCCGCCTCGCTCCCCACCCCACTTTGCCAGCGGCCCGTGGGGGTGCGCGGAGGAAGGAGGCCGGCGAAGCCCCAGCGAAGGCACGGGGCGGGTGTAGGAAAAAAGCCCAGGCGCCTGGCCTGGATCGCTCGCTCTTATCGAGCAGATAGATCTTGCTGTCTCTCCCTCTCTCTAATTTGTAGACATCCAGATATGGAGGCACTTGGCTATTTCTTTTTTCTTTCTGCAACCAGATTCAATGATTTGTTTTAAATGGGGAGTAAGCCACGCCAAAAAAAAAAAAAAAAAAGAAAGAAAAAAGAAAGCAAGAAAAAAAGAAAAAAGCTCCAAGAATTATTTTTCTTAAAAGAAAAAAAATAGTCTTTAAAGTCTAGCCATCTTCCTAGGCAGTAGTGAGGGGTTTGACTTCCCCGAGTGTCACGCTCAGCTGTGCCCAGAGCGCGAGGCTGGCAGTGCCTTTAATCGCCTTTGCTTTTTTTGCAGGGAGAGCGCGTCTCCGCCAGCGCCGGGGCTGCCTTTTTTTTTTTTTTTTTTTTCAAATCTCTGACAGCTCGGATCTTTGCACAAACTCTCTGGCTTAAAAAAAAAATCACCCAGGCACACTTTTTGCCTTCAAACCGGAAGCACGTGAGTCAGGACCGCACGTGTGCGGGGCCAATGGCGAGCCAGGACTCTCGCTGACACCCGGGCCTTGGCCCAATGGGCGCCCGCGGGACTTTGCGGATAAATAATCCGGGGGCGGCGGCCGCGGGCTGAGAGGGGGCGCCGTGGCGCTGGCCCCGCGCGTCCGGCTGGCCCTCCCCCACACGCACTCGAGCCCCTCCCCCTCTTTCAGGCCCGGAGCGAGGAAGGGGCAGAGGAGACCGAGGAGGGGTGGGTTTCGGGGTGTAGGCAAATAGAGAAGCAACTCCATAAACAACTTGTTGGAGAAATGCAGGATTATGGGTGCGTGCGCGCCGGGCGCAGGGTCAGGAGGCAGGGGCCTCGGCTCTTTCGCACCCCCACGCCTAAGAAACTCAGCCTTTTATTTTCTCTCTCTCTCCTTGCTATTATGAAGGGTGAAAGGTTGTTGTCACTGTCCGTGTGTGTGTGTGTGTGTCTGTAGTCGTGGAGGAGGGTGAGACCAGGAGGGTCGGAGATATGAAATAGACCTAGAGTTGGTTACTTGCAGAGAAGCAGTTTATTTTTCGCAAACAGCAAACCCTGCAGGCCAGCTGCGCCTAGCTGGCATCGTCTGTTTGTAGGTTTGCAGTGCATGCCGGCCAGCCGACCTATGTGTCCTTTCCGCGGTATCTGCACCCATGCCCTTCCCTGTCCGGACCTTCGACAACCCCCAGGAGCTGTCCTGGCGCCATTAAGCCAGGCCCAGAGGGCGCGAGAGAGCCGGAGCGCCAGTTGCACCGGGCGCCTGTTCCTCCCTGGCCGCTGGAGTCGAAGCTGTCTGGGCATCGTCGGGTTATCCCGGGCGGGTCCCCGGGCCAAACAAGTCAGGGTGCGGATGCGCGCGAGGCCCCAGCTTTTGGGTTCAGGGCAACCTCAGTGTTAGATTTTTCTGCAAAGTGAAATCAAACAAATAAAGTACTGCAACCTTGGTGTTTGCCCTGGCCAGCTGACGATGTGGACAGCGAGTTCCCCCCGGTTGCCCACATTTTCCTGGGGTTGCTCCCGACTCCCTGGAGGCCTCTGGTTCTAAGACCCTTGCGTGTTCTTCCCACGCTTTGGGGGGACGGCAGGGACTCCCGCCGCTCCCACTCTCACAGAGATCTGTCTCCAGTTCTTGGGGCTCTTTTTCGCTGTTTCTTGGTTAAGGCACCCCAAAAAGTTCTCGCATCTCCAGGGATGGGGTGGTGGGAGGTGAGACGCTGATCACCGGTGGGGTTTGTCCGTTGAGCCGTTTTGGAGGGCCAGTGTCCGACTGTGTGCTGAAGCCTGCGGTACGGGAGAGTGGCTAGAAAGGCACGGGCAACTGAGGCCTTCGCGGGGATGTTACTCGGAGCTCCAGCGAACCTGTTCGCCCTGACCACCATTCTCAACTGGGACGGTGGAGAAAGGATCTCTTTGGAGAAATTGGTGGGAGCATGCAAAATAATCCCCCAGTGCCCAGAAAAGTCACAGAGGGTTAGGAGGAAAATAAAAGAAAAACCACAAGCTGAACCACCTCAGTAGCAGGAGTTTCTCAGAGGGGCTGGTGGGGAGCGGGAGTGCATATTGCTAGCTGCATCTTCGGGTCAGCCGAGGGTCTTGCGATACCCGGGGCTCTCGCAGCTCCTAGTTAGACCTGCCCGGCGGCCAGGGGGCAGCGAGAACCACTTTCCAGAGCGTTGCTCTAAGCGGCCCCGCCACGGTCTCCTCAACGCCCCTCCCAACCCCACCTTGGAGTCTCCAGGGTCCTCTTCAGTTCCACGCCCAAGGGCTCCCCGAAATCTGCCGGCGCCCCCACCCATTCTCCCCGAAATGGGGGTGGGATTTTATTTATATTTAAGTTCGCAAAATTGAAATCTTTATCCCGCAAGCGAGCGTGGGTACTTAATTAAATTCTAATTAGGACACTATCAATATCCTATTTAGCCGCGTAGCTTTTGTCCACCGCGGTCCCTTTCAGCGCCGTAAATAGGGTCTCGACGCCTTATCTCGCCTGCAGGAGACGCCTCGAGAAGGGCTGCGGAAGATAATTTATAGGTTTTAATTACTCTTCATTCCGCCTGATCAGCTTGGCGTTCATCACAGGCCTGTGAATAAAACCTTGGTCAAAAGCTCTGTCACATCGCGCTGGCAAGACGCTTAATCAAAGTGAGCGGCCCCGCGCGCCGCGCGGCCCGGCTCCTCCACGTAATTTCCAGCCAGCTGATAAAGCCAGCTGAATAATGCGGCGGCCCTTTGGAGACACCATTTACAGAAATGACTTTATTGACGGCTTAACGTCGGTAATTCATTTTACCTTTCATGTAGTGGAGCCCGGATTTGTTACAGTAATGGGATGATAAATGCACCCGCGGCCCACGAGCTCGGGCTGGATTAGGCGGCGCTTTGCGCGCTGGTTCATCCCCCCTGCCTCCCCCAGGCCAGGCCTGCGCCAGCCGCACCTAGCGCTGCCGGCTCTCCAGGACCCCCACCCAGGCCCACGCCCTTACGCTCCTTACTGAAAATGAACATACTATTGGGAACTCGGTGTTAGCGGGTTGGTGTCCTGGCAAGCCTGAGGGTGAGGTGTGTGAGTGCTGACAAAGAGCAAATGTTGGCCGAGGTGGGCGTGTGAGGGGTCCAGAGGACTCGGAGTGAGCCCAGAACTGGGCATGTGGGTGAGGAAGGACAGGCAGGGTGAGTTGTGTGTACAAGTATGTGGGTAAAGGGGTTGGGGCTGTGTGGAGCAATGTGTGTGCGTGTGTGAGTGCATTTTCGTGGTAGTCTTTTTTCGGGGTACTCATAGAAACCTCTGCAAATTGAGGAATTTCTTCCAGCTTGATAGATGTCCAGGTGGGGATGGCAGGGAGGTGGGTTGGCAGGAAGCAGGCAGGGGAGTCTGCCAGGAATGAAATGGAGCCCTTCTCAAAACGCCTTCTGCTCCTGGGCCAAAGCTATGGAAGTTTGGGGGCCCCCAGTGCCCATTTCCATTGCCTCAGAGTTCTGACCTGTGCAGTTCCCCTGGGGCAGGAGGCCCCACAGAAGGCTACTGACCTAATCTCATCTCTGCAATAAATTGTCCCCAAGTTCTGCTTCCCTACCCAGCCCACATAAAAGTGGAGACTGACAAGAAAGAAACGATTTTGTTTTGTTTTAATTGCCAAAGAGGGGGGAAATGCCCTACGATTGCTTTCGCCACTTGGAGGAAGAAGGGGCCTGGAAAAGGCTCAGCGGTGGAAGGTGGGGTAAGTAGGACAGGGAGAGACCCCCATGCCTCCTGCCTCTGTCCGTTCCCAGACTTCTCCATTCTCTGCCGCTCACCAGGGGCTTCCATGGAGCAAAAGGCACCTGGCCAAACAGATGGGGAGAGTGTCTTTGTGTGTTTGGGGAGTGCTAGAGAAGTTTGGGACTCACAGACTGGGAAGGCTGATGAGTGTTTCTCAAGGTGAAGGCTGAGAAATTGTACCTTTGCTTTTCTCCTTTCCCAATCTTGCAAAGATCACTTATCGATTTGGGATTTGGAGAGTGGCCCATGGCTGTGGGGCCCGGAGCCTGTATTTGTGCCTATTTGCTTGTGTATGTGAGAACCACAGAGAGAGAATCAAGTCTGCAAAAGCACTGTTTGTGTGTCTGTGTGTATTTGTGTGCAAAAGCACTGTTTGTGTGTCTGTGTGTATTTGTGTGCATGGCAGGAGGCTGGTGTATACACATGTTAGTGTCCACCCAAGTCTGCCCCACCAGTTGGGCACGGAGAAAAGCGCTCGCTGAGGGTTTTGGTGTCTGCTGTTCAAAACAATCTCCCACCAGCCTGCATTTCCGCAGGATTTTTGGATTTCGTTCAGTCAGAGACAAATGTCATAGTCCTGCCTGCTTCCACCTCTCTTTTGAGGATGGGTTTGAAGAAGAGAATTGCGAAAGGAAACTGTGCAGCCTGGCCAGGCGTGTGCGCGATGGGCCGAGAGTGCGAGCATGTTGCATGCACACGGTGGTAATCGCATTTCGAGTGTAGATCAGATGGCGGTGGGGCCTCGTGGCGCGGGACATGAATGAGTTGTCGCAACACAATAGCGCACAGCCTTCCTACGGGGACTGGGTGACCAGCGGTTTTGTTGGGAGTGAATGCGAGGAGATTTCTGCTACAAGTGCCGCGGTATTATTATGAGCCGGAAGGTCAGACTATACATCGCAGGTCCCCAAAGCCTATAGACCTTGGGAAATGTGGGGCCTCGAGCCACGTCATTGTACCCGACAGTCCTTTCAATAGACTAATTCAATTAGCGCTGGGGTTTTGGTCTTCATTTGGAGGCGATAATAATGTGGGGGGTGGGTGGGTGCAGGGCGATTCCTTGGGTATTGGTTAGGGATCCTAAGCAATTCTGCCGCAAGCTCGGAGTGGGATTCGGGGAGGCGGGGGAAGGGAAAAAGCTGCGGTGGGTGGGGGGTGCGTGGGAGGCAAACCGTGGAAAATAAAAAGCTCTGTTGCCTCTCGAAATTGGGGCGGCAGCTTTGTTTGTAGATGGCCCAGAAGACTGGGGATGGGAGGGTTGGGGGGAGGCAGAGAGAATTTCTTTTTTCTGTGTGCATGAAATACGCCCATAAATGTCCAAGTTCCTAGAAAGCCGGAAAAAAAGCCTGCTGTTGGAGGTTGTCACCTTTGGGGAGTTCAATATTTGGGTGTATGTCCCCACCATCCCGCCTTCCCTCAGGGTTTTCTCCCTTTTATCCGAGGGAGCAGTTCACAGCACGGACCTTTTTGTTCTAGAAACAGTTTTGTTTGTTTGTTTTCCTCTCAAACCCGGACAAGCTGAGAAAATTAAGCCCTCTCTCTTCTTGACTATGGGAAATAGGCGAAATCTTTCAGTGATCTCTGTAAATTGCTCCTGGTGGTCAGGATTCGGAAAGGGTTCTCGGGCCCTGGTTTCCGCGTTGAGCCGGCCGACCGCCTGCGGGGTCGGCGTCGGGAGTCCCAGACGCCAGGGCGCGAGCCGGGTCGCTGGGGGCGGGTTGACCAGCCAGGTTAGGGCTGCGGGGGATGTTGGGGGGCGAGATGCAGGGCCCCCTGGCTCGGATTAGGAGAAAGGGAGCCTTCACCTTCTGCTCTTCATCCCCAAACCACTCTGGAGCTGTACCATACAGCCAGCCAGGCCCCTGGAGCCGAGGGTATCAGAGCTCTCGGCTCCCAAAAGCAAGGCGAGTACACACACTTCCCTATATACCATCCTTCACTTTAATCAGACATGCTCTTTTCTCCTAACACTGAATTCCACCCAAACCCCAGAACTGAAACCTTAACGGTCGTCCTCCCCCCTCAAAAAAAAAAAAAAAAAAAAAAACCCGGAGTAAATTCAGCGTCTACGCTCGAATTTTCTTCTCTCCTTTATTTTGCTTTTCTCCCTCTCTCACCCTCCTCCTCCTCCCCAGAAGGTTCCTGAGCCCGGCGCCCCCGGGCCGAGGGGACCCTTGCCCACCCCAGTCCCCACCTGTCCGAGTGGCGGCTCCCGCCTCGATCCTGCTGGGCGCGGGTCGGGGTCCACACCGACTGGCCTCGAGCGTGTGCACGCCGGTGGGGACAAGGGTGAGAGCGAGTGAGGAGGGGCTGGCGCGGCTTCCGGGCTCTGCAGCCCCCCTCAGCTCAGTCTGTGCTCCCTGAAGATCCGGAACCAACTCCAAAAGTTGGGGCCAAAAAAATAACTGGAGAAAAGAACAAAAAATCCAAGTCCTTTGCGTAGGAATGGCTCTGTGGCTCCAACACCGTGTCCTTTAGCTTGCCCCCGAGTTAACTGTCCTCCGGCTCCTTGCCTTGACTCCTGCAGGGGTGAGGGCTTGTCCCGGGGCTCTTCTCCCACTGACCCGGGAAAAGGAAGCAGACGTCCGCGCACCCAGCTCGCGGCGCTCAGGTTGCCTGCCGGCGCCTTCCCGCCTCCCTCCCCGCTGGCCCCGGAGAGAGAGCCTGGTCGCGCCCGGCTCTCGTCCTTGGGGGTGCAGCAACCCGACCCTCCACCCGGGGAGGATGCGGGGAAAGCCCCGGGTTCCAGCCGAGGCCGGCGCGGCGGGGGTCTGGCGGGGAGGTATGGGAGGGAAAAGTTTAGTCCGGAAAGGGCGCGGGCGGGGCAGGGGACACTCAGAAGCCTGGGAGTGGAGAGGGAAAGAGGGGCGAGAGCCGGTGTGTCTCCCCCTACCCTGCCCCACCTCCTTCCTCAGTCCAGATCGCCTGCGAGTGAGGTGGGGGGGAGCGGTCACTGCAGCACCGAGGCCTTCCCGGGCCCCCATCCCTGTCCGCTTGCTCCTGCAGAAGCCGGGGTGGGGGACGAGTGTGCGGCCGCGCGCGTGCGTGTTTGCACGTGATTCTGTGTGTGAGAGACTTCAGGTGAGTGCGTGTGTGTGTGTGGGTCCGAGTGTGCATGGAAGGATTAAGTGCGTTTTTTGTGTTCCTCTAATCCTCGTGTGTTTGTGCTATATCCTTGTGTGCAAGCGTTAAGTGTGCGCATGGGCTCTGGGCCGGTGTACGTGCTTGTGCGTGTCCATGTGTGCGTGGTGCAAGACCGAGGCTTTGGAAGTGAGGGATGTGAAGTTGCAAAGACCAGAGGGCTCTGACCCCAAACCAACCGCCCACCTCCCACTCCCACCCGGTCATTGGTCATTGAACTATGCAAGGGCAGAGGAGACAGTCGCGTAACCGGACTAAAACGGCCACTGGTTTTCGGTTTTCCACAAAGACCCGCCTAGGCAATCCGGAAGCCCCTAAACCCTGATTGAGGGGAGGGTGGGCAATACGTGGCAAGGTTAAGCAAAAAGGGACCTCAGAGAGAGTGTAGACCAAAAGCCCACTCCACTGATGAGGCAACAGAGACCTGGAGACGGAAGCGACTAGGTCAGGGTCCCACAGAGGCCCTCACTGGTCTCAGGGCTCCAAACCCAGCTCGGGAGACCTGGCATCTGAGTTCCGTCCTGCCGCCTAAGTCACTAAGAGTGCAGGGGATGGTGGTCTCTTTCCTCCGGGCTGCCAACCCCACTCCATTCACCTCCCTGTAAGGTTCACTCTCTTCTCTCTCTCTCTCTCTCTCTCTCTCTCTGTGTGTGTGTGTGTGTGTGTGTGTGTGTGTGTTGGAGAAGACGGAGGTAGGATCTCTTAGGACTGGGAATGCAGTGAGAGGCCAGGGGGAGACACAATCCCGCCTCTTGTCGGATCCCACTGAGGCCCTATGTTTCCTGTCCCCTTCCCGGGGGGTTAGCAGATTCCTCTCCGCGCTCCCCCCCCCCCCCCCACTGGCTTTCAGAACTTTCCAGGCGTGAATGATACTGTTAGGGTGGGAGGTCGTGAGGGAGAGGCTGGCTTCATTTCCTGCGGTGTGGGGTGGGGTGGTGGTGGAATACTGACCCCAAAGCCATTCCAGGCACGTCCCTCCCCTCCCGCGCGAGGACTCCAGTCCCAAAATTGTTATGCAAAGGACTCAAGTATGTGATCTTCTGGCGATCAAAGCGGCGGAGCCAAATATTACAGGAGAAGTCAATAATGGATGAGCAGATTAAGAAACCTATCTCGCGGACAATTATCGTCGCAAATGAAAAGCGCCCTCTTTCCCTTATTCTTCGCCCCCACCCCCAATAGAGTATAAAAGAAAAAAGTAGGCGGAAGGTGGGGGCTGGGGATGGTGGCGGAAGCAGGCAGCAACCCAGCGCACGTGAATGAGTGGGTACGTGGACGTGTTTGTTGAGGGGAGATAACGCCCCCTAGGGGTGACCCCCGTGGGTCCCGGCGTTTTCTATGGCCTAGCGGGGAGAGCCTTGCCCTCTGCACCCAACGCTCATTTGCTCCTTAAAATACAGAGACGAGGCCGTTCTGAGCCAGAGGGCTAGGATCAGGGCTTCTGGGGTCTTTTCTTTTCAAACCTTCCAGCTCCCAGCCTGAGCTGCCCCGCTACACCCCTTCCTGTCCAGGGCGGGGAGGGACCCTAGGCGGGCAGTTAGGGCGGGGAGCGGGGTCGGAGGGGCGCGAGCGGATTCCCGGGCGTTTTTCCTGTGAGGGACGCGCCACCTGTCGGTGCTATCGAAGAACTGCACTTGTGTGATGCTCTCGGGTTGGCGAGGCTGTGGGAGAGGTTTGTGTTTGAAGTCCGGGCAGGAGTGGGAGCGATCCGGCCACTTTCCTGACAGCCGACGCCTGACCCGGGAGAGAGAACGGGGTTTCGGGAGGGGAATCCTTCTTGGGATCCCCTCGCCTCGTGAGAGCCAAAGCAGGAGAGCAAAACCCATGGAGGACTGTTTGCACTATGATTCAGAAAGCAGAAAATACCTCAGACACACACTGGGGTGGGCGCTGAGTGGGGGTCGGCGACTGGGTTCCTTCGCCTCCTCTGCCTGCTCCGTGCTGTGTGACCTCGGGCGAGCCCCTCGTTCTCTCTGGGCCTGTTTCCTTACGTGCAAACTGAGGTTATTGGATTCGATTGATCCCCTGTCAACTCTGACCTTGAATCTAACATTGAATCTGGGCAGTATATGTAGACACCTGGGTATTGTCTTCTATTTCTAGCACTTAATGGATCCTGGACCTTTATATGCATTTACATCCTTATCTTTTAAACATATTTAAGGTATGGCTGCTTCAATTTTATCACTGTTTTAACGTCTGAGGACTTCATTTAAGTGGTGTCAGGATGTTTCTTGGCCCGAATTATCCTGATAAGTGCCCATTTGCTTAAACTTTTTTTTTTTTTATATAAGAATCAGACAACCTAGAAAACTTCATTCACTTTGCAGTGTAGACGCCGCTGGGGAGGACCCGTGTCATGGGGCCAGAGAGAACTTAATGGATGCTCATGTGGGAAGGCTTAGAGGAGAAGACCCAGGCCCCGGACTGCGGTCAGTGTCAGAGAGAGGATCCGCAAGAAGGACCGAGGCTGGAGAGGACTAGAGAGAAGACTGCTGCTGGGTACACTCTGAGCTCCCCCTGCAGGGGTGGCCCCTGACTAGAGGCCCCTGATAGACGCTGTCTTGAAAGCAGAAAAGGCAAGGTGTTGAGAGGCCAGTGTAGGATAGCTCAGACCTCAAGCCACTTTCCCTTGAACTCCCCATGAAATTAATGAAGCACGGAAAGCGGGAGAAATGGGCAATATTTTGATCGAGTAACGCGGGGATCGCGGATAACTTCTGCTGGAGTTGGGCGTTTGCGCATCTGGAGGAGAGAGACTCCGCGCTGTGGTGTCTTTCGCAAGGCCTGGCGCTTGAGCTTGGACTGCCCCGGCGCAAGTGAGGCGTGCGGGTTGGGGAGCCCCCAAAGGTCCGCGCCCGACAGAGCAGCAGGCAGGGCCCTCTGCTCTCGTCTTCAGCTCCTGAGCGGCCGCTCACGGCCGGCCGGATGGGCTGCCTCTTCCCGAAGCTGGGGGGAGGCCGTCCATCTCCTCCCCTGGGAATCGAGACTCCCCTTGGGACACCCAGAGTGGCTGCCACTTTGAACCCGGGACAGTTTGCTTTTGGAATGGAGGGCACATTTCTGGTCTTTCCGTCTGCGAGTCGGGGAATCGTTCTGGGACCCACCGACTCCTTGTAGCTGGTGAATTTCACCCTGTTGACAACCGGCACCGGCGTGGATTCAGGGCCAGGGGTTAGTGTTCCTATTTAAAGATGGGAAAATCAAGGGTTGGGAGGTCTGGTCGCTAGTCCTTGTGAGCGGCAGTCTGAAGGTGAACAGAGGCCTGAGGGGTCGCTCGGTGGCCTAGCCCTGCTGTCCTGGCGGTCTGTGCGGCTCGGTGTTTTTCAGCTGCACGCGCAAGGGGCTGGCGGGGATTTGGCGGTCCCGATTGTCTGCGCCACGGGTCTCAGACCTCTTGTGACACCTGCCATTTCCCAGCCCCTCAGGCCTGACCCGTGGAATTCCGAACTCTGCGCTTTCTGGCCTCTGTGTCGTGGCCCTGGAGTCAGCTGTCATCCGTCTGAGCCAGGTCGGCCTGGGAAATGGGGAGCTCCAGGCCTCAGCCTAGCGTGGCCGCACGTGACCCCGGGGCTGGAGCTGCGGGCTGACTGGGGTGGCCGCGTGGACACTACCCTCCGGCGGGACCGAGGAGCAGCTGCTGGGAGTCTGTGTCCCTCCCGCTGCTCCTGGACATTCCCAGGCGGCACGGAACTCAGATTTCGGGGATTAAGATCAAGCCCCCGGAGGCGAGTGCGCCGCGGAGAGCAGACGGAGACTGGGATTCTTCCAGAGCCGCCGAAAAGTCCGCGCGCTGGACAGAGAACTCAGCTCCAACTTGGGCGGCTCAGATCAACCCCAGTGGTGGGACTGACATAGGAAAACGAACGGATTTATTTTAAATATTGCTCACATTTCACTCAGATGTTGCCGGTCTACAGAGCGAGATAGGAATAGAGAGAAGGAAAGAGATAAGGAAAGGGAGGCGGGAGGAGAGAGACAGCGGGAGGGAGGAAGGGAGAGAGAAAGTCAGTGATGAGGGTCCCTTTCCTCCAAAAGCCAAGGCAAGGATGACAAGGAGTAGACAACCAGTATACAGGAGGGCTTGCTCTGGGCACGGCTCTGAGCTCTCCATCTTTACAGTTATCTATTCAGGTAGTAATATCATCCTCTCCAGTTTATAAAGGAGGAAACTGAGGTACGGAGAGTCGTAAACTAGCCCAAAGGCATACCTCCAGCAAGTGGGAAATGAAGACTGCAACCTATGCCCAGCTCTGGAGGAGCCAGATGGGGACCGGTTTGCTCAAAGGACTGTCGAAGTCCCCCTGCAGGCCCCAGGAGGATGGGGTTATAATTTCCCCGCACAGGGGCGAGGCCTCCGCTCTCCCAGGTGCTCAAGGGGGCCTCGATCCCTCCAGCGGCCGGCGTTTGCCTGCCGGGGTCCGTCAGGGGAGCCCTCCGCCCGCGCGCTGTCCAGGCCCGGCCGGGGCAGGGCTAGCGCCGCGTCGGGCAGGTCTCCCGTCCTCGGCCGGGGCTGGAATCCCAAAGCCTCGGCCCGCTGCCGGAGACGACCTTGCCTTTCCTTCCCCCGGACGAGCCAGCCCAGCCCGAGAGCAGCGCGGAGGCCGCAGCGTCTCCTTGCTGGTCTTGTCCGTGTTCTTCCCTCGCGCTGCCCAGCCCAGTGACCCCGGAGAGGGCCGAGCGCACCGGGCGGGCGGCGCGGGCAGAGACGCTGGTCCGGGCAGGCCCGCTGGCCCGCGATCCCCGGATGCGGCATCCCAGCCCGGCCTCCACGCTCCGTGGCTGGTCTCAGCGACTGCGAGGGTGCTCATCAAGGTCTAGACTTTTCCAGACTTGCTTCTGGGCAGCAGGCGAGGACCCCGACTGGGACGTGCAGAGAGCTCGGGTCCCATGGAGACGAGAAGTCTCCGGCCTTCCCCAGACCCGTGCCTTAACTGGCCTGGCGCAGACGAAGAGGGTCTCGGGGGAGGTTGAGGCCCGTGGCAAAATCTCGAGGACCCAGCGTCTCTCAGCCGCGCTGAGGCGGTCGCCCCTGGGGATGGCTCTGCTCCCAGGCCCCGGCAGTCCGTCGGGGGTCAGGGTCACCACGGTCGCGTGCAGCACCTGGACGAGGATGGAAGCCGGGATGGGGAGGAAAGGACGCGCATCCTGCGGGACGGAAGGAAGGGACCTAGGACCAGCATTGCCAGGAGGCTTAAGACCCCCGTCCCTCCCTTGACCCCAGGCAACCCTCAGGCCAACGGGAAAGACCTCGGCCCGAGCCTGAGCCTGGTGCCACGCAGAAGGCGTTTCCTGTTGGTTCGACTGCACTTGGGCCGGGTGAGAGGACTTCCCGGGCAGAGAGAAAGGGGCAGCCTCGGCTTACTTCAGGAAAGCGCAGGTGCGCAGAGAAGAGCGCGCTGGTGCGCCCCAGGGAGGGGAGTCCTTCATCACTCTCCTCTTCCTCGATCCTCGGATCCTCGGCCATGGCTCCCTCCCTCCCTTTCTCTCCGGGAGATTTCCCCTTTCACCAGGGGGGCAGAACAAGGGGGCTTGCAGCTAGAGGGTCTTGTTGTCTCCGAGGTGGGACCTATGACTTCTCAAGGCCCCTCCAGGGCTCTTGGGCAAGGAGAGAAGCCCCGATGCCGGCCACAGGAGCACCTGCCGGCCCGCTCCTCGCCTCTATTTTAACAGATCTCATTAGGAATTGTCAACTGCCAAAACCTTCCTATCAGAAGCTGCCTTAGTTTTGGGAATCACAACGCTGGGGTTTTATAGGGAGCTTTAATGGAGAGGTTTGGAAACGGACCGACCGGGTCAGTGGTTCTGAAAGTATGTGAACTTGACATAGTTTTGGTGTTTTTTTGAAAGGTGTTTGGACCTTGAGCCAAAATACATCAAAGAAGAGATCCCCTCCCACCCCCAGCTTACAGGTACCTTGACAGTGGGGCTCTGGGGTGGAGGGTGCAGAATTCATAGGGAGTAGGGGGGCTTATTTATCTTGGCTGGATGGCAGGAGAGAGTGAAAGCCCAGGCTGTGCTGCAGCCCCTCCTCTCCATCCGCCTTTGGTGTTTCTCTCTTCCCCTGTCAGTCTCTCAGCTATCAAGTGTGGACTCGACAGGAATGTTGCAAGGAAAAACTAATTAAACGGCAGTACAATGCTTTGAAAATATTAAGTGTCATGTAAATGCCTAATGCTAATAATAATCTTGATGGTGGTAATTATGTGCCAGGAAGCACATCCCAGACAGCCCAGCGCTGAGCCCAAAAGTGCGTGTCTAGGAGGATCCGAGGGAACGCCCATCCTTTCTGCTGCGGAGCCTCAGCTCTGAATGGCCAGGTGTCAGGTGGGAGCTCAGGGTCATGCCCTCACCACCTGGGAGGCAGACCAGATTTAATCCTGGTTGCAAGTCCTTAAGTTACCGCCCTCTCTGACACTCCGAGCCCCATCACCTCGAGTAAAGTAGGATATTCGTGACTCCCAGGGTGTGGCCACCCCACACGTTGGATTCTGCTTCCTCAGAGGCTCTGACAGGCTCCAGGGTGTGTTCACATCAAGGTCTGAGCTTTGTGAGCTGAGTGCCTTCTGTGTTCCAGAGCTTGGTTACAACATAGCCTCTAGGTGGGTTACCCTTCACATTTAAAGAGAAGGTAATCTCTTAGGGGACACACATCCCTCAGTCTCCTTTTTCTGTCAACTCTTGATGGGAGGAGTGAGGGGTTCTCGGATCTTCCCTGAACATTCTTCTAGTGTGTTGAAGCACCAGGCCGGCCCCGGGACTTAGAGTGGCCTTATAAGGCAATTTCGCCACCACCGTCCCTCACCCATCCTTTCTGACCACGCTCCCCCCCCCCCGCCGCTGGCTTGGAGATTTGGGGCACAGACATCTGCCAAACCAGGAAGGCTTTGAGGGCGGCAAATTACCCTGACTCACGATGGACGCTTTTGGGAATTTCCACCCCAGAAATTGCTGGGTCTTTCAGGGGTTTTGTCATTCACCTCAATACTTTAACGACACTCTTCATTGTTGAACTTGCCCTCCTTTCATTTCTGAGTGACTTAGAGAATAGTTACCAGTTCTCCTCCAGCTGCCTTTTCTTGTCTTCCCCAATTTGGTTCAGGTTCAGGTTTTTCCGCTGTGGGATGACAGGCCCTTTCCCATCCGGAAAGCGTATAGCTGACTTTTTAAAATTATTATTCAGAAGAAGCAAATTCTTGTCTAAGGTTTAAAAAAAATGCTTTGCTTTATTTGCGTTAGGCTTCAATGACTCAAAAAATCTTACCTTTAAAAGTGAAACTTTTTACGTATCCTACAGAAACAGGTGGCTTCCTAGGTAATTCTTCGTTTAGAAAGACGCTCAAATAGGATGCTCTCAGCAGCAGTGGTGTTAAAGTTTGGGTTTAGGCCACGTGGGCTTTCCTGGTCAAACTTTGAGGGGTTCATAAGATCAGACATTGACAACACGCACACACACGTGCACACACAAATGCACAGTTAAAAGGAACTCTGGAGTTTTCCCATTTCACTCTTTCTTGTCCCAATATAGGCTTTGCCTTTTTTTTTCTTCTTTATGATGAGAAGACTGGGTGTTACTGTGCCCAGCCGCCTCATCTATTTCTAGTTGGGAGATGGAAAAGTGTGTGACCTGTGCAAGCTCACACCACAGTTAGTGGCAGGCAGAGACTGACGTCCAGGCCAGTGCCCTTTCTGCCACATCGTCCACCTGCCGCATCTCTGGCAAGGAGGAAAATCCACACAGAAGACCCCTCGCAATTCCCACCTGTGACCTCAGGAGTCAATAAATCCTGCAATTTAAAAATAGGATTCTCCCACTGACACCCCCAACCTCACAGGCCGCCTCAAAGGCATGCAGGCAGTTTCCCAGGCCAGGTGGCACAGTTACACATCCAGGACAGGGGGACCTTGAACCATAATGTCACCCCCGCCCCGGCCTTATTTTCTGCCTTGAGGCTGCACCCCAAGAATCACCTCAAGTGAATGGGAGCGGTAGTCTGGAAGCCTGTGGGGAATTTGTATGAGTACATTGTTTGGTAACATTTTAACAAATTTGTTTTACTCAGCTCCACTGAGACTCTTGCTGGCATCATAAATGACTTTGTTCCCAAATCAGATAAGGCTCTGGGGAGATATACTTGCTATTGCAGATACGTTTTTAACAAGAGCTGCTGCGCCGACCTTTTTGTTTTCAGGAAGACATTGTTCACCAGAAAACATTGCTCCTCCAGGAATTTTATAGCGAATTAAAAAAGAAATGTTTTGGCATTTTGGTTCCCTTTGGTTGGTGGTAGGGGAGCATGGGGTGGAGTCAAGGAGAGGGAGCGGAGTCAGGTTCGGGATTACAGGGAGAGAAGGGAGGAGAGGACAGGCTGGGAAGAACAGAGCATCCTAGTGGGAGAAGCCGGCTCAAGCTCGTGGACTCTGCCCTGAGCATGGGGGCCCGGCCGGCCTTACTGAGTGCTTCGCATCACCTTGCACTCTGGGCTCCCATTCTTCCTTTGGCATCTGTAATTCTGCTCTGGCTGCTGTGTTTGCTTTGGGCTGTGGGTACCCACGCACTGTGTTTAATAATTTTGGTGAACTTGTTCAAAAACCTTCTGATCTGAGCATGCTGTTCGGGAAATGGGGCTTCTGTTCCAATGTGGCAAGACCACGTCCTCCTCCACGGGCTGTCAACACAATGCCAGACTCTGAAAAACAGTCTCTCCAGAAATTCAGATGTTTCCACACTGTAAGCTGTTTGGCACTAGGAGCCGCAGTGTCCAGCCTTCCTCCAGATAATAGCATGTTATTGGGCCCCACAATGGCTTGGGGAAATTGAGTTCACCTTCCCCTCCCCACAGGAGTCCTTAGAGCAGAGTGGGTCAAAGGCCTGGAGAAACCACCAAACCGAAGTCCTCCCAAAGCCTGGGGGGTGGGGGTAGGAGGTGGGGGAGGAGGAAACGTGGAGACATTCCCATTTCTGACCAGTGGAAACTGCCCCAGCACATGCGGATGAGAGGACGCGGCCCTGTGTGGATGGGCTGAGCTGGTCTAGGGTGGAAGGAATGCGTGCACTAGTGCTCAGAGAGGCAGGGGGCTGGCCTTGCTCCAGCACATCTCCTGGGAAGCTAGTTTGATGGGAAGGCTGGCAAGATTGGCTGTCCTGAGCATTCCCAGTATGGGGTCAGGGAACCTAATTGTGGGTGGGGCGGTGGTGGGGGGGTGGGTTGGTTATAGGGCCTTGAACTCTCTTTGCTATGGCAAGTCTCTGGTGGGTCAGAGAAGCCATTCCTCTGTCCTCTTGGGCTGTACCCTTTGCCATGAAAGGAGGACATCGTGGCCCACATTTTTCCATAAACTCAGATCCCAAGTCTCTGACTCATGAGTAAAAAAAGAGAAATGTGTCACATTTAGGCTTTAAAAGATATGAAGCCTAAAAGGAGCTGATGGTGGAATCTCAGGCATTATCCAGCAGGGGGCAAAGAATTTGAGGGAGGCCAGGCTATCTCAGAGCTATCTGATGAATTCGCCTTGGTCCTGATCTCCCTGCACTGTATATAAACTGCTTCTTAGAGCTGACACATGCGAGTTTGTTTCTGTCCCACCCACTAGGGTGGCCACTGGCTGCATGTGGCCACTGAGCACTTGAAATGTGGCTGGTCTGAGCTGAGATGTGCTGTCAGTGGAGAGCACACACCACATTTCAAAGACTTAGCACGACTCTTCATGAAAAGAATGTGATGTATCTCATTAACATCTTTATACTGATTATGTGTTGACATGATAACATTCTGAATATGTGGGGTTAAATAAAATATATTATTAAAATTAATTCCATCTGTTTCTTTTTATTTTCCTCTAATGTGGCTATTAAAACATTTTAAATGACATTCTGCTCGCATTCAGAGCTCACATATTTCTGTCAGACAGTGCTGGTCTAGGTTGTCCCTTCCCATCTGAAACTATTTTGGGGAGCTGCTCATTCATGCCCTGTTCTCATTAGCCACATGCATGGAGGCAGCTCAGAGCTTCAGAGAAACATCCTCTCTGCTAAATGGGAACTGAGGGGCAGAGTCCACTAGGAGCCCTAGCTGATTCATTTCCAAATACTGGCTTCTGGCGACATCGTGTGGCCACTTCTTGGTACTACACCAACCACGGGCCGTGTGCAGGTCCTCAGCACCCTGGTCCTGGTGTAACACACCGCTTGCTGTAGTTACCACATCAGATGGGCCAATTAATCAGAAATTCTCAACTTGCAGAAGAGTGTGTTTCCTCCCTTAATTTCTCCTCTTGTTCCTCTCTACCTCCTTCCAGCTCTGCCACATCTTCAATGTTAGTTCTGACACACTAACCCACTGGGGGGTTTTCCTGCTTACCTGAGGAAACTGCTCTGGCCTCACCTGGAAGATGGAGATCTGAGCCTGGGAACCTCGTGGAAGAGCTAAGCAGTCTAAGCAAAGTCATTCCTCAAGTGCAAAACAAAAGGCTATAGCAGATGACCTCTAAGCTCACTTCTGGCTCCCCAAATCCATGAATCTGGGTGGAATTTGAGACGTCGGTGGAGAAGACTCAAATAATGCCTCTGTGTTGGTACCTACAAGAAAGGCCCAGTCTTGAGCCTAACTGGAGGATCAGGGAGGTGACCCAAACATGGAGCTGAGGTGACCTCCGAGGAGATGATAATACTCACAAACACAATCTCATTTAATCTTCACAACAATCCCATAGATCAAGTATTAATATGTCAACTTTAAACTAGTTAATATAATATCAGACACATACTATATATATAAATACACAACATGTGTGTACGAAAGTGTAAGTTTACCATCATAATACTATGGTGAACACCTATGAATGACCCCAAGAACTAGGATACCAGTGCTGACCGGCTTCCCCATGTCTGTTCCTCCCCCATCTGTTTCCCTCTGTCTGCCCAGAGTACTCACTATCCGAAAGTCTTTTTGCATGTCTTCGCTTTTTGAAAAACTGGTTTTATTGTATATTCTTGCATTTTACTTCTATTTGTGGTTCATAAGAATGGTGTTCTATGGTTCTATGAGACTTGTTTTTTTCACTTAACATTATTTTTCTAAGATTCGTCCATGGAGTTGAGCCGTGTTCGCAGCTGTATATTTCACCGTTGAAATGTACTTCAGTTTGATTATCCATCCTCGTCAACGGATGTTTGGGCTGTTTCTAGTTGTTTGCTTTTGTGAGCGTTCTCATTTGTGTTTCTGGGTATCCGTGTGTAAAGATGCGCCTGGCAGACTGTAAGAAGACCCGTGGTCCCCAGGCGCTTGGGGGAATGTGAATAGGAGAAGCACACAGGATGTGTTAGGGTGGCAGAACTATTCTTGAATGGGGGTAGAACTATTATTAAGCAGTTTCACCAGCTAAAAGTGGATATTGTGGTAATGGATACATGACATTATGCATTTCTCAAATCCCATGGAACTTTATGGCATGAAGAGTGAGCTTTACTATATATAATTTTTAAAAAAATCATTTAGGAGTCTGAGGGATCCTTTGAAGGAATGCAGACTGTGACAAGACAATCTAACTATCTTGCAAATGAACGAACCAACCCCACCAAAGTGGGTGGGGGAAAGGCGCTGAGCTAAGCAACCTTGGAAATAAGAAAGAGCGAAGGCAAACGGGTCTGCATGTAAGCACTGGACTCAGGTTAATAAAGTTGTTTCCCACGGGGGAATGCGCTAGGAACTCTGATATTGCTAGACATGCACACTGGAACTGAACAATTAAGTAAATGGATAGCAGATGGTGGGAGCCAGGCTTCTCTCTGTCAGAGTGGGAATTTAGATAATCATGGCGAGGAAGCTAGAATGGTCCATGTAGTAATGGGTTAGAGTTGGAGACATTAGTATGAACTCCTGTTTAGCTTAACATAAATACAGATGTTACATATAGAAATATTTATAGATATGTGTATATACACAGGTTAGTATGCACACACATTTCCTGTTCTATCCGCTGTGAGAGCCTAGATGCAAAGACACCCCAGTAGCAATAACCATACTAGCACCCATCTTGGTTTCCAATACTGTTCTCTATTCAGAAGCCAGGGCTCCCTGGAGAAATGGCTGATTGTAGAACCGAGACAGGACATACACAAGATGAGCTTGGAGCATCTTGTGGTTCTAGAAAGTAAGGAAGTGTTCAAAAAATTGTAGGAAACCTGCATTGGTAGGGGTATGCCAAAGAGACACAAGAGCCAACTGAAAGAACTCCCAATGGTAAAGCTGGAACGATTTGAGCTACAAAATAAAGTAGCATTGGATCATAATTCAAAGTATAAAATAAATATTAAAGAATCCGTCTGATATAAATAAATGATTGAATAAATGAATGGGGGAGAAGAAGCGAATCTCCCTCGCCGAAAATTCCAAATAATTTGTATACATACTTCACCCTCCAGGAATAGGACCATACCCCATCTCGTAAGTGTGCACTGTGCACGGTAACTTCCTTCCCAAGAGGGCAGCGTGCAAAGGGGTGAGGGGAAGAATCGCTTGACAGTGATAACCCGGCAAACGCTCCCTCAGCCGGGTGGTCAAGGTCAATATCAGCAGTGATAAATCGTGTAGTATATACTCTTAATAAAACAACAAAAATGGCACCTTACCTCTCTGCTCTTCCTTCCAAAAGCCCATAAGCCCAGTTTAATCATGAGGAGGACGTCAAATAAATTCCGACAGAGGGACATTCTACAAAACACCGAATCAGTACTCCTCAGAACTGTCAAAGTCAGCAAAAATGAGGTCACCTTACATCACACTAATGCGAGATGTTAATACTAGGGGAAACTAGGTAAGGGGACGTATGGGAACTCTCTGAACCATTTTCTCAATTGCCCTGTAAATTTAAAACTTTTCTAAAAAATAGTCTGTTAAAAACGTTGTGGGTCAAAAAAGTTATGGGTAAAGACAAAATGGGGCTGTACTTAGATCAGGGTGGGCAAACTTTGTCAAAGGCCAGTTTGTAGCTATTTTAGGCTTTGTGGGCGTTGTGGTCCCTGCTGCAGCTCCTCAGTGCTGCTGTTGAGGGCCACAAGCAGCCATTGGCCACAGGTGAGTGGGTGAGTGTAGCTGAGTTCCAATGAAATGTTATTTAGTGAAAACAAAACAGAAACAGCCCACGAGCAGTGGTTTGCCGACCCTGCTATCCATATATACCCAGAAGTGGAATTGCTTTTGGAAAATGTCAAATTGTTTTCCCGAGAGACTGCATCAAATAAACAGGCATCAGAAATGCAGTAACATATAAGTTCCTGTTAATTCGTATCTTGTCCAGAACTTGGCTGTTTTTCTAAAATGATGTCTCACTGGGTTGTTATTTTGCATTTTCCTGATTCTAATGGGGTGGTTTATTGTGTTCACGGCTTTTGCTCATTTTCTGCTGCATTGTCTTTTTTTTTTTTTTTTTAGTGCATTCGCAGGAGCTCTTTGTATATTCCAGACCAGTTATAGCTGTTGCAAATATCTCCTCCCAATTTGTGGCTTGTCTTTTCACTTTCTCCTTGGTGTCTTTTGACGAGCAGAGTTCTTAGTTTTCATGTAGTCAGGTTTATTAATTTTCCCTTTTTATAGTTAGTGCTTTTTCTCTCTTGTTGAGTAAATTGTCTTGTACTCAAAGTCAGAAAGGTACTTCCTCTATTTTCTTTGAAAAGCTTTGCTATCATGCCTTTCACCTGTAAGTCCGCAGGACATCTGGAATTTACACAAAATCCAGAATGTATACAAGAGGAAAGGATCCAATTTTATTTTTTCTGACTGGATAACCAGGAGCCCCAGTCCCAGAGCCTCCTCCCCTGCTGTCTGCAATGCCACCGAGTCACGTCACAATTCCAGATACGGGAAGTCTAGCACTGGTGGCTAGTTTCTTTCATTTGTCATGTAATTTCTATAACATTATGATAACTCTTGGTATCAAATTACCCCCAACCTATTCTTTTTCAGGAATATCTTGACTACTTTTAGCCCTTTGGACTGTCATAAAGTTTAGAAAGTCATCTTGTCAAGTTTTATGAAAAAAGTCCTATAGGGATCTTATTGGGAGTGCATTGAATCCATAGGTCGGTTTGGGGAGAATTGACATGTTCAAAGTACTGAGTCTTCCTATGCGTGAATGTATATGTCTTCTAATAGCTTCGTTTTACAGATGAGGAAACTGAGGTTCAAAGAGGTTAAGTGACTTTCGCCAGGTCACACAGCTAGTTAGCAGAAGGGCCACCATTTTTACCCAGAAGTCATTGCTCTAAAGAGCTAGACTGCACCGTTAATTAGTTTTAGCAGATTCTCTCTCCTGGTGCTTTGATTGCCGCTGTTATCAGGGCCTCAGGCACGGGCCCTGAGAGGAGAGTCCTGTGATTCGCTGACCAGCCACCAAAACAAGGATGTTAGTGCTTCCCAGGAGAGGAAGGGAGAGCCCCAGTTCCCCACAACTTGGGGGCTGTTGAAGGGAGGGTCTCCAGGCCCTCGTTTGCTCCATTATTCATATATGAATAGCTTCAGTCGTTACCCCAGCACAAGATGTGTTTGGGGAGGCACTGGGGCTGTGTGTGAAGGGAGGACGGCTGCGGAAAGGCATCCTTTCAGCCTTTGGATGAGTCAAACCCTTGGTGTGAGGCACATGTGTTAGAAGGTTTGAGCTCCAGTTCCAGCTCTGCCATTCTCTATCCGTGTGACTTTGAGCAAGTCGCTTAACTTTTCTGAGTCAGTTGTCTCATCTCTAAGGAAGGATACTTACTCTTTCTCTCAGATGAGGTCACCAAGGGGATTAAATTAGACAATACACGTAATATGCTTGGTCCCACACCCGATGTCTATCCAGTGAGACTGTGATTGGCTCCGTGAGCAGTGAGTTCCCCCGCCCTCCAGGCTCTAGGGCAGCTGGACTCAGAGCCTACCCACTTCCACACCGACTTTCATGGACTGAAGAATCGTAAAGAGGACTCCCGACTACAGTAAGCTTGCGCATCCACCGGTGAACCCAGAGTGACACGACAGCAGCAAAAAGGGTCTTCACCCTCTGAGTGTCGTGAGATGAACAGTTCGCCACTCCTCCTGCAGCTCCAGCATTTGCTTGATGCACTTTTTAATAGGTTCTCAGACAGCAAGACGGCAATTAGGTCTTCGCAAGACTCCAGGGGCCCTGGAGGCAGTGGCTGGGAAAGCTGATCCAATGAACAGATAAGAAATAGTCATAATCAGTACATTCAATGCGAACACATGTGATTGTGCGTCTAGTAATTTTCCAAACCATCAAGACAATCCTCAAACAAGTCTTGACCCATAAGGCCTCCATCACCACAGATTAGTGTTGCCTGTTTCTGAAGTTCCTGTAAATGGAATTACGTCACATGTACTTTTCTGCACGTGGCTTCTTTAGCTCAGCATTACCTCTGTGAGATTGATCTGGGATATTGCATGTAGCTTTAGTTTGCTTTGTTCAATTTCTGTGTAATGTCACTTTGTAGGATATGCCACAAATTGTCATCTCACCAGGGATGGACATTTTGGTTGTTTCCAGTTTGGGACTATTACAAGTAAGACTGCTATGAACATCACAGAACACGCCTTTTAGTGTGTATGTGCAAAGCTGTAGGTTCATATGAACCCGGGAGTCAGATTTCTGGATTACGATGGGCATTGCATTTTCTTTCTTTTAAAAATCAACTATATTGAGGTATAATTTACATATAATCAAATCTACCAGTTTTAACTGCACAATACAATGAGTTTTGACTAATGTGTATGATGGTGTAGCCACCACTATCATCAAGATATAAGAGAGTTCCATCACCCCTGAAAGTTCTCTCTGCCCCTTTGCCATCATCTTCCCCCACCCTCAGCTCCAGCAACTAGCCATCTGATTTCTGTCTGTTCTGAACTTTCATATAAATGGAGCCATGCATTCTGTAATCTCTTGTGCCTCGTTTCCTTCCCTCAGCATGATTATGAGGTTCATCTTCTTATTGTATATGTCAGCAGTTCAATTCTTTTCATTGCAGAATGATATGTATTTCATCATGATAGAACACATTTTAGTTATCCATTTACTTGTTGAACATTTGGAATGTTTTTTCCATTTGGGGCTTCTTGTTAATAAAGCTACTATCAATATTTGCTACAGCTCTTTGCATGGAAATGTCTTCATTTCTTTTGTGTAAATACCTAAAGTAGGATTATCACATCATATGGTAAATATATGTTTAATTTTATAAGAAATTGACCAACTGTTTTCTAAGGTAGTTGTACCATTTTGCTTTCCCACCAGCAGAGCATGAGAATTCCAGCGCCTCTGTATCCTCACCTACACTTAGTATTGTCAGTCTTTTCAATTTGAGCCAATTGTAGAAATGTGTATTGGTATCTCATTTATCTTGTCTTGTGCCTTTTTGCCATTTGAATATCTTCTTTAAAAGCTGTTCAAATCTTTTATGCTTTTAAAAGTTGGATTGTCTTCTTATTAAGTTATAAGAATTCTTTATATACTCAGGATACGGCTTTTATCAGATATGTATTTTGGGAATATTTTCTCTCAGTCCATGGCTTGTCTTTTCATTTTTTAAATAGTACTGTTCGAAGAGCACAAATTTTTTATTTTGATCAAGTCCAATCTCTTTCTTTCATAGTTCATGTATTTTTTTCCTAAGAAATTCTTGCCTAACCCGAGACCACAAAGTTTATCCTCGTATTTCCTTCTAAAATGTTTATAGTTTTAGCTACAAAATTTAGGTCTATGATTAATTAGATAAAGGTGGAAGAATACTTTTTTGCATACAAAATTATAGTGGTCCTGCACATTTGCTGAAAGGTCTATCCTTTCCCCGTCAAATTACCTTGGCATCTGTGCCAAAAATTTATATATATATGTAAAAATATATAAAAATAAATTTATATATATATGAATAAAATAAGGTTGTTGTGAGAATTAAATGGGACTTTGAACGAACTAAGCATAATTCCTGGCACATAATAATTACACAATAAATATTTTTACATCAACAATCATGTATCATTAATTTATAATTACTTTGGTTAGCTTTTTTGTAAAAAAGATGCAATACTACACACCTGGCAGGGTTGCTGTGAGGATTTGGTGAGGAGTCGTGTAAACAGAACTTCTAACAGTCTGATGTGGTAAGTTTTCCACAGACAGTGTTTCTCCTCTTCTCTCTATGACGGTGTCTACAAGTACATACTCTACAAACAACAGCCGTTATCTTGTGTGCCCCTGTAATCTGCATCCAATGAATAATACGTGAGCAGATTTTATGAAACTGTTAATGCTAATATCCCATATGAAACCACAGGGAGTTATTATTTTCCACCTTTCAAACTGTGTAAGATTTTTCAAAAAAAGATGAAACTCAGTGTTGCTGAGGATGAGGGAAAATGAGCACTCTTTTATATTGTTGGGACTACTGCAAACTAGCCCAGACTTCCCGCAGGGCAGTCTGGCAATATAAATCAAGCCTGCTAAAACATGCATACATTTTGACCCAGCAATTCTATTTTTAGGAATTTTAGCCCAAGAAAATAATTACGATTGTGTTGAGAACTGTGTGCAAAGATGTGCATTATAATAATACATATCATCAGAAAAAACTTGTAACTACCCAAGTGCCGACAAATAGTTAAATAAATCACGGTACATTCATGTGATAATATATTAGACCCCCTTTTAAAATGATGGAGGAGAAGAATGTTTTATGATGTATTGGATGAAAAGTATAGATTACATACCAGTATTTAGTTTTTCATTCGGCAAATATTTGTTGCCAGGCCCTGGGCTGTGCACTGGTGCTATGATGGAGAATTAGACAGACGTGGTCTCTGTCTTCACATGGCTTCCAGTCAAGGAGGGAGACAGAAAAAATGCAATTACAGGACAGGGTGGTCAGTGCTGAGACAGGCAAGGGTAAGGAGCTAAAGGAACCCAGACAGGGGACCCAGATCAGATTTGGCCTGAATTTGCTGTCTAGATGGGGTCAGAGCTCCCACGGGGAGTGAATTCTTAGTTGAGACATGACGGATGAGTAGGGGCCAAGCAAAGGCAATGAGGGGTTGGGGTGAGGGGATGGAAGAGGATTCTAGGCAAAGGGAAGCATGTTACCACAAGCTCCGGGAGGCTATCGAAAGATTTTAAGCCAAAGAGTGAACTGATCGGGTTCACATTGTAGAAGGACCCCTCTCCAGAGTGGGAGTGGATTGGGCGGAAGCCATGCTGCAAAGTAAGAAGACCAGTTAGAGACTGTTAGAGTAATTCAGAGACGTTGATGGCCTAACGTAGGGGAGGGTGTGCTGTTGGAAAGAAATAGGTGGATTCAAGAGATATGTAGCAGGGATATTGAACAGGAACAGATGGCTGATCGAGTTTGGAGGATGAGGAGGAGAAGGAGGAGACACTAACTGGGTTTCTGGCTTGGCTGCCTGGATCAAGAGTGATCCTCCCAGGAGATGGGGAACACAAGGGAGGGAAGCTCTGGCAGGGAGGAGGGAGGCGCTGAGTTCTGCTTGGGGTACGTTCACTTTGAGCTCCTGTAGTCGACACTCAGGAGGAGGTTGAGGATCAGAGCCCGTGGCTCAAGAGAGAGAACAAAACTGAAAATAGGGATTCAGAAGTGACCCATCTCAGACACAGATGGCGACTGGACACCAGCGAGTGGGAGAGAACTCCTCAGCCATTACTTTTCAAACTGTAGATCTTAACCCATTAGTGAATTATGAAATCAATTCAGTGGGACATGGCCAGCGTTAAAAACAAAGAAATAAGATAGAATAAAGCACTTCAGAATGCATCCACAAGTAAAAGTAAGAATTGTTTCACAAAACTTTTGTTTTAGATTATGTATGGATAAAACTCTGCCATAGTGTGCTAAGTAGATCAAAAAAATCAGTCCCATAACATGTGAGGTCACACTGTCGGGAGGTTAATATAATGACTAGGATGGGGCCACGCAGCAGGCTGGAGGGGAGCTCTGGGCTTCCAGTGGCATGACCCAAATGTACTCTGTCTCCAGCTGCAGCTTCTTCCATTTGATGAGGAAGAGCATGCGCAGAAGCTATTCCATTGCATGTATTTAAATCGATATTTGTCCCCCTGAATAGTTTAGAGCAGGGAGATTCAATTGAAAAAAAAGTTAACAATTGAGTCTCCAAATGAACTCATCAAATATTAAACAGATATGAACATATGGGAAGGCACCTGAATTCTGGATTTCACATGAGCTAATTTTTCCCTATTAAGATTTTTTTAAAAGATAGTGGAAGTGAGGTTGGTTTGATGAAGGCACAATCCCCCAGTGGGTGTTTCTTTGTCCCCAGTGTCAGGAAATATTGCTAGATGGTCTCTTTGATGTCAACTTCCTGAAGTTGACTTTGAGAGTGCAATTATTTATGACAATATAAATCAATTATTGCAATATGAACCTTTAGGTTCTTGGAACCCAAAGCAGTAAACCTGGCCTGAATTGGGTGGAGGCTGACCATGTCAGGAGGCCTGGGAAGAAAGTTTGAAGTAGAATGAGGGGGCACTGACGGGCAGCGCTTATATCCTGAATGAGCCTGGCTTTCGAGTCCTTGCTGTCTGCCTGCAGCTGGGGGAGGGGGGCATGTTGCTCATGAGCCTCCATTCCCGAACTCATAGGATAGAGACATGATGTCCTCCTCTGCAGATCTTGCCTTTGCATTGAGGGTATCAGAACAAGATGCAGTATGGACAAGGGCTTTGTAAACTGTGTTGTCTACGAAGACTTGGCAGTGTTACTTGGATTAACAGCCCTTGGATTGATTATTTTAAAAATGGGAGGTGAAGCTATGGGAGGACCAGGTTCCCCAGGTCCTCTTGGTTGTATCATAAACATCCTTGTTCCCCCAGATGCAGTGTAAGCACTGTGGAGACTCCACATTGCTCCTGTGGTGACCGGATTACAGACAGCAACAGGAGACAGCAAGACTCCAGACTCAGCAGACCAGCGTTCGAATCCCAGCTCCAGCATTGACGCACTCCTCTCTGAGTGTATCTATAAAATGGGAATGACAGCATCTTATTTGAAAGGTTGTCTGAATGACACAACACAATAATCGCGTGAACGGAGCATGTAGTCATTAAGTCATAATTCTCACTAAGGAAGCCCTGATCTTCCAAGACTGGCAATGGTGGCAAACCTCCATGCTGGGCTGAGGAGGTGGGACCTGCAGTTCTCAATTCCCTGCATCTCAGAGATGCCATTTCTCTTCTGTCACAAGTTCCTAACCTTTAGTGTACAGATGCTTTCTGGTAACATGGTTAAAAATTCAGTCTCTGGACCGGTCCTCAGGCAATTGAGATGCACCTGTAACACCACCACCAGACCTGGTCTCTCCCTGTGACCAGTGCCTGGTGCTAAGGCCACCAGGGCACTGACTTTCCTTTGAGGGTCTGGCCAGAGCATGGACTCTACCTCTCCTCTGAATTCCCTTATTCAAGGTCAGGGATAAAGGAAAGGACTCACACAGATAGAGGGATGTGTAGTTTGTCCATCCAGTGAGCTACTTCCTGGGTGCTGTTCCTGGAGCCAAGAGGCCCCCTGCAGGGCTCCCACCCAACCCTGTGCCTGTGTGTACTCCATGAGGCCGTGTCCCCACCGCCTCAGGCACATACACGTGGAAGCATCTTAAGCCAGGGAGGAACGGCCCTCGCAGCCCTGTGGGAAGAAGGGCGATGACATCTTTCTCTGTTTCAGGCAGAAGCACCAGGCTGGCCCTCCACTCCAGCAGGGGCCCCAGTGAGGCTGCAGATGGTCCTTGTCCACCTCTGGGAGCAGGTACTTGATGAAGCAGGAGGACTCCGGAAGTCCTTCCAGGCATCTTCTCCTGCAGGCCTTCCCCTGGGCAACCGCTCCTACAGCGGCGGCTCCAGAATTTCTATATCGGGGGTACTTAGGGGCGGGAATGGGAGAGTGGGCCCTGACCCAGCAAAATGTTGTTTTTACCTAAACTGCATGTTATAGATGAATACAAATACAGTTCTCTAGAGGTGATTTTTTTTCCCCACTTGAATAAGATTGAGAAAACAATGGTAGAGACTAGAATATTATTATTGCTATTACTGTTAGTGTAATAGCACTTATCCACCCTCCCTTCTTTGTGACTGTGAATCCAAAGGGCTCAGAAAAGAACATTTTTGCACAACTTGTTTGACAGTCAAACCCTTTCTAAATGAATGTAAAATCATTTATAGTCTTTATTTTTCTGGCTTGGTTTGAATACTTGTCTATTTTGTGTGTTTGATTATGGGGTGCTGCCCCAGACCCCTTGGGGATGTCAGGAACCACACAGTATTTATGCCATATTACTTTCCTAAAACCCTCCAACTTCTGAATTTCCAAATGCACCTGGCTTCCAGAGTTTTGGATAAGTCATCGTGGCCTTTATTATAAGAATGATTGTTGATGTCATTGTTGCTATTTAGAAGTGGTGGAGATGTGTCTGGACTAAAGGCCTGCGCTCCCCAGACCCCACTGGAGGCCCCTTCCCCTCACTGTGCTCCTGGGAACTGCTGGTCCTCAGACATCATTGCCACCCTGCTTCCGGATGGGCTGTGGCTGGCTGCATGGCCTCCGTCTCAGGGCAGACCATCGCCAGCACTCAAAGCTGTGACCAGGACGAATTCCCCACACGGGATCCCCTAGAAATGCACCTGCTTTCCCAGCCCATGTGCATGTGGTGGCTTTTTCCATTGTGTTTCAGGGTGTTCTGTGGCTCCGAGCGCCAGGCAGAGCCATGGAGGCGGCGGACGCCAGCACGGCTGTCAACACCCAGCAGTGATGAATCACAGGGAATCAGATCACAAGACGATTACCTCTGGCACCTTCATGAGAGGTGCTACCAGCCAGAACTCATGGGAACCTGCTGGTGCTTGTTAGCCATCCCAGATCCCAACCCAGGCCCCAGCGTGTCAAGCAGGCTGAGAAGGGAAGGGGGAGCACCAGGGGTCTCTCTTGAGGAGTCCCTGGATGGAGGCTGGAGTTGCTGTGACCCCAGCAGACCCCAATGGCTCCAGAGATGCCAGTGGGCCCCAGAAGGACAGGGCTATGTCCACTTTATTCTCACTGTGTCCCAGGGTCCGAGCACAGCACCTGGCACTCAGCAGGGGCTCATGGCTTGTTAGCCTAATGAGCTAATAAATCCAAATGGCACTTGCTGGACTCATCAGACGACAGTATGTGAAGAAGTCAGAAGCTCCCAGTGGGTCAGTAGTAGCTGTGGGTGCTTTAAGGTGGTGCCTACTGTGTGCGGAGCCCTACTGAGTGTGAGGCCCTGTGCAGTCGAGACTTTCTGATGGCACGTGAGGGAGAGATTTTTACCCTGTTTTATAGACAATGAGTTGAGGCACATAGAAGCAAAGAGCCTTTGTAAATCTTGCCCAGCGAATGCATGGTGGGGTGCCTTCAAACCCCAGTCTGCCTGGCTGCAGAGTCAGCCGTTTCCATCCTGCTCTGCTGCCCAAGAACAACCCATTTGTTCTCCATCTCCCCGTGGGGCACGACCAACCGCCACCGCCCGTCTCCTTTTCCTGAGTGGAAACAACTGCCAGGGCCTTGAAGAGAGATTCCAATAGCTTCCTCCTGGGGCAAGAAGCCGGGAGGCAAGGATGGAGGAGATGCTGGAGGAGAAAGGGAAGGTGGGAGGAACAGCGTCCCCTTCCCTGGGCTGGGGTTCCCACTCCATAGTTCCTCCTGCTTTTCATGTGCCCTTCACCTCTTTCCCAACCTCTGATCACAGCTTCTCTACAAGCTTAAGGATTCCTCTCACCTCCATTTCCCATGACCCAGCCCTGCCCCCTGCCCTTACGTCCCCGGTTCCATGGTTCACACAGACGAGCATGATTGCCCTTACTTATGAGGCTGGGAAAGCTCAGTCCTTGGCTTTGTTTTCAGTTAAATCCCAAGAAGCCCTGTTTGTTACTCCTTCCCACCTGTGGGAGGCGCCACTGTCTGTGTAATGCCCTCCCCTTTAGGGCGAGCTGGATTCAGTGACTCCCCTGTAGGCAGTAGGAGGCCAGGAGGCTCAGTGTTTAACTTTGTTCTTCAGCCGGAGGACTCGCCTCACCCTGCGGCTCTGGAGCTGATATCTTAGGGTCTGACTGAAAGCTGTGAACCGGCTCCCGACACAAATGCGCATTATGCTCAGCACAGTTTTCAGGTTTGTGAGCCCCTTCCTAAAGCCTCATCTTGGAGACCTCCATTTATGGTCTCTAGGCAAAAAGTAAGTTTCCTGAAAGGTTAACTTTTCTTTAAAACTGCGCTGAGAGCTTACCATCCACCAAGTGTGACTGAAGTCCCACCACTGGTGACAGCCGGAACAGGGTTTGAAGGCAGCCCATTTGGCTCCCGACCGCCTCTCTGGCTGTCTGTCTGTTTAAGCAATTTTTGTTGCTTGTTCTGCTCTGTTTTAGGTACATTCTACAGGGAGTGAAATGCACACATATTAAGTGAACATTTTGATAAGTTTTGACAAAAGTTTACACCATGTGACTCATACTGAAGTCAAGATCTACAACATCTCCATCATTCCAGAAAGTTCCCTCATGCCCTCTTCACTCCATCTCCTTCTCGCTCCCCTACCCCACACGGAGGCAACCGCTCTTCTGACTGCTGCTCTCATGGATTAGTCCTGCTGCTTCTTGATGCTCTTACAAGTGGACTCAAAATTACATGCACTTTTGTGTCTGGCTTCTTTCACTCGGCATAATTTCTGTGTGATTTGTTCATATTGTATCTACCTGAAATTTCTTCCCTTTTGTTATTGAATATAAATTTATCATATGAATATACTGTAGTTTGTGCATTCTCCTTTGATAGATCCTTGGACATTTCCATTTTTTGACTATTATGACTAAAGATGCCACACATATTCTTGTCAAGCTTTTCGCGGGCACATATAGACTTAGTTCTCTTGAGTAAAGACCTAGGAATGAAATTCCTTAGTCAAAGTGTAGGTGTATGTTTACATTTGTTAGAAACTTCAGGTTTTCTAAAGTGGTTGTACCGTGTTGTCTTTTGTTTAACCTTTAATATTAGATATGTTTTCAACTGTCTCAATAACTTTTGGGAGTAGGTGAGTTTCAATGAATGAATGAATGAATGAATGACTCAACAAACTACTCACCCTCCAACCTAGCATGAGGCCAACATGGAGCCACCCAGCCCACTGACCTTCTGTGGCCTTTCTCCAACTCATGGCTGCTCCATTTGTGCAGCAAACCACACCAAGAACCCAAGCCCAGGCCACCAGGGGATCCCCTCCTGGGTTTTCAAACCACATTCCTATTGAAGACGCATTGGCAGGAAACCCAGCCAAGCTGACCTAAAGACACAACATTCTATTGACTAGGAGGGCAGGAGGCAGATGCCACGACTGCAGAGAAAGAGCAGCCCTGGGCACCGTTCCCAGCTCCGGCACCAACTGGTCCTCCAAATGGGCTTGGAATCTCTAAGGTGCCCTCCCCCTCAGAGGTCAACTGTGGGCAGTGACTCATCCAATGGATTACAATATCAGAGGCAGCTGAGGATGGGGCTCAGGTGCTGGTTTCACCCCTCCTTGGGCAACCCATCCCCTGGCACTTCACCTTTCCCTGACAACTCAGCTGTACCTGGAGCCTTTGGAAGTTTCCGACCATGATTCTCTATTATCAGAAGTGATTCTCTAACACCAAGCTCTTCCCATCCTCATTCTGAAACCTTGGTTCCTTGAGAACTTTGTTTCCCATGATCTCATTGTCTAGGGAGAAGTGGAATCCCGAAGGAGGGTAGAATGAAATCATTAGTCAGAGAAGCTACGAGTAGAGAGGGCCTTGGATCCCTAGAAAAAGGGGAGGGGTAGTGGGGTCCTTGTCACCCTGCCTCCTGCTCTAGGATGGAGCTTGCCTCCAGCGGTTTCGAGTTCACTGTTTTCTGTGTGGGAAGAGCCAGAGGCAGCATGTCCAGTAGGCACTCTGAAGCCCACAGGATCACGCCACTGTCATCCCATCAGCATCTTTGGGCAAATTAGAAGATGTGCCCTTTCTCTGGCTGGAGTGGAGTGTGAACTGGAGCTCAGCCCACTGGTCCCCAGGCAGGTGCCCTCTCTGTGAAGGGCACGACTTACCAGCTGTAAGTGGTGGCCCTGGGAGAGGTGCCTGGCCTGGCTGACGTGCACTCTTGGTGCTGCTCCCAAGCAGGAGCCACAAGGATTGTCTGCTGACATGCGCTGTCTGTGCAGCAGCCTCACCAAGGGGCGAGGCTGTGTCTGGGATGTGTTTCTCTGACAATGGTGCATGGTCTGGGTCCTGCCCCCTCATAGCTGGTATGGAAACACCACAGTTCCCTTATAACTGATCCCAAACCACGATGCAATCACCCAGATTCCTGGCAGGGGGTTAAGAAGGGAGGTTGTAAACAAGAGCACTGTTATATAAATTCACATTGATTTCACAAAATCCTTTGTGAACCCTAAGTTCCCGGAGATTCTGGCCACTGTAGTGCATCTCGGGCCTGTCTGGCTTCACAGCCCTGTGCCCTGGAGTTTAGAGCAATGGGTTCCGCTAGAACTGCATCTTCTTCAGGCAGGTGAGCCTCTTGTCACCTGAATGAATGAATGAACCACCCAACAAATCACTCACTCACCAACCCCAGCGTGAGGCCAACATGGCCTCTCCCAGCTCATTCTTGCTAACACTGTGCATGTAAGAAGAGTTCAGAATCCTCTGTTTTTGTTTGTTTGTTTTACAATCAAAAACACAGTAAGATTGCCTCTAATTTCAAACATCAGATATTTGAAAAACTCTATCCAAATGCCAATGTAACAAAATGAGCACAGACCGTGGAGGCAGCTGGTTGGCTGAAGTCCTGGCCCTCCCCCCCGCCCCCCCCCCCCCCCGTTTCACATCTGTGTGACTGACAGCTTCTTGAACTCCTCTGAACCCTGAATCCTTCGTTTTTAAATAAGGATGGTACCTACTTCCTCCAGTTGAGGTAAAGATTAAACAAGGTACTGGATGTGAAGCTCCTGGCCCACCATAAGCATAAGCACTTGACAAATTATCAGGAGACGAGACATCTGAATGGCTGGTTCCTCCTTTGACCTGGATGCATGGATAGAACAGTTTTAAAAAGTTATAAGTGGGGCTGGCCCCATGGCCGAGTGGTTAAGTTGACGCGCTCCGCTGCAGGCGGCCCAGTGTTTCGTTGGTTCGAATCCTGGGCGCGGACATGGCACTGCTCGTCAGACCACGCTGAGGCAGCATCCCACATGCCACAACTGGAAGAACCCACAACGAAGAATACACAACTATGTACCGGGGGGCTTTGGGGAGAAAAAGGAAAAAATAAAATCTTTAAAAAAAAAAAGTTATAAGTGAAGAGGAAGCAACTGAACAAATGGTGCTTTTTGAAGACTGTTGAAATTCAGAGGCTGAGCCAAATGACCCCTTTCCTTGAAAAGGCGTCAGGCCAGCATCCACGTGCGAGGGACTGAGCTGTTTGTCTCTTCAACGGGGTGACGCTCGAATAATGATGTTGGCCAGCACTGCCCCTAATTGAGTTTTAATTACAGCACTTCCAGGAAGAATGAAGTTAAACCTCTGTTCTCCCTGCATAATTAAATTTAGGTTAGATATCTGGAGAATTCTTATCCCACACAGGTACTGTTTCTCCTCGTCTGAAGAGGGATTTCAAAATTGGACATTGTTGTTTAATGGATGAAGTTTAAGAATGACACCTGGGCTTTGCTCCTCTTTAATTACGAATAGTTAATTGTCGAAAGAACCTAATTAGATTGCCACTGGAGGGAGATGTGGGTGGAGATGAGACGGATCTCTTCATTAGGTATGGTTCCGAGGAAAGAGGGGCCAACATGTCTGTGGGATTCTGAGGGCTTCTCAGCAGGGCAATCATAATTTTGAGAGACCCCACTCTGCCTTGGTGAGCCTGTTAGGTGCTTTTGAGCCAAACACTGCTGTCTCTTAAAGCAGCAAAGGAAAGCCAGAGGCCTGAGCCCGATCCTTGAGGTGCCTCCAGCTTGTCCAAGGAGACGAATCCGCAAGCCCGAGGGAGAGGTGAAGGAGCTTCCTCAAAGCCCCCCCATGGGGGACTGATGACAAGTTCTAAATGGCATCTGAGAAGTCAGCTCGCTGGGGCCTGCGGGGGTCTGCAGAAGGCTGTGTGGACCTAAGTCCAAGTTCAGCTCTCCCAAGTACAAGCTCCGAGGCCTTGGACAGGTTACTTGACCTCTCCGTGACCCAACGTTCTCATCTGTAAAATGGTGCCCACCTCGCAGAGCTGTAGTGAGGAATGAAGGCAGAAAATGCTGAGCGCGGGGGCTGGCCCTTATTTCATGCTGGAAAAACCAGTAGCTGTTCTTATAATTACAGGCCTTCCCGATGCTGAGGATTCTCAGACGAACTCACCTAAACCTCATTTGAACAGGTTTTGTTTTCCACTGAGGTCATCTCCTGAGCTAGGACCTAGAAGAGGTCGGCCTCGAAATACCCACACATGTGTATGGGGGACGGCAGACCCCCAGGGCAAAGCCTTATGGAGGGGTGTTCTGGAGGGCTGGGACGGGGGCTGGGTTATCTCTGCTTCCTAGACCCCGCACCCTGTGGGTACCTGGGGACGGCTGCTGACCTGACTCAGACACGGTCACTACTGCCCTCCTCGCCATTTTGCCACGATCTAGAATTTTTGTGAAACGAACAGCTAACTAGCTGAGTAGCCCAGAGGTTTTCAACCAGGGGCAATTCCTTCCCCCTCCCCCCCCCCCCCAGGACATTTGGCAACATCTGGAGACCTTTTGGTTGTCATTACTGGGAACTGGGTGGGGGTTGTTACTGGCGCCTTGTGGGTAGAGGCCAGGGACACTGCTAAACTTCCTATGATGCACAGGACAGCCCCCCATGACAAAAAATTATCTAGCTCGAAATGTCAATAGTGCCGAGCTGAGAAACCCTGGAGTCACCTGCTCCAGATCCAGGGCAGCAAGCCTGGCAGAGCAGTCTCTCGATCCGTGTGAAGGTGTGGCCTGAGGGATGCACGCCACAGACAAGTGCTCCCGTTAGCAGCCCTCACCAGGTGTCCTGCACAGGGAGTCCCAGCCAGCGTTCTCTGATAAAAGGCTGGGGGGCCCAGCGGGGGTTGGGGGGAAGTGGGTAGCTGCTCACTTGGTTGGTTATGAAATTGACCAGGGAGTGTGTTCTACAGCGTGGCCACCAGATGGCGATCTCGGAATGCTCTTTCCCGCGGAATACTTGCACCTGGGCGGACCTGTCCCCCCAGGGGGCGACGTTTGCTCCTGGTCCGCGGCTTAAAGCACCTGGTAGATGGGGCGGGAGGCATGCGCTGGAGAGAGGGTTCAATATCCCCTTCTTGCTTAGCAAGCCCGGGTCGCTGACAGCCTTATCCTCCTTCCCAAACAAATTGAGAGTCACCCCCTTCAACCTCTCTGTTAGCAGTGAGCATTCTGAAAGGTTATTGTGCTCCATCATTCTAAAAATGCACCTTGTCATCCCGGTCTGAAAGACGACCGAGATCGTGCGCTAGGAAACGGGGAGGTGGCAGAGAGGGGAGCTATGTGATGGGGGCTGGTACATCCCTCAGGCCACAGTTCATGCCTGAGGCTCTGCACACATTATCTCATTTGATCATCCCGGCACCCAGACTTGGTGGGCCGTTTTGGAGAGAGGCTTGGTAACCAGCCAAAGTCGCACAGCAGGTCCAAGTCCAGTCCTCCCCACGACCCCGTGGAGCCTCTTGTTTATCATCATTGTGGGAGAGTTTCATGTGTGAGCTCAGGGGAGTGGATTGGCTGCTGGCTACGTTTGGGGGACCATGTAATTTACTGCCCAAAGGAGGACACTTTGGAGAGCGAGAAGGGGCACTAACTGGACAAGCTGGGACAGCAGGGGCAAAGCCGACACGAGGTCACCCTAGCTGAGTTGCCCTTCCTCTGTTATACCCCAGGCTTCTGAGAACCAAGCAGGATTTTTTTCAGCTTTCGTGAGATTTGGACGAGCTGGGGGAGGAAGAGTAAGAAAACTGGAAAGGCTGGACATTGGGGTGCCCCGCTGGGACCAGTGGGGTGTGGCCTGCCTTCCCATGATTCCAGGCGGGTGGAGAGTCTGTGCATCCAGGGGAAACTGTGAACTAAAGAAAAGGTGTGTTGTTTCATAGTTTTCACCTGGAGAGCCATGTGCGACTTGTGGTATTTTGATACATGTGTGTAGTCTGTGTGTGTGCACCACCTCAACGATTGTGTTCCTGATTGTGAACGTGTCCCTTATCAATCTATTGCCTCACGTGTCCCAATCCATCCTTCTTTGCCCCTGCTTGTGATCCTGGATCTGATTCCTGCCAACATTTCTCCTTTGCCAGCTGGCACGATGCTGCGCTTTGCCAGTAGAGGGCGCTGGAGGTACACTGCAGGAGGAAGGGGCTTGTCTTCCTGGTTCCCCAGGCTTTGCTTCCTTCTTGCTGTCCTGTGCAGGACCCCCATGGAGCCCTCTCCACCAGTCCGTGGCTTTCTTGTGAGTTCTGCAGGCACCTCCTCTGGCTTCCAGTGGGTTCAAGAACATCCCCTCAGGGTGTATTCCTGGAAGCTTCCTGGTGAATCTCACCAGTGCCCCAGCCAGTTTTCCAGAAAGTTCCATGGCATTCCTTTCAGCAGCTTCCTGGACAGTTTCTTTGTCACTCCCAGGGGCAGTTTCCTGCTTGGCTGTCTCCACTTGTGTTGCCCTCAGCTACTTCACTATCCAGTGGGCCACAGCCCCACCCCTTCCAACAAGATTTGAATCTCAGCCTCGTGTGTGGGGAGGGAGGGCTCCTAAGTGTGTGCTTCCCCAGGGTACCATGCCTCAGCCCTCGGGTAGGGCCTGCCCCCTGTGTCTGCCGTCCCCAGATTCCTTAGAGTCCTCCTCACCATTGAAAGCTAAAACCCTATTACTACATTCCCCTGTTACTAGTTAATAATTCTTCACTTAACTTTTCCTGCTTAAATCCTGTGTGTTTCTGGTCTCTTGTCTCGACCAGTGAAGGTTTTTGGTCTATTGATATCTGTCCGCTCTTAATATTCTTTTTGTGTTTATCCTGCTTATCAATGGACTTGTTTGTAGAAATACATCAGGAAGTGAATTCTTTCATTCCGCTGAGGGCAGGAGACATGAGTGAGTGTGCTAAGTGGTTTCAGATGGGTGACCCTGACAGTGCGCAGAGCTGCGTAATGCAAATAGCCTCTGAAAAGCAATTCTTCCTGTGCTTTCAAGCTCCCAGGATTGGAAACACTGGGCTGATTATACTACTTGGCAATAAGAGGCAGATAACTCATCTCCCCTCTCTAGGCCTCAGGATTTTCTTTTGTAAAATGAGAGTGAATACACGGTGTTCTCTAGCATACCTGCAAGCTATGAGAGTCTTAAATTCCATGACTGAATGTATGGTCCAGAACCTTCTATGCTTTCTCATCTTATGCAGATGTAGAATCTTCAGTCTGGCATTCAAGGTTACCTGTTTCTTTGCCTAGTAAAAGCATCATTTCCAACAAATGTGCCACCACCTTGTTGTATATTATTGCCTTATTGCAACCAACAAATCTTGCTGTGTTAGTCATTTGTCCTTTAGTGAGAATTAGTTGAGAAAGATCATCTGATCCAATGCTCACCTTTGCAGAGGTGGCAGTGGAGGCCCAGAATGGTTAACTGCTTTGCCCAGTGCTAAAGCCAAGACTAGAACCCAGGTCGCTTGACTTCCGGTTCACTGTCTGCCACCATATTGCTCCCGTACCATCTTTTAAATTCCCTATGAATTCTTTTCTTGAGATCATGTTTGAATGGCAGTAGAAAGAGAAGATCCCATATTTTGGGGATTGGGCTGGGGGTCACAATTTATAGGAGAAAAATACAAGGGGATTCTGAAGGAGAGGATGAGGGAATTGTGAAGACCAGCTTCCTCTTGCTGGTGGTAAATGCAAGGTAGCTCCATGCAGCTCCTTAAGCCAAAGCACTTTAAGGATGCTTTTACTGAGGCTGAATCTGTCACATACCTCATACAGTAAGCAGGCTCTTCATCTATTTTTGTGTGATCTAATCCAGTGGTTCTTGGCCGGGGGAAGCTTTCTCCCCAAGGGACATATGGCAATGTCTGGAGACATTTTCACTGTCACGATTTTGGAAGGGGTACTACTGGCATTTAGTGGGTAGAGGCCAGAGATGCTGCTAAACATGCTAAAATGCACAGGACAGCCCCCAAGAACAAAGAACTATCTGATCCAAAATGTCAATAGCGCCAAGGTTGGGAAACCCCAATCTAATCAAACACGTTTCTTAAAATCGTGGACTCACAGAGCTGATAGCAGCCATCCTAATGGGCGTGAGGTGGTATCTCATTGTGGTTTTGGTTTACACTTCCCTGATGATTAGGGATGCTGAGCATCTTTTCATGGGGCTTTTTTGGCCATTTGTATATCTTCTTTGAAGAAATGTCTATTCAAGTCCTTTGGCCATATTTTAAAATTTGATTATTTTATTGAGGTTGTATTGGTTTATAACATTGTGTAATTTCAGGTGTACATTATTATATTTCAGTTTCTGTATAGACTGCCTCGTGCTCACCACCAATAGTCTAATTTTTTTTTAAAGATTTTATTTTTTTCCTTTTTCTCACCAAAGCCCCCTGATACATATTTGTATATTCTTCGTTGTGGGTCAATAGTCTAATTTTTATCCTTCACCACACATATATGCCCCTTTACCCCTTTTGCCCTCCCCCACCCCTTCCCCTCTGGTAACCACTAATCTGTTATCTTTATCCATGTGTTTGTTTATCTTCCACATATGAGTGAAATCATGTGGTGTTTGTCTTTTTCTGTCTGTTTTATTTTGCTTAGCATAATACCCTCAAGGTCCATCCATGTTGTTGCAAATGACACGATTTTGTCTTTTTTATGGCTAAGTAGTATTCCATTGTATATATAGATCATGTCTTCTTTATCCATTCATCAGTTGATGGGCACTTGGGGTGCTTCCACGTCTTGGCTATTGTGAATGATGCTGCAATGAACAAAGGACTGCATAAGTCTCTTTGAATTGTTGATTTCATGCTCTTTGGATAAATAACCAGTAGTAGGATAGCTGGATCATATGGTAGTTCTATTTTTAATTTTTTGAGAAATCTCTATTTATACTTTATATATTCTGGATATCAACTTTTTATCAGATATGTGATTTGCGAGTATTTTCTCCTGTCCTGTAATCGTCTCTTGATGCACAGAAGTTTTTAATTTTTATGTAGTCCAATTAATCTATTTTTACTTTTGTTCCCTGTGCTTTTAGTGTCATATCCAAGAAATCATTGTTTTACTCAATGTCATGAAGTTTTCCCCTATGTTTTCTTCTAAGAGTTTTATAGTTTTAGCCCTTACCTTTAGGTCTTTGATCCATTTTGAGTTAATTCTTGCATATGGTATAAGGTAAGGGTCCAACATCTTTCTTTTGCGTGTGAATATCCAGTTTTCCAAGCACTATTTGTTGAAAAGACTTTCCTTTCCCATTGAGTAATGGTGACACCTTGTTGAAAATCATGTGACCATATATGTGAGGGTTTATTTCTGGGCTCTCTAATCCATTTCATTGGTCTATATGTCTGTCTTTATGCTGGTACCACATGGTTTTCATAACTGTAGGTTTGTAATAAGCATTGAAATCAGGAAGTGTGAGACCTCCAACTTTGTTCTTTTTCAAGATTGTTTTAGCTACTTGGAGTTCTTTGAGACTTCATATGAATTTTAGAATGGATTTTTATATTTCTGCCAAAAATTCCATTAGGACGTTTTTTAGGAATTGCGTTGAGTCTGTGGATGGCTTTGGGTGGTGTGGACATTTTAACAATATTCAGTCTTCCAATCCGTGAGCACAGAACGCCTTTCCATTTATTTGTGTCTTCTTCAGTTTATTTGATCAATATTTTAGTTTTTAGTGTCTAGACATTTCACCTCCTTGGTTAAGTTTGTTCTCAGCATTTTATTCTTTTTTTGATGCTACTGTAAATGGAATTGTTTTCTTAATTTCATTTTTAGATTGTTCACTGTTAGTGTATAGAAATGCAACTGACTTTTGCATGTTGATTTTGTATCCTCAACCTTGCTAAATTCATGTATTAGTTCTAACAGAGTTGTGTGTTTGTGTGGAATTTTTAGAGTTTTCTACAAGTAAAATCGTGTCATCTGCAAACAGAGATAGTTTTGTTTCTTGCTCCTCTATTTGGATGCCCTTTGTTTATTTTTCTTTTCTAATTGCTCTGGCTATGACTCCCATTTCTATGTTAAATAGAAGTGGCAAAAGCAGGCATCTTTGTCTTCTTCCTGATCTTAGAGGAAAAGCTTTCAGTCTTTCACCATCAAGTATGATGTTAGCGATGGGCTTTTCATATGCAGTCTACATATTATTATACTGAGATAGTATCTTCTTTTCCTAGTTTGTTGAGTGCTTTTATCATGAAACGGTGTTGAATTTTGTCAAATACTTTTCATGTATCAGTTGAGATTTGTCTTCTCTCTTTTTTCCTTTGTCAACCTAGCTAAAGGTTTGTCAATTTTGTTGATCTTTTCAAAGAACCAACTCTTGGTTTTGTTGATTTTCTCTATTCTTTTTCTATTCTCTATTTCATTTATCTCTACTCTGATTTTTATTGTTTCCCTTTCTTTTCTAGCTTTGGGTTTAGTTTGTTCTTCTTTTTTTAGTTACTTAAGGTGTAAATTTAGGTTGTTGATTTAAGTTCTTTCTTCTTTTTTGATGTAAGCATCTCTAGCTATAAATTTCCCTCTTAGCACTGCTTTTGCTGCATCTGTAAGTTTTGATATATTGTATTTTTATTTTCATTTGTCTCAAGATATTTTCTAATTTCCCTTGTGATTTCTTCTTTGATCTATTGGTTGTTTAAGATGGCCCTTGGATGAAAAGATAGTTCAGGACAATCAGATCCCTTCTCTGAGGAATCTGGACTAAGAAATGTCCAGAAGTGAGTCCATTGCTATTAGAAGCTAAGGCTGACGACTCTGTTGTAGAGAGAAGGCAAGCTGGACCATGGACAGTCTGAAATTATAACAGAGTAGACACAAGAGAATTAGAGAAGTTAGAGAGAAAAGCATGGGCCCAGAAAAGAAGCCATGGGACTCTCCAGTCCCTAAACTCACCACAGTGGCTGATAGCACTCCATCAAATTTCTGGTTTCAGTTTGTAAATAACTTTACGGTAATCTTCCCATTCCCTAAGGTAACTTGAGTGAGTCGCTGGTTGTTGTGACAAAAAGATTTCAGTGTACACTATGATGTCAATTAAAATGCATATTTTAAAAAATTTTCTTGGATTAAAGACTAGAAGAGAAAACAGCAAGCTGTTAACAGTGGGTATTTCTATTGTGGGAGTATAACTGGTGATATTAATTTTCTTTCTATATACTAGTCTGTAGTTTCCAAATTTGGGGGAATGACTATGTATTTCTTTCATAATCTGTTAACAAAAATGTAAACTTATCCATCTGTGGCACTCTGTGTCCTGCTGTAGGACACAGATTATCATTCTCCCTGTCTTCAAGGAGTTTATGATCAAGAACTAGCAGTCTAGCCATGTTCAAAGTCACTTGGGATGGATTCTGGCAACATGGTTATAGCAATGTAGTTTTGAAATTTCTGTAAATCCTCCATTAAAGCACATATAACAACCAGGATAACAAAATTTAAAACTCATGAACCATAGCTACAACCAAACTGAGTGAAAAGATATGCTCACAAACCCCAAAATATGAATGGAGGAGACAAGTCACTGACAGCTACAAGACCTGTTTGACGTCAGCATCCATTCAGAATGAAGACAAGGGGCCTCTGATGGTCCTGAGGACACAACTCCAAAATCACCACAGGTGCTCACTGGAAACCACAGTGGGCCAATCTGAGAACAGCAGCTGAAACTGGAAGGGGGTTCTGCAGAATCCAATTTACGGGTGAACACAGAGACCTCAGTATGGTCTGGAAGTGTTGGAGTTGTAAGGACCTTGTAAACCAAATAAAATATGGCTCCCCGGAAAGAGCCCTACCCTGCGGAGAAACTGCTGAGGGTAGAATTCAAATTGAGCAAGACAGGGACAATAGAGACAAAAGAAAAAACAATCCACGAGGAAGGAAGGAGAGGAGGCAGGCATCGCAAAGTAGCAACTATGTTTTCGATTGCTTCATAAAAAAGAACACAGGAAGGAAGCCAGAGCTGTGAAGTGCTGGCCCACCGACACTCCTAAAAGTACGAGAAATGTCACTTCCCCTGAAAATGAGCAACAGAAAAGGATTTCCAAAGGATATATACAAAGTAATTTAAGAAGAAAAAAATAGGAACAAAATAATGTTCCTACACAAATGATGAAAGCTGGCTAAAAAGACATGCCCACAAACCATATGAAACTATACCCTAATATTCCAAATGATGTAAAAAAAAAATTTAAGTGATAGAAAGGACCACGTACAAATGAATTAGGAAAGCTCAGAAATTAGGTCGCTAGAGCAAGGAAGATTTGTAAAGAGAGATTAACATTCAGAAAAAAATTAGAAATAAAAGATAAAAATTATAAATGAAAACTGAACTAAAATAAACACAAGTGACAAATGACAGTGGGTAGTGTCTTAAGACAAAGAGAAGATGGAAAGTAGAAAATTTTAAATATAAAGAATAAACAAAGAATTTTTTTAGGCATTCAAGAAAAAACAATAGACATAGAAGACATGGAAAGAAGATCCAGCCTATGTGTAAGAAAAAGTCACAAAGAAGAAGAAAAAACAGTGGAACAGAACAGGGGCCAGCCAGGTGCTATAGCAGTTAAGTATGCACGCTCCACTTTGGTGACCTGGGGCTTGCTGGTTCGGATCCCGGAGGCGGACCTATGCACTGCTTATCAAGCCATGCTGTAGTAGGCGTCCCACATATAAAGTAGAGTAAGATGGTCATGGATGTTAGCTCAGGGCCAGTCTTCCTCAGCAAAAAGAGGAGAATTGAAGGCAGATGTTAGCTCAGGGCTTATCTTCCTCAAAAAACCAAAAATGGAACAGAACAAATACTGTAATCTTTAAATGAAGAAACATTCCTGAAATTTAAAAAACAAAAAGATTTGAAACCATATACTGAAAAGATATAGCACATACCTAGGAAAACTGATCCAAAATGGCAACACTGAGACATAGTCTAGTAAATTACTGGACTTTAAAGGAAAAAAATCCATTGGAAATCCAGACAAAAAGACAATGCCATCCATAAAGGAAAGAAAATCAGACTGTCATCAGATTTTCAACATCAACACTGTGGATTTCTATAGCCAGCCAAACTAACCTTTGAGTAGAAGACCAGAGTCCACTCTTTTTACCGTGTAGGAACAGAGATAATATTATTCTCATGGTCTGTTTCTCAGGGGTGTATTAGAAAACAACTCCAAACAACCAAAATGTTCGATTGACTGGAGAGACATCAACGCAAGGACTAGGTGGTAAGCATTAATATCTATGTATATTACAGTATATGTATGCTGTGGATCCACAATAAATGATGCTTGTGAGAGAGACAGTACAGTATGTAACGACTATCTGCTCTGACAATATAAATACAACACAATTATTAAAAGAGGATGGGAAAACATGTGAAAAATAGAATAAACTTGCTAATTGTCTTAGAGTTAATAAATGAGATTACAAGGATATCACTATCCCCTGGATCAATGCTGAAGGATAGGGAAAAGAAAGGGGAAAAACTTAACTAGCCAACTTCACTACTGTTTATGGGAGATAACAACCAGACAAGAAGTGAGAAAAAAGGAGGGGGGAACTAACAGTATTCTTTGAAGATACTAGTCAAATATGGTAGCCTTTAGAAAAAAATGCAAACTTTCCTGAAATCAAAAAGATATACTAGTAAAAGAGAGCAAATAAAACAGACCACATCGTTAAAAACTCTTCAAAAACACAGTAACTCTCAGTGGACTAGAACTGAGGCCAAATACATGGATCGTAAGATTTCATATTGGCTAATGAAGAAAAATCTGACGCCGTGCTTTATAAAATAGATAACACAACAAAGGGGTTCAGGAAGGTTAAAAATAAAAACTTGGAGAAAAATATAACAAGCAACTGCAAATAAAAATAAATTAAGAATTGCGACTTGAGACCTAACAAAGTAGAATTCACACCACAATCCATTAAAAGAAACACAGGAGGAGTTTCTATTATGCTAAGGTCTGCAATACACAATGCTGATAAACAGTTACTGATATCTATGTACCCAGCTACACATCAACAGTGTTGATGAAGCAGAAGCTACCGGGGATCAAAGGAAAAGTAGACAGACATGTAATGCTAGGGGCACTTTAATACGTCACTCTCAGTATAAGAAAGATCAAACAGACAAAAATTGGTAAGGATATAGAAGACCTACGCAACAAAATCGATAAGATAAATCTAAAGATCTATATCAAACTCTGAAGCCTGATAATAGAGAATACACGTGTAACTGTGTCTTAGGCTTCAAAGAAAACCTAAGTATATTCCAAGAAAGAGAAATTACATGAAAACAACATTCTTTGAACTAGAAACTTTTAGTGAGTCAAAGGCTTTTACACCTGGAAATTTAAAAAGAAGAACAACTTGCCCATAAATTTTTTTTTTAAAGATTGGCACTCGAGCTAACATCTGTTGTCAATCTTCTTTTCTTCTTCTTCTTCTCCCCAAAGCCGCCCCAGTATATAGTTGTATATTCTAGTTGTAGGTCCTTCTGGCTGTGCTGTGTGGGATGCTGCCTCAGCATGGCTTGAGGAGCGGTGCTACGTCCGCACCCAGGATCCAAACCGGTGAAACCCTGGGCCACTGAAGGGGAGCACACCAACTTAACCACTCAGCCATGGGACCGCCCTGCCCATGAGTAATTTTTGAGTCAAAGGAGAAATACAAAACAAAATTATAGAATTTCTTAAAAATAATGAAAATGTCATATATGAGATTCTATAGAATCAGGTAAAGCAATTATTGGAAGGAAATTTGCACCATTACATATCTCTATTGATGAAAATTAAAACACGAAAATAAATTGAAGACCAACTCAAAAAAAAAAAAGGGAATAAAGGGAAAAAACCAAAAGAAAGCAGAAGAAAGAATTGCTATATTTATTTTTTTAAAAGGAATTGTTGTCAGCAAACAAGACAATAAAAACAACAGAACTTTAGAGATGCATACTAAAATACTGTCAGATGAAGTGATGCCATGTCTGATCTGGGCTGGGAAGTGGGTGGGGAGATAGATGAACAGAGGTTGGCTGAGAGTGGGTGATGGTATATGACTTGTTACGCTATTCTTTCACATTTGCACATGCTTGACAATTTGTATTATAAAAGCTAAAGATTTTAAATGAGCTTGGATTAAAGGACTACATGAATAACAAATATATAAAACGTTAACGAATAATCACAAGAGTGAGTGTGTAGAGAGGAACTGGAGACAAGAAAACATATATTGAAAGATGAGAACCAAGAAGAACGTGATTCTCCTCCAGTAACAGTGATCATCTGGTCAAGGTCACATAGTCCAGTCATCTGTCTCTTTGCTGATGGACCCCAAGTGATGATCCACTTCCTCGTACCTTATCAGAAGGAAGGACCGGCATTGAGACTGTGCGTGGAAGATGCACATGCGGTGGCTTACCTGCTCTGGATTGGGGAAAGCAGAGGTTCTGGATCAGAACTGGTGCTGCGCCCTCCTCGGCCACAATGCCACTGTGACCTTGAGTGAACATTTTCCTGCCTATCCTAGTCTGTAAAACCACGGCATGGGCCTGGTTGACTGCAGAGGTTCTCTCCAGCTCGCACATTCTACAACAGGGTAAAGAGCAAATGCAGTGCCTGCTCTCTCCTTGCTAGCACCGCACTCCTCCAGACTTTTCTGGAGGTCCAGCTTATGGAAACCTCAACTTTCCAGAACAGGGCTGTAACCTAGCATGTGATTGCAGGATGCCCTGTACCAAACCGTGGCTGACCACTCATCATAGTGATGGGTCTGAAGCATCCAGAAAGGAAGGACCTCTTTAAGAAGAGGCTGCATTTTAGAAAACTTAGATTAATGGGGTAAAACACGGCTGTCTTGATACCCAGAAGAGGCCTCAATCATCTGAAAAGCCCCCCAACATGGAACCTCCCCCTCGGTCTCCAAGGATGTAGGATGAAGGGTGAGTCCTCTCTCAGGAGGTAGGCTCCGCTCTTACAGCTTTTGCTTGCTTCGTTTTGATATCTTCAATGACATCGGCGCTTATGCCTGTGCAAAACGTGAGAAAGGGACCATTTCACATGTGAATATCAACTTAAAACAAAAAGTCTCAGAACAGGGGCCGTCTGTATTCCAAAACTAATACCATGCTAATGAACAACACCGCGGAGAGTGCGGCAACTCTGGTTTCTAATGGAATCTGGAAGAGGCGCTCATTAGAGATTCAAGGCTTGTGACTCACTTTAATTAAAATTTGAGCTGAGAGAGCTTGGAGAAACCAGCCCAACGAATGAGATTTAGAAGAGAGGGAGGGGAGGAAGGGGCAGGATATTGACATGAATAAAGGAGACCTTAATTAAAGGATTAATGATGACAATAACAATAAAAATTGCTTCATCCTCACTTTGTGTCTACAGTTGGACCAAGTACTTTGTGAGTCAGGACCAGACTGAGGCTGCCCTTCTCGACTCAAAGGAAGTGAAATGCCAGGATCATGCAGGAAATACCTGTACATTCATTATTTGGATGTTTCTGTACAATTGAATGTTTGAAGCCTGATTTGACTGAATCAGCCTCTCCAATTCTGCACTTCATGAGATATGTATAGACTCACCTGCCTCATTTAAGAGAAGGGCCTTTCTGGAAGGCTTAATAATGATTAAGATGCCTTTAACCCCAAACTTAAACTGTAAAATAACTGTAAGAAAGTCTAATAAGATCCCCTTTTCCCCTTGATGAGTATTTGAATTTTTGGGGGGTAAAAGATTGAAAATCAAGTGCTTTCAAAATAATTTCTTGATCTACGTTGCTTTTGCCCATGCTTTTGAGTCCATCAGCAATGCCTGAGGGCAGCTGATGTGTCGGACACTCACTGCCTTCTCCTGAGTTTACTCCTTCTCTGCCCAGTGGCCTCTCTTTTAGGTCTTGGAATTGAGTCCATAACAAGGACTAAAGCAAATGCTAGCAGCACATTCATTATTCACCTGGAGGAAATCATAATAATATTTTATACTTGTGTGCTTTTTCCCTCTACACCCCCTTTTCTTTGCCCAGTAGGTAGGATTTGTAAGAGTCCAGGCAAAGAGTAGAATTCCCCCCAGATTTCCATATATTAGCTATGACTTGTATCTTGCTGAGTTTCCTAAATTAAGAGTCTGTTTAAGATGAACTTAACGCAGAGACTCCGGCTAAGATGATAAATAAACTTTCATAAGCATTTAAACCTACACAATTAATTATGAATATCTTATACAACTATATCTGTAAGTAAACGCTGCCGTGCTGGGTTTCATTTAGACTGCCAATCCCTCTGCACACAGCAAGTTGGCAACGTTCACTGGCCAGAAGTGGCTTGAGCTGGCTCTGCTTGCTCCTCGTGTCTGTTGTCATCTGCAGACCTGGCCCTGCTGTCGGGGTGGGGAGATCCTCCAAGCTGAAGGATGCCTGCAAACTGAAGCCCCCTGCACACAGCTCTCCCTGTGCATGCCCTCAGCCAGGGCTCTTCCAGCCCTTGCTTGGGAGGTTTCCAAGCTCCCTGTGTTCCTCTTCTTTTTCCTTCTTCTCTTCCTCCTTCTTATTCTCTTCTTCCTTCTCCTTTATCTTCTCCCTTTCCTCTCACTTGCCGCGGAAATTAGTATGTGTTTCTCCTGTGGACAACTTCTTATTGGAAGGAAATTAATGGCCTTTGTTATGGGCTGAACTGTGTCCCCTCAAATTCCTATGTAGGAGCCCTAAGCCCCATATTTCAGGATGAGACTGTGTTTGAAAATAAGGCCTTTAAAGACGTAATTAAGTTAAAAGGAGGCAGTTAGAGTGGGTTCTGAATCCACTATATCGTTATAAGAAGAGGAAATTGGGACACAGACACATATAAAGGGAAGACCACGTGAAGACCACAGAAGGCGGCCACCTACAAGCTAAGGAGGGAGAGGCCTCAGGAGAAACCAGCCCTGCCCTGCTGACACCTCCATCTTGGACTTCCAGCCTCCAGAACTGTGAGGAAATAAGTTTCTGTGTAAGCCACCCAGTCTGTGACATTTGTTATGGCGGCCTGAGCTGACTAAGACAATCTCTTAGAAGTACCATGGAGAAAATAATCCCAACCTCACCCCCTTCCCCCTGGCATCCCCCACATCTGCCTCCAAAACCTTCTCTATTTTATCCTGAAAACAGAACCCAGCCAAAGTCTTCACTATCAGGTAGTCTGGCTGCAGACCCATGGCAGCGATGGAGGAAACTGTACGTCTAAAGCAAAGAGTCACTGGAACCAGCCAGTGATCTTTGCTGAGAAGCATGAATACCCCTGAGCCACCCACTTAAGTGAGCTTCTTTATGGTTTTAAAAATACCTTTGTATTTATTACTCATTGTATCCTCTCAACAGTAGGAAAAGGGGGAAACATTCAAAGAAATTAAATTTTGCCAAGGAGGAAACCATGGTTCACAGAAGGTAAATTGTTGGTCCGAGGCCATACAACTCGCCATTAATGGAGTTTGTGTCAGTTAATGTGGTATACATTAGTGTCATTCGCCAAATAGTTCCACCTTTCCACTTTCTGGCGGGATGGTACGTCTCAGCGGCTTTTGAAGGAAAGCATGTCCACGTAACTACCTTTAACCAATGAAGTGTGAGGGAAAGTGAAAGATGTCACTTCAAGGCAGAAGCTTTTAGGGCCCGTGTGTCACTCATAAGCTTCTCTTCCAGCCTTCAATTGCTAGGCTCCTGAGGAGCTGTGATGAGCAAAGTTCCCTGCCAACCCCAAGGGGCACATGGCCTGAGAAATGAACTTGTTTCAAGCCACTAAGATGCAAGTGTCGTCTGTTATCACGCATAATCTAACTTATCTCACTGATACAGTTAAGATGCTTTCAGCTGCAGGAAAAAGAAAATCCATCGGAAAGTGACTTAACACAGTCTGCCAAGAGGGTAGTTCCAAGTTTGGGCTATTCCGAGGCTCAGTGATGTCCTCACAGACCCAAGTGTTTCTCCACTTGCCATCCTCAGCACTTTAATTCCTCCCCTCAATGCACAAAATAGCCTCAGCTGCTCCAGGCATCACATCCTCACACAAAAATCTCTAGGGTCAGAAGAGAGAATTTCCCTTTTTAAGAATAAGCACAACCTTTCCAGAAATCCCCTTTCTTCCCCCAGTGGGGTTTTCTTCAAACCTCCTTGGCCAGAACAGTGTCACGTGTCCACCAAACCGTCCAGGGGAAAGGAATGAGCGTTGATTTACTAGACTAATCAAACTTCTTCCCAGGGCAGACGAGGGGCCCACCTCCCCTGAAGCACAAGGCCACCTAATTCTGTCTGCAAGAAAAGAGAGGGCGCAGCCGTGGAACTGCCCAGCCATGCTTGCTGTAAACGTGATACGGCGACCCAAGTCTCACGTTCGCGCCCATCTGTCTCTCCAAGAGTTAGGAGGGCTGGACTGACCACTCCCAACCCTGACGCTTTGTAAAGAAGCACAGAGAGATCCAGAACGTCTCTGAAAACGCCAGCAAATTCCCCAAAGGGAGGAGCTGCACCTTTTTCATGCTCCTAAGTATCGGACGGGAGGCTAGGCAGACAACTGAGTCCCGGAGAGAACCTTCAGTCCATCCTCAGGCAGAGACGTGTTAGTATTTCTCGCATCTGTCTATGCGGACACGGAGCCCTCCCGAGGTTGTGATTTCCCGGGGTTTTCAATCGGGTAGTGGTGCACGAGGTCCCAGATCCAGGACTTTGGTTTCCCAGTGCAATATCCACCCCCTTTTCCAGCTCCTGTTTGCACAACGGCACTTCTGACGGATTCATTAAAGTCCTGTTTACTACTCTCACTGTGGGAAATAAACTGACAGCTGAAATTAGAACTAGATTTAAGACAGGGATGACAGACCCAGATTGGAACATATTAAGGGAAACTGGATGTTTGGGAACATCAGAAATACTCAGAATTTGCTATCAGGAAAAACATCCCCATCATGCTATTAACCCTTTCTCTGCTTCTCCAGCAGAGACAGAATTTTGGCCTGTGAAGCCAAGAAGCCGGCCCCGTGTGGCGATTCTGACCTCCTCACTGGCCGGAGAGCTTCTAACCTCAGAATAACCTTCCCTGAAACATTAAGTACATTTGAGGAGAAGAAAACATGTCTTTTTTGTGGAAGTAACTGTGTATTTGTGTGTGTGTGTGTGGGTGTGCATTATGTGTGTGCATGCGTGTGTGTCTGAGCCCATTTCCTTGCTGGGGTTGGGTACGAGGAGGAGGAGTGCATGTGACCTTACCAGTGATCTCTCTAATGGTGCCAACCCACCCCTTATATAAGGTCAGGGTTTCCACTTCCCTCATCCTCGGAATTCCCCAAACATACTCGACTTGTGGGGACACTTCTCTGATTATGTTCCCACATATCAGACCAGCACAGGAAGGAGCTGTCGACCGAGGAAAAATCTCTACAATTTAAGCAGTAGATATTTATTTGGGCAGTTAGAATTTCAATTCAGGGGACATAGACTCAGGTAGAAACTCAAAACGTGTTCTGATTATGGGAGAGGGGCTCCGGGTTTTTACGGGAAAAAGGGAGGATGGGGTGAGTTGTATTACAGAGGAGTTCATTGGTGCTAGATGAGGTCAGGCTAGGTTTGTACTTCACTGATTGACCTGAGATTCCGTCATCAGGCAAAAGCCTAGACTTGTACTTTGTTGGTGAGCGATTCGGTCATCACCAAGTCCAGGTCATGATTCGGTCATCATCAGTCCTTACAGACAGGATATTCTTGTCCTTACTGACTTCTTGGAATGTCAGCAGTTTGGTCCAGTTTGGAAGATAAAGAAAACAAGACGTGCAAACCAATGCCTCTGAAATGGCTGCCCTGGCTCTACGTTAATCTGGCTCCACTCACATCATCTTTCACAGTCCCGAGCAGGCTCCCATGAGGCCTGCTGTTCCCTGCTGCCCGACATCCCACCGGGTACCCCTCCGTTATCACTGGACTGCCCACTTGGCTGCAGGGAGGCCAGGCCTTACTCTCTCCAAACAGCAGTGGGGGAACCCTGGGGAGACAGAGCTTGTCTGTGGTCAGAAGTTTGAGGGTTGCTCAGGCCGGGACCTGGGGTGAGGGCTGGAGGCAGGTCCATGCCCTGCAGGGCAGATGGGCTTGTGCTGTCCTCTTTGGATGGACTTGGAGCATCACTATCTTGTGATGGCTGTGACACTTCTGGTTTGTCCAGGGCCATCCCAGAGTTTTCAGGCCAGTGTCCTGCAGGATCCTGGCCATGTAGCGCTGTGGTTGATGTGAACAGAAGCATTCATGCATTCTTTCATTTGTTCACTCGACACAATTATTGAGCATTATCATGTTCCAGGCATTGAGTGAGGCCCTGTAGATGCAGCTAAGAAGAGAGGACAGTCCTTGCCCTCTGGGACAGTCTAGTTCGGGAGATAGTCAATAAATAAGTAAAAAAGCAACCAAGACAATTACAGACTGTGATAAGTGCTCCGGATAAAACAGACTGGGTGATGGTGGGAGGAACTGGGCTGCTGCCACCTCAGGGAGGGAGGGAGGCCAGAGAATGTTTTTCTAAAGAGGAAAATACAGGAGTGGAGACCTCAAGGTTGAGAATAAGTCAGTTATGCAAAGAGCTGGGAGAGCATTCCAGGGAGAGAGAGCATGGTTGCCAAGGAGTAGGGTCAGGAACAGGGGCCTGTACCTGGAGCCTGGTGGGATGGGGGTGGGGGTTGTTGTGAATCGAGTCTGAGGGGAAATGGGGCCCAGATCCAGTGAGGGTTTGTAGGTCCTGCTAAGGAGTTTGGATTTTAATTTCAGAGCAATGGAAGTCCATGGAAGGTTCTTGAGCAGGAGAGTGACATGATGAGATTTACATTGTAAAAGAGCCCTCTGGATATTTCGTGGAGACCAAATGGGGCCCTATCTTCTCAGCCTCTTCTGTGGTTGTCCCAGAGCCCCAGCCAGTGCCTTGTTGTATCTGTCTTGGCAAGTTCAGGTGACCAGCTAATTGTCAACATCCCACTTCCCCTTATTGTACTTCTGTTCTGAGAAGGAAGTAGTGTGAGAATTCTCAGTCCTCCCAGGAATGATACTGCGCTCTGGAACTACTGTGCACAGGAAGAAAGACCCACAGAGCCCTGCGGTGAGAGCCGTGGGTCTGGAGGAGGCCCGCCCCAATGCCACTCAACCTCCGTTACTTCATTTACAAAATGGGCATGCTGACGGGCTACTTCTTGAACACCAAGGCAGGCAACTCCTTCTAAGTTTCTGGATCCTGGATCTATAATGAAAGTAGGTGCTATGATGTCCATTGTGTTGATGGAAACACTGAGACCCTCAGTGCACCAGGGAGCAGCTGGAGATCAGACTGCCACCTCCTCAACTGATGACATTCCAGATGCCACCGGGCCCAGATTCCCCATCCCTCTCTTGGAGAGCCTGTGCCTAAATCCCCCTGGGGTGGGATGATAAAGCCTCCTTTGACTCTCACCCCAGTAGCTTTGAAGAGTGTATCATTTAGGATGATTTCAGTCACAAGAGAAAGTTCCCCAACTAACGTTGGCTGAAACTCTTAAGACCTTCTTTCAGTAACAATAATTCATCAGGTAGAGTTGCTAAGTCAGCAGCTGGTGGGGCTGTGGGGCTGTTTCCCTTTGATTTCCTTCACTTGTCCTCATGGTCACAAGATGGCTGCTGGAGCCTGAAGTGCAGCATCCATTCATTCATTCATTCAACAAATATTTAATAAGTGCTACTATGTGTTGGGCACATTTCTCAGCATTGGAAACACAACAGTGAATAAAACTTATGGAAATCCTTGCCCACAAGGAACTTCCATTGTAGTGGGTAAAGGGGAGATAATGAACAAAATAAATTTTAAAACTATGTAGTGTATTAGTGACATGTTATAGAAAACAATAAAAAGAATAAAGGTAATGAGAAGGATAAGGATATTTTTAAAATATCCTCACTGAGAAGCTGATATTTGAACAAAGACCTGAAGATGTGAAAGAAAAATCCAGTGAAGATCTGGAGGAAGGGTGTTCTAGGTGGGGGGGAATAGCAAGTGCAAAGGCCCTGAGGTAGGTGTGTTCTTAGTATGTTCTAGGAAAGCAAGGAGACCAGTAGCTGGATTGGTGTGATGGAGGAGGAATGTCATAGAAGGTAAGATTAGAGAGAAAAAAGAGGCCATGGGTGCTTGAAAACACATGACAGCATGCAAAACATGAAGCAAAGAAAGTCTTCTCCTAACGTCACTCTTTAGTTTGTCAGAGAGGAAAATATTTCCCAGTGGTCCAGCTCTACCCCAAAGACTTTCCCTTCCATTTCACTGGCCAGACCTGGGTCACATGGCCACCCCAAACCAATCACTGGCATGATTCATTCCTAGGATGCGGGCCCCCAGCACGTTGCTGAACACTTCTTTCTGCTTCTCTCTCAGGTCTCTGGTCCACAAAAAATGTCTCTTCCATTGGAAAAAAAAAACAAAACCCAATTTTTAACTTTGGAAATTTGAAGCATATTCCAAGTAGAGAGAATGACGTAATAACCCCCAGGTACTCGTCTCCCAGCGCTTGAACACCAGCAACCATACATTGATGTGAACAGGCCGGTCCTGTACAGCACCACTGGCTCCCCCTGCCCGGGATCCACTCGGTGAACAGGCATTACCCAGCAAACAAGTCCCTTTGAAGGCCTGCTGTGTTCTGTTAAAACCCAAAATTCTACCGAGAGTAAATTTGAAGATCTAATTGGCTTTATTAGGTGATTCACGAATGGGGACAGCATCCGGTCTAACAACTGAAGGACGTTCCATTCCAGGTCGAGGGGTTGTGCGAAATGGGAAGTTTCTGTAGGAAGGAGGGTGGGGCAGAAAAAGTTATTAGCGAATGAAAAGAAAGGGTCATTTTGGGCCAGGACATCTCTTTTAGGGAGACGGAAACTGGCAGGGGTTTTGTCATGCAGATTACCTCACAGGGCAACAGGAATTTCAGATTATTGTTTCAGGGTCACGATTCTAGGAGGGGCTGAAACTATAATTAAGTCTTGGTTGCTGTCTTGCAGGCCATTTTGGGTTTATTTCTCTTTTTCTTAACAGTTCAGAAGATCCAACTGGGGGAGGGGCTTGGAGTACTGTGACAGTCCCTCCTCCCAAGCAAAGCCCCTCTGAGCCCAGAGCAAGCACGCCGGCCACCAGGTCACTTGCCCACCACCAGCTGAAGGACACCAAGGCTTCTCCTGAATCATCCTTGCATCAGATCTCAGGAGCTGCACATGTTCACAAAATCATCTCTAATTGGGGCACTTGGCCCATTAGGAATTTGGACGCACCAAAGCAGAAGTCCTGGGCGCTGCTCAGAAAAAGCAAACACGAGCAAAGCGAGATTTGACTTCTGCGCAGTTAATTTAAACTCCACTCTGAATATAAATCAGCTGCTTTAGTTCTGATCCACTCAGGCCCATCCAAGCCTCGTGCGGAATGATAAACACCGGGCTGCTGCTGGCGAGGATAAATCATGACAGGCCCAGCCCGCTGTTTCCTTCAGCTCCGGTGAAGTTCCTGGACAAGGCAAGGACACTGCTCTTTTTGAAGAAACTCTGCTTGGCCGCGTTCGGAAGACCTTCGTCTGGGTCTGCTCACTGGAGGGCGGAAAGCTGACTTGTCTTAAATTTTTGAGGACCCAGCAGTGCCTGTGGGTGGAAGGGAAAACTAACGAAGAAGCACCTATGGAAGCTTTTGGGGAATGACACCATTGTGAGCCACATCCTTCTGAAGGATGGGGTTCTTGGTACAAGGGCCATGATTAGAGCAGGTAGGAGAGGCACCGGGTAAGTTATTCTGCTCCTGGCTGCCTGGTGGGATTTTACTGACTATCAGAGATGACCAGCTAAGCTGATGGCATATAATGCGGACAGGATGAGGAAGTGGAACAGCAGACTGACTCTCCCTCTTAACTTCTGGAAGAATGCACGGGTCACACAGGTGGGTCTGTCGGAGGGGGCCTCAGAGGAATATGCCTATCCTCACTTCGCCCACTGAGCTAGAAGGTGTGTCCCCACGGGCATCAGGACGCAAGTACCATGTTTGTGTGTGAAGATGGAGTTAGCCCCTATGAGGAGCATCAGGCTTTCCCCCTAAAGCCCAAACGTTTCCCCTACCGGTCTCCTGGTCCCTGAGCTTCCTACATCAGAACTTCTCCTCTGAGTCAAGACTTTAAAGATGCTGATAAAATGCAAATCTCTGATCTATGATCTTGATGGATAGGCCAGAATTCAGTCACTCCTTCGGTGGACAACTATGACTTCCAGTTCTCGGTCAGACACCTATGCGAGGCCCTGGGGCTACAAAACTGAAAAACAGTGGGCGCTTCTCTCAAGTGTCAAAATGTAATTTGGAAAAAGTTGAAAACACGCTTTTCATTACAAACACAGAATGAACGTGTGTCACAGATTTTATTTAACATATTTATTAATGGATGAGAGAACCAGTGAAATGGTAAAACTAGTTCTGAGAGCACTGGAAGAATTTAGATTGATATAGTCCATCAAGAAAGGTATTTTTATTGATTGATTTTGTTTTTTTTGTGAGGAAGATTGGCCCTGAGCTAACATCTGTTGCCAATCTTCCTCTTTTTTTTTTTCTCCCCAAAGCCCCAGTACATAGTTGTATAATCTAGGTGTAGGTCCTTCTAGTTGTGCTATGCGGGACGCTGCCTCTGCATGGCCTGATGAGTGGTGCGTGTGTCCATGTCCAGGATCTCAACTGGTGAACCCCGGACTGCTGAAGTGGAGCATGCGAACTTAACAAGTTGGCCACGGGGCAGGCCCCCAAGAAAGGTGTTTTTAAAAAGAAAGAAAGAGGAGAGAAAGAAAAGATTATCAGCCTAGATAAAAATTGGTTAATGTCCTACAGGGCAGTAAAAGCATAACCACTGGCATTTTCTTCCTTTGCCAGGCAGAAATCTACAGCTAAACATGTAATTCCACAGTGTCTAGGCTCTGATCCAATCGTATGGAGCATAAGTACATTCTGCCAGAGAGTTAATAACCCCTTAGTGGGTTTGTTAAGCGAGGCCCTGGCACAACATTGAAGGACATGCTGCACTTTCTTTTGATTTCCAACATTTCGCTAATTTTTTCCTAACACAAGAGTTGTGGGATACATGCCTTTTAACCCTCAGGTGAGACTAGGACCCAGGTCAATGGGAAGAGATGGGGGAGGAAGTCTGGGCCTCGGAGCCAGGAGACTGGACTATCAGTCTTATCACCGAGGTGTTGTGTGACCTTGGGCAAGTTGTCTTACCTCCTAAGCCATAGATTCTCTCCCCGTTGGATGAGGATGTTGAACTGGGTAGCCTCCAGGGCCCTGATATTTTCTGAATCACAATAGGTTATGAAGTGAGGCCTTCAGGCAAGTCCCCTTGTTTATAGTGGCAGAGCAATGGGTAAATGCCGCGGCAGATCTTTGGATAACTGAGGAGAGGTGGGGGGTGGGAAGGGGAGAGGGTGCACAAGAGCATTAATTGCAAAGACAGAGTCCTGAAGACAAGCTATAGGATCTCCCATCCAGGCTCTCCCTCTCCCAGCCTCTGCTGGGGGATGTCACGGGCACCTCAGTCCTCTGGGATGTTTCAAAGAGTCAGGAGAGGCCAGGCCAGGCTGCAGTAACAAATCGATACTGAAATCTTAATGGCTTAACCCAAACCAAAGTTTGTTTCTTGCTCACAGAATTCTAGTGAGCAGCTGCCCTCCAAGTGATGACTGAGCAATTCATACTTTTTCTATCCTGTGGCTCTGCGGTCTTTACACACTGCTTCCTGAGTCACTGCCGCAGAGCGTGAAACACGCACACTAGCTTTTAACTATATATAACTCGTACTCATGGGCCATTCGCCAGAATAGTCTCGTGGCTCCAACTCAACCAAGGGGACAGGGTAGTAAATCCCCCACGTACCTAGGAAGAAGAGAAGAACATGTTAGTGAGTCCTGACCTGGAGAGGATCCAGCTCCTGTAAGGACTGAGGCCTTGTGAGTATTCCAAGGAACTCCGTCCACTGCCTGTGACTTAGAACATCTGCGGGAATACGGAAAAGTTCAGCCGGACACCTGGATGCTCTGTCCAGTCGATACTCGACATCTGAGGGTTTCCAGAAGCCTCCAAGCCTGGGGCCATGTCTGCACAGTTCAGGGAGAGGAAGTTTGACTCACTTGAGTTATTTGATCCATGTGGACAGGCGCTGTGGTTCCCCGGGAAGCCACAGCAGCATTCTTGATCGCCCAGTGGTCTGTGGCTGAGGTTTCTGCCTAGATCATTGCCAAAGCCCACTTCCTTGTGTTCTGGAGGTAAGAAAGTTCTCAAAAAGGAAATGGCTTTTATTTGTTCCCTGTGTCTTCCCTTTTTGTCCCTTATACAGGACGTTGATTGTTTAAGAGCCCAGATTCTTGTCTCTCTAACAAGATTACAAGGTCCTTGGCTAGAGGAAGGATGTTGCTAGTTTTCCTGTGCCTAACACCCCAGACTGAGTAAATGCTTGAGGCTGGTGCTGTGTGTTGACTCCTGTGTGCCTGACTAGAGCACTGTTCCTCCCCAAGGAAATACAAGGACCTGTCACAAGCCTGGGCCGCCAGGCTTCCCCTGAATGGCCCAGGGGCAGGAGAGGAAAAAGGACAAGAAAAAAGAGGAAAAAATTAGCAAGAAGGGAAGTATATTGGGTGATATTTCAAAACTATTATTGTGCTACGATAGGGCTCCATGTGTGAATGGATCATCATTGATCTAACTGGTTCCTTGTTGATGGACATTCAGGCTATTTTCAGACTTTTCCTTAAAAACACTGCTTCTGTGAGTATCCTCGTGCACACTACAAGAATACCTATAAAATAAATGCTTAAGAGTGGAATTACAGAGTCAAAAGATCGCTATTTTAATAGATGTCACCAAATTGCCCCTCAAAGAAGGCACAGTGATTTAAGTCCCATCAATTTTGCATGACCACGCCGATTCTCCGTACACTTTTGCCAGTACTGTTCTGTCAAACTTTTTGATATTTTCCAATCTGCCATTGAAACAGTGAAAATATGACTTGCATTATCATGTGTTTATCATTCGTTTCCCACTCTGGAACTGCTTGTTCATGTGCTTTGTCTATTCCTCTATTATTATCATTTATTTTTTGTAGACTCTTTAAATATTAAGGAAGTAAGTCCTTTGTGAAATGTGTTTTAAATACTTTTCTTGGCTTATTCTTTTAAAATGAAAATTTTTTTGCCGTGTTTCCTCCTCATATGGATAATTGTAACTTTCATGTGGTCAACCTTTTAGCTCCTGTTTTGGTTTTTCTTTAAAAGTTCTTGTTTTTCCACGGACATTAAAAACATGTTAAAACAGACCACTTTTCCTTCTGATGTTGTCAGTTTTTCATTTTTTACACTTACAACTCTGATTCAACAGCATTTCACTTTTTGGTAAGGAGTTGCTAACCAGTTGTCTCAACATAATTTATCAAATAGTCCACCTTTTCTTTTCCGATATGAAATCTCACCCTCTTTGCACCCTGAATTTCAATGTATATTTTCAATATTCATGGACTCTCTCTCGTCTTCCATTGCCATTGCCTAGTCATAGGTAGACAAGGACACACCCAATTACTGGGCCTTTCTAACAATTTGTCGTATCTGCTAAGATTCATCCTCTCTCAGAACTCTTAATTTTCATTTTTCTGCCTATTCTTACATGTTTATTTGCCACGTAAACTTTAGAAAGAACTTGTCTAATTCCCTGCTCTCAAAAAAAACTTGTTAGTATTTTTATTGAGTGGTATATAATCACAAATCTGCAAATAATAGTAATTTCTACAGAAAATTTTCATTATTTCAGATTTCAGGCATCGCTAAAACTGTCCTCTCACCTGCCCCAAATCCACCTGCAATGGACAGTGAGGCTGCTTCCTCAGCATCCGTCTCCTCTTCTCCTAGGAGCTACCTCAGTTCACACTTCACCATCCCCCCTTTGCATGCACAGTCCAAGCTTTTAGGGGAACTTCTGATGGTGAGGCATGTGGCTCATACCTGGAATAATCATGATAATCCCATCCCCACTGCTGGCCACAGTTACACACTCAGAGTTAGACACATGGTCCAATTGGGGATGTGATGAGGCCTTCCAGCCATGAGAGAGGGACCTCTCTCTCTGAGCTATGAGGAGGTGTTGGCAACCTTCGTGTGACCCTGAGAAGGACCCAAATCAGGATACAGCTGACAGCAGAAAAACTGAAACTTGATGGCATCATTGAGCTGCTGGATTAAACCAAACCTGCAGGCCACCCTCACTTTGAACTTGCAGTTGGTGAGCGAATGATTCCTCTTATTGTTTAAAGCAATTTAAGCTGGGTGTTCTGATTCTTGAAACTGAACACATTGTAGTCCACACAACACTATCAACAATCACTCAAGCTCATTGACTCTAATGGTTGCCTTGGGTGTGAGGTCAGGATCACTCGAAAGAGCCTTAGGTTTCTCTTTTTTCCAGATGGGTCACAGACTGCAATTCAAAATCTTAAAGCTGTGAAACTTCTGGAAGAAAACATAGGAGAAAATCTTTATGACCTTGGATTTGGCAAAGATTTCTGAGATATGACACCAAAAGCACTGTGTATAAGAGAAAAAAAGAAAAATGAATAAATGGGTCTTTGTCAAAATTAAGAACTTGTGCTCATCAAAAGACACTCTCAAGAGAATGAAAAGTCATAGACTGTCGCGTATCTAACAAAAGACTTGCATCCAAAGGTATAAAGAACTCTCAAAATTCAGTAAGAAAATGAGCAAAAGATTTGAACAAGCACTTTGTTAAATTGCAAATGCTGCAGTGTCTTGATTACTATAACTTTAAAATGAGTCGAAGTCAGGTAGGGTAAGTCCTCCAACTCTGTTTTCTCTCTTTTTTTTTTTTTTTGAGGAAGATCAGCCCTGAGCTAACATCTGCTGCCATTCCCCCTCTTTTTGCTGAGAAAGACTGGCCCTGAGCTAACATCCATGCCCATCTTCCTCTACTTTATATGTGGGAAGCCTGCCACAGCATGGCTTGTCAAGTGGTGTGTAGGTCTGCACCCTGGATCCAAACTGGGGAACCCCAGGCCGCCGAAGCAGAGCCTGCAAACTTAACTGCTGCACCACTGGGCCGACCCATCTGTTTTCTCTTTTTCTCAAGTGTTCTTGGCTAAGCTAGGTCCTTTACATGTCCATATAAATTTTAGCATCAGCTTATCAATTTTTATGGAGATTGCACTGAGTCATAGATCAACGCTAGAAATTTAAGAAGAAATTTATTCAAATTTAAGAAGAAATGATGTCTTAACTGTGAGTTTTCTGACCCATGACTGTTGCATATCACTCTACTTAGGGCTTGTTGAATTTCTCTCAACAATATTTTATAGATTTTAGTCTATACAGCTCCTGTCTCACTGACTTCTAAGCAGTTCATGCTTATGGTGCTATTGCCCATTGTGTAATTTAAAATTTTTAATTACTGATTGTTTATTACCAGCATATAGAAATTTAATTGCATATTTATCTTGTATTCTGCACCCTTGCTAAATTCACTTTTTAGTTCTAGTAATATTTGTGTAGATACCATTGGATTTTTTACATGATGACTATGTTGTTTGCGAATAAAGAGAGTATTACTTTTTCCTTTCCAATCAAGATGAATTTTGTTTATTTTTCTTGCCTTATTAAATGATTAGACCCTTCAGTAGAGTGTTGGATAGAAGTGGTAAGGATGGAAATACTTGTCTTGTTCCTGATGTTAGGAGAAAAGCATTCACGCTTTGATCATTAAATATATTTAATTTAGGATTTTCATAGATGCTTTCTATCGGGTTAAAGAATTTCCCTTATATTCTGAATTCGTTGAGGGTTTTTATCAATAATTAATGTTAGATTGTTTCATATGCTTTTTTTTGCATCTGACATGACCATATGGTTTCTCTTTTATGGTTTTTCCTTCTTTAACTCTTAAAAGAATGAAAATAAGCCAAGTCTGAGAGAAATCTTTGCAAACTGTATATCTGAAAAAGGACTTGTTAATAAAGGATGAAGAACTCTCAAAACTCAACAAGAAGAAAACAAACCACTCAGTTTAAAAATGCACAAAAGTTTGAACAGACTCTTCACCAAAGACGATATCTGGGTGGCAAATAAGCACAAAAAACGTGCTCCATTTTATTAGTTGTTAGGGAAATGCAAACTTAAACCACAATGAAATATCATTATATACCTACTAGAATGGCTAAAATTAGTGAGTGACCATAACAAGTATGTTGGTATATTAGTCAGGGTTTTCCAGAGAAATAGGACCAATAGGATGTACATGAGGATATTTACTACAGGAATTGGCTCCTGCTGTTATGGAGGCTGAGAAGTCCCACAGTCTGCCTTCTGCCAGCTGGAGAACCAGGCAAGCTGCTGGTGTAATTCAGTCTGAGTCCAGAAGCCTGAGAACCAGGACCCCCAATGTCCAAGGGCAGGAGCAGATGGATGTCCCAGCTCAAGAAGAGAGAGAAAGAGAGAGAGAATTTGCCCTTCCTCCACCTTTTTGTTCTATCCTGACCCTTGGTGGACTGGATGATGCCCCCCAATGTTGGCGGGACAGATCTTCTTTATTCAGTTTACTGATCAAATGCCAATCTCTTCTGGAAACACCCTCACAGACACACCCAGAAATAATATTTTACCACGTATCTGGACATCCCTTAGCCCAGCCAACTTTACGTATAAAATTAACCACCACAGTCGAGGACATGGAGGAAATGGACCTCTCATATACTACTGATGGGAATGTAACATGGTACAGCTATTTTGGAAAGCAGTGTAGCAGTTTTTTAAAAAGTTAAACACTCACCTACCATATGATCCAGCCATTCAACTCCTAGATATTTACCCCAAATAAAAGGAAATATATGTCCCTACAAAGACTTATACACAAATGTTCTTAACCGCTTTAGTTGAAATAGCCACATACGGAAAACAACCCATGTGTCCATTAGTGAATAGATATACAAATTGTGGTATAGACATACAATGGAAAACTACTAAGTAATAAAAAGATTGAATAATTGATACATGTAATAACATAGAGGAGAGTTTCAAAATAATTATGATAAATGAAAAAAGCCAAACAAATGGACTACATACTGTATGATTCCATCTATGTAAACTCTAGAAAATGAAAACTAATTTATAGTGATAGAAAGTAGATCAGCCGTTACTTGGGGATGTGGATTGTGGAGAGAGGCAGGATGGAGGCATTATCGAGGGGCCTAAGGAAGCTTTATGGGGTGATGGCAATCTTGATTGTGGTGATTGTTTCACAGATATGTACATATGCCAAATATATCAAATCGTACACTTTAAATATGTACAGTGTACTGTATGTCAATTATACCTCAACAAAATTGCTTGAAACTCTTATTTAGTATTTTTAATGTAATAGAAACACATGATAAAAAAAAATTCAAGCAGTATAGAAAATGATTTGATTAAAAACTTCAGGAGAGAGTTTTTTCCGAAAAAGGGAATTCATGGAGTATCTAATATGTTTGATTATTTGCAAACTAATATTTATAGTTTTTAAACAGATTTGATGGAACATTTGGAAAAATTAAGGGATTGATTCATAGGAAACTGAACCAATGAAAAAAATAAGCCAAGTATTGACTCAAGGGAGACAAAAAAAAAGGAAAGGAAAGGCAGTCACAGCTGAGGACTTGGCTCACCCAGGAGCGTATGTCTGTGGTCAGGGAGAGTCAAGCCTTGACTGTAGATTTGGTTAAATTTGGGGAGAGCAGGATTGGGAGAGGTAAGAGGTGGCAGTAGAAGAGAGCTAAATCCTGATCTTCCCTATCAAGAAGTCAGTAGATTATGTTCTTGAATTGGTAAATCAAAAATAGCAGCATAAACGTATGATCATAAAAATACAGCGGTAATAAATAATCAGAGGAATCAGCTAGAAGAGTTAGAAAATTTTGCTCCTGGGGAGGAAGTGTGAGGCAGTGGTTCTGCCGGTTCTTTTTAGATGTTAGCCTTTTATCAATTTTTCCCTCTTAATTTGTGTGCATTTATTATGCTATTCTAGAAGGCAGAGGAGCGCAGTGGTTATGAGCCTAAACTCTGGAGCCTGAGTGCCTGAGCTCAAACCTCTAGTCTGTCAGTGAATAGCTTTGAGGTTTTGGGCAAGTTACCCAACATCTCTGAACCAGATTTCCTTTTCTGCAAAACGGAGTCAACAATGATACTAATTTCGTAGCGTTATTATCACGTGGATTAAATACATTAAAATACATAAAAAGCTTAGGACAGTGCAAGGGTGACATGAACCTGACATAAATGTTAACAGTTCTTATTATGAAATGATGATTAAAAATTATTTAAAAATTATATGCCTCCCACCCTCAGTCTCTTCTCTCAAAGACAGCCACTGGTGAAAGGTCTTTGTACACTATTCTACTTCCAAAATATTTTGTAAATATCCTATCATAGAGTGTGCCTGTGCATATCCTTTTTATTTGCATCCCTGGCTTCATACTATTCGTTTAATTCTGCCCTTCTTTTTTTTCCTCCTTAATAATAACTCTGGCAATTCTCTCCTAATTAACGTAATCAGATCTATCTTGTCTTTGTTAATGGCTGTGTAATGCTCTATAATTTATTGACTGCATCCCCTACCGAAGGCCACTCAGTCTGCTTCCAGTGTTTTGCTATGACAAAGAAGGCAGTGATGTATTTGGATCACGGTGTATTCTGTGAGTATCTCCGTGGGGTAAATTCTGGCTGTAGGAGTGCTGAGTGCATAGTTTCAGTTAGAGGGAGAGCAAGGACCCCAAGCAGGAGAAAGGGCATCAAAGATGTACGTCATATATTTCAACATTTTCCTGTGGGCTCACCAGCTTCTGGTTCTTTGCATTTCTTACAATGGATAGTATCAGCAACTTTGTTTCAGACAAAAATCCTCATGATCCCACCATGTAAATAACTCTGGCCCCCTTCAGTGCCCCGGGACTCCAGGCTTCAGAGGACAGGTAGTGGATGCTTCCGAGCTCTGCAGTCAGACAAACCTGTTGTGTGACCTTCAGCACATGTCTTTTCATGGCCCTGGGCCTCAGTTTCTTCATCCGTCAAAAAGGAAAAATGATATTTACATTTGAAGAAGGTTTTTTTTTTTTTTTATTAATGTTATGATGGATTACAAGCTTGTGAAATTTCAGTTGTACATTTTTGTTAGTCATGTTGTGGGTACTGAAGAAGGTTTTTGAGAAGAATGAACCCATGTAAATGCCAACTATGCCAGGTCCAGAATGGGTCCTAAAATGTAAGCCTTCAATTCGCCTTCCTGAGGAAGTGATTCTATAAAATCAACCATTTTGGAAGTAAACCAAGTTCAGGGAGGAGCCTACGGAAATGCAATTTCTTCAGCTCCCCTCCACCCAGCTCTGAAAAAGTCTGCATCAGGATTTTGCTTCCTGTCTTATTTGTATCCAGTTTGCACAATTACCGTTAGTGAACTCCTTTCTGTGATCAGAAATGACACAAAGAGAGAGGTAAGAATAGCTTGGGAATTTTGCAGACTAATAATATAACTCCTTGCACTTATGTTTTAGATAGTTTCAGCATACTCAGGACAGTTCTTAGAGTCATGAGCCCCCACATTGAAGACTCACCTAGAGGAAAGCACGGAGAGTCACACCAAGGGATGGAGTCGAAGTTATGTTGCTTATTATACTTCCCACTCGAAAGTGGTTAAAATAGGAGAAGGGGCAGAGTTTGGCTCTGGATGGCTAGAAATACCCTTATGTGTATACTTCATTTCCCAACAAAGCCAGAGCAATGAGGTGGAACAGCCTCAGCAGAGGCCCTCAGTCCCCAATCTCTCCCTTCTGCAGAAATTTAGCCTGTTGATAGTCTAAGTTCCCTGTTAAGGTGTCCATTGCTTAGGAAGTTGAAAACCCAGGGTCAACAGCTGTAAACATCTAGAGATCGAGGTTAAGGACCCCGAAGAATGAATCTCAGATGGAATTGCCCATAAAATTCCTTGCAGTCTGCACAAGATAACCTTCTCTGCTGCTTGAAAACAAACCACAGGTCCCCACAAAGACTTTCTGGATCGCCGTTCTTTGTGAAATCTAACAGAGTCCATAAGAGAAGAAGAAGGCCTCGGGTCTGTCCTTTCCTCCTGTCTCCTTCCCCATATCATTGGGGGACACATACAATTCCTGGTGCTCCTGGCACACCACGTGGGAGTCGCTCCTCAGCGTCTGGATGTTTCCCAATCATTCCTTTATTTCTTCATTCTTGCTTAAACTGGGGTTAAAGCAACGGTAATACATAGTTCCTGCTCTTGAGGGGCTCACAGTTTAGGGAGGAGATCAATAAACACAACCACTGAGCAGCTATTTGTGCTATCGATGAGTCTCTGTGCACAATATACGTTGAAAAGGTGGGTAGGGAGTGCGGAGGGCCTGTTCTACATGGCAGTAGGCTTCGCAGAGAAGGTGCCCGTAGGTTGAGTGATGGTCACTCACCAGGTGGGATTTAGAAGTGGGAAGTCTGTTGAAACTGAAGGCACAGCCTTAGTAAACTGTAGTAATTCAGGACGACCAGAGAAATATGGCTGAGTGGAGGAGAGGGCAGCAAGAGCCTAGGAGGGAGGTGCTGGTGCAATCACAGAGGCTTATTTGTTAAGCAAATAAGGCAGTTGGACCTCATTATTCTTCCCAAATCTGAACACATGGGCCTTGCTGATTGCATCTCTTGCTCTCTGTCCCAGTCTGCAATATTCATTGTAAGCAACAGAAATGGAAATCTGGCTTATTTAAGTTGAGAAAGAAATGACTGGAAGACAATTGGGAGCTCACAGAATTGCTGATAAGACTGCTGAACCAGGCCTGGGAAAAGGTTAAGGACTGTGATACGGGGCCACAGCCAAAATCACGCCACACGACTCACCCAGTGGGGACCCATCTGCTGCTGCTGCCTTCTTGCTGCCCATGTTGCCTGGGAGGGCTGAGAGGGGAGCCTTGGTGTTGCCACACCGGCTGCCCCTTTCCAGTGTGCAGCCAACCCTGCTCCTCCTTTAAGGGAAAGTGGAGGGTGTGTCTGGTTGACCACATGCCCATGCCCAGCTGCAAGCGAGGCTGGGAACTCAAGCAACTAGACTCTTCAGCATCTTTAGTAGAACATGATTTCTACCTCTCATTAAATCTCCAAAGGTGAGGAAGACCCCAAACATTGAAATGGGGCTCAAATGTAGATCAGTCATAACTAAACAAACAGAAAAACGCCTCACCCAGGGCCTTTGGAGAGTTCTTGACTTCATACCAAGTCATGTACTATAAGAGGGAAGGGGGCTGCCTCTGAGTCCTTTCTTAGGGCCTCCTTGAGAGGGACACTCTCCTCACTGCCAGTCAATAGTTGTTTCTGGGTTGCCGTGGCTCAAAATTTGGGGGTTTGTTGCTATTTTACTATTGAAAAAATTGTTCTTTCAGAAATAGGTAAAATTTAGAACTGACAAAAAAAATCAATAATTATTGGATTTGAATTGGGGAGTGAATTAGATTATTGGAGAGTGAATCAGCCATATCATTTCTGAAAACTGTGAGCATCCCCTCCCCCAGCTTGACTTCAGGCTGGCTGGGTCCCCTGAGGCTAAGACTGATGTAGGGGGTACCCAACCCAAAGCAATGGGAATCCAGAATCACGGGGCACACAGACCTGAGAGGTGAGCAGAAAAAGGGTCAGAAGAAGGTCCTGGAAGCTCTTTGTGCAGAACTAGGGAAGTCTGGGTTCTTTAGCTATATATGCAATTGAAACCAAATCTAGCCAATTTAGCAGGAGGAAATTTATTGGAAGAATGTCAGGGACTTCTATATTTGGCAGAAAGAACTGGGCTTAGAAAAGAGAGAAACAGGCAATTTGAGAGGGTAGGAAGCAGAGGAGGGCTAAGGTCAAGTGGCAGGAATGGCCTGCTTGGGACAACACTGCTAGGAAGGAGTAAAACCCCAGCTATTTTTAGGCTATTGTTCCTCTGCCTATAACTTAAGTACCAGAAAGGGATCAGGCCATTGGCCTGGCTTTGTTTGCTTGCCTACCTCTTGACTGGGTTAATGCAGGTCCCCCGATCATAACTAGGGTGAACTGAATGACAATGGGAAGGAGGTAGTATTGATAAAGGAAGTTCGTGTGCTGTTGGAGGGAAAATGGTTGCCAGACATCCCCTAAACCCATAAATGTCCATTCCAGCAATCCTGAGCAAGTACATGGCACAGCTCATTAGTTCTGACTTCAGCCTGACTACATTACCCTGTACCCCGGGGGGCCACCTGGCACCCTCACTTCAGCCAACACAGAGACAATGTGATGCAGAATTCCATCTGGATCTGTGAAGCCAGCTGTCGGCCATGATGCAACAATCATGTATCATCTGTCTACTCACCAGTCAGTCACCCCAAACTACAATTCACTACTCCCCTCCTTTCCAACGCTCTCTAGGTGCTCTCTGAAATGCCGTGAGATGGCAAAGGCACCCTTCTTCACCCTGCGTTTCCAGTCCACACAACCATGCAGCCATCTGAGTGCCAGAGGCTCATTTCTAGTGGTGTCCGGGAACAGAAGTCAGAGGAGAAGACAAACCTAAGCAATCATTCCAGGCCTGGGTCTTCTTTTACAAGCACCCGCTTCCATTTTTTAGGTTCAGATCACTCCATTCATTCTTGGGGTCTCCCAGGAAGTCATATGATGCTGAGTAACTAGTGAATGAACCCTGATTTTCCCCAAAGGGTGTATCCCTCTGAACCCAGACTTCTTGGGGACAGTGGGACAGGAACAAGGCTTGAGGGGGGAGAAAAGGGGAAGATAGATGCCCATCCTGTAGATTTACTGTGTGTGAGGGCCTGTTACCCAGCAAGGCATGATCTGAGGCCATCCTGGCCAATCTCACATTTTTTTTTATTGTAGTAAAATATACATAACAAAACATTTATTTTAACTATCCGCAAGTGTACATAAGTTTTGGCATTTTGTGCTTCCAAATATTTTCTAATTTCCTTTGTAATTTCTTCTTTGACTCATGGGTTGTTTAAGAGTGTGTTGTTTAGTATCCACGTATTTGTGAATTTTCCAGTATTCCTTCTATTATCAGTTTCTAACTTTATCTCATTGTGGTTGGAGAAGACACTTTGTACAACCATCTTTGAAAATCTGTGGAGACTTGTTTTGTGACCTAACGTGTGGTGCATCCTGGAGAATGTCCCACATGCACTTGAGAAGAATGTGCCTTCTGCTGCTGTTGGATGGTTTCTATAGATGTCTGTTGGTTGCGATTGCTTTCCTGTATTGCCCAAGTCCTCTATTTTGTTACCTGTCTTCAGTTTGCCTGGTTGTTCCATCCATTGTTGAAAGTAGGATGTGCAAGTCTCCACCTACTATTGTAGGAGTGTCTGTTTCACCCTTCAATTCTGTCCATTTCTGCTTCATATGTTTTTAGAGTCTGTTATTAGGTCTCTAGATGTTTATAATTATTGTATCTTCTTGCTATATTGAAACTTTTATTAATATATAATGTCCTTCTCTGTCTCTTATAAATTTTTTGGATTTAAAGTCAATTTTGTCTGATATTAGTACTCCCATTTCACTACTCTTTTGGCTGCTATTTATACAGAATGTATTTTTCCATCCTTTCGATTTCACTCTGTACGTGTCTTTGGAGCTAAAATAAGTTTCGAGTGGACAGCATATAGCTGAATCATGTTTTTTAAATCCAGTCTGCCAAACTCTGCCTTTTGATTGGAAAGTTTAATCTATTTTCATTTCAAGTAACTACTGATGAGGAGGAACTTATTTCTGACATTTAGCTGTTTATTTTCTACACAAGTTACAGCTTTTTTGTCCCTCATTTCCTCCCTTACTGCCTTCTTCGTGTTTAGTTGATTTTTGGTAGTGAAGCATTTTGATTCTCTTGTGCATTCTTCCTTATGCATAAATTCAATAGATATTTTCTTGGTGGTTACCATGGGAATTACATTTAACACCCAAAAGTTATAACAATCTAATTTGAATTTATACCAACTTCACTTCATTAGCATACAAAAACTCTGCTCCTACAGTGCTCTGTCCCCTCTTTCTGTTATTGATGTCGCAGATTATGTCTTTATATGTTGTGCGTCCAACAACATAGATTATGATTTTTTTATGCCTTTGTCATTATGTAGAAAATGAAAAGTGTAGTTACCAACCAAAATTACAATGATACTAACTTTTATAATATTCCTTGTATTTACATTTACTTGAGATCTTAATTTTTTTATATGGCTTCAAGTTGCTATCTAGCTTCATTTCAACCTGAAGAACTCCCTTTATCATTTCTTACCGTTCAAGTCTAGTGGCAACAAGCTCCCTCAGCTTTTGTTTATCTGGAAATGTCTTAATTTCTCCCTCACTTCTGAAGGACAGTTTTGCTGGATGTTGAATTCTCAGTTGATAATTTTTGTCTTTCAGCACTTTGAATACATCAGCCCACTGCCTTCTGGCCTCCAAGGTTTCTGAGAAGAAATCGGATGAAACCTTATTAAGGATCCTTTGTATGTGACAAGTCACTTCTCTCTTGCTGCTTTGGATGTTGCAAAGATTCTCTCTTTGTCTTTGTCTTTTGACAACTTGATTATGACAACTTGATTATAACCATCATGGGTGCCTTTGAGTTTATTGTACTTGCTTGTTAAGCTCCTTGGATTTGTAGATTTATGCATCTCATCAAATTTGGGGAGTTTTCAGCCATTATTTCTTCAAATATTCTTTCTGCCCTTTCTCTTCTTTTTCTGGGATTCCCACAATGTGTATGTTGGTCTGCTTGATGGTCCCCCACAGATACCTTAAACTCTGTTCACTTTTCTTCATTCACTTTTCTTTCTGTTCAGACTCAGTAATCTCAATGATCACATCTTCAGTTTGCTGATCTTTTCTTCAGTTTGCTTAAATCTGCTTTGTGTGTGTGTGTGTGTGAGGAAGATTTGCCCTTACCTAACATCCGTTGTCAATCCTCCTCTTTTTTTCTTTTGTTGTTTGAGGAAAATTAGCCTTAAGCTAACATCTGTCCCAATCCTCTTCTACTTTGTATGTGGGATGCCTCCACATCATGGCTGATGAGTGGAGTATGTCTGCACCCAAGATCCGAAACTACAAACCTGGGCCACAGAAGTGGAGCTCATAGAACTTTAACCACTCGCCCATGGGGCTGGCCCCTGCTTAAATCTGCTTTTGAACCCCTCTATTGTATTTTTTATTTCAGTTATTGTACCCTTCAGTTCCAGAATTTCTTTTTGGTCTCCTTTTATATTTTCTATCTCTTTATTGATATTCTCATTTTATCCATACACTGTTTTCCTGTCTTTGTCCATGTGTTCCTTTAGCTCTTTAAGAATCTTTAAGATAATTGCTTCATAAGTCTGACATCTGAACTTCCTTAAGTACATTTTCTGTCCAATAATCTTATTCCTTTGAAGGGGCCATTCCTTTCTATTTCTTTGTATGCCATGTGATTCTTTTGTTGAAAGCTGGACGTTTGAATCTTATATTGTGGCAAATCTGTAAATCAGATTATCCTTCTTCTGCAAAGTTTGCTGAGGGTTTTTTATTATTATTCATTTGCTTGTTATTTTTGTAAGGTGTGGGGATCAGCCTGAGATAAAAGTTAAGGTTTTCTCAGGTCTTTTCTGAACCTGCTTCTTGCACTCAGCATGCTTTCTAAATTTCACCGTATATAGGATTGTTTTTGAAAGTCCAAAACAAAAGGTGCTGCTCCTTTAAATCTCCTGAAAGCTGATTCAGCGATTGAAACAATAGCATACAGCCTCCATGTCTTCCCTTCGGAAATTTGAAGCAGCAATCCATAGTCGGAACACAGAGCCTCTAGCAAGTCATGCCAGAAATGTGGGTTGCTATCCCCACAAATGCCTGCCATAGGGCTGGGGGCAGGTGAGAGGTAGCTGCCACCATGCTGATGGCTAAAGTCGATAGAAATTAACTGCAATTCATTAGCCAAGCTCTTCCCTGGAAGTTGTAAATGTTCAAATAGACTCGAGGGTTACAAACAGTCACTTTAGACTGTTTCTGCAAGCATAATTCTTGTCCAGCTGGAGAGAGAGTTTCCTGATGCTTCCTACTCCATCATCGTCCCTGACACCACTCCTAACTCATATTTAAAAGGAGAACTCTGGCTGTCACATTGAAGGTGGACTACAGTCAGGTGCCACATAATGACATTTGGTCAACAATGGACTGCATATACAATGGTGGTCCCATAGGATTAGTACCATACAGCTTAGGTGTGTAGGAGGCTACACTATCTAGGTTTGTGTAAGTACACTCTATGATGTTCACACAGCAGTGAAGTCACTTAATGCATTTCTCAGAATGTGTCTCCATCATTAAGCAACACATGATCGTATATGGGAGCAAGGACAGAGCATGGACACCAATTAGAAAGTTATTGAAATAATTCAGGTGAGAGATCATGGTGACTTGCACCAGAGTCATAGCAGGGAGACGATGTGAAGTTTCAAGTTCTGGATATATTTTGAAGGTAAAGCCAAAAGATTTCCTGATGGATTGAATATGGGGAGAGAAAAAAGAGTGAGAGAGATAAAGGAGTCAAGGTTGACTTCAAGATTTTTTGTTGAAACAACTGGAGTGATAAAGTTGCCATCAATGGAGGAAATATCAAGAGTTCAATTTTAGCACATACAGCTTGAGATGTCTATATGACATATATGTAGAAATAGGAATCTGAAGTTTAAGAGAGAATTCTGATCTAGAAAGATAAATTTGTGAATAATGACACATAGGGAAATTTAAAACTAGATAACATCACCAAGGAAGTGAGTGTAGATGGAAAAGATGACAAAGAATAGAACCCCGGAGCACTCTAATATTTAGGGTCAGGGGAAAAAGAGAGGGAATCAGCAAAACAAACCAAGAGTGACCAGCGAGGTAGGAAAACTATCAAGAGAGTGCTATGCTTAGAAGACAACTGAAGAGATTATTTCAAGAGGTGAGAGTGAGCAACCCTATGAAGTGCTTCTGACAAGTAAAATGAGGGCTAAAACTTGACCAAAGGATGACACTATGTAGGGTTCGTTGGTGATGGGAACCAGAGTAGTTTTGGTTGAGTGATGGGGGTGAAAGCTCCATTGGAGTGGATTTAAAAGAGTTTGAGAGGAGAGGAATTGTAGATAGTGAGTATAGACAACAATTTTGAGGAAGTTTTCTACAAAGGAGAGCAAAAAATTGGGTAGTAGGTTGTAGGAAGTGAGTCAAAAGTAAGTCTTTTAGGATGGAGAAATAAGAGTATGTATGCTCAGCAGTTGGGAGTAATCCAATAGAGACTGTAAAATTGATGTTGGGGAGGAGTGAGAAGGAAGAGCTGCTGCCTGGGAAATGAGCTTAAGCAGGGGAGAGGCAATGGGATTTAGTGCCCAGGTTGAGGGAGGCTCTGGCTCTTGATAGGAGCTTGGAAAGTTCATCTAAGTCATAGGAAGGTAGGTGGAATCCTCAGTGGAGATACGGGTGGCTGGTGGGAAGCTAGAGAATTTCACTTCTGGTTGCTTGAATTTTCTCAGTAAAGAGGAGAGCAGGGTCATCAGCTGAGAGTGAAGACAAGGGCTGAAGTGAAGATGAGCGAAGACAAGCTCGAAAGAGTTGTTTGGGAGAGTGAGTTGAATAAAGAACTGTAGTACAATTCAGATGGGATTAAGGTTCATTTGCAGTTCATGTCAGGGATTAGAACAAGACCATCAACACGGTCACATCATTTTCCCCAGTTACACTCAGGTGCATGGAGGGTTGGATCGAACCTGTTATGGTCTTTGTCAAGTGAGTACAATGAAGCAAAAGGGGACAACGGAGTTGAGGATGTGTGCAAAGAGGTGATTACGATGACTGACCATAAATTTAAGTTGATTAAGTAGGAGAGAGGATAAGAAGCGGGTAATGGACAGTGGCAGAGTGGCAGAATAACAGGTCAGAAGTCCTGGAGGCAAAGGATTGTTGGAAGTAGTATCTTAAAGGGATATCTGGAAAGGTAGGAGGTGTGGTCAGAGGGTGGAATGGGTGAGCGGCTATGAAGGATTTACAATGACTAAAAATGACAAGGTAGGGTATGACCCTGGGAGCGTGTGACTAAGGGAGGATGAATCACAAGCTCATCGAGGAGGAGAAGGGTCTGTTTTCTTTTCTTACCAGCACAGAGCTTGGGACATAGGAGGCACCCAGTAAACACCTGTTGAGTGAATGAGGCTGACTGACAGCTACCTCCACAGCAATTCTGATGGATTTCCTATCTTCTCTGTTCCATCCCATTTGCTCTCAGCCCAGGATTGCTCAGGCAAAATTGCTTTAGATCAATGAGAATTAGCACAGACGAGCTTCAGCACAACTGTGAAACCTGCAAAATTTCTCATAGTGGCTCTTGCTTTTCTTTCGGTGCGTATTTAACACATTCTTGTGCAGAGACTTCCAACATCTGGGATGGTCCCACTGTCTCCTGCTCCTGCATCTCTTCCAACTCCCCAAACCTGCTCATTTACACTTCAGTGTGAATAAGTCACTATTTCCTTTCCTAGGAGGGAATACATTTTAATTTGGGGAATAAAAGTTTGGGCCCCAGTGAAAACATTGCAAGTGTTAAAAAGGGAGAGTGTGGTATCTGAGGTCAGGCAACTTGTGTTCCTGAAATCAGACCAGGGAGGCACAACTGCCTCGCTGGCCTTTGCCCTGGGTGGGCCCTGGGTGGAAGGGTGGGTCAGTGGGAAATTCTCACCACAGACCAGTTTCCTTCCCTTTTCTTTCATCTGTTTTGAGAGCATGGGCTGCAGTCCTGACTTGGCAATCCCAGAGTGTATGTAAGGAACCCAACACCAGGAACAGAGGATGTGGGTGACTCAGTGAGGCCTTACCTGTGCTGCACCTGGGGAACCTCCCCCCGTCTACACCTGTTGCTAGGAGGCCGGCATCATCACCCTCCAATGGCTCTCAAAGCATGAACTTCTGTGAATTGGGCCAAGGTCCAACCATAATGATTCTGTTATCTTTTTTCCTTTAACTTCTGGGGTGTTTTTTCTTCTTCTTCTCCCCAAAGTCCCCCAGTACATAGTTATATATTCTGGCTGTAGGTCCTTCTGGCTCTGCTATGTGGGATGCCACCTCAGCATCGCTTGATGAGCGGTGCCAGGTCCACGCCCAGGATCCAAACCAGCAAAACCCTGGGCTGCTGAAGTGGAGCACGCGAACTTAACCACTTGGCCACGGGGCCGGCCCCTAAATTCCATTTTAATTAACTTTATTGAGGTATAATTTGAATACTATATATACGTTTCAAGTGCAAATTTCAACGAGTTTTGTAACTAACACCCCAATCAAGATACAGAACATTGTCATCACCCCAGAAATTTCCCTCGGGCTCCTCTGCAGCCAAGTGTCCCCTACCCTGACCCCAGGAAACCATGGCTCTGTTTGCTGACACTATAGATGAGTGTTGCTTGCTCTGGAACCTACATATATGAAATCATACAACACGTCCACTTGAGATCCAGCTTCTTTCACTTAATGTCATTACTTCTGAGATTCATCCGTGTTGCTGCTTATTTCTCTATATTGCCGAGTAGCATCCTGTTGAATGGATGTACCACAATTTATCTTAATTTTAATTATCTTAATTATCTTAATTGGTGGTCATTTGTGTTATTTTATTTTTAAAATTAATCAGCAGTTATTAAACTTCATTAAGTACCATTAATGAAATTACCGCACTAAGAAGCACTGAGCTAGGCCTGGGGACACTGACCACTGCTGTCATGCACAGCTAGCCGCAAAAATGAAGTCAATGGATAGAAATTTTTAACATCTGTCTCTTATACATTGTCTTTAGCCCAGGTGCCCCTTTCTATCGTTTCTGCTGGTGAGCCCAAGCAGACGGCCGAACAAATGGCCTAACAGACAGCGAGGTGTGACATGGACTCAGAGACCACCATGGAGACCTGGCCTGCCTGCTTGCTGTGGGATTTTCTCTGCCTATTTTGAATACTTTGAGTTTATGTCAGTGATTTTTCACATCCTGCGTTAACATGGCTGCCCCGGTTTTAAGCTGGAATGTGGTTATTCAGGAGTTCTTGGTAATCTGCTAGGTGGCCCATTGACTAAAAGAGTTTGGGACCCACTAGTTCACAGACAGTCAAGCTCTGCAGAGGCCACCAGGAGTGGAGTCACACTGGCCTGGCACTCCAGCCCCATTACCCCGTCTAATAAAATCTGGTGAGCCACTTGGAGGCCACTTTGGAGAATATCAAAACTTGACATAACTACATCGGAGCCACTCTGAACACACGTTTAAATTCTCCAATCCAATTATTCGTACTCTGCTAGAAAAATAAAGTGAAACCATGCATTTCTTGGTCCCCAAATGCAAGTTGACCACTTTATCTGGTGCGCAAGGGAAGTAACAGCCAGATATGCATTCCTGGAGATAAAAATGTCTGAGTGGGACTTAGGAAGAAACTGTACAGTGTTTCCTAAATTGTGTGTTTTGTACTTTATGGAAGATTTAAGGGATTTTTTCTGGTAACATTGACAACGCAGGACTTTCACATGATGTGCTGTCTTGGTATAAGATGCTACTCTTCTGAGAGTTCTTTCATTTACAAGCACACTTATACTTTTATTATTTCGTTTGATCCTCCAGCCATCCTATGGGCAAACAGGGCAACCACTGGCTCCCCAATTTGCAAATAGGGGCGCTGAAGCACAGAGCAACGAGCAGGGCTGGGACCAGGCTAAGCGAGTCACCAGCCATTGCAAGTACAGCATGCTGCCCCATCTTTATTTAAAATGCTGATATTTTGTTCATGACAGGCTTTTTGCCTTAACTTTAGATTTTAAAATATTGTGTTAAAATTTATCTTGATTGCTGAGTCTTCTGCACTCCAGGCCAGCGCCTCAGCTGGCTCGCTCTAGTCCCGGCCCTGCAGGCTGGATGCATTAGCTTGAATCCTAAGAAGTATCCATTTATTGCATGTCAAAAATGGACAAATATCAGTAATTTCGTATGGTTCAACCTAACGGATCCTCCCAGGAGGCAGCCCTGAGGGCTCACGCGGGTCTCCGTGTTGTGTGTAGCCACTTCATTGCTCTCCGCAGCTGTCCTCAGCCTGGCTGCGCTGGAGAACCAGCATGGACTTTATTACAAGAGCCTTGGGCTGGAGGTGGGGATTGGCAGGTGTGTTTTCACAAAGCTCCTCTGATCCAAACCTCTGGATTACAGCTCCTGGATTAAACTGGGTTTAAGCCACGCCGCACAGGCAAGAGGTCCTTGAATCGAATTCTGGCGTCATCTCTTTCTAACTACAAGATGTGAGGCAAGTTCCAAGCTGGGAGCATTGAGTAATATGCGTAAATGTCTAGCACAGTGCGTGGCACCTAATAAATCCTGGGTAATGGTTCATGATTCTATGAGCTCTTACTTTGTGCTGAGGTTCAGAGAAGTTAAGTCAGTCACCCAAGGTCACAGAGCAAGTTAATGAAAGAGTTGGGTTTAGGTCCCAGGTCTGTCTGGCCCCATAGCCAGAGCTGAAATGACTACACATGGCATCCACTAAATGCTCCCTCCAAAGATGGTGGCACTAGGTAATTAGTCACAGCGTTTTGCAATGAGCCCCTTCCCCACGCCCGTGAATGAGGCCCGCCCTTGGTCAGAGCTGAGCCGACCAGGCAGACAGAGGAGGCATTGCAGCCTGAGGGAGTGGGTTCCCTGGCCTGGGGGTTTTGTCGTTCGCTCTGTCCCCAAACTTCTGACTGGAGCAGCCAGCTGCCTTCACTTCCTCACTTCCAACTCTCTCCTTTTAACTTTTTCTGTCCTGGCTTCTGCTCCTATCCCTCAGCCCAAACCAGTGACTTCCTGAACGTTGAAATTGTAGGCACCACTGGGGACCTCTGCTAGTGGGACATTGCCAGTAGCTCACTTTCCTGAGATTCTTTTCTCTTTTGTTCTCTGCCATGTCACAGGCCAAAGAAAGTGGCTTAGCTGGGCCCAGCCTCATTTCCTGCCAACTCATATGTTCCGAAGAGCCCGTAAGTCTCATGGTTCCCTGTCCCCAAGCCGTCCTGCCTCCGTGAGGCTGCGCTTGGAAAGCCCTCGCTTTATCTTGTTTTCCAGGTAAACTCCCAGCCATCCCTTCATGCCCAGATCTGATGTAAGGCTCTTGGGGGCACTCCCACCCCGCCCCCAGGCCTCTGCGGTCCTCTCAGGTGCTTTAATCACCTCTGCAGTGAGCAATTTCTGCAATTCGGCTGCATCCACATCCATGCTGCATACTAGACTGGGAACTCCTCTGAGGCAAAAGCTCTTGGCTTCATCTGCCTGGCACCCAGTAGGTTCACAGTGTCTCCAGTGAGAATAACAGCAACAGGACCTTAGCGCTCATTGCCCGCCAGGTGCCATCCTAGCCACCTTCGGTGATTGAAGTCATTTAATATGCACAGCAATTCGCACCATCTTCCTTATTTTACAAAGGTGGAACATGAGGTGCTCAAAGCTTGAGTGACTTGCCCACCGTCACAGAGCTGCTACGTGGAGGAGGCGGAAACTGAGGGCCGGCACTGCAGCTCTTAGGGTCTGTGTCTCACCCACCATGCTCTGTAACCTCCTGGTAGAGAGGGCCTGGCACGAAAGAGGTGGGGAGGGGGTTTCTCCCCTCAAGTTGCTTAGATCCTACTGGCACCAGAGCCAGCACACATGGGGACACGCAGAACATGGGAAAACTGTAAGGAGAAATATAATTAAATGCTGACATGTGTGGTACAGAGCAGGGCTTCTCCAACTTGAAAGTGCAGGTACATCACCTGGGGATCCTGGGCAGACTTGGATTCAGTCTCTATGGGGTGGGACCTGACACTCTGAATTTCTAACAAGTTGCCAGGTGATGCTGAAGCTGCTGGTTCAGGGACCACACTTTGAGAAGCAAGGGCAGAACCCCAGGGTAGAAGTGCATCAGAAGAGGGAGGTTTCAGTGTGGCTGGAGAGGTGCTGGGACAGCGAGCTGAGTCTGGGACGATGGCAGGGCCTGGATAAGCAGAGGGGAGGGAGAGAAACATCCTCCCAACTCATCCAGCTCCCTGTCCTTGGAGGCCCAGGAGAAAGAGGTGGTTTCAAGGACCTGTGACTTGTGCCCCCAATCCCCCTGGACTCCCCTTTTAACGAGCAGTGGCACTAAGCAGGAGCTCCACATGTGGATAGCTCGCTTTTGAGAAATGCCCAATCCTGATCACATCAGGAAACATTTTGCAAATTCAGAAATCGGAGCCAAAGGGAAGTGCTGTGTGGTCTACAACTGGCTGCAGTACTTAAATGGGAACAATATTTCTCCAAGCGGTTCCTCTTGAGGGGACCATTTCTGCTGGCCCCAGGACTTTGGCCACCTATAAAGCTTAGCAATGGAAAATAAGGAAATTTTAAAGGAGGAAGAGTCCTTGAACGGCCCCGGAGAAAGAGCAGCTCTCGAACCAACCATGTTCACCGCCATGGAGACCTTCGAGATCAATGGTAAGGTGCTACTCCCCAATAATGGTGTTGCCCCGTGATCCTGTCCGTTGGCCACAGAAGAATGGACAAGTCGATAGAAAGTCTAGCTTCGTACCAGGCTCTCACTAATACATTTCTAGAATGCTTCATTGTGGAGTTTGTGCAATGCTAGCAAGAGATGCTGTATCTTTAGCATTTAGTTGGGGTTTTTTTTAGCTTCACAATTCCTTTAAATTGTATTTAAATATTTTCCCTTAGATTAATGCTAATGCTTATTGTATACCCCTCCTTTTTATGGGTGTCTTATCCTGACGCACAGGTTGTGTGATGAAATGGCAATACAAAACAAGAAGGATGAAAAAGTTCCCCCAAACTGAAGCCCAGAGCCGCATGTTTATTTCATAGAATTCCTTTAAGTTCTTTAAGGTGTCTTCTGTTAGAACTATTGTGTTTATCAGAGAGCGCTTTCTGCATTTCGTGTTGGCTAGGATATGTTCATAGCTTCGTAACTGTTTGTCTCAGATTAAACTCAGGTTTTAAAAATCCAGTCCACATTATCTTTATTTTCTCCCTCAGGGTTACACAGGTGGTGCACTTTTTAAATCCAGAATTTGTAGCATTTAAAGTCACCAGCGAGCACTTTCCAGAGGGGATCTCTGACTCTCCATTCTAGAGTATCCTCTTGGACTCACCTTCCAAGTCCATCGTTCATTTCCCCTCCTAATCTTTTCTGGAAGTTGTCTGTTCAGGAACAATTGCAGCTCTGTCCCCTGGCCTCACTGTCCCTCCCATCCAGCGCCTGTCTGTGCAGGTCGCCAGCTGGAATTGAGGGGTACAAAGACAAACGGTTGGTGCCCTGCCTTTGGGAATTTCCAGCGTGGTAACAAAGGTGTGTGCACAACTGACTTTAACAGTTGGTGGCTATTCAGAGCTTTGGGGAATACAGCATTCTGGACACAGGGCTCCTAAAGGTACAGAAAATGCTCAAGCGAATTCAGCCATCAAACATATTCAGCACCTACCATGTGCTGGGCTCTGCACTCAGTACCAGGGGAACAGACCAGAATGAACACAGCCTCTGGCCTCAGGGAGCCCGCAGTCGTGTCGGTGCCAGCAGGAGGTAGGCAGGGTGAGCCCGCCATAACCTGACTGTTTCTGTACAATTCATCATGGTCTGCGATGGATATTCACACAGGACATTGTGGTGGCATCTAACCTGGTACGGGCCCTGGACAGCTGAGACCTCTTTAAAGTTTAACGGATAAAGGAGGTTAGTTAGAGAAAGGAGACGGTGGCTAGGGCAGGGGTAGGGCACCACATGTTTACAATATATTCACAAGGACTATTCAGAGAAATACAAGCAGCTCCACTCTGTTGGGCCAAAACTGAGTAAGGAAGCCGAGTGGGGACGCAGACTGGGATCAGCTCATTTGGACTTTATCTTGGGGAAAATGGGAAGCTTGGACGGCGGTGGGGTTGGGTTGAGAGACATTCGTTTGGATTTGAGATTACTCACTAGCACAAATGGAGGACCAGCTGGGAAGAGTAATGCTGAGGACAGAAAGGAGCGTGGCAGCAAGAGATGCTGAGAGGCAGTGGTTTTAAGGAAGGAAAGGAGAGAATGCTCTGGAGAGATGTTAGAGGTCAAAGTCAGTAGGACTATAGCAATGGGATGGGCAAGTGAGAGAGATGCAAGGGTCTAGGGTGAACCCCAGAGTCCTGACCCGGGTTATGGATGCCACAACTAAAAATCTAACCTGAACCCAAATCACTCCAGTTTGGATGGAACATTTTCCTGCATGTACTGACAACTTTCTGTCTTCTCATACAATCATAGAACATATGGAACTTTCTAGATGAGTGCCCTTATGGACAGTAATCACTGAGAGGCTCTGTGACATAGTGTCCCCCTCAGGGGTTACTGAGATGAATAAAACAACAGATGGTCCCTGACTTATGATGGTTCGACTTAGGATTTTTTGATTTTACCATGGTGCGAGAGCGATATGCGTGTGATAGCAACTGTACTTCGAATTTTGAATTTTGGTCTTTCTCCGGGCTAGCAATATGCAGACGATACTCTCTCGGGGTGCTGAGCAGTGGCAACGGCCCCTGGCTCCCAGTCAGCCCCGTGAGCACGAGGGTGAACCGCCCACACACTTACAGCCATTCTGTACCCATACAACCATTCTGTTTTTCACTTTCACTACAGTATTCGATCAATCACATGAGGTATTCAACACTTGATTATAAAATAGGCTCTGTGTGAGATGATTTTGCCCAACTGTAGGCAAACGTAAGTGTTCTGCGCACGTTTAAGGTAGGCTAGGTTGAGCTAGGATGTTGAGCAGGTGAGGTGTATTAAATGCATTTTTGACTTAATGATATTTTCAACTTACGATGGGTTTGTTGAGACGTAGCCCCAACATAAATTGAGGCCGAGCTGTAGTTGCTTGAGCACTAAGTGGCCGCAGGCATCTTCACTTTACTTATTTTTGTCTGCCGAAGATTGCTTTAGTTTTCTGGAGAGGCTCGACATGGCAGGAGCTCTTGCTGCCATAGACGTCCCACACAACCCCAGGTCTTTCCTTGTGAATCGGTGTCAGTCCCATCTCCCCCTCAACGGGGGAGCCTTGAGCTTGAACGGGAGATCTTTCATTCGTCCTTGTTGATGATATCCTTCTGAGACATGCTCCTTTCTACCTCTGTGAAAATTACGAATCCCTGTCTGGCTGGAGTCTTCCTGTCCCTCCCCTGCTGTGTCTGGTCCCTCAGGGACTTCTGCTCCCACATCGGCAAGCAGGTCTGTGGGACGTCGTCTCTCTGGACGTCTCACCCTGAACCCTCAGCTATTTCAGGCTTCACATCTTTCTTCATGATACGTCTTCAAATTTCAGTCCAAAGAACATTCTCCTTGACAGAGAAGACCCCAAAGGTACAGCTAGAGAAGTTATAGGTGATGTTGCTGTTATTTATTTTAATTAGGCAGTGGGTCCCAGCAGTGGGCCTAGCTGTCCCTTCTTCCTGCTCTAAAGATAATTTTAAACATCCTCCGAACAGACCTTAACCCCCAGAGTCCATTCTGAGTCAGCCTTGCTGATGTGACTACTGTCATTTCATGTCATTGTTCTGACTTAGTTCTTTGCTGTGTCACTATTTCTCAGCACTTTTAAGCATCTGGCTTTACCCTAGAGTTTTGTGGGGTTTTTTAAACTTTTTATTGTGAAACAGTTACAGATTCACAGAAAATTGCAAAACATGTACGGGGAAGTCTCTGTGACCCTCGACCAGTTTCCCCCAGTGACAACACCTGGCACAGCTAGAGGACAGCCTCACTACCAGGAAACTGATGCTGGTGCACCCCACAGGGTTTATTTAGGGTTCACCAGTTTTACAAACACTCCTCTGTATGTATGTATATGGTTCTCTACAATCTTATCCTGTGTATATGTTTGTGTAACTACCACCAAAAAGCAAGACACAAAACTGTTCTATCACCACAAAAGTCTTTCTCATGCTCCTCCTTTCTAGCCACACATATCCCTCCCTCCCTCACCAGCAATCACTCTCCCTGGAAACCCCTAATATGGTCCCCATTTCTGTAATTGTGTTATTTAAAGAACTTCCTATTAATGGAATTACACCATATGTAACTTTTTTAAGACTGCCTTTTTTTCCATGGCATAATTCCCTTGAGATCCATCCAACTTGTTGCATGCATCAATAGTTGGTTCCTCTTATTAATGAGTGTTATTCCATGATATGAATGTCCCACAGTTTGTCTAACCATTCACCCACTGGAAGACGTGGATCGTTTCCAGTGTTTGGCTGTTACAAATAAAGCTGCCATAACCGCTCATGTAAAAGTTTCTGTGTAAGCGTAAGTGTTTATTTCTCTGGGATATGTGCTTTAAGTGCAATTGCTGGATTCTAAGTGTATGTTTGGGTTTACAAGAAGCAGATGATCTATTTTCCCAGCGTAGATGTCCCATTTTGCATTCCCACCAGCAATGTACAACTGGTCCGGTTATTCTGTGTCCTTGCCGGTAATTGATATTATTACTGTTTTTATTTTAGCAATTCTGGTAGGTGTATGATAGTGATATCTCATTGTAATTTTAATTTATATTTTCCTATTGGCTCATGATGTTGAATATCTTTTCATGTGCCTATTTGCCACTGGTATATCCTCTTCATTGAAATATCTCATGTCTTTTGCCAATGTTTTATTTGGATCGTTTGTCTTTTTACTGTTAGTTTTGGGAGTTCTTTATATATTTGAAATTCAACTCTTTTGCCAGATACGGTTTGCAAATATTCTCTCCCAGTCAGTAACTCTCCAAGCCTTTTCATCTTCTTAACAGAGTCTTTTGCAAAGCAAAAATGTGTAGTTTTATTGAGGTCCAACTTATCAGTTTTTCCTTTTATGGGTTGTGCTTTTGGTGTAACGTCTAAGATCTCTTCACCTAGCCCTAGGGCCCAAAGATTTTCTCCTATGTTTAATTTAAAAAGTTTTATAGTTTCACATTTTATAATTAAGTCCTCATTTCATTTTGAGTTGATTTTTTTAATAAGATGTTGAAGTTTGGGTCAAGGTTTCTTTGTTCTGTTCTGCCTGTGGACGTCCAATTGCTCCAACATCATTTGCTGAAAGGCATCCTTCCTCCATTAAGCTACTTTGGCACCTTTGTCAAAAATCAGTTGGGCATGTTTATGTAGGTCTATTTCTGTATTCTTTATTCTGTTCCTTTGATCTATATGTCTATTTCTCTACCAATGCTACATTGTCTTGATTACCGTAGGCTTATTGTAAGCCGTGACATCAGATAGAGTTATTCCTCATATTTTATTCTTTGTTATCAAGTTGATTTTAGCTATTTTATGGCTTGTGTTTTTCCATATAAATTTTAGTATAAGCTTATCTATACATACAAAAAACCTTGCTGGGATTTTGTAGGAATTGTATTGCACCTATAGATTAATTTGAGGAGAATTGACATCAATCCATGAACATGGTATATCTCCACATTTTTTAGGTCTTTAATTTTTTAAAATCAGGGATTTGTAATTTCAGCACATAAATCCTGTATAAATTTTGTTAAATTTATATCTAAATATTACATTTTATTTGGAGCCATTGTGTTTTAATTTTGAGTTCCACTTGTTTGCCAGCGGTATATAGGAATATGATTGCATACAACAGTGAGAACAGACGTCTTTGCCTTGTTCCCAAGCTTAGGAGGAAAATATTCTGTCTCATCATTAAGCATGATGTTAGCTTTAGATATTTTGTAGATGCTCTTTTTTTTTCTTAAGTTGAGGAAGTTCTCATCTATTTCTAGTTTACTGAGAGTTTTTATTATGAATTTGTTATTTATTATGAGTTGTAATTATGAATTATAATTATGAGTTTTATGATGAATTGGATTTTGTCAAGTGCTTTTTCTGCATCAATTATATGATTATATGATTTTTCTTCTTTAGCTAGTTGATACGGTGGGTCATATTGATTGATTTGGGGATATTGAACCAGTCTTGCATACCTAGAAATTCCATTAGTCATGGTATATAAATTCTTTTTATATGTTTCTTGAAATGGTTTATTAGTATTTTGTTGAAAATTTTTGTGTCAAATTTCATGAGAGATATTGATCTTTAGTTTTCTTTTTTTGTACTGTCTTTGTCTGGTTTTCATATCAGGATAATCTAGAACTCAAAATGAGTTAGGAAGTGCTCTCCACTCTTCTGTTATCTATAAGAAATTGTATAAAGTTCGTGTTAGTTCTTTTTTAAAGTTTTGTTAGGATACTCCAATAAGATCATCTGGGCCTGGATATTTCTTTTCAGGAGATTTTAATTACAAATTAAATTTATTTAATAGTTATAGATATTCATCTTATCTATTTTATATTGATTGACTATTGGTAATTTGTGGTTTTTGAGGAATAGGCCCATTTCTTCTAAGTTATGAGCATAAAGTTAGTATTTCCTTTTTTGTTTTTTTTTTTTGCTGAGGAATCTTAGCCCTGAGCTAAGATCTGTTGCCAATCTTCCTCGTTTTTCGCTTGAGGAAGATTAGCCTTGAGCTAACATCTGTGCCAATCTTTCTCCACTTTATATGTGGTTTGCCACCACAGCTGCCGGACTAGTGGTGTAGGCCCATGCTAGGGATCTGAATGGACAAACCTGGGATGCCAAAGCCAAGTGTGCCAAACTTAACCAGTACACCATGGGGCTGACCCCTTGCCTTATTTTTTTTAATGGCCGCAGGATCTGTGGTAATAGCCCCTGTTTTACTCCTTATATTGGTGATTTGTGTCTTTTTTCTTTTTGTCTTTATCTGTCTTGCTACAGCTTTATCAACTTTATTGATTTTATTCAAAGAACCAGCATTTTGTTTTATTAATTTTCTCCTTTGTATTTGTATTTTAAATCTCATTGATTTATGCTCTGATCTTTATTATTTCTTTTTTTATGATTGCTTAAGGTTTTGCTCTTCTTTTTTAGTTTCTTGAGGTAGGAACTTAGTTTGTTGATTTGAGACCTGTCCTTATTTAGAATGTAGGTATTTAATACTCTAAATTTCCCTCTTCGTGCTGCTTTAGCTGAATCCTATAATTTGATATGTTGCATTCTTTCATTCAGTTCTGGCCTTTTTTTTTTTGAGACTTTCTCTATGGTTCATGCATTATTTAAAAGTTTTTAAAAGAAATTTTCAGGTGTTTGGAGATTTTCCTATTGCTACCTGTTGTCGATTTCTATTTTGATTGCATTGTTAGAGAACATACTCCATACGACTTCATTTCTTTTGCATTTTGTTGAGGTTTGTTTTATGTCCCAGGATATGGTTTATCTCGGTGAAGATTCCCCATGAGGTGAGCTCAGGCCTTGGGGTTAGATGGAACAGGGGTCACGTGCCTGCTGTGCCAGCTTGCCTTCTCTGAACCCCAGGTCTTCCTCTATAGAAGGAGGTGGTAAGATCTACTTTGCAGGATTGCTGCAAGGATCGGAGATGATGTTGGTCCCTGCCTGGAGCAGGGTTGGTGTTCAGTCAGTGTCACTGTGGTAATCACAGGGCCTTCTGCAGGCTGAGCCCCTGCCTTTGGATGCTCCTAAAGAGGGAGACAGCTGGCATGGGAGAAAGACTGCAGCTGGAGCCACTGCAGTTCTTTGTAATGCCCCAAACTGGAAGCAGCTTGTCTATAGGGAAATGCTTGCATGGACTGCGGCTTTTGTCTTTAAGGAGTATTAGGCAGCTATTAAAATGAATAGTTCAATCTCTCTTTACAAAGAAAACTAGAGGAATGGCCACGGAAAATCATTCATTGCAGAGAGCAATATGCTATATTATATGTAATATGATATCATCCTTGTAAAATTAAAAGAAAAAACCAGTCTATCTAGGAGCATATGGGTTTGCAAGTCTCTGAGAGCAAGGGGGATGGGAGGAAGGCCACACCGCAGAATGCTAACAAGGTTACCTCAGCGGGTTAGAACCTCAAGGGACGGAGGTCTCCTGAGGTCCCTAATTACAAGATTATTAACCTTTGTAATTCTCTTTACATTGTTTGGTAAGTTATATTAAGCACATTTTACTTTTATAATTATAAAATCTAAAGGAAAAGAAAACAAAGGCCTGGACATGAGTTCCATACCTGCATCTAATTACCTAATAGGCTTTTCAACTTCTCCAAACCTCACTCATTGTTTGTAAAATGGGAACAAGCCTCCTCCTCTTACAATTTTGAAATTTAAATATGTTAATTCATTAATTCATCCAATAAACATCAGTTGAGAGCCACGGGTGGCCAGGCACTGTGCTGGGGCTCTGACAGTGACGTCACACCTGGCTTACGGACAGTATTCTTCCAACTAATGCTGCATCGCACCGGGATTGTGTACCACAAATGAGCAACCAACAATGGTACTTCTTATCTTGTGGCAAGAGGAGGATCGGGGAAAGATTTAGGGGGAGTGGGCCTTTGTGTCTCTTCCCTTGACCTCACCCGGAGCCCTCTGCTCATACAAAGGGGATCCGGGCACCGGTTGGGGCACCCTGCTCTCTGCCCTCTGCAGCAGCCGCCTTTTTCCCACATTGTGTTTCAGATCCAAAGCCCAAGAAGAAATATGGGATGAGCTGCTTCCTGGCCATGGTGTCCATCTACTTGGTTCTGCTCACTGCGGGTGCCGGGTTGCTGGTCGTGAAGGGTAAGGCAGTCTTGGTCCTGTCCGGCGCCTCCTGGGGTGACTGAACATGGCCCCGTCTGACACAGGGCTCGGGTTGAGTGGAGAGCTCTGGATCCAGTGCTGCCCACCCACTGGGAGACAGTTCTCAGTCCCTGAGCAGCCATAGTGATGGAGGCAGGAGGGGACAAGCAGAGAAGGGAGTGTGTGTGTGTGTGTGTGTGTGTGTGTGTGTGAAAGAGAGAGAACGCACACGTGAGCCTGTGTGTGTCTAAGTCAGGAAAAGGTACAACGAATCCACACGCGTATGCCATGTGCATCTCACGCCAGTGACTCCCCACCTCTGAGTGAGAAGGGGCTTTGTTGATCAGTGTTCATTTTAATGTGATTTTGCTTTCAAAGTGTTCCCCGTCCAAATGTTAAGGTCATGCAGCAATTCCATCAGCAGACACTGGGGTCACTCAAGAATGTCATGTGCCCCATTGTCATAAACACACGTCACATGCATATTAAGGTCAGACAGGATTGGGTCAGACCAGCATATTAGTTGTTGTGCATTCACGCCTAGAGCCCACGTAAAGCTCTTAATTGCTTGAAGGTTGAGGGTTGATTGTGACGCAGTGGGGACGTCTCTAGGCCAGGCAGGAATGTGCTATGGACACATAATGTCTTGCCTGAGTGTGGAGTGCACATGTGTAAGATATAGAAAAAGCTCTGTGCTCACGCTGGGTCCTCACAGCACGTGAAATGTGTGTTTACGTATTCAGGACATCCAGAAGTGATACACACATGACGCAAGAATGTCAAGGATATGCTCAAATGCCCCAGGCTTTAATGAGGTCCCTAAAAGAATGTTGTGGGGGTGGTGGGGTGTCCAGTTCTGAATCTGCAGAAGCGGCTCTGGGCCCTGGAGATGCAGTTCGCCGATGAAACGCCGGCCACTGGGGACAGCCCGTCGTTCTTTTCGTTCCAGTCAGCGCACGCCCCACGCCTGGCTGGGGCTGCACCGAGGCTGCAATTCCTGCAGGCCCAGCTCACCGACGTCCGTGTCAGACAGGAGCACCTGAAGCAACAGGTGGACAACTTCACTCAGAGCCCAGGTTTGGCCCCCTCCCCTCCAGACTGGGACTCCTCAGAGGAGGATGGGAAAGGAGGAGCTGCTGCTTCAGGGGCAAGGGGGTCTGTGCACCTGAATCCCCTTCCTTGGCAAAAGGGGCTTCCAGAATCCTGGCCTGGTATGGGACTGTGGTGGCCAAGACATGGGGTGAGAGCCCTATGGGGTGGGCATAAAGTTACAGGCCCCATAGGTGATTGCAGACAGATCTCGGGGAGACAGCAGGGTGAAGAACTTAGGACCAAGGACCCGGTCCAAGCAAGTGTGACCCCAAGAGCCATGGGCTGGAGCAACCAGCTCAAGGCCAGGTCTGAGTGACACAGGCCTTAGATTGATCCAGAATGTTTAGGTGGGCAGGTAAGATGCAGAGCTGGGGGTGATTCCCAGGATCACGCCCATGCAGCCAATGAATATTGGTCCATGGCTGAGAAGAGTAATGGCGGGCACTGAGCCAGTCCAGAGATGCAGGGACCTTGGTGGGGAGAGGACTGCTGGACCTGTTGGGGGTGGCTTAGATGGTAGGGCTGCAGGCAGGAGAAAACAGAGCTACAGGTGGAAAGAACAGGGGTCCCCCTTTTTTCACTTCCCTCTAGGCTTTGTGGTTGGGCCAAGTGAGGCCACGCCGGCCCATCTCTCAGGCTGTTCCAGGATAGGAAGGGCTAATTTGGGCAAAACCAGCTCTTAGGTGTGACCTGACTATCAGGGTTTACACTGTTACCTGGAGCTCCACTTCCTTGCTCTGGCGCCTGTGTCTGGGGCAGGCTGAGACTCAAGAGGGTGATCCCATGGCCGGGGTCCTGCACCCACGGAAACGTATGCTGGACATGGGGTCCAGGAGGGATAACCCCTCCAAGAGGCTGCAGTCTCCCCAGTGAGCATGGATGAGAGCCGAGTCAGGATGCGAGGAGAGGTGACACCTGTGGCAGATGGGCAGAGTCCAGGCTGGGATGCTCAGACACAGGGAGTATCTCCCTCTCCCTTGAGACATGAAGGAGTTCATTTAGGTCAACACAGGTTCCTTTCCTTTAACTTGAGGCACTTCCTCAGCTGGTTTGACTCCGTAGTCTTCTAACAATGTGGGGTGTGTTCCAGGGGATCTCAGCTCTCTTTCCACACTTCTGCAACTCCTGGGGAGTTCCAGGTGTTTGGCCCCTGTCATCCAACCCCGCACATCTGCTCAAATCCTCTGCTGCTTACTGCGGAGGGCTCAGCCTTCCGACGCTGAGCTGGGAGCTCTGGGTGCCTACCCCCACGGCTCGGCCTGCCACCCACTCTCCTTCCCTTGCAGAGCGGTTCCAGATCAGAGGTGAACCAGGCACTCCAGGTGGATTCATTTCCTCTCTGGCTCGTCCTGCCCTCTCCCGACCTTCCCCAAGGGCTCCTTGGCCTGTGCCTTGCTGGGCCTCAACACCTGACCTCAGCTTACCTCCCCTGGTCCCCAAAGCCCCCCCACAAACTCACTCGTCCTCAGTTGGGTCTCCTCTCTGCCCCCTGACCATGCTTGGATCCCCAGCTTCTGGGTCTTTACCCTGCTCCTTGCCGGAAATGGGAAATGGCTTCCCCCCTCCAGCCCTCCCATGCAAGCCTAGCCATGTTCCAAGTCCAGCCCAAGCGCATCCCCCTCAGCCAGCCTCTCCCCCAGGCTTCCGAGTGCAAGCGCAGCTCCCCTCTGTTTCCCATAAGCACTCTTTCCAGGTGCCTTTTACCTAACACTTAGTGCTTGTCACCCCGTCTGGCTGTGATCATTTCTAGTGGTGCACGGCTCATCTCTCCTACAAGAACGTAAAGATGTGGGGAGGGTGTGTAACATAATACAGTTATATACATAATACATAATACAGAGTCCTGAGTTAGACTCCAGATGCTGAGCCTCAAGGAGCCGGGCCACCATACAGAGCTGGGACAGCCTGTACAGCCTGAGGTGGCAGGGGGACATGCTGAGGGCCACAGGATCCTAGGGGCTCGCCCTGGAAAACCCCTCCGAAGGGCCTGGATCCATCTTGTCAACAAGTGGGCACTTGTCCCAAAGTGCCAGGGGCAGAAGGCTCTGGCCTTGATCCACCAGGAAGAGGCACAGCTCTGTTAGGGGGCCTGCCATAGCCACTGGCTATGAACGGGGCCAAGGAGGCCAAGGGGCACCATGGAGCCACAGATGACAGCTGGTGGCTGCTGGCCCCTTAATCTTTTTTTGCCTGCGTGTCTGGACTACATTCTGAATTTCTTTTCCTTTCCAGGCCTCCCAGGACCCAAAGGTCCTCCAGGAATCAAGGGAGAGGCAGGTGAGTAGGGGCTGGGTGTGTGCACCAGCACGTACAACAGGCTTTCTCAGAGAGAGGACAGAAGCCTGCAGATGCGGACCCACTCCAGAGTCTAAACACCCAGTGGGGTCTTTAAGAGAGGGAGACCGGCCCGGTGGGAGACCTGGATGAGCTGGGATGCTGGGAAGTCCCCTGCCTCACAGGGAAGGCACCCAGGTGGGGCTGGAGCAGGTGGATGCTCCAATCTTCTCCTCAGTGCCCAGGAGTCCAAGCCTGTGAGCATCACTTGCGGAGTCAAGTGCACCGGCCCAGCAGGGACTCTAGAGTCTGACACCATGGACTAGCTCTGTGACCTTGGAAATGTTCCCTTACCTTTCCCAGCCTCAGTTTCTTTGTCTGTGAAATGGAGATGAGAGTGCTTCAGAGGGGCCTGGGGGATTAGAGGTCATGGTTCAAAGCCCATGATTGTTTCTGTCTTTTAGGCTGCAGCCTTAACCTGCCCAGCCATCTTACAGATGGCCACAAAACGGCTGGGCCAGAGAATCTGGGGCGCTCAGCCGCCCCGCTGCGGGGAAAACCCAAACCAGAGCCCTCAGCTGTCGCAGTCCGCTCCACTCTCCACCTCCCGGTCCCTGGTCCCCTGAGGGGTTGAGGTTGCTGAGATGTAACAATGCAAAGACAATAAGACGTTGCTAGAGGAAGAGCAGAACAAGAGGATTTGCGAGGAAGGGGGAAGTAAAGAAACCACGAGTCTCTAAGCCTCCAGCCCACTGAGGCAGAAAGAAAACACGGCCAGCTACAGAAGGCAGACATGTGGGGAGGGACAAGGCTTTTCAAGGAACTAGTCTTTAGAAGGAATTTAATAGAAAGGATCCCAAGGAGTCTCCTGTTCTAAGTCTGCAGCAGGGCTCGTTCCAAGGAGGTTTTCGAGGGGACAATGGGCAAACGACAGGAGGAGAGTTTACGCTGAGTGGGGGACACGTGCAGGCACCTGCACACCCATCCATGTGTGCACACACGCTTGTGCACACACACACGCACTCCCACGCACTCCCACTCAGCCTCTGGAGCTCAGGGCTGGGTCACCCGTAAGGTGGTGGGTCTCCCTCCTTCCTCTTTTCTCCCGAGAGGAAGCGAGTGGGCTGGGCGCCAGGAACTCACCACGCAGCCCCACACGGGCCCACCTGAAAGGGCTAGCCAGAATCCCAAGTTGCTCCATCAGTCCTTCGAGAAGAGATGAGCCTGGAGCGTCCCTTCTTCAGGACTGAGATAGGCGCTCACATCACACACTCTGACAGAAGAGTCAGCAGGGCTGTGCAATCTCACTAAAACCGGGCCACCCTTCTCCAACCCAGCCCCCCCCCGGAGCCCATACACGTAAATCTGGTCAAAGAGGAAGGCTGCCGAGCTTCCAGGGGGAGCGGGGGTTAGAGCCCCTCTGTGCCCCCACCCAGCCCCAGAAAAGTCCTGTAATTCGGAAACTCCCTTAGCACCTCTCTCTCTCCATCCCCCCGTCTCTCCTCTCCCTCCCCCTCTGCCCACTCTCCTTCCCTCCCTCAATTGCCCTTCACACTTTCACTGTCTTGCTCCTGCCCCTCCTCCTCCGTGAAGCCCTCCCTGACTTCCCCCAAGCTCCAGGGACACCCTGCGCCTCCAGTCTGTGCTCCACACCCTAGCCTGTTATCCCTGTGCCATGCAGGAGGGAATCATCGTTCCTCAGTTCCATTTGTCCTGGGCACTGGAGCATAATTATGTACCTGCTAAAGATCAGGGGGTCATTTCCAGCGCCATTTTACAGAGGAGAAAATTGAGGTACTTAATTCTGACGTGACTTTTCAAAAGTCATCCAGTCTGTTGAGGAGCAGAGCTATGACTCCAACTACTTGCCTTACTCTGAAGCCTTCCTTCCACCACCACCCGGGGCGCATTCCCAGGTGCTATGCCACCCCTTGGGAATAGAGCCAACACTGCTTGGAGTGGCTGGGGACTCAATAGTGTGTATGCATGAGTGTTGCATGCGTGCCTGTGTGTGTGTGTGAGAGAGAGATCTTCTCCTGTGGGCAGCTTGCCCAAGGCAGGGGTCTAGAATGTTGGCTGATGGCAGAGCCCAGACCACAGTGACTGAGCTCTCCTTTCCCTCTTCACAAGCCTCCAAGGACTCAAGGGTGCTCCAGGGAAGCAAGATGCTGTTGGTAACTCGTGCTTCCTCTGCTTGGGCTCTGCGAGGCCTTGGGGGAGGCCTGAGCCAGTTTCCCCCAGTCTCCCCTCCCCATAGTCAGCCTCAGGGGTTAACACCCTCCCACAGTCCCTTCCCTTGAGTCTGCTTGTACCTCGTCTAGACCACCCAAGAGAAGAGCTAACACATCCCCTAGACTTCCTCTGGGAACCCCTTTCTCTTCTCCCCAGGATGCCCCTGCCCCATTGCCTAAGAACCCATCCCCCGGAGGACGGCGGGAAGCCGCCTCACTGGCCATTCCCTTTGCAGGCACCCCGGGACGCCAAGGAGAGAAGGGCAGCAAAGGCGATGGGGGTCTCACGGGCCCAAAAGGGGAAACAGGAGCCAAGGGAGAAAAAGGAGGCCTGGGTCTCCCAGGTAAGGGCCACGTGGGGTCGGCGCTCGCCGGGAGCCTGAGGGGCTGGGCACCACCTCTGCGGATCGTGTCTATTAAGTGTCCTTGAGGGCAGGGCTGTGCTCTGCTCATGGGCATCCCAGGAGTACAAAGTGGGCCCTTCTGTCCAGGAGAGAAGAGGACAGGGATGTGAAAGCTAACAGCAATGTGAGAGGAGCAATGATTTCATGCCAGGCACAACCTGTGACAAGTGGGGACACAGGCAGGGCTGGGAGCTCAGAGGAGCAGCTCGCAGTGAGGGCTAAGGGCCAGATTCCGGGAGGGGGACTTCAGGCGCCTAGAACCCCCATTGATGGCAGGTGCTGTCTCTAGAGCAGGGCTTCTCCAGCTGGGGGCCATGGCTAAGATCCATCTGGGGCACTTGTTCACAATGCAGGTCTGGCCCAACAGTCTATATTTCCAAGGCCCTGGGTGATTCCGACCGTGGAGGTCTTGGGCACGCTCTGAGCAGCGCTGTCCCAGGTGCTTTGCTAAAGACGAGCATCTTCCTGTGCCTGGTCTCTTGGCCTCTTGTGGCCATTGGGGCGACTGGGGCTGCAGCCAGGAGAATGAGGGCTATGGAGCTGGTGGGCTTGTTTGGCATCCCTGCTCTGCACCTGTTCCCCTGTGACACCAGGCACATGGCTCAACCTGCTAAGATTTAATTTCTTCATTTCAGAAGAGAATGGTAATTAAATTCAAATAATAATTAAGTGATACACATCTTTCAGGACAGTTATAAGGGTTGGTGAGCATGTCTTTAAACTCTGCCACATGGTAGGCACTAGATAAATGATAACCATTGGTGGTAGTAGGCTCAGTGATCCTGTAAGGTAGAGAGGAAAGGACGTTGGTTCCAAGATCAGACAGATCTGGGTTCTAATGTGGTTCACTAGCTGTGTGACCCTGGGCAAATGACTTAAATTCTCTGAGCCTCAATTTACTCATCTATAAAAAAGCGATGGTAATAGCAACTTTAATGAGGATTAATTACAACAGGAATCTAAGACACACAAGATGTGTGATACTATACCGCCAACAGGAATTATTTACATGGTAAGAAACTGGGTGCTTCCTTCAGGAAAAGACCCCTTAGCAGGGACGCATGAGCCCCCCTCAAATACTAGCAAAGCTCTTGGAGAAGAGAAAATAGACTTTCTCTAGGCGGTGCCCAGCAGAAGAACGAGGACCAGTGGGCAAAGGTTCCAGGAGAACCAGTTATACAGAGGTAAGGAAGGGGGAACGAGTTTGAACTTGGGGCTGCCCCAGGATGGAAGGGGCTGACGTGGGTCTTAGGGCGTAGCTGGCTACTGGGGAGCGAGGCAGGGGCTGCAGAATTCTCCTTGGTGGGACTGAAGGGGGATCCTTGCACCAGGCAGATGGTAGGACAGGTGACCTCTGGGCATGGTTCTGAAGGTGGCCTCTGCAGTTCTCTCAAGGTGGCCCTCCCAGAACCACAGAAGGAGTGACAGCCAGACCTTTGCCCTCCAGTTCTCTCTCATGGAGTCTGAGCTATACTGTTTCCCATCCCCCACTCACGCACTGCCACATAGGAGGCCGTGGAGTCCACAGCCAGACTCGGGCCTGGAAATGCTGTTTCCTCTAGACTCAGGGGAAACGCAGCAGCTTCAGTTCCTCTGAAATTAGGACTCCCACCTACCCCTCCTCTTCTCAGATTTCCTCTCCCAGATCACAAGATCTCTTTTACCCACTGCTTGCCCAATCCACTGTCGGCAGACAGGGCTGGCCACCAAGCGAGACCCCCCCAGCGGTACTGCGGTTTTCTGCTTTTGTCCCAGCAGATGGGTAACGCCATGGGGGTGAAGTTCTGGGACACACTCCACATTTAGCGATGATCGGGGAGTTCTGAAGTGAGGCGCAGCTCTGATTCGTCAGCTGGTTCCAGACTCTGGTCCTCTCAGTGATACTGCTTTGCTCCCCAAGGTTGCCCCCTTTGGTGGAGACATGGGAGTCACAGCAATTCAGACTCAGAAACCACTCTCGAGAAACTCATACAGCCACACAATTGCCATAACGTGATGGTCCTGGCTGGCCCAGAGCTTTAGGGCACCAACCAATTCCTCTAGGGAAATAATTCCTAGTCCCTTCTACCAAGTGCCACTTGGCCCTTCTGCCAAAGTGGACACTCTGAGTGATCAAGAACTGCCATCTGTGCTGTTGGCTCCTAGGGCTGTTGTAACCAACTCAACTGTCACCAATGTCTTAAAGGCTGTTTTGTCTTCCATCAAGGAATAGTGGTTCTTCAAGTATCCAAACCATCTCAAAGAATCTAATTCCCAAGCCTTGCCCCTAATGTCACTCAAAGCTTAGACCCTGGGAGGTTTGTACGACAGTTGCTTCTTTCCCTCCTCTTCAGACCATTTTGTCTCCTTTCATAATTCACTCGAGAGAAGGCTGGTGTCCTTCTGAGTCCTCTCCAGCTCTGATACCGTGAAAATAATGGCACAGAGGCTTTTAACCAAATTCCATCCCAACGGGCCGGTCCCAGGGCTGAGGGAGCTGCTGGGATGGGGCTTGGCTGACAGTGGGACTTCACCAGCGCCCTGAATACCAGCTAAGCCAGCGGGCTGCCGGTGAGCAGGCCCTACGCCATGCAGCCCACTCCCAAACCAAACTCACCATTTGGGAAGAAGTTGCTGAGCCCTTCCCTGCGAGAAGTTTCCTTCAATTGCTCTGTGCTAAGCAGTAGCAGAAAGGAGGAGGGAGGACCGAGGAGAGGACAGGCTGGGACAAGCCCTGAATGCTGATGACAAATGGAAAATTTGAAACCTTGGGCACCAGGAAAGCCCATGGCTGAGCCGCTGGCAGGAGAATGAGCTGCTGCAATGTTTTTCTTTCCATCAATGCCTCAAACTTTCCATTCTCAGCATTTGGGATCTGCCTTCTGGAATATTCAGATTTCAGTTTGAGAGGCTTGAAAAAATGATTCTCAAAATGCAAACACTAAAATGAGCCAGGCAGTGCTGGTTGAGCCTGGGCTGTGGACCATCCCAAGGGGACCAGGGCGCCGACAAGGGCCCTGAGTGCCTGGCTTCCGGACCTGCCACTGCCCATCAGCCAGGCAAGATCAACCCGTGCATTTTTCTTGAGTTTATGTCTTGCCTCTGGGGCAAGGTGGTGTGCTCCTTGAGGGCAGCTACTGCATCTTCCACTTCTGGACACCAAGGAGGAGGTCAAGGAGTGTGAGTCTGGAATTTGGGTGGGACGGGAAGTGTCAGAGTGGGACCTGGCACTCGGGTTTGCCCTTCTTCCATGCCTGACCATGATTCCTTGGTTTTTCAGGAAGCAAGGGGGACAGGGGCCTGAAAGGAGACACAGGGTTCACGGGACTCCCCGGAGCCCCGGGGAGTAAAGGTGACTCGGGGAGGCCAGGCCCTCCAGGTAAGAGCCTGCGCGGTCAGGTCCATTGGCCTGTAGGTATTCCTTTGTTTTTACTGGCAGTCTGAGCCAGAGAGAAAACACCCCCTAAAAGTCCTTCTTGATTTTAGGTGTGGCTGGAATTCCTGGACTCAAAGGAGATCAAGGTAAGAATTGTGGAAATCTGGGTATCATTCCGGTGCCCACTGTCCCTGGGCAAAGTCAGGTTCAGAACTTGACTCCACCATCTTTTACTTCATTGTAGAACTAACCCAGATTGTCCGGGGTTTCTTAAAACCCCAGAGCAGCATGTGCAGAGCAGGCTTCATTGATACCCCTCTTTAGAGCTTCACCCGACTCTGCCACCCAGGGGTGTGGAGCTGCACACTCACAACCCAGAGCTCCTGGGAGGCCCACGAGCCCCAGACTACAGCAGTGAATGGAAACAATTAATAAATTGCTGAGACTGTAATTTTCCTCCCACTAATAAGGCTACTTCCTAGCTTCCAAAGAGAGATGTTTAAAGCTGCCCAAGGCACATAGAAGATGTTAAGAGATGCATGCCTCACTGCTGCGAACAGAGGCGTGTCGAGGGGGTGGGCAGCCAGGCCCTCTGCCCACTACCCTCAGCCTTGCAGTCATGTCTTAACTTTCAGGACAAGCCGGAGTGATGGGTCTTCCAGGCCCTCCGGGCGCGGCAGGATCCCCAGGTGCCAAGGGTGAGCCTGGCAGCGCTGGCCCCCCTGGGCTCACAGGTGAGGTCCTCAGTCCTGTGGTGGGCATGGAGAATGCGGTCTGAAGATCCACCTACCCTTATGCCCTCCATGGCATCTGTTGTCCAGGACCACCAGGGATAGTCGGAAGTCCAGGAGCCCCAGGCATGAAAGGAAGCAAGGGAGACACAGGTAACAGAGGGTGTGGGCAGGCGGGTGAGTGGGGTTGCTGGGTGTCAGGGAGGGACTGCCTCCTAGCAGGCCCCCAGAAGGAGGCAGAGGGTCTCCTGGGCTCTGCCCCTGAGCCATTCTCCTTAAAGAGGACAATTTCCTCTGCTAGGACGCTTTGAGCCCAAGGCCCTTGGGCTGCCCTTTCTCTGCCCAGGGTCCCTGAAAGGCGTTGAACGCCATGACCAAACCTCTAATGTCAAAGAGGAGAGCAGGGTACCTCACCCACATTGTCTCCTGGTCTGCCTTCCAGCTGTCTGCTTAGTTTCCATGCTCTCCTGCTGACCTGCAGTGGGGCCCCGAGGGCCCAGGCTCTGGATTCGGGCAGGGAGTGTTGAGAAACCCCTTCTTGCACAGTCTCCCAGTGGTGCTCAGGTTGGGAGGAGTGACCACAGTAACTTAACTCACAGAGACTAGTTTATAAACCATCATGTCAGCTTAGTCTAGGTTATAAACAGTCATGTCAATTTAGTTTATGTTGTAAGCCACTGTGCCAACTTAGTCTAGATTAAAAACCATCATGCCAGTGTGGTCTACTTTACAAACCACTATGTCAACAAAGTGGTTTATAATCACTAAGTAAGTCTAGGCACCCACAATGGTCTAAAAAGTCTGGGCCACCAACGTGAGTGTTGGATCCCTGTGATGCATGAGACCTGGTTCCTGCCCTTGGACATGGAGGCTGGTACAGGAGACAGGCAGACAGACTTTTGCGAGACCGTGTCAGGCACACTCTGATGTGGGCATTTGCCACATGCTGTTTAGAAAGAAGGGCAAGCCAGGAGGTGCTGTGGCAGTGCAGGGCTGTGAGAAAGAGTTTGCGGCTCCCTAGGATGTCAATGGACAGTCTGCCACAGCCCCCCTCCCTGCCTGAGCAGAAGGCCATGCTTGAGTGAGGCAACCTGGATGCCCTCCCCCAGGGCCATGTAGAGACCCACCCCAGGGGCAGGTCCTCTCAGTTCTCATTGATCCAGTGGTTGACTGACTGATTGATTGATTGACTGATTCTTTAGACAAACGTGATTTAACTCTGTTAAATGCTTTGGGTTCACAGTGGCCAGGCCTGGTGGGGGTAGCAAAAGGCAGACCAGTGCAGGGTAATGTGACAGCTTGAGCTGAGTCTTGGAGGATGAGTGGAACTTGGCCATGTGGAGGAGGGGAAAGGAAGTCTAGAGAGAGGAACAGAGCAGGCGAAGTCACAAAAGAGCGAGGCATCTGTAGGATGGTGTCCCAGGCATCCAATGTTGGGAGGTGGGGCAGGGTCAGGAGCTCTGGCCAGAGGGGTGGGTGGGCCACCTCATGGTGGGCTTTGGACTCTGGGTCTTTGACCTTTGGGATTTTCCTGAAGGTTGTCTGGAGCCATGGCATGGGCAGCTCCTACACCTGCTGTCCTTCCAATCTGGCCAGCCTTGGAGCTGATTTCTTTTTCATGGATTGTGTGTTAGTGTGGTAACGGATCTGCTACCTGATGCCATGTAGATGCCACCTGAAGGCCACCAGCAAAGTCTTACCCTACAAAAAGACACCAACTGGGTGTGGTGGTCATTGTCCCTAACCTGTTGGCTGCCTCTTTCTGATCTTATACTTCCATCTTCCCTGGTCCCAGATTTTAGGGTGTCTGACTTTTGGGCCTGAGGCTGTCTTGCCCCTGAGTTTCCTGCTTGCCTTTGTGGAGATGACGGCTTTCCTCCCTCAGTTATAAAACAGGGAGCCTCCCTCCCCCTCCACCTGCCCCCCATTGCCAGAATAATGGTTCTTGAGTAAGCAAGAGTTTTGGAGGTAAAACATGATTTTACCCACAAGGGCGCTGTGCCCACACCCCAGGCCCCCACCTTGTCTCCTATCATCTGAAGGTAGGGAGTCTTGTCCTGCACTCTGCATCCTGGCAGGGTTTGCATAATAAGAGCAGCTCCTGACAATGGGCATTTTCATCACAACCCAGTGGGATGAGTACTCTTGTTAGTGGTGTTTCATTGGAAGACATGCGGCCAGGGCTTGAACCCAGGACTGGCCAACCCAAAGCTCGGGGCCTTATCCGTTAGATTCTATCATGCCGTCCTCTTCCCCAGGTAGCCTAAGAGCCTCTTACCCCAAGAGCACCCTGAGGAGCAACGCCTTCTGCCTCCATCTCAGTCCAGGAAGGATCAGAGCAGAAGCTACAGCAGCTTCCTCCACTCATAGAAGGAAATGTGAAGCTCTCAGGCCCTGTTATGGCTTTTTGTTATTTATCCAAGATCTCGCCTCATTTTAGCACAGACACCTTTAGCTCACAGTCTGGGAATCGCTTTAACTCCATCATCAAGTCCTGGTGTACTCGTTGAGCATCTTTATGGGGATCTCCATTAATCAGGCCTGGTGATAAATGCTAACCAGGGAAATTCTAAGGATTATTCCTTAATTCCAGCTGCCCAAGTAAACATGGTGAATTACAATTTCAATTTGGGGCATGTGATGATTACAACTTATGTAAAATGGCATAGGTTTCCCACACAAATCCACATACTTGTCTTGATCAAGTAGCTGAGGGTCCACGTGGACATCTCAGGAGGGAGTTCCCATAGGACCAGGATCTGGCTGACTGCAGCCGGGTCCAGACATCATCCTGAAAGTCATAGGTTAATGAACTCTTGGAGAGGTCAGCTTTCTGAAGTGGGAGAAGGAAGAGTGGGTGGTGAGCGGGAGACAGATCTTCTCATCATGGAAGATAACGCACAGTTTTCAATGTCAGGACGTTGGTATTCCCCAAACTAGAGGTACCACGGTGTTGGGCCAGTTTTGATTATATCAAGCCAGCTTTTCAAAGTGATATATTTCCCATTTTGTAAATAAAATCATTAATCTCTCAAGGGACTATCTAGCCATACTGGATAAAAACAGAGAAATCACAGTGCATTGGCTTGACCTAGGTAACAGCTAGATCTCATTATGGTGCATTAATTATAAAAAACTAAGAGGTCTGTTTGCTATTAATGATGCCTCTGGCCAGGCACGGTGCTTGCAACTTTACTCCCATGATCTTAGTTCGTCCACCCACACACATGGTTTTCACCATCCCTGCCTCACAGCCAAGCAAGCAAAGGTTTCCAAAGGATGAACCTTTTCCTCAGGGTCTCACAGTTAATCTATGCTGAATCCGGGAGTGAATCCCACAGCTTGATTCCAAAATTGTGCTTTTCCAGATTTTGTTGTGCAGAAAAACATGGTGTGTAGGACTCAAGAGAAATCAGTCCCCCCACCCCTCCCACCCACAGTGGATGGGTGAATCCTGGCTCAGCCACCAAATCTTCCTGCCATTGTGAACAGTCACTAACCACACTCTACATTCCGGTGGAACGTTTCCACCATTCACACCTCTTGAGAGAGAAGAACCGTCACAGATTGAGTATGGCGAAGAGGTCACTCCTTCCACTCTGTTGGGAAGACAGTTTATTAAGCAGGGCGTTATCATCCACACAACTTTCTCTAACAGTCAATTCCTTCTCCCTTCACAAAACAGGGTTTTAGCAAACCCCCAAAACTTAGCTTTTTCTAACTTTTGATCTTTCGCATCTTTCAGAATCAAAATCCTTTTGATTTTGAAAAGAAAGAAAAGTTTTCAAAAAAAAAAAAACAACTCTTATTTTAGCTCTAAATCCTTTAGCCATTTTGAAAAGTAAAGTTTGTTTGGATGTGAGGAAGGGCTCATTTCAACTTCTAATCACGGTATTTCTCTTTCTACCATTTCCACCTGATGAAATGATGTTAGAAGCAGCCAAAACATTGAAGCTCCAAAACACCAATCTGATCAGAAATTCTGCATCTCAACAGCCTTCATATCTAAAATATGACAAGAATCTGAATTTCTGTCCTTTTATTTTCCTCTGAGGCAAAGCCAAATAACTTGAACTTTATTTTCTCATCTGTATTTTAAGTCATTTTACTTTAAAGATAAGCAACAGAGAATAATCCATAATAGCAATTAAGCCCTATATTGTGAGTATAATTTCTCAGTTAATTCCATTCCTCATATCTAAGTATTGATTTAGTCCAAAAATGTGCTAAATACTACCAAATCATATTACTGAATTGTCACTTATAAAATGTTTCCTGTTTTCCTCTAAGTTTCTTAGAGACATCTGCACAAGTCTATACGCATCCCAATTTTGGGTCCCCCTACCCACCGTTTTACATCTTGCCACACAGCTCAGTCTGTCAGTTATTAAATTAATCCCATGTTTTCTAGGCTGCGCTTAGCCTGTAAGTCAGAATGGTATTTAAGGAAGTTTCCTAATGTACTGGAAATTTCTATATTAAATCAGAGTTAGGAGACATACACTTCAACTTGGACTTGCCACTGACTAGCTGGGTGACTAGCCAGGGGCTCTGGACTTGACCTCCCCAGGCCTCAGTTTCCTCCTCTATGGAGTGTGAGGAGTAGTCTAGAATAACATCCAACTCCTTGCCAGCTTGACAGCACTGGCCTGAAATAGACAATTTCCCCTTGGAGCAGGAACATTCTAAGATTTTAGGCAGAACACAAGCTGAATACCAAACAATAGAAAGGCATGCGCTTTCTGACTAAACTATATTCTTGGTAGAAAATCATTTCTCTAAATAAACACCATGCAAATGAATATGTCGGGCCCCCTCAGCTTGGGAAGTTTGTGATACCCAGGAAAGGCCAGCTTGTTTGTGGTGAAAAGGAAAACCCCAGCATTTGTTCAATGTCCAGTTTTGTTTTATAATGTGCACTTCCATACTTTTCAGCCATTTCTCCCTCTCCCTGACCCAATCGGGATGCTGCCTTGATTTACAGAGAAGTAATTACTGGTTCCTTCATCGATTAGTCCACGCACAGCCATTCTGTGAGCATCTCCTTAGAGTTCAGTGAGGCTTGGAGCGAAATCACACAAAATTCAATTCCAGTTTCCTCCTCCTGAGGAGGAGAGTTTTGAAGACAAAACCCGCACCCACTATCCACATATCAGAGGGCATTTTATCAAGAGCCATCAGGTTCTGGGAGTGCTCAGACAGGGAAGGGGCTGTGAGTTCCTCAGAGACAGGAAGGCTGCCCAGAGGAGGTCAGCTGGGAGCTGGCACCTGAAGATGGAGTGAGACGTGTTTAGGGCAGCATTACTCACAGTGTGGTCCCCGGACCAGCAGCAGTAGCATCACCTGGGAACTTGTTAGAGATGCAGTCTCAGGTCCCCATCCCAGATCCGCTGAATCAGAAACTCTGCGGTGGAGTCTAGCAAGTTGTCTTTGAACCAGCCCTGTGCAGGTGATTCTGATGTATACTCTAGTTTGACTCCTCAAGGTGGGCTGGGGGCGGGGGTTGGTCTTTGGAACCAGGGGGACAGTCCGAGTCAAACTCCAGGGAGGCGTGAGCTGGCATGATGGAGGAGCACAGGCAGCTACAGGGCTCAGGAGGAGGCCGACACTGGGTTCCAACCCCAACTTTGCCACTCACGCCCTGTGTGACCTTGGCCAAATCACCTAGCGTCTCTCAGTGTGGACTTCCTCTTCTGTAAAGAGGGAAATGGCACTACTTTGCAGGGCAGCTGAGAGATGGGGCAAGGCTGTGTGTGTCAAGCCCCTGGCACGGGGCCTGGCATAGTGCAGGCAGCAGCAGAGGCCAAGTCCCCAGGAGGTGAGGGGCTGGAAAGGGAGGGTCAGGCCACGGGGACCACGCACTCAGTCAACAGGGGTCTCCCTGTGCTTCCCGTCTTGCGCAGGGTGTTTGTCATTCGGTACTTTGGAGGACAGCTGGAGAGGGGAGGTCACAGTTCCTGGGGTCCCTGACCCTTGTTTCGAGGGACAGCCTCTGAGGTAGAGATTTCTGCAATATGGCACCCTCTAGGATGCAGACAGAAAAGGCCGAGAGTCTAGATATGGACCGTTTTCTATTTAATAACAAGCGAAGACGTATTTCCAAATGTGGCTTCTCCCCCTAATCTTGGCTTAGGTGATTCAGATGCAGGTGAGCAGAGAGGAAACGTCTGCCACCTCTGCTGGGCGACCCTAGGTCAACATCAGACATTTACAAGGCCTGCAGGGCAGCAAGGCCAGTGCTCGTGCTGGGGCCTCGGCCCCACTGTCCGAGATGCTCCCACTGGAGGGGAGACAGACACCCACAAACAGGGGTCCACCGGGTCCTCGTGGCACCATTTATTGAGCACTTCCTGGACATGGAACCCAGCACTGACACAAACGGCTTCATTTCAGTATCACAACTGTCCCCTGAGGCAGCGAGGAGACTCAGAGGAGGAAAGTGAGGCTCGGGGCGGGGGGACACCTTGCTCACAGAGGCGGACAGAAGCCCAGGCAGTCTGACTCTGGACCACTTCACTGCCTTGGCAGGAAGTGCACCATCCATGGGTGAGGTCAGAGAGGCCCTCATAGTCGGTGACATCTGACATCTTAGCAGGGTTTTTTTTTCACTTCTTTTTGTTTTTTTTGAGGAAGATTAGTCCTGAGTTAACATCTGCTGCCAATCCTCCTCTTTTTGCTCAGGAAGACTGGCCCTTAGCTAACATCCATGCCCATCTTCCTCCACTTTATATATGGGACGCCTACCACAGCATGGCTTGCCAAGTGGTGCCATGTCCATACCGGGGATCTAAACTAGTGAACCCCGGGCCGCCAAAGCGGAATGTGCTCACTTAACCGCTGCGCCACCGGGCCGGCCCCTCTTAGCAGGTTTTACTGACTTGATCAGAATTTTTCAGGGGACCAAAGGGCTGAGGCATAGAGTGGGACCAGCACGCCCACAAACGGCCCAGGGCGAGCTGCGGCCTGTCTGCCGGGATCTGACTCTAGGGTAACTTCAGCTCTTAGCAGAAGCTCTCTGAGCCTCCGTCCTGTCTCTTTCCCTGAAATGAGGGGCTGAGTTAGCTGCCCTCTCAGATCCTCACAGTGCTTCCTGTGTCTCTTGGTGCGGGAGCAGCTCCTAGCTCCTAGCCCTCTGACCCTCCAACTCAGGCAGCCTCGGACAAGTCATCCGAAAGCCTGCTGGGAGCCAGGACTTCCCTTGCTCATTATTCTAGGAAGAGGTCCTGAAGAGGTTGCCGGGCCCCTGGCCTACCCTCCATTGACCAGCACATAGTAGGTGCTCAGGAAAATCAGGAACTGAAGCAGGAGGTGGGAACTCCCTCAGGGAGGAGCTTCCCCGGGCAATGGGCTAGGAGGGAAACTGAGTTCCCTGTGGTTTCTGGTGGTCACCAGGGGTGGTCTTTGGTTAAGGCCAGTTTGCGCCATGGGAGGGACACCAGACAAGGGCATGGCAATGAGCACAGCCACTCATAAGAGGCATTTGTGTTCCCATTGTTACCCTCTAGGAACTGTTACTTCACAGTCAGTAATGAGCTTTCATTTCCCCAAGTTTGTGTAACTGTCTTGGAGGGTCCCATTTCTCTGAAATAAAATCAATATTGGCACTTAAAATTGAGAGACCACGATGTTGCTAAACCAACAAGTAATTATCCCACACAGGGACCCAGCACGCTGCTGGGAGCATCGGGCCTTCCGTGAACATTTACTGAGTAAAGGGATGACTGGAGGCAGGGAAGGAAGGAAGGAGGGAAGGGGGAGGGGAGAGAGGGTCTCTCACGTCAGAAGCACAGCCGGGGTCGTCACCAATGATTGCGGTGATTGTATTTCCATTTTCTGGACAGGAGACCCTTTAGCCACATGAATCTTTGGCCACAGTGAAATAAACCCACAGACGCTGTGGAACATCTACTATGAGTGAGGACCCCCCAAAGCTGCTGGTGGCCACTGAGTCCTGCGCAGTCTTCTGTAAACAAAGATAACTTCATTTTCAAAATCTCTTTCAATTCTTTTCCAATAAAATGGGACAGGAAGGAACGGGAGTAGATTTAGTCTCCCCATCAGGTTTTCCCTGGACAGGAAAGGCCAGCGGTGGGTCTGGGGTCTGCCTGTCCCACCCAGACCTCCATCTGACACATTTCTATTTCAGCCCACACGCCGTGCCCATTTGTCTGCAGTCTGTCTGCTTTATGCTCTGCCGAGAGCCTTTAAACAACCGGGGAGACCAATGTGTCTTTCCGTCCGCATTAATCAGACAAAAGGTAGAGGTTGTCTAAGATTAAAAGTGTCTAATATCTAAGTTTTATTATCTTCTCCTCTTTTTTTGTATTTTGATCTTAGGACTTCAAGGACAGAAAGGAACAAAAGGAGAATCAGGAGTTCCAGGTAAAGAGCTGGCTCTATTTTAATTTCTCAGAATGATGACTGGAAAGGCGCGTGCTTAGCGGGCGGGTCCTGTTCACTGCGAACGCACGGCTGTGACCTTCCACGGAGTGGCCGGGTTGAGGCTAACACTCCAGGGCTCTGTCACTCAGGCCTCAGATCCTTCCCCTGGAAAAGCTGGGGAATGACAGGAAGTCAGTGACCTGAGGCCAGGAGGCAGAGGGGCAGGGGCTAAGGGGGGTGGAGGTAAAAATGTCAGGAGAGCTGGGGGTCAGGTGGTGGCTTCAGGCTGAAGAGCCGCCACAGAGCTGTGCAACCTTCCTCTCCAACGCCCCGGTGGGTTGCAAGGTCTCTATCTGCTTCTGCACACCTGCTCTGGTCCATCTCCACCTCCCCTTTGGCCCCTCAAGGCCCTCCCCACCTCGCGCTCTTCTCACCAGACTCTTATCATCCTCTTCATCTACTCAGCCCTTTGGTTGGTGACTGCCATCACACCTGCCCCACAGCTGCCCTACTCTTCTCAACCCCCAACCCTAAGGAGTGCCGGAGCACTTCTCAGACCATTCCTTGAGCAATCTCTCTTCCTCATGAGCTGGATATTCTATTTCTATTTTAAGTTACAAAAGGAGAAATTGAGGCCTAGACACATCCTAGCAAATTCTCCAGAAGGGCTAGAACTGCCACACAATTCTGTAGTCAGTGAGGACCAACACCCTCTGGAACCCCGTCAGCTGCTTTCACCTGCGTGTTCTCAACCGGCATTCACTTGGGGGTCGAGAGAGCAGAGCAGCCCCCACGCCCGCCCCTCAGGTGCCCAAAGACACAGGCTGAGTATCCGAGGCGCCCATTCACGGGGTAGACCTCGTAGTTGAGGACTCACCCTTTAAACATCAAGGCCCTGGTCCCCTTGGGAAGCAGAGCAGAGCATCTGATGGAGCTGGTCTCTCTCTTCTCCAGGAACTGCAGGCGTGAAGGGAGAAAAGGGAAGCACAGGCCTGGCAGGCCCCAAGGGTGCCCCTGGACCAGGTGGCCAAAAGGGAGACCAAGGAGCGAAAGGTAAGGCCTCCGTTTCTGCTTTGTGGGTTCTAAGGAGAGGCCCTGTCATAAGGGGTTTGGAGTTTTCGGGACCAGAAGGGCAGAGGTGTATTGGTTCAGTAGACAAGTTCTGTGCTGGGATTGTCCTTGGCACTGAGCACACAGGAGAGAATAAGGCCCAGCCCCGGCATTCAGAGAGGCAGGCTCACGAACCTGCGCCTGCAGCATGCCCAGCCGTGCCCCCGGCCATTCCGGTTTCCACAACTGAGCATGTCTTTCCGTGAAGGAGGGGCTCGCACTTCCTGTCTTTCCTGTTAAACATCCCTCACTAATCCAGCCTAAATCCTTTATGCTGTAGCTTAGGCCCATTTCTTCTCTCTCAACCGTTGGTACCCATGGCACATCCAGTCCCCCGGATGCCAGGTCACTGGCAAAGGTAGAGGAGAGACTCTGACCCCCTCCCCGCCCCTCTGCTCCTCCCCACTGCTGGCAAAGGAGGGCGAGGGGACCCTGGCTTGGTCTCCTTCAAACTGTGGTTTTTCTCCTCATGACAGGATCTTCTGGGGTACCAGGAGTAAAGGGAGAAAAAGGTCAAAAAGGTAATTGCTATTTCTATTCTCTTTAATTTGTGCCTTAGAGTCAATTCTGTACTTGAAAATTGTGTGTCTAGTAGGGGAGAGGCCTTGGTTCTCAGAGAAATTCTTTACTTTTGGGAAAAACTAATGGGCTCATCCCTTGAATAAGCCTGCCCGTGGCATACAGCCACAGTGCAACTATTTTCCTACCTCCCTTCCTTCTTCTCTCCCTTCCTCCCTCTCTCCCTTCCTTTCTCCCCCCTTCCTCCCTTCCATCTTCCCTCCCTCTCTTCTTCCCTTCCTCCCTCCCTCTCTCCCTCCCTTCCTTGCTCCCTCCTTCCTTTCCTCTCTCCCTTCCTTCCTCTCTCCCTCCCTTCTTTCTTTCCTTCCTTCTCAACTCTTCTTCTTTTTCTCTTCACAACACAAGGCAAGCCGTGGGTGGCTGGACTTGCAGGACCAGCCCCAGAGGCTGCTCCGAGGGCCTCAGGCCTGCAGGTGCAGGTGCACAGAGGCTGCTTGCCAGGTTGTGTTGGTGCCATAATGTGGAGTCTTCCCAGCTGCGGTGACAGCCAAGCAGAGACGTTTCTGTCCCCTAATGATGCAACTTCCAAAAATGAAAAGGCAGAGGCTGCGTTCACACAAAGCCCTGCACCGCCGTCCACTCTCCATGTGTGTTCTCACCCAGGTGACTCCATGTTAGCGGTCAGGATCATCGGCTCTAGCAACCGAGGCCGGGCTGAAGTTTTCTATAACGGTTCCTGGGGAACAATCTGTGATGACGGCTGGGATAATTCGGATGCCACTGTCTTCTGCCGCATGCTGGGTTACTCTACTGGAACAGCCATTGCCAGTTTTGGAGGTGGTAAGTGAGTCCTCAGCAAGGAGCCTCCTTCCTTGAGGTGGTGACGTGGGCTTTCTCTCCCTAGTTGAGTGACAGCACCTTTTGGTTGTAAGTGACTCGGCATGGTTTGGGTTAAAAGAAAAGGATTGGTTCAAGCAACTGAAAAGTTCCGCAGCTCAGGGCCCAGGCTTACCTCCTCCCTGCTTGGCAGTCCCAGGAGAAAGATGACCTCTCTTCCCCAACAGTGACAGCAAAGGCTGGGTTGGTGCGCTGGCTGGCCTGGCTTGGGGCAATGTCCATCCAGCCCTGAAGCCAGAATGACGTATGGCTGAGGGTGTTCGTGGGGTGTGGCTCTCCGAAGGACAGCTGAAGTGCTGGTGCCAGAAGAACAGAGAAAGGACGCAGGGCGGGCAGACATGGGTGTTCATTCCAGCCATCTGGAAGCTAGAGGCCTACACTGCCCATGCTGTCGTCATCTTTAAGGAGAAGGTGGGAAGGGAAGAGAAACCAAATCAGAGCAGGGAATTCCTAAAATCCGTTTTGGAAAGACATCCTGGGGTGCTGGAGACTCAGCCCATGTCTTCCAGCAGAAGGTTCAGACTTTCAACAAAGGAGTTCAGTCCCCAGGCTGAGACCATGTCCTTGGCATAAGAGCTGACCTGGCAGGGCCACTGGGCTGGTTTCTCCCGCTCCCCTCTCAAATGCTCTCTGTCCTTACTCCACCCCAAAGTGCAGACCTACTTTTTAATCTGAGTCCAGTTGGATTGTAAAACTCCTTTAAAATACACACTTTCCTTATATAGGTTGAGCCTATATAGATTGTCACACTAGCGTAAATTACTGTAATCAAACAAGACAACTGTTTTCACCTGAGCTCTGGATCTGAAGTCACTTATGTTAGAAGGAAGGGGTTTTGAGGGGGTGTGGCTGCTTTAAAGCCGGAAGGGCCTGGTTCGAAAGGCATTGGAGGAAGAGACGAAAGCTGGGGCACTCGTAGGGGGGATTTCAAATAGTACATGGATTCAGTATCAAATGCTTGGATGGGAGTTTTGTCAAAGGGTAGAAAGCAGAACAGAGGCAGAGTCATTGTGAGAAGTAGACCAGCCGTCAGCACCTCGGGCCTGTCTGCCCCGAACGGAGGCCCCGGGACACGGGCGCTCTGCTTAGACCCTAACACCACTCTCCCCTTCCTCCCTCCTTACCTTCTCTGCATCTAGGCACTGGGGAGATCTGGCTGGACGATGTTGCCTGCCGAGGGTCAGAGCACACCCTGTGGAGCTGCAACAAGAGCAGCTGGGGCTCTCACAACTGCAACCACAATGAGGACGCGGGCGTGAACTGCAGCTGAGCCTCCGCAGGCCTTCACCACTCTGCTCCGAAGGCGTCTGTAGCCTGGATGCTCAGCCCAGCTAGGGAAGGCCAGCGTGCCCAGAGGGGTTCCCTGGGAGTGGCTGAGAGGCGTCTAGGGTGGGGCCACTAATAAAGCTCAAAGCGCTACCTGGCAACGTCATTGGCTGTGGTTGAAATCACTAGTCCACACCTCCCATCCCTTACTGATACTCCCACTCTATGCACACGGGGACAGTGGGGTCTCCACGTATAGCCAGGGGAGGAGGAGCTAAATGCAATGCAGAAAGTGAAGATCACCTGTAGTCAAAATTAGTCATGACCATCCCTTCAGTCATTCAGATGTAGCATCTCTCACAGCGAGTTCTCCCTCCAGCCCTGGAGCTGTTGGCCAGCAAACGAAGAGGTTGGCCTGTGGTTGGCACCATGTTGCACGATAAATAGGAATTGTACCTTTAAGCGTGAAAATTAGTTCTCGTTAGGATGTGAGCTCCACAAATGCAGAGACTTTTGTCTGTTTTATTCCCCCCGTAGGGGCTCAGTAACTATTTATCCAATGAATGACTGAGTTAAACCAAGAAGGTAGAGAAGCTCACCCTCTCTGAGAAATTTGGCTTCCCTCTCCCTTTTCAGCCTTGCCTGGAATATGTACTCTCTAAGTGCGATCACAGACCCTCTCTCTCCCTCTCTCTCTCTCTGTCTCTCTCTCCCTCTCTCTCCAGGTGTGACAAGTGTCAGAGCTGCAGGAAGACAGAAGGGCTCTGGCTCTTTGGCAGGGAGGGGGGCATGGGAAGGGGGCTTGAAAGCTGGCAGTTTCAATTTGGCAGAAACCTCTATAATGATGGACCTTTTTCTGGCACGTTGGGATAGGGGAGTGGTAGGTCAGAGGAAAGAAGACGTTGTAAGCTGCATCAGGCATTCTGGGATATAATACTTTGCAAATGTGTAACTAATGTGTCTTATCCACACCCAGCCCCGTTCTCTCTCTAACCCTGTTGCCTGTTCCTTATGTCCCAAGAAGTATTTTTGCCCAAGGGAAGGAAAGGGCAGGCACTGCCTGGACCAAAGATGTCGTCTCTCCCATGGGAATCTCGAAGCTGCCTTCCTGAACCTCTTTAGAAACACGAGAGCCATGAAAAAAAAGTGCAAAGCAGAAACAAGCTTCTAAGTTCTTCCATTTAGCTTACAAAAGCCGAGCCTGGCTGACTCGGTCGTAGCGTTTTAAGGAAGGGAGGTCTGAGCGGAGCAAAGGGAAGGTGGGACATGAGAGCCCCACTGCCTCCTCCCGGTGGATGGTGGGAAAGGAAATGAGGAGACAGGAGTCGGGGAGAGGGGCCTCCCTGGCAGGCTCAGGCCCAGCTCCCCCATCTTCACTTCCTGTCCCAGGATGTGCCTCCTCCAAGAATGATGGACTGTGGGACTGACTCCTGCCTAGGGATTCCTTTCCGCCATTCCTAGGAATGTGTCAGCATAGTTGCTCTCTCTCTCTCTCTCTGTCTCTCTCTCTCACACACACACATTCCCACACACACTCTCACATGTATACACACACAGACACGTGCACACACATATGTCTTTCCATAGGAACAAACAACAGTTTACAGGCACAGAATAGTCAAAATCCTTGCAGAGAATGGACCATCCGCCCCCACTGTAGCACGGAAGCCAGAGACACGACTGTCGCTCAGCCACACCCAACATTTCCCTTTCATGGCATTGCCTTTCCTCTCTAGCTGTTGACTCCCCAACCTGTACTTGGAGCGCAGACCTCTCTCCTGAGCTCTGGTCATATGTACCTGTCTCCCAGCTGCCTCCACCCGGGTACCTCCAAGGCCGGGCAGGCAAAGCCTGACTCATCGTCTGACCCTCCTGTTCCTCATCTCAGCCAATGGCTCCCTCCACCCACTGCCCAAGACAAAAACTGAGTGTCAGACGCCGTGCCTCCCCCACCTTACCCCTCACCACCAATTCTACCTCCCAAATTTCTCTCCAGTCCATTCAGTTCTTCTCACCACAATGGTCCAGGCCACATCACGGATGCCCTGGATGCTTGGAACATCTCCTAATTAGTCTCTTCCCTCCAGCACACTCCACCAACCAATCACCTGTTCAATTTGCCACATGGCAGCCTGAGAGATCTTAAGAAACGACAAAGCTAACCACACCACTCCCTGCCTAAAGCCTTCAATGGCTCCCCATTCCCATAGGTAGGGGGCCAAACTCATCACGATGGCTTACAAGGAAGCGCCCCGACAGTGGATCTCATACAGCCCTCCAGCAACCTCAATGTTTCCTTTCTTCTGTTACACTCAGTCCTTCATCCATGCAGTTTCTCGTACACAGTCTCCTACCACAGGCTCGGGATAAATAGCTTCTGATTCACTTCCTGAATAAATGAACAACTGCAGGAACAAATGAAGGAACAGAGGAATGCTAAGCAGAGCATCAGCTTCTCTGTGCTGGGATTGCTTCCTAGCCTTCCCTCCAGAGGTGTGTGCTTATGGTTACCATGACTAAAGGGCCCCACTCCAACAGTTTCCCAGATACCAAGGAACACTTCCTCCAAAGGCAGATGTAATCCCTGGCCTTTCACACTTTATAAGGTTCACTTTCAAAACAGAAACACGAGGCCCAAGTTTTACTCGGTGTATTGTTCTAAACATTTTTTTTAAAGTTCGTATCTCCCAGCTGCCTCAGCATCCCCACAAAAGACGATGAGCGCCGACCCCAGTGACCAGGTGCACCAGTATGGTAAAGCAGGCCCCTGCCACAAGTTCCCCCTCCTACCCTCCTGTGACCTAGTGACATTCAAACACACCAATGAAATCCCCTCTCACCTTTTGCTCCCATACCGCACCCAGGCCCTTGCCCATGGGTCCTTGCTGTCTCTGCGCCCTGCCTGCCTGGCTGAGCCCCTTCCCTGGCATTGTCCCCATGGGGCCCCCTCACACCCTACAGTGACTCTCTCGCTCTAGGACTTATGATATCATAAACTTTGTTCTCCTGTGCCCTCTCTTGTAGCTGCGCCCAACTAACCATCCCCTAAAAGGACACAGACCCTGGAGCATCACATGACACAAGTGAGAGAACTCCCACCTTATAATGAGCACCCTGAGTCACAGAGGCGAAGGGGGGCAGAACGTTGGCTCCAATTCACCCCCTCACATTCAGGGCCTGTGCAATGGGACTTTGCAGCCCCTCTCATCAGAAGCGGGTCTGGTGCTCTTTCTCTCTCTCGGAAATCCACCATGTTATGAAAACAAGCCAAGGTTATCCTGCTGGAGGCTGAGTGAGCACGTGGAGCAGGGCCCGGTTGCCCCAGCTAAGGCCATCGTCCATCAGCCGCCTACAGCTGGCCGCAGTCACGCTAGTGAGCCCAGCCGAGACTGGTCAAGCCTGGACCACACCAGAGGAACTCACTGCCAAGCAACCCAAAGACTCATGACCAGTGGCAGATGGTTGTGGCTTAAAGCCACTGGGTCTTGGGGTGGTTTGTTGTACAGTAACAATCACCTGATAAAATTAGCTTGACCGCCGATGCAGGGCTAGTAAGAGGCAGAGGAGGATTCGAACCTGGTCTGCCCGACCCCAGTGAGATGAAGAGAAAAAGGAGAGTTGCTGCCACCCACACCTCTGCTGGGTGGGTCCTCTGATAAGCTCCCAGGCCCAGCTAAGCTGAGGACACTGCCCTTGCAGAACCACAGGGGCCACAGCCCATGGCCGCAGAGTGTGGGAACACTGGCTCTGTGGTCGTTTAGTGGCTGATGGCGGGGCTGAGGAGGAACGGAATAAAATAACCATGACAGCATCCTCAATGGCCAGAGAGCAGGCTCAGGTTGGGCTGGGGCCCCCGAAGGCTGGGATGGCCTCCTAACCTCTGTGACCTCCCCTTGAAATAATTCTCCTCCCTCCTGCTTCCCCCTCCTGGAGACGCTGTGCCCCGGCGGCAGCCTGCGGGATAAACACCAGCAGTGAGCAGACTGGCTGGGCAGGGCTGAGATGGCAATGCCCTCAAAGGACCCTCTGTGCACAAGCTCCCCCAGCAGGGCAGGCCCAGAGAGCTCCCCAGTTTCCAGCTGTAGAGACACAGCTAAGAAAGATGGTTCTGGAGCCAGACTGCCTGGGTTAGCATCCTGGTGCTGCCACGTCCCAGGCCTTTACCTGGACAGTCAAGTTTTGAAGCTCTCTGGGCTCTGCTTTCCTCGTCTGTAAAATAAAGACAGTAGCAGTTCCTCCCTCTCAGAGTTCTTGTGAGGATTAACTGAAATGATCACTTTAAAAAAGCATTTAAAATGGTGCCTGGCACATGGTAAATGCTAAGGATTCGTTATTATCATCCTCCAAGACCCTTCACATCCACCCCTCACCCCCCAGCGTTGCCCCACCAAGCCCTCTGCACCAGGTGGTTGGGTCTTTCGGGGCCCACCCATCGTGCCAGGCTGGGGGGAGGATGGACCAGGATGGTGTGTCTTCCAGAAGCCGACATAGATGCAGTGAGGAGTGGGAGCCAGTTATGGTGGGAGGGGACCAGTGAAAGATGAAAGGCACAGGGAGCAGGACTGGACAGGAGGGCGTCAGCCCCACATGCAGACTGACAGCCTCAGCCAGCTCCGTGGGAGCCCCAGAGCACAGACTGCCCCGGGAGGAGTCCATGGGTGAGCCAGGCCCTAGTCACTGTTCCCCGACTCAGGCCCTGGCCGGGGCTACCCCGAAAGTGGAGGTGGATCCTGAAGGTGCTGCACTGAGGCTGGGGGGTGGGGGCTCCTGCGCTCCCACAGCTGAACGCAGGTTCTCTCTTGAAGCCGGAGACCCAGGAGCACCTCCATGGCTGCTAGAAATGATTCACTGAAAAGAACATAGGATTTGGGATCAGATTCAAATCCCAGCACCAATGACCAATTGCATGGATTTGGGGAAATCACATAACTTCTCTGAGCTTCGGCTTCCCCACCTGTAAAGTGGGAATGATGATGATGATGATAAAAAGAAAAATAAAGTACTACCTTATGTGGATTGACAGCTGTGCTCTTGGCACATACTGGGGACTGAGTAACAGCGGCATTTCTTAGACCAGCCTCTGACTCCAAGCCTCATCTAACCACGTCTCCACACCCAGAATATCTTCCCTTCTCTTCAGAGCTCCAGAATCCTTTCCACTCTTTAAGACCCAGTTCAAATTGTATTTCCTTTAGGAAACCTTTCCTGATAGCTCTCACTCCAGAGAAATTATTCCTTTCTCTCAACCCCTACATTCCGTCCATGTAAGGAAGGAAAAATCAGAGCAGAAAGTAAGATTTTTTTTTTTTTTGGCGAGGAAAATTCGCTCTGAGCTAACACCCATTGCCAATCTTCCTCGTTTTTTATTTTTTTTTGTGGAAGACTACCCCTGAACTAACATCTGTGCCAAGCTTCCCATATTCTGTGTGTGGGATCCCTCCACAGCATGGCTGACAAGTGGAGCAGGTCCATGCCCAGGATCCGAACCTGGGAACCTGGGCCACTGAAACGAAGTGTACAGAACTCTAACCACTCAGCCACAGGGCTGGCCCCAGAATCTAAGAATTTTTGAGGGCCTACTGTGTGCTATGCACCATGCTAGATACATTATATTTTTGTGCTGGTTGCCCATGATCTTATTTATTCTTCACAGTAACACTGAGTGGAATGCTCCATTATTATCTCCATTTTACAAATGGGAAAACTGAGGCTGGGAGAAATAGAAGGACTTTCCTCTGGTCATTAGAACTCCTCTCCTGGTCCTCTAGGTGTGAATCCTTTCTCTTATGCTGGACCATGCTGGACGCAGGAAGCACTCAGAAATGTGTACTGTTGCAACATAGGACTCTGTATTATTAAAATAATGCACAAACAGCACTCACCGGAGAGGGCTGTCCTGAGTCTGTGGGGCTGAGGAGCAGATCAGAACTCAAGGAATTCATTCACTGAAACCCTCTTCAGTTCCCCTTTGTGGCAGGGTGATCAGAGGTGAATGAGATCAAGTCCCAGGAATATAAACCATCAGTTCACAAAAGAGAGACCATAGGCCAGGAAACATATAAAAAAGTTCATCCTCACTTATAGCAAACAAAGCAAGATCACTTATGTGCATGTCAATTTGGTGATTTAAAGAAATCCTTGGTGCTGGTCAGAGAGAAGGGAAACAGGCACCTGCCCACAGAAATGATGATGGATTTCCCAGCAGGGGGGTGATTCAGCAAGATGTGACCTGAGCTGCTTCTATCAGGAATAGGCACTAGTCAGAAATGCCCGCTGTATTGGTTATTTGCTGCGTCACAAATCACACCAGGATTTGGTAGGTTACATCATTTATGCTCATCCGTGTACCTGCAGGTGGGCCTGAGACGGGCTGACCTAGGCTGGGCTCCACCAGGCAGCGCAGCTTCCAGCTGCAGGTCCAGCTGGGTCTGGCTCCTCCCTGTGGTTTGGGCTTAGGCTCTTCCACCTGCATTCCCCTTAGAGCTTGCCTTCTGGTGAAGGCAGCAGCACAAAAGGACAAGGAGGAACACATCACACCTCTTAAGGTCTAGGCTCAGAGCTGGTACCCTGTCACCTCTGCCCACGTTTCATTGACCAAAGCAAGTCATATGGTCATAGGGCAGGAGGTTCCCTCCACCTCTAGTGGGAGCAGAGGGGCAAGGGGCACGTGTGGGAGGGGTGCAGAAGTGGGGCCAGTGAGGCATCTACCAACCCACAGAAGCGCATGGAAGTTCTTTGGGGCACTGTGTCTGACTCTGTGGAGTCGCACAGACACGCCTTTGACCTATGCAAATTCAACTACCTGAGTTCGGAAAAATTAAAAGAAAAATAGGAATAGAAGTTGTGGTCTAAAGTTATATTTTGCACATATCTTCTTTATTAGAGGCTGTACATTAGATATTTACATGTACATACTACTGTACACAGCTGTGTACACAGAACAGCAAAGAGGGTACTTAAGGGCAATTTAAGGGGTTTTCAAAGGTATTTTGACTATATGTGATTTCTTCCTTATGAGTTGAGATTTGCTTCTCTTGTAAAGGAAAATTGGAAATAGCCAATGGCCAACAGGAGCGTTTTGGTTAACTACAGGACAGCACATAAAATGCAATTACAGACTATTCAGCCATTATAAACCATATCACAGAGGGTACGTAGGAATATGAGAAGTATTCATGATATATTTATTTTAAGAGAAAAAAGTTATAAAACAGTCTATAGAAAAGGACCACAATTTAACAAACAGCTTCCTCCATCTCCTCACTACCCTCCCCCAGATTCCATCAAGCACCAAAGACCTGTGAGTTCCTCCTCAGATGCTTCCTGGTGTGTTCACCTGTGCACCCCCCGCCCCCCCGCTTCCTGTCTTGTGTGGGGTGTTCGTTATTCGGTACTTCAGAGGGTGGCTGGAGAGGGGCACCTTTTTGTGGGGGACAGTAAGGGGAGGTCACAGTTCCTGGGGTCCCTGACCTGAGCCACACCACTGCGGCCTGGATGATTGCAATCGCCTCCTAGCTGGTCTCTGTCCCTTCAGTCTTGCCTCCTCCTAGCCATTCACCCAAAAGAGCCAGAGAGGGCTTAGATCTGGTCACTCTCCCTGTTTCAAACCCTTCAAAGAGCACCCACTGCCATCACAAGGAAGTCCCCACTCCCGACAGTGGTATAAGGGACCCTTGGTCATCTGATCCCCGCCGACCTCTCAGTCTTTGAATTGCCCCTTGCCACCTAGCCTAAATTTACTCTCCACCCTGAGGAATTCCATTCAGTCCCTCGGAACAGCTGTGGCCATTCGTCCTCATTCCATCTGGGCCCCATACACCTGGAATCGACCAGCATGCTGGCACCCAGTATAGTTTAGGAGCTCATTGCCTCTCCCTGCTCTGATGGCAGGAACCGTGTCTGCCTTGCTGTACTCCCATACTGAGCACAGTGCATGGCATGCGTGCAGCATGTATACATATATATTTAATAGATGAATAATTTTTAAAACTGTAATATGCCTAGGGAGAAAAATTGGAAGGAAACCCACCAAAATGTCTTTCTTTGGCAGTAGGATGATGATTGATTTTTATTTTATTTTTTGCATTTTTCCATGTTTGGGGAGTTATCCACCATGAGTATATATCTATAAGCAGAAAAGAAATTGTTATTGCATTTATTTAAATTACAATTGTTAACTGTAATTTAAAAGAAGTTATTTTTTATTCCCTCCCTCACCCCTCTTCCCAAATCTGTACAGTAAGATCAAAATGAACACATACAATAAATTATTATTTAAAGTAAATAATACAAGTACAATATTTATCATCAAAGAGCCCAGAATCTTTCCCCTCCTGAGCTCAGACTTCAGTCCCAGCCAGTCCCCCTGTGTGTTGCTGTGTGTCACTGGTGCGTGGGCCCCTCAGATGCCAGAGGTCCAGGGTGCAGAGAATACCTATGCTGTGTGGGCTGTGATGAGAAAAGGGGCCACAGCTGGAGGGAGACAGGCAGGGTGCAGGGGAGTTTATATTTTATAATAAGATATAATAAGTCCTGTTTGTATACTGTTGGGAATGGCTGAGTAGAGGGGGAGAAATTAATAATTCAGGAGAGAGGGCATAATTCCAGGAGCCAAGTCCTTACAAGTTCTAGAGAGCAAGGGGTGCTGAGCAATTGGTGGGAGCAGGGTCTTCCATGAGAGCAAGAAGGCAGGCAGGTGAAAACAGGAATAAAGATGCAGACGGCAGTGGATTAGGGGGGACGATGAGAGACGGGGAAGTTCTCATCTGATTGCTTCTATTTTCTCAGAGGGCACGAGCCAAGGTCAGCAGCTGAGCAGAGGGGGCAGGGAACGGGTGCTGGGGTGTCCCACCGACTCTGGAGCGGGGAGGGCTGCCCTGCTGACTTTATCAGAAGTGTTAGGAGCAATCAGGCAACCCTCCACTGAGGGCCTACTCTGTGCCAGATGCACATTCTCTCATTTAATTTTCAGAACAACCAGCAAGGTGGGGATTCCTGGCACTGTTGTGCTGATGAGGAGCTGTGTGCTCAAGGTCACACAGCTAGTAAGAGGCAGAGGCAGGATTTGAACCCAGGTACATCTGATGGCAGAGACGAGTGTGGTCCTCCACACACCCTGCTGAAGGTTCCTTTGCTCAGCCTTCCCGCCCTGCCTCCCATTCTGCCCAGCTGGCCACCACCACATGCCACTGCTCACCTCCTGGTCAAGTCCCGTTTCCCGAGGGCCCAGCAAATTTGGGGGTTCTAACACATCAATGGCTGCCAAAGTTTTAATGTCCTTTCAGAGAGGTCAGGAGTGCTTTTAATGAGGGCCCCTCTCTGTGCTTAACCCTATGCCACACCTCTGTTTTCCTTTCCACCTGTCACAACCCTATTCCCAACCTCATGAACTCACATTTGCATCTCCCCCTGCAATTTGGCAGACATTTACCTGTGCCTTCTGCATGTGAGGGGCTGTGCTGGGAGCCACTGATGCAAAGATTAGAGACCCAGTTCCTGTCCGCTGATGTCGGGGTCCACGGGCGAAAACAATCTCAGCACAGAGAGATGGGCTGGGCTGGCCCAGGAATGCGGGGGCTGGAGGGGTCTCTTCTGTGAACCCCCACCAGGCTCCAGGCACGACTGGGATTCCCTCCCTCACCCCTCTTCCCAAATCTGTGTAGTAAAATCCTAATGAACACATACAAAACAGCTTTATGGTATCTCTCCACTAAATGCACCCAACATCATACAAAAGATGGAATGAAATCTGCATGTTTGTTACAAGGCACGTTCAAAGGGCATTTTTCTAGATTTTCAGATAGCAGTTCTCCGGGAAGGTGATGGGAGCTCTTCCCCAGCCCTCTGCCCCTTTTGGTCGGGGCTGGGAAGAACACAGCCGCCCCACCACGGAGCACAGCAGGTGCCTGATACCTGGAGTCTTGGCGCCCCAGTGAGAACGTGGTAAACGCTGGGCGATGACCGACCATTGCAGGTGGTGGCGGGGCTGCGACTGAGGAACGGTCTGGAGAAAGGTGGGTTTCAGGCCTCCTGCCCCCCAAACATAACGCGGCGCCTGCGGGCGGGACTCTGCTTTCCCTTCAGATGCGCAAGGCCCGGGGACGTTCACCTGCAGACCGGGCCGCGGGCAGGGAGGTCGCCTCCTCGCCGTGGGCACGCGGGGGCGCTGCAGGCCGTGCTCAGCCCTCCGGGCGCGCCAGCGAGGGACCTGGAGAGGCTGCGGTCCCCTCCAAGGCTCCAGGGCCGGCGCCCCCAGGACCCACTCACCCGCCTCAGAAGAAATACCCCCCTTCATCTGTGCCCAGTCCGGGCCTCCACTAAACTCCCTCCTCGTTCTCTCCTCTGATCCCCAGTAATAGTCAGTTCACAGCTGGCTCTGGACCGAACGCATTCAAAAGGGCACGTTTAGAGGGTCAGCACCCTTAAGACGCGTGAAAACTCCCGTCGATGAAGGACGGTGAACTGGTACTGCATGAGGTTGCGTATATGCATTAATTCCTTACAACAGTGCCAGGAGATTCTATAGCTCCCATGTTACTGGGAAGACAACTGAAGCTCAGAGAAGTTAGGTTATTTGCCCAGGGCCACACAGTGAGCTGGCATGCAGCAGAGCGAATGGTCCAAACCCAAGGCTGACCTCGAAGCCCACCTCCTTCCCATATACCTGCCATCCCTTTCTCATGCCCACACCCCAGGGGAAAGAATCTGGGCAGGAGGAGGCGGCCACCCCAGCAGGTTTGATAGAGGGACTTCTGAAGAGCTTGGGGGAAACTAAGGGCACTGTAGTGGAAAAAGCACCAAAGTAGTCAGGGGACCTGAGTTCTAGTCCCTACTCCGTCAAATATTGGTTTGTGACCTCAGGCCGAGTCTTCTTCCTCCAGTGCCCAGAGGGGACACATAGAGGGGTGGGACTAGGTCATTCCAAAGCCCCCCAACGTCTCCACCAGTTTGCACATGGAGGGCTCCCTGACTAGGGGCTCCGTCCAAGGGCTGGCCACTGAGGACAGAAAAGAGCCCAGAGGGGGCCTTCATGCAAACTGTCTCCAGGTGTGCCTTCTGTGAGGCGGGGTGTGGGCACCAGAGGACCAGAGCCCTTGAAAGATGCCCCTGCCCTAGGCCTGCCTGAGGGTGGCCAGTGGTCTGAGGAGGCAGGGGAGCAGGACAGCAAATGCCCCCACCAGCAGGTGCTCACCCATGGTCTCGGTGGGCCCACAGGTGCAGGTTATGTCCCACATCCTCTGGCATTGGGCAATGCCCCCAGCATTCCCAGCCCACCCTTCCCTTGCTGGAAACTGTCTCTTTCCTGAGGCTCTTTCCTCTATGAGCACAAACCCTGCCCAGACACATTGTAAGTGTCAGGCCCTGCAGCAGGTGCTGGGCATGGAGATGAAGATGGCCTGTGCCAACTGGACCCTCAAGGAGCTCTCGGTCCAGCTGGGGAGACAGAACCATCAGCAGACCACTAGACGATCCAATACAGGGTCCGGGGACACAGAGGAGGATGGTGGCCCCCTGGGGGTGACAGAGGTCATGGGTGGCTTCTCCCCACCTGAGCTGGGAGGATGAGTAGTCAGCTAGGGGAGCGAGGGCAGAGGGAAGATGCTCTGGGAAGAGGGAGCGGGATGAGGGGAGTGTGGGGGCTGGACATTTAAGGCACAGGACCAGTGAGGAGATGGGTAAAGCAGCTCCGCTAAAACAGGATGAGGGCTGGAACAGGGGCAAGGGGTATGGAGGGGCCCTTGACGCCTGGAGTGGAGGGTGGGCTCTAGGCTAACTCTTGGGTTCCTGGCTCGGGGTGCTGGGGAGTGTAGTTGTGCTAGTCACCAAACAGAGAATTTGGGAGGAGGGCAGTTTGGGGGAGAAGGAAGCTTGCGTTGGACCTGTGGGACCCGTGGAGGAGCTGTCCAATTGGCATGAACAGGGGAGACCCATCGGGGCTGCCTGGGCCTGTTGAGGAGGCCCTCCCAAGTCACCCAAAGTGGTGAGAGTGCTCAGAGGCAATTAATGTGGTTCTATGATGCTGATTGTGGCCCCTGCTGTCATTGATAAAAGAGGCTGCAATTAATTAAACATGAGCCTCCTCCCCTGGTGAGCGCGTTTACAGATGCTCCCAGCTCAGCACCTGATGGCTCTTTATCACCTGGATGAATGGACTTGTGTCTCCCAGAGTCTCCTGGCTGACAGCTGAATCCCCAGCAGGCAAGGGGCGAAGGGATCACTACTTACAGCTGTTTGCCTGGAGAGCCCTCCCCACCCCCATCCATACAGGAACCCTCCTAGGGTCAGCTGAATCTGAGCTGACGCATGTGGGCGCACGACGACTTGGGCCAGAGGCAAAACCACCCTCCAAAGCCTGCTGGCCTACTTGTGGCAGGAAACCACATGGTACCCTCACTGGACAAAGGCATATGGAGCAGCTTCTCTGTGCCAGGCACCATGCTAGGTACTGGGCATCAAGGGATTAAAGTCATGATCCAGGGGAGACAGAGACAGCAACAATTTCAATAGGGCATGGCACGGACAATCAAGGGGGGGCATAAATGCCCAAGGAAGGGTGTTGGAGAAAACGTGCTGGAGGCACGGGAGGAGGCATTCTGCACTCTCCTATCATTACTTTCTGGTGCAATTGTAAGAATTCCTTTTTTATTGAGCACCTGCTATGTGCCAGGCCCCTGAGATGAAGCCCCTCTAATCTGTACCACCACCTTGAAGATACTTTATACAGGGAGAAACAAGGCTCAGAGATTAATTGGTTTATTCCAGGCCACACAGCTGGTGAGGAGCAGAAATGGGTTCAAACCCAAGGGTATCTGACTCCAAGGCCCAAACTCTCCACCTCGGGGTACCATGCACTCCAGTCCTCTCTAGGCCCCGCCCTACAGGAGGCTCTATGGGCAAAGCAGAGAGATGGAAGAACGTAGGACCAAGGCTTGAGTTGGGATCTAGAAAGGTAGGAAAACCAGAATGTCTGGCCCGCGAGGATCATTAGAGGTCATGACTTGAGTTGGGCTCCCCCATTTTAGAGATGAGTGATGGAGATCCAGAGAGGCAATTGGTCCCAGGTTGGTCCCGGGACACAGCTGGTTGACTGCTGAGCTAGATCAGCACCCAAGCCTCCTGGTCCCTAATTTGGGGCTCCTGCCACTCACAAGCTGTGCCACTCACCTTGAGACATGCACATAGTTGCCCAAATTAGTCATTCATTCTTTATTTGGCCAAGACAATACTTTGATGTCTTGGGATTACAGTGAAATGGAGATTGCTCAGAACAAACTCCTGTCATGGCTGTATCTTGGAGCAAGATGATGGGGGCTGGCCATGGTGGGGGAACTCTTGGACAACTTGCAGAGGATTTTCCTAAGGGCCTCCACGAATGATGTGCAGTGACAAAAGGACTTCATGAAATACAGAAACAATGAGGTGCAGAGGGGTGATCAGAGAGACTTCCTGTCTTGGCCCTTGTTGGCTGAACAATTCGATGATGTTTGTCACGTGTGGCCTTGGGCCAGCTACTCAATTATGGTCTTCATATGAAATTTAGTTATATGAAAATAACTTCATATGAAAAGCAGTTATAAAATAAAAGTAATGCATGCACATAATAAAAAGTCCACGTAGTACTTGAAAACCTTAAACAGATAATAGCAGCCTTCCTTTCGATGTTGAACCCTGCTCAGTCTTCCTCCTAAATATACTTTAAACTCAACAGTCAAAAGCCAGACTCACGATTTCCACCCAAAGAACTGCTCCTGCGTTTCTCATCTTACTTCATGAAACAACAATTAATAAAGTGTGTCAAACTAGAAATGGTCACTGGTATAAAATTAGTGTAATTCATACACAGTGTACATGCTTTTTACCAACCTAATGGCGTAATGCTAGACCCTTGCTCTCTGCTGAGCTGGTTTCTCTTATAGCCCGTCCTGCCTAATGGCTACGCGATAGTCCACAGTGCAGATGCAGCAGACTGCATCTCTGCAGTCCCCAGTCGATGGATATTAGGTTATTCACCATCTTTGCTCTTCCAAACAGTACTGCCATGAGCACCTTCATGGAATACCTTGGTGGCCCTCTGCGAGGGCTCCTGCAGGGCTTATTGCTAGTGGTGGGATTGCTGTGTCAAATAGGATATGTATTTTAAATGCTGACATAGTCCTAAATTAGTTTCCAAAAAGGCTGTACAGGTTGACTGCCACCAGTCGTAGGAGGGGGCCTTTGTCTCGGCACCCTGGCTGGCACTGGGTAGTCACAAGCATTTTCGTATTTGCCAACCTGAGATGTGATCAATGAGGTCTCATCGCTGTTTTTCTTTAATTATGAATGAGGGTGAGAATATTTCATATTGGCTTTCATTTTTAAGAACTCCCTCTTCTCAGCTGCTCATTTGGGGTATTTCTCTCAATGATTCTTTCAAGGCAAATTAAGGAAATTAGTCTTTTTTCTGGCATATGCATTACAAATACCTTCACAGTTTGGCCTGAAGACTTTTTTTTCTGCACTAAAGCTTTTAATTTTTGTGTGTAGTCAAACTTATCAATCTTTTCCTTTGTGGCTTCAGGGCGAAGGTGTTATTTAAATATTTTATAGCTGGTTTCAGTTTTCACCGGACTAGAGTGTAAGGCGTTTGCACAGCCTTGCCCGCAGGTTCTCACACGATGCCTGTGCTGGGCAGGCATGTCTTGAGGATTTACTGATTAGTTAGATGGATGGATGGATAGACAGATAGATGAGAGACAGACAGAGAGAGGTAGGGGACGTACTTGACCGTGTTAAACATTGCCTCCTTTCAAACAAAATGTTTTTTTAAATTCAAAATGCACTCTGTGCTTTTTGGAACATTCTCCACCCTTTATTTTCTCGACGTTTTTTGGAGTCTTATTCCATTTGTCTCCCTGACTCCCCCTCAACCTTCCTCTCTGGCTCCTCTCCCTCTGCCGGCCCCTGAAAAGCCCACATTCACCCTCTTCTTTCTTCACTAACCGTGTTTCCTAGCAGAGGGGACGCCAAGGGGTGGCTGGGGGTGGTTACCCGCCGATTCCATCTGCTTCCTCCCAAAGCCACCTCCAAAGCACATGAAGAAGAAAGAGGAGGAGAGAAAAAGGCCAGTGAAGAGTGTGTTTTCTCATTCTCCAGGAAAGCTTGAATGAAAACAGCTTAGAAGACTCTGCTGTTTCTATTGCTGTAACCTGAGCAAGAGCGGCGGGCTGTAGGTGCACACGCAGCCCCAGCCAGTGTGGCCCTTCCCCTCCCAGCCCTGCCGCTGCTGCTCTGTCCTCCTGGGTGTCACCCCTGCTGCCTGGGCCACCTCACCCACTGCTGCATCTTCACCATCCTCTGGGTGCCCCCTGAGTGCCTTCAGCTGCACAGTCCCCAACTAGGACCACTGTTTTCCCATCATGTCCCTTCTTCCACTTCACCATGCAGTCTTTTAGAAAGGAAACCAAGGGGTTCACTCCAGCTCCCCCAGGTCCTTTCAGTTATGCCGCCAGGTCATCCTCAGGTCCTTTCCTTCTTCTCAGCAGCCACTGTCTCAACCCAGATCCTTGTGTTCTTCCCCCTGAACCAGCCTCCACCTTGTCGCTTGCCTCAATTCTTGCGCCTTCTGATCTCTGTACCCCCCTGCAGCCCAAGGGGTTTTCTGAAATTCAGATCTGACTTCATCATCCCCTGGGGCAAAACTCCAGCCCGGGCCCAGGCAGAGAGTGGGCGTCTGACAAATGTTGTGGTCTGAACTGAGACGGGGGGACTTTAAGAGATGGGGCTCAGTGAGTGCCCCTCATTCCCCAGGGACATCTCCAAGCTCTCCCTCCCAGGCCCTCACTCAGGCCCTGCACATGGTTGGTGGCTTCCTACATATACTTGTTGAATGAATGAATGGACATCTGGCCGTTCTCTGGGCTGCCCTCGCTTCCCATCAGATCCCGCCTCTGCGCTCTGCCTGCTGCCTCAGCCCGAGGGTTCTGCACACCCTCCCAGCCCTCCCAGGATGCATGCTACTACTGCTCCAATTTTGGGCAGACCAACCGCTCCCTGTCCTAGGATGCCTGCGAGGGGAGGTCATGTAGGAAGAGAATGAGAACAGACTTTTAGGAAGTGATGGGGAATTGCAGCCAAGACACTAAAGGTCTCATTTCTATCTTTTCCCGAGCGATATTTTTTCTGACTGGAAAGTTATTTTTCACAAATGCTAAAAAGGAAAGCAATACAACAGGATATGTTATGGAGAGTAAGCCGGACTGACTCAAGCCTTGATGCCCGTTCTCGGTCTCTGTTACCAGTTCCTGTGTATTCTTCCAAATATCTTCTGTACGTATAAAAGCATATGTGCTTTTCGGTCCCCACAATCAGCTTACTCTTCGTCCTGTTCTGCCATCACTTGTTCACTCAACAGACTGTCTGGGAGACGGATCCCTGTGACTACACACAGCTCTGCATGTGCAGACCCTCGGTCGCCTGGGATTCCACTAAATGGATGTATCATAATCGATTTAACCAGTCCGCTATTGAGGAGTAGTTAGACTTTTCAAGTTCTTTGCTGTTACAAATGATGCTGCCATGTAATCTTTGTGCGTAAGCATCACTGGAATGTTAACTCCACGAGGCTGTGTGGTAGGCAGCACAGGCCCCAAAGATGCCCACGTCCTAATCCCCAGGACCTGTGAATATGCAGAAGGGACTTAGCAGCTGTGACTAAATTACAGATCTGGAGATGGGAGATCATCCTGGATTATCCGAGTGGGCCTACAGATAATCACAGTGTCCTTTTAAGAGGAAGGCAGGAAGGTGAGAGTCCGAGAAAGGACAAGGGGCCACAAGCCAAGGAATGCAGGTGGCTGCTAGAAGGTGGAAAATCAAGGAAATGGATTCGCCCCTAGATTCCCCAGAAGGCACGGCCCTGTGGAAACCTTGATTGTCGACTCCTCACCCCCAGACTGTGAGACGATAAATCCATGCTGCTTCAGGTCACTCCGTTGATGGTAATCTGTCACAGCAGGAACAGGAAACTAACCTGGGTGTGGCTGTGTTTTGCTCTCCCCTCATTGTCTCCCAGTGCCAAGAATAGTGCCTGGCATACAGTAGGCATCTACTACAGAGTTGTTGAGTGAACAGAGGTGCATGCGTCATTACAACCATGAACTAGCTCCTGGCAGTGGCATTGCCCTCTCAAAGAGGATAGGCATTTAAAATGTTGGAAAATCTGTCAGACTGTCACCTGAAGAGGCTGTGCCAGCTTTCATTCCCATGAGCAGAACACGGCCGTGTCTTTCTCCCCATGCCCTTGTCCGACCGTATGTTGTCATCATTATTTTGCCATTATAATTGTGAAAAATGGCATCTCACTGTTTTGATGTACATTTTTAATAATGAGCGAGTCTGAGCTTCTTTTCATATGTTTAGTGACCATTTGTATTTCCCTTTCTGTAAACTACCGCTACACGATCATTGCTTGTGTTTTTAACTGAGTTGTTAGTCTTTTTCACTAATTTGTAAGAGCTCTTCACATGGCATGGATATGAGTATGTAAATATATTCCCTCTGTTGGTCCTTTTGCTTTGCTCGTGGTCTTTTCTGCCGTGGAGGAAATTTTCATTTGACAGAGGCGTGAACGGAGCACTCCCCCTGGTTTGGCAGAGAGGAGAGGGGACGTCATCCAGCTGCACCTGACAGGAGCGAAGGCTCAGAGATAAGAAAGAACAAGGGAGATTAATGTGACTGGAGCAGTTAGGGGAGAGAAGGACTGACGAGGCGTGTGCTGCCAGGTGGGGGCGGGGGAGGCGGACAGGACGGTGGCAGTGGAGACGGCTGAAGCTGGACGGGGCATTCAGATCATCCACTCCTTATACGCAGGTCTACAGGCAGGAGAATAATGGTGTTTTGTTTTGTTTAATTCCTTATAATGTGCCAGGTACTATGTTAGGTATTTAAAATACTTTATCCAATTCTATCTCCACTACCCTAGGAGGTGCTATGATGCCCATTTAAAAACCGGAGCAATGAAGGTTCAAGAGAGGTTAAGTAATTGCCCAAAGTCACACAGCCAATAAAGAGCAGAAGCACATCAGCCTGAGCTCCAAGTCCATGGTCTCAGTCACCGCACCCATGACAGTCTTTTGAGGCATAGGTATCCTGTTTACAGAGGAGGAAACTGAATCTCAGAGAGGTTCATTAATGTGTTCAGAGTCACACAGGTTGTAGGTGGAGGAATTAGGATCTGGACTCAGACGTGCTGACCCCAAAGCCCCTGCTGTTCTCATTCCCTCTCTTCGTCCATCCCTGAGCACAGGGGCCCCCAGAGGTTCCGATGTAACTGCTCGGGCGTGGGTCCAGGAACATCACCAGATAACTCCCAAGTGCAACCAGGTTGGGAATCCCTGTCCCGGCCCAGGAGGGCAAGGCCCAGAGAGAAGCTCTGGGCTGCTGAGTTACCCTCTGCCAGCAGCAGCCCTCTTGGGGGACACGGGCCATCTCCACCCAGGCCCGGCCCATCTGCCCCACAGCAGCCCGGCAGGCCCACGGCAATTAGAGTGAACGCTGGGCTGGGCAGGGCAGAGAAATTCCTAAGTAATTCAGTTTTTTGTTAGCCTCAGATTTAAAACCTCATTCAGTGTTTTCTTTCGAAATATCTCCCTGAGGCCTAGGCAAGCAGACCCCTGCCCTGGCCCTGTAGCTCAGGGGGCCCACTTTGGGGAGCCCTCCTTGAAATTCTCTGAGTCGCACTTGGGTAGCTGGGACCAGTCAGGGCAGAGAGTCCTGTCCAGGCAGGACACCCCAGGCCCAGACCAGGACCTGCATGGGTCCCAGTTTCCAGGTGCACCCTCCTTGAAATTTGCTAAGGTCTCCTCTGGGACCTGAGACCCTCCAGGGTGGGCAGAGCCATGGGTGTGGGGCACGCCTAGTCCAGACCTAGACTGGCCTGAGCCTCTGGCCCTATTTCTCCAGGTGCTCTCTGACTCTCCCCTGTGCGTGGAATCCACGAGACAACTGAAGGAGCTCCAGGACTCACGCCTGGGACCAACCTAGGCCCCGCGCCGGTTCCAGGAGGGTGGTCTGCGGAGAGGATCGCAACCTCTGGCTGGCATGATACTTCTTTCCCTGGGCCCCTAGAATGGTGCTGACGTGCTGGTTTGGGGTAACTCTCATTCACGCCAGACAGAGGATGAAGGTGGGGCTCTGAGCTATCCACAGCCCCCACGGACCCACAGGCTTGAGTGTGGGCCACATATTGGTGCTTTCCCGGCGAGCTTCCACCACAGTGCTGCCTCAGGTCCACGGCCCCCAAAGGTGGTGGGAGTGGGTGCAGGCCCCCTTCACCCTGTGTGCTCCCACCACTAGCACCCAGGCTGGTGCTCAGACCTCCTCCCCAGGCTCCAAGTCAGGCAGCTTCCAGGGGTGGCCACACCTGTCTCCTCCGAGGGCTTTGGAGAAATGCCAGTGGACCTTTCCAACTGATGCATTCTCTTATGGCTGATGGGCGTGGTGACACCACGCTGCCCGAGCCCTTCTTAAGACACATCATAGAGGGGATGGATGCTCCTTGTGTGAACGCACCTGCCTGCTGGCGTCCCCACGCCCCCTTGCCTGTCCTCCATGCCGGTGGCAGTGTGTGGAGGAAAGGGGCCTGGGCCATAGTCAGAGCCATCACATTCTGGGACGGGTTATTACAGCTAACAAGTTCAAGAGCAGACGTGGGTGGAAGATATGTTCTGTGTTTATGTCAAGTGACAAATTTAACATGACCGGAAAACAAATTCTTGTTGCCATTTCCCTGCAGTCTTTGGGCAAGTCTTGCACATGTGGTCATAGGAGCAAAGCACAGCAACAACGGGAAGTCAGTAAAGTCAGTTCTCATGGGCAGCATGATCACTTCACCAGTAAGGATGCAAAGCAGCGTTAAATAAACAGCGTTAGGACCTGCAGAGGCGCAGAGATTAATGTGGTTTCAGTATGGACAGGTTCCGAAGAGCAGTCATCGTCGTTAAAAGGATGTCGCCACCTTCTCCTAGCAGTGGGAAATACGAAATTAGCTGGGAATGTGCATTTGACAATAAAGAATATGGAGAGATGGTTCCTGGCCCTGAATAGGAAGAGACAGTGCCTGGGCACCCTGAAGAATCTTCAAGAACACTGATGAGACGATAAACAATTAAATTCCTCCTCTCTCCCCGTTATTCCAAATCTTCATCAATAAATCATTACATGCCATGTGCATTTTATAACACATTTTTAATCAAATATTTTCCTGGGGCCCCGTACACCCTAAGGATTGCTCTATTCTTTGGGCTTGGTCAAGTGGCAAAAATGCACGTATTTACTAGTTTATATAATTCATTTCATGCTTCCCATGTTCCCAGAACCATGCTAAGCATGGTGTTAGTGTTGTTTCATTTCATCTTCATATCACTCTCTGTGAGGACAGTTCTAGCACCATCTTCATTTTCTACCTAGGGAGTCTAAGGCTCAGAGAGGTAGACTAACTTGCTGGAAGTCACACAGCCAAGTAGGTGGCCAAAGTAGGATTTGACCCAGCACCTGTGCGGCCACTGTCACATTCCCCTGTCCTCAGTCTCTGTTAGGTCCCAGTGGAGTTGGAGCATGTGCAACTGGGCAGACCCTCTTCCTCCAACCACAACAAACACAGGTAAAAACAGTGACAGGGAGAGGGCTGGCTGAGCTTGTGTCTTCCTCTTTGGGAGTCAAACTCCCTGTGCTTTCATTCCTACCTTTGCACACTCCAGTCTTCCCTCTGCCAGGGTGTGTTGTCACCTATTAACCAAACATGCCAGAGCATCCTGCTAAGGAAGCTTCACCACTCTGGGCCAGCCCAGCCAGGGCCTGGAAGGCTCACCTGGCCTACGGAGAGGTGTCAGCGAAGGGAGGACAGGCTGGAAGATGGGTGGGGGCTGCAGGAGCAGGACAGGGGCCAGTGAGGGAGCCAGGCTCTAGGGAGAGAAATAGATGTTTATTGAGGGCCTCCGAGGTGCAGGCAGCGGGACACCTGAGTGTCATGACGACTTTGTGCCGAGATCTCACTATGACCAACTGATGTGGCGGAGGAACCAAGGCCCAAAAGCTGAGGCAAGTGGCCCAGGGGTCACTGGGTGTGGATGGCAGAGCCAGACCCAACTCTGAAGTCAGTGTGTCCCGTTACTCCAGTGCCTCCCAGGAGCCAGCTCTGAGGAGAGCTGGAGGGCAGGGGCAGAGATGTGGGGCCATGAGTGGGGAGGACCAGCATCGGGACAGAATGGGCACATTCACGGCAGGAGATGCTGTTGGGCTGGGTGTGGCCAGGGCCTCAGTCTGATCCAATCGGCTTGTGTCCCACACTTCCTGTGTGCTGGGCCTCATATTGGGCACTTGGAGTCGGAGATGAGAAGGGAAGACAGGCCTGTGCTCAGGGAGGGCAGCAACTGGCGGAGGCACAAGGAGTGGGGGTGGTAGAAGAAGGGGTGATTCGCTCTCTTGGTCTGTGGGCTTTGGAGAGAAGGCCCCCTCGCAGGTTCTGAAGGAATCCAGGAAGCAAGGGGACTTGGACAGAGGAAACACATGTGCGGTCCCAGGGGTCACACATGAAGTCTGAGCATAACGTGTAGGCGGTGGAGTGTGACATGTCACCAGGCCTCCCTGAGCCTGCAAACGCCCTCCTCCCAGCTCCAGCACCCCCTTCTCAGCCCCTATGGAATGTGCTCCATTAGCACCAGCTCCCTCCCAGCCTCCCACAAGACCCTTCCTGCCCAGGTGCTCAGCCCTCAGCCTCCTGGATCTCAGCCCACCTGCAGTCCACCCTGCTCTGTGCAGCTCTGCGATGGCTTGACTGTGCCCAGACTTAATCTCCCAAAGAGATTCCCAGCTCCTCGAGGGAGGACCTCCGTCTTCTCATTCTCTGGAAACTCTGCAGCCTCTGGTGCCAGACAGGGCCCAGGTGGATGGGTGACATCCGGTTGGTGACGGATGTGCAGGCTGCTCATCAGGTCACAGAGAGAAGACAAGATCCCGGATGCAGCCTGGAGCTGGGCAGCACCTTCCACGCTGCTTGAAGGGCTGCGTCTGTATGTGGGAGGGGACTGGCCAGGGCAAGCACCAGGTACAGGATATTTAGTTAGCATCAGCTCCCTCCAGGGAGCACCGGAGAGACTGGGTTGCAAAGCCAAAGGCCCAGGAGCAGGCAGGGAGCTGGGGTGCTCCAGAGGAGGTGCTCCACCCAAGGGAGAGGCCACAGAGGCAGCTTTTTTCATCTTCTGACCCAGGACAGCAGCTCAGTGAAGGCCTGGGCCACAGGAAGACAGATGGGACGGAGGGCACCTGTGGCAGGGGGTTTGCTTCCAGGCTGGAAGGTCTGGACTGGCTAGGCAGGCTGGCCGCCCCAGAGGACTGCCAGCACATGCTCAGCCACATGCCCAGCCAGCACTTCTGGAGTGCCCGCATTCCACCGTGGGCAGCGGAGACACTGCGCTCCCTCCCCCAGGGGCTCGTTCCCTGCCCTGGAGGAAGACGACCGCCCTCCGTGCTCCTCCCCAGCTTGCTCCCTCCTGGCTTCTTAGACAAAGAGGGTTACGCAAATGTGTTGATTTTAAACACCTTCTCTTCCACCTCATGATGAGCTGTAGGCTGCAAGTGAACAGGAGGGAGGGAGACAAAGTGTCCTGTTTAACCGGCAATTGGGCACCTAATAGACAGATTTTGTTGATAATGTAGACCAGAGTAAGATCCCAAAGTAAGATCTGTGATGGGTGCGGCCCTAGGGCCCCCTACAGACTCAGCAACTGGCCAGCCCTGTTCCAGCAGCGTCCGGCTGGCCTCAGATGAGCTTTAAATGCCCACACGATGGAGACAATAACCTCAGCCAAGTGACCAGTCCCCCTACATGTATATCTCTGCAATTTTCTAGGTTCTTTTTTAAATTCTTTGTCACGTGCTTGTTGTTTTGTGGGTAGTAAATGAGAGCTTAGCGGTCCTATAAGCTCCATTCATTCATTCATTTATTCACTCTGAATTACTGAGAGTTTGCTCTGTGAGTAATATGTTACCAGGCTCTCTGGGAAGCTGTAAACATCAGCATGCAGAATTCCTGCCGTCTGTAGACTCCCTGAGGTCGGGGATCATGGCTCATTTCTCCAGCATCTGGCACAGTGCCTGGCACACAGTAGATGGTCAACAGGTGTAGAACGAATGAATGAATGCTCTTAGAGGCCTGTGGTACCCTTGGGATGTCCTGGTTTGAAAGTCACAGGGCTCTACTCCACATAAAGACCATCTAAGGTGACAAGAAGATGTGGATGACACATGTCTCGGCCCCTTTGTGCCGGAACTGTGGAGATATTCCTCTGCTCCTTCTTAGGCTTGTCAAACCGACAGATCTTGAGGACCCACCCCAGGGAGCCTGACTCTCTAGGGCTGTGGTTGGGCCCATGAACCTGCATCTTAGCAAGTATCCCCGGGTGATTCCAATGCTGCGGGTCAGTGGACCACAGGTTAAAAAGCACCACATCAGCCCAATCCAAATGCCAGCGGTCCCTGTGGACATCTTTGCCCCTTTTCTCTATTTGAGGCAGAGGGTCTTCCTGTGGGTTGCAGGGGTCTTCGGACACATGTAGTGACATTGGCAGCTTTTGTTGCCTAGCTCTCCTCTCCTCTTTTCCAACAATAACCCGCCCCCCGACACACACACGTGCATCCACACATGCGCACGGTCCCTTGGCAAACTGCTCTTCCTCATTCCAGTTGCACCCCCAGCTTGCCAATCATGGTACCACTATGAGGGGTCCAGAGGGTGGGCACATGATCCAACTTGGACAAATCAGAGCCGAGCAGAGAAAGCAGAGCAGTGAGGTGGAGGGTGTGAGAGTGTGCAAGGAGTGAGAAAGGCCAAAGGGGTGGGAAGAGAGCAGGCTGGGTCCCGGGGGAGAACGCTTCCCTCAGTCCGGGCTCTGGGGTTCAAGTCCTCAGGGTTCGCACACCTCTTCTGCCTTTCTGTGAGCTCCCCCGTGTCCTTCCTCCTTCCGCTAAGCTCTCATTTACACCCCCTTCCTGCTGAAGCTGCTCTGGGTTGGGTTGGGTTCCTGTCGCTTGAACCTGGAAGAATTCTCACCTCACTGATGCTCAGTATCCAGGGATAACGGTACTGACTGGGTTTCTTCGGTGAGAATCGCCACTTGAGAGCCCAGACTGCATAAGACGTGCTCAGTAGCTATTGATTCCCTCCATGTTATTTTAATATCCCCTAGTCCTTCCTTGGGATCCAGCTGAACGCCTGGGGCTTAATGAGCTCTCTGCTGCCCATATTGAGCTGGCAGCGCAGATGGGGGCCTGGACTTTGCAGGTGCTCAGCAAGTGAATGGACTGAGCGAACAGGGCAGATGCAACCGGGCTCTGGAAGCTGTGTGGGCAGGGGTGGGGGCCTGCGCTCTGCTCTGTCCTAACAGAGAGCTGAGGACCTTTCAACGTATGGAGCAGTGACTTTTTTTTACTGCTGTCTCAATCTGTCTGCCTATAGAATAAGATTTGCATAGCGGTGTGGGCGAGCACTCAGCAGCTTGTGATTTAGGGATGTAAATTGCTTTTTAATCTGGGAGAAAAAAACACTTGGTCTTGAGCAGGGCTTCTCTGTAAAGGTACAGCCCAGCCTGGTGAATTACTCTTCCGGGAAGGGCATCAGCTAAAAACTCTCTGGTGCGCCCTATAACTCTGGGAGGTCTGTAATTGCGGCACCAACTCTTAAATTTCCCTCTGGCCACAGGGCCACAATCCATTCTCATTTAGCCAATCTGTTCGGGATTTATTATTTTCTTTTAGACTTATTCCAACCTTAAATTTTCCCCTTTCATGAAGTCCTTGACGTTCTTACTCATTCATGCCCTGAGGGCCGCCCAAACCTGCCCTTCAAGGGCGTAAGCTCTGGCCCTGCCTCCTGGAGGAAGAGGTGAGGGGGCGCTCAGATGAGAGACTACTGCCCACCAGTGGCTGGTTCAGTACGCTCGACATTCCACACCTGTGACAAGCATATGCGTGCATATATATAAAAAACACACATATCATATGTATTTATGTATGTATATGTCTACATACCTACACACTTATGTGCGTGTGTGTATGTGTGAATGTGTGTAATTTTGTAAGTAGATGTAGCATTATCTCCCATGTTACAGATGGAGACACTGAGGCTCATGGAAATAAAGTAAGTTTTTTTGGCCATGCACCTGCTAAATGACTGAGCCAAGATTTTCATGTGGAAAGTTCATTAGAGTCAAAAACCTCTTTTAACCACTATGCTCACCTGTCTACCTATTAAGTCAAGAGGAGTCTGGCTAAAAAGAGACCCTTGCGATAGACTGCAGGAGACCCTTCCGCTCACCTACACTCTTTCGGGGGCTTCTTCAAACGCCTCACATATTCTCCTCCTACCATGTAGCCCCCGTGGGTCTATCCTACAGGCCAGACTCCCCTGGAGACTCAGAGATGCTGTGCTGAAGTTCCAACACCCGGATCAACCAGATTCACCCAGTTAAAACAAAATCACCTGTATTTGGCACCGTTTCTTCACGAGCCCTCCCTGGCCCGGCTGCTCCCTTCTTCCAGCACTTACAAACGGGCTCTTGAGCAGCTGGGTCTGGAGGTTTCCCCAGGAATCAATGCCAAGGCCAGGGGCCTTTAGTTTCCTGTTTGGAATCGCCTTTGTTCTCTTTCTCGGTTTTGAACATCAGCACCGCGTTTGTTGTGTCTGTGCGCATGCTCCTCCCCTCTTGTCCTCCCTGAGTCTTCAGAGATTCTTTGAGGTCGTATCATGGAGTTCTTTTCCTGTTTGAGATACAGTTTGCGTGAGCGCAGGACTTGAATGAGACAGAGTTCGTGAAGCTCCCGCAGGGCCGCCCGCCCGTGGGGCGGCTGTCCTCTTCTCCGCCTCCCTCCTGGCTGGGTGTGTCTCTTGACTTTCGGGGCTTCACCTTCCACATCAAACCCCTCAACCCTCCTGATCACGTGAAGACTCCTCAGGAGGAAAACTGTGAATGAGGCCTGGGTGCCCGGGCTTGCCACTGTGCCCCAGGACCAGCGCAGCCTGGCACACGCCTGCCTCCCTGCATAGGGTGTGGGGGCGGGGGGCGGTGGGGGATCGGGGGGATTGGCGGGGTGGGGAGGGGGGACCTGGTCACCTGCGCAGAGAACCCAGCGGCCTCCAACCAGGGGCCAAATTCGTATTTTCCTGGATCCAAACAAAACGAAAAAAGGAATGAATTTTCTCTTGCCCTTGACTTGTTTTCTTCCAAACCTCAGCTCATCCAGGACTGTAGCTTTCCTGACACTATTCTACCGCTCCAGAGCGTTCCTTAGCATTTGTCCTTGGCTGCGAGTCTGCCTTTTGTGCGTCTCCTTCCGACATCCCGCGCAGCCGGAGCTCCCTGTGCAGCCCCGGCTCTGCCTTCCACGTTGCACACGTTCCCTCCTCTTGCCGCTCAGCCGTGATTGTGCAGGCGGACTGCTGCGGGTTTAGCCCTGGCCCCGGGGCTGTGGGACGCCGCACCCCTTCCCCGGAGTCATCAGTTCCTTGCTCCTCCACGACAGGGACGCTTCAATTAACGCATCTATTTCCAAGCATGCATACGGGGTTGGGAGTTATGTTTTTAGACAGCCTCTTCTGCCTTAATAAAGAGGCTCTGTGTTTAAACCTCATGAATATGTTTGAATTTCAAAGGACCTGGATTCACAGAGAGATCTGCAACCAGGGATTCAGGCTGAGTAAACAGTTCCACCTGCTCACACTGAGATATAAGGCTTTACTTAAATACATAAACATTGATCTCTTTGGATGGAAGTATACACAGAGAAAGCTGTCTCCAGAAGCTTGCTAGTTGTTCCTTTCAGAGTTCTGCACAGGTCCTAGCCCAGGGCTGTGTGCTCACAATCAAGGAACCTGTCTGGTGACTGGTTAAACTTTTCCCTCGCCTTCAAATAGTGTGTGCTTGTCCCTTTTCTGCCTCCAGCCCAGTTCTCAGTGGGCCTACTAGCTGCTGAGTTAGCATGTTGATTTCTGCTACTGGAAACTAACAAACAAAATGCTTTACGTGATTCTCGTGGACAAGATGAGGAAGGTGAGGAGGAGGGGATTATGAGGAGAAGGCAGCCTGTCTGCAGCTCCCTTCTTCTCCTCTATGAGCTCTAATCAGTTTGACTCTCCCAGGTCAAACAGGCACCTGTGAGTGGCCTGCGTACTGTGGGGGTCATGGTCAAGAAAACTGATGCAGGACTTTCTTCTCCAGGATGGCGGATGGCAAGGATGACAAGCATGGTAAAGCATGGGAGGAGCTTGCCTGCAGAAACCTGTTCACCCCCAGGGACTGTGCCACCTCTGCCCTTCCCCTGCTCCCACGTGCTTGGTCAAGAGAGCTGGATGAGTAGACCTTGTCCTCTGTGCTTAGGGGCTGGGAGAAAAGGAGGGGTCAGGGAGGTGTCCCGCGGGTATCCCAGAGGGATGGTCACCCTGCCTGCTGATGCAGCAGCAGTCCACCGTGAGAGGACTGCTCCACCATCCACCAATTTTGGAAACTGCTGCCTCTTGTGATATTCCAATAACAGGGCAGAAACTTAGGAGACCACAAGAGAAAATAATGGCCCATCTGTAGTGGATGCTGTAATGTGCCACCCAGACTCCCCTACAGGAATGAAGGGCTTACTCCCTCCCTCACTCCCTCCCTGAGCTTCTGAGAAGCCTGTGGGGAGACAGCACTCAACTGCCTGCCAGCCAGCCCTCGTTGGAAATTGCCTTGGCATATTCAAGGTCATGCCCACTTTCCAGGGCAGACAATACAGAATACTTGATTGGTGCAAGGGTATAAAAGCCCAGCCCCTTACCTCAGCCCAGGACAACCCTGAAGGGCTATAACAGCTTCAGAGGTTCGAGTCAGGCTTTGTGGAGACTGCCCATCACAGTCCAACTTCTCTCCTTCCCAGTCCTGCTTCCTTCCCTCCTCTCCAGGGGTGAGCCCGAGTGCTCTCTATCCCAGGCTCCAGGGGAATCCCACAGCAACACCCTTCAAGGAGCCCAGAGAGAGGATGACCCATCAGACAAAACGCACACCCAGCCAAGGGGAGCTCCTCTCTGGATCCTTAAATGTTAGACAAAACCCGGCTATGATCTCACTGGGCCCGGTTATTTACTAAAAGGTGGGTCTCTAATCCCTTTCCTCTCTCTTCTCTTCTTCCGGGGTCAATTTTGAAAATGTATTTGCTACGATGTGATCCATTTCTTCTAGATTTTAAAATTATTGCCCAAATGTTGCATAAATTATTCTATTGTGTTTTCATTTCTCTTGTATCTATGGCTATGTCAGCTTTCAAATTCCTTATGCCTGAGACTGAACAGAAGAACAGAGCACTTCTTGATGATCAAGAGCAACAAACTCAAAAAGACTTTCTGAAGGTGAAATGTGGCTTTCCCAACTAAACAATATGGCAGGTGAAGAGAAGGGAAAGATGGCTACTGTTGAGACCTGAATTAGTGGCCTAGAGAGTCCAATGGAATTAGTACATCCCAATGCCCAGAGCAAAAGTACAAACAGGTGAAAATCATGAAGGAGAAAATAAGAGCATTGGAGGACAGAACCATGAGACCTAACATGCAAATATTGAGGTTCTAGAAGAAAAATAAGGGTCACATGACAAAAAGAAAATAGTTAAATAAATAACAGAAGATTTCTGAATGGAGCATAACGGATTCTCTGGAAAGGTAATATATGAATCTTACATACAGAATCTGGAAACTGAAGGGAGACGTTTCAAGGTAAATTCCAACAATAGTCTAGAACTAAAAGCACTAAACAATTCAGCAACACTAGGTCAGCAGGGGCAGCGAGTCAGGAAGGAAGTGAGAGGTAGTCCCAATATCTCTTCCTGGATCGAGAAAGGAGAAGAATGCAGGGAAGGGAAGCCTGGGGAGGGGGAAATGAAAGCATTCTAGTGGTTTCATCTCGTAGGGTAAGAATGTGGGAACCTTGTGAAAATAGAATGTCTTGTTTGGTGAAATAGTTGATATCTTGCCTCGAATAATAATAATAGAGAAATAAGCATTTGATTATGAGCACAAGGAAAGTGAAGGAAAACATTAATAGAATTTAACAGTTTTGTTAGAACCTACAAATTAACACGGGGAAAAATAAGATGAGTACCAATTTGATCAAACCTGTGAAAGTGAAGAAAAAGGAAAAACAATATGAGATAAATCACAACTATAAAGCAACATGAAAGAGAAGAAAAAGCAGGAATATAACTTATTGAACTATACGTGAACAAATTGAGTTATCTCATTAAAAGACAGAGCTTGTCAGAGAGGGTTAAAATCAAAAACATTTATACATTGTTTAAAGACATACACTTAAAAGACATTGAAAGTGAAATATTCAAATTAAAGAGATGGGAAAGAGGAATACCAGGAAAATGCAAACAAATAAAAGGCAAGAGTGGCAATATTTAATATTAGACAAAGTGGAGTTCAAGGTTAAACACTAAGCAGGACAAAAAAGGAACGCTGCATAACATAAGCAGTACGATTTATGAGGAAGATATTTAATCAACTGTATGCACAAAACAATGTGTCAGCTAAACCTATAAAGCTAAAGCTATTAGAAACGTAAGAACTTCATTTTTAAAATTGTAAAGGACAATTTCAATATAGTTCCATCAGAATAATTCATATCCAACAAATTAAATTAAATATGGACATATGTAAAGTTTAAAAAATCAATAATCTTGACTATATATAAAATCTATAATTGCTTTGAATAAAGAATATACTTCTCTGTTCACAAACTATGTAAAATATTAATCATATTCTCTCCCCAAAGGAAGTGTTTTGAATATCCCAAAAAGTACAGATTATATAGTTATTAGGGGCCACATTCTCTGACGATAGTCCAATAAAATTAGAAATGTGTAATAAAAAGTGATCAAAATATTAACCACTTTGAAATTAAAATATACAATCTTAGAAAATCCTTGGCTTGAGAGAGAAATCAAAAGAGACATTACAAATTCTGTAGAAATTGATGAAAAGAACACTTTATATATAACCCCTGGGTCAGAAAAAGCCGTATTGATAAAAATTAATAGCTTTAAATGCCTTCATTATTTAAAATTAAAATCAAGACAGTTCAGAATTCAAGAAATTAAAACACACAAACAAAAGAAAGTCTTTTTAAATCTAAGAATAGGGAGCTCATAAAGACAGAAATTGAAATTAAAGAAACAGGAAAACATTTCAAATAAGAGAAAGGGAAAATAAATCTAAAATCAGGTACTTTGAAAAGAATAATAATATGATATATATCCTCACAAGCTTGATTAAGGAGAAATGAAAGAGATTAGTAATGTGAAAGCAAACAAAAGCACAAATACAACAGAAATTAAACTACCTACAAGAAATTAATATATGCAATTGTTTGGCCATAATTTAAAAATTTAGATGAAATGGATGAGTTCCTAGCACATAGAAATTACCAAAATTGACACCAGAGGAAGTAGACACTTGAGCAGTAATTATCATGGATGAATTAGGAAAGTGATGAGAAAGCTATGATTTAGTAAGTAAACATGGCCCAATGGGATCACAGCTGGGTTTTAGCTAATATTTAAAAACCAGATGATTGCAATGTCAGATAAACTACTCTAGGCCCTATGAAAAGATGGAAAGTCTCTCAGTTTATTTTATGAAGGCAATATAGCTCTAATACCAAAAACTGCGGAGATTATTTTAAAAATGTATAGGCCAGTCTCACATATGTCTATAGATATGAACATTCTAACCAAACTATTATTGAGTAGACTCTAATGATGTTTCAAAAGAAAAATGCTATTATCAACTAGAGTCTATTCAAGGAATGCGAGTAGATCAATAGCTGGAAACTTATGACCATAGTCCAGTAAAACACTAAAGAAAAAATTACATAATCCTACCAATAAATGCTTTAAAAAAATTTATCTGCCGCCATTTCTAATTAAAACTTAGGTAAAACAGTAAAAGATGGAAATTACTTAAATATGAATATAATAAAGACAAATATAATAAATGTAACAAAGACTTAAACATTAGATTATGTAACTATAACAAAAATTACAGCAAATATTACTTTAAATGCCAAATCTCTAAAAATATTTAAATTAAAAATCAGGGACAAGACATGGATGCTTGTTCTCATCATGATTATTCAGTTATTTTGTTCTGGTAAATGTGATGAGCTAAGAAAATTGGTATAACCATTATATCAATTTTGAAAATTAGAAAAGAAAAGATAAAACGTTCTCTCTTTTTCTTTTTTTTTGGCTGAGGAGATTATTGCATTTCTAGAAAACTCAGGCTCTAATTAGAAAAATTTAATAAAATGTACAAGAGAATTTGGTAAGGTGGCAGGATATATGGTAAAAATACAAAAATCGATTGCTTTCTTCTATTCTAGCAATGTATATGACAAAAGAAAATGGAAACAAGTGTTTTATACACAAACTGGCAAATGCTGAGGATGAAGGTAACAGGAAAAGCATGAGACCACGTGAAGCAAATTATAACATTTTTTCAAAGAATTTGAATATAAAATAAGATCTGGACAAATGGAAACAGATAAAATATTTTCGGATGGAGAGACTTAGTATCATGCCAACTTGATTTCCCAGAGTTGGTGTCTATAAATGAATGTAATTCCAATTTGAATCCCAGTAGGATTATTTGAACTGGATAAAATGGTCTTATGCTTTATATTAAAAAATAAATATCTGAGAGTAGACAAGATACGTTTTAAATGGAAATAGTGAGTGAGCACTTGCCTTACCAAATATCACAACATGATATAAAGTCCTCATAAACAAATTAATGTTATTTGCATAGATGCAAATGAAAAGTCCTGTGAAACAAAATGGAAAATCCAGAAATAAGTTGTCAAATAAATGAGAAATAAAATACAGTAATGTTGCCACTTTCATTTGTGGGAAATAAATTTTTGTAAATCTATTTACAAAAATAAATTTCAGATGGCTTAAAGATTTAAAATGTGAAAAAAATAAAAATTACTCAAAAAAATCCTAAGAGCCCACATATTTAATCCAGGGACAAAGGAGACCATCCAAACTGAGACTAGAAACCAGAGGCTTTAAAAGTAGAGCAGAGCAATTAAAAGCTTACATACAGCAAGAGACACCAAAAATTAAGTCAATACACACACAGATTTGGGGAAATATTTGCAGTGCAGTAGATAGACAGGGTTAAATCTGCCATATGTAAAGAGTTTGTACAAATTGGCAAGAATCGGGCAAACAACGGATAGAAAAATAGGCCAAAAAAACTTAGACAATCCACAGGAGAGCAAAGGTAAATGATCAACAAACATTAAATATAAGTAAATTCTGAAGTGGACAGGGAAATGCTAATTAAAGTAACAAGAAGCACTCACTTTATACCAATCAGGCTACAAAAACTGGGAGACTGGGAGCGCCCTCTGCTGGCATGGATGTGGAAATCTGTTTTGTTGTGGCCATTTTGGAAAGTGATCCCGCAGCATCTATTCAAATCAACAGCAATCTCATTTCTTAGAATTTATCCCGTAGAAATAAAAGCACCAATATATAAGGATATATATGCCAGAATATTTATTGCCTGTAGAGAAAAAAAATAAATGCCTATCAATTAGGAATAGTTGAATAAATTGTGGCACATTTTTCGTATGATAGCCTGTTATGCAGCCGTTTAACAGGGCACATTAGAGTTATAACAGCTGACCGGGAGTGATTTCCATGAGTTATTATTGAGTAAGCAAAGTAAGTAAAGAAAAGTATAGAAGATGTAATCCAATTAACATAAAATATTTACAAAAAAGCCAATCATCTATGTATACAGTGTGCATACATATATGCATATATTTTAATATGAGCGTAAGGAAAATATAGCACACACAACGCACGCTGGTTTATTAACTTTGGTGACCAGAGAAGGGCTGGGCCGGGGGGTGTTGTGAGCAGAGGACTGGAGAGGAGAGGAGAAGCCGAATACAATTCGGACTGTACTAAAAACACGAACGAAACTGTTGTACTTATGCATGCAAGTGAAATCGTGTGTGTATACACAAAAAGAAATTTGCTACAAAACGTTATAAAATAAAAAGGTGTCGGGGTGTACACGGGAGGGGAGATGACTTTTGACCTAGCTGAGGAAGCACAGGCTTGATGAACGTGTTGGGAACGGTTTGGTGGGAAGTCCCGGAATCCCGCTTTTGGCCTAGTTCGCGTCACCGTCTTGGTGAGGACCCCGGAAAAATGGGGAAATGGTGCTGCGTACACTTGCAGGTAAAGGGAAGAAACATGAGAGAGCTATTATGTCTGAAGACAGAAATAAGATTCAAAACAAGCCAGAAGGTTTAGCTCAAAGCTGTAAAGTGGTCATTAAGCAAGACAATTATGAGGGTCCTGCATCTAGGTTTGAACACACCCGTTTGCTTAAACCGTTCGTGTGGGAATTACTAGTCTCTTGTCTGCAAGTTCCATGAAGGCATTGGCCTTGTCTTATTTACCTTTAAACCCCCACGACCCACCACCCAGCACAGTGCCTGGCCATATTCATGCGAAAGAGAGCCTGGACAGGATCTGAGGGCACGGAAGAGAGAGGATACAAACCAGCCTACACAAAGGGAAGGAAGGACAAATGGGAGGGTCACCTGCCCTGGCCAGACTCCACGCCAGGGGCACGTTCATCTCCTAAGAACTCCAGAGAGTAAGTCTTATTAGGTACACTTCACAGATGAAGAAACGGGGCAAACCAGGTATGTTACTCACCCCAAATTACAAAGGACTAAAAAGGAAGAACAGAGATTTAAATTCCAGGGTTGCCTGACTCCCAAATTCCCTCCAGTAAACTGATGGGAGAGCAAATATTATTTTGAAATCATAGAGACAATTAGAGCCAGGAAATCTCAGGGGCCCGGAGCCGGCGTGGGGCTGGGGCCCGGTGCTTGAGCTCCAGCACGTCTCGGCTGCCACCACCGCCACCGCCACCCTTCACCAGAGCAGCTTGGCTTTCTTCTTGTTTGCTTTATTCTTCATAAGATTTTTTGCTTTATTCTTTGTAAGGCTCCATTTGAATAAAGAATTCCCTAGCTGAAAAGAAAGAGCTTAAAACCAATGATCTCATCCATCTCGTTATATAAATGAGAAAAATGGGATTCTAAGAAGGGAGGGAATAGCTTGGATTCGCATGGTACAGTCAGGGCTGGCCCCAGACCACCAGCAGCCTGGCTTTCTCCTGCAGCCCGTGACCCTAGGCCAGGGGGTTTCGGGGGGCGGGGGGGGTAGTTGTTTTCAGGTGGAAAGGCCCACAGGTCTGCCGTCTCTCCCCTCCTGGACCCAATCCCTCACTCCCACATACCCATAAGGATGCTGTTCCTGTCTGTCCTCCGGGGAGGGCCAGGGGTTTGACGCAAGTCTCCTGAGGTCTGTCAATCTTTCCTGGGGGCTTCCGCTTTTCCAGAAGGCAGCCCTACCCCCAGATGCTTAAAAGCCCATTTGGGGCCCCCTGTGGGGTGTCTGAGACTGACCCACCCCAGGAAGCTGGTGAGTGGCTTCTTGGTTGGTTTCCTGCCTATGCTTGCTTGACTAAGCAGTGCTCATTCAGCACTGCTCCCCAACTTTCTCCCTGACAGGAGGCCGGCCTGGTGACCTGGCCAGGCCCTCTATCCTCAGGCCACAGGGAAACATCCCCCGCCCTGCCTCAACCACCACATTGTCTCTCTGCTCTTCGGAAAGTGGACAGCCTCAGACAGTGGGAAGGACCCCAGGTTTGGGGGGGCTGGTTTGATTTGAGGGGGACCTGCTCACTGACATTTCCGTCCGAGGGGAGAGTGGTGGAGGAAAGAAGTCTTCTGTAAATAAACACACAGGTCAGAGGGAGTGCTGTGGTCCAGCAGTGGATGTATCTCTCTGATGAAGCGGCCAACATGTGGGGACAAAGGGTCACAGGGGCAGGACTTCACAGCCAAGGAGACAAGCAGCCTGGGTTCCAGAGCAGGGTGTCCTTGGGCAAGTCACTCTCCCTTTGGAGCCTTGATGTCTTTCCACTCTTAGAATTTAAGACCCTTCGTATCAAATACATGCAGTTTGTGAATTTGAAAAAACCTCTAGTTGTGTAAAGGTAGTTTTCCGTTTGGTTGGCTTTTTTAAGCTACTTAACACAACCATTTTGTTTGCTCACTATTTTGTGGGTCAGGATTTCGGGAAGGGATCAACTGGGAAGTTTGGGCTTGGAGTCCCAAGTAGGGTTGCAAAAGTCAGAGATCGACTGGGGCTGCCGTCATCTGAACGCTCAAATGCGTTGGATGTTCAAGCTGCCCATTAGCGAGGCTGGTTTTCTGCTGGGAGCTCAGCCAGGCCTATCAACCAGCGCATCTGCACACAGCCTCCCCATGCGGCCTGGGCTTCCTCACAGCATGGCCATCTTGAGTAGGTAGATTTCTCACGTGGTGCCCAACAACTCCAAGAGGGAGTGTCCCAGCCTGCAAAGTCTTTCGTGCTTAAAACTCTTAAAAATCTCAACTTGACAAAATGGGAAACAATTAAAGGCTTTTAAAACATCATGTTTGCCATTACTAAGACGAGAAGTCTGTGGATAAAAACAAAATAAAAGCCCTGTGCTGTGTGGATAGTGCTTGAGCCAACCTCTTTCATTCCTGTCTTGTTGCTGGATCTCCTGTCTCTTACTCCTTGCTGGCTCTCCACTGCGGCTGATGGTGGAAACGGCTCACATTGCCTCATCCCTGCCCTAGTCAGTCTCAGCAAGGGACTTTGGCTCAGGCAGTGGGGCATTTGTCTCTTCGTCCTCTTGTGATTTAGGGTTTCGGAGGCACCTACAGGGTGATGGTGCTAGTGATGTAGAGAAGGCCACTGGCCTGGGGATAATATCTCCCTCACCTTTATTTAAGTTGCTGCTGCCTGGCTGGGCTGCCTTTGGCCAGGGCCCGGTGGAATGGTGGTCCACAGCCTGGACGTACACATCATGTGTCTCCTGGGTGTCTGTCCTGTTCTGCGCAAGCTGCTTAGCACCTTTCACCTCAGGAGGGCTGGGATCCTGGGGGCAGCACCCACTGGGCAGCCACATGTTGGGAGGTAGGAACTGCTGCCTGGGGTCCATTGGGAAGGCACTGTCGGGCCTGGCCTCCTGGAGCGCACCCCATCCCCTCTTGCTTTACTCACTCTCATTCATCTGGTGGTTCTGTTAGCATGAAGTGGAGAATCCTTTCAACACGGTAACGTCCACTTTACCTGCTGGTACCAGAAAACGCCCCACCTGGGCCCACCACCCTGCTCTGTGGCCACATCCAGCTTCTCAGCCTCTCCCGCAAGGCAAAGGCACGCCCTCAGCTCCTCATCATGTTAGCCAGTGCATAAATGCATCTTGAGCTGTGTTATTGCTGTCTTCCCTGCTGATGACCTTCTGGTCCCTGCTGGCTGTGCTGATGACATAAGTCTCCTGCAACCACTGTCTGGGGACTGGCTGGGCCTGGTGGCAGTGGCCTTTCTGGGCAAGGTCGGTGGAGTGGGCTTGTGGACCTCAGCCTCTCTGTTTATGGTGACATTGGTGGGGACTGCTGGTGACAGCAGCGCCTCCAGGGTGTGAGGCGATTACATAATGTGGCCACTCACGGCTCTCTGGGATTCACTCTCCGCTCTTGCTACCAATCTGATTTCTAGGCCTCAGTCTCTTCATCTCTCACACAGGGGAATTGGACTCGTTCACCTGCTAGGTTATGCCTTAATAGCTCTGGAAAGTGAACCTATGGGGATGAAAGCCTTCTGCCCGGGTAGGATTGACCAAAGGGCCGATGGACCAGGCAGCTCCTGGCCATTCCCAGCTCCTCAGTCAGCAACATGCGGACAGCCTCATCCAACCTGCAGATGTGGCCTTCTCAATGTGAACCTGAGTTGTTTCAGGAGTCCAGTGGTCCACAGTGCATCCCGAGCCCCAGCCTTCCTGGCTTTGAGCATCACGTGCAGAGGCTGAGACCCAGAAGCCCACCCCCAGCCTTCCCAGCTCTCAATGGACAGTGACATTCTTCTAAAGGGCACTGTTGACAGAGGGCTCCTCCGAGGACCTGCAAAGACAATAGATATCCACAAGGGCTTCCAGAAGAGCAGAGGGACACAGGGGACCCTGCTTGGTAACTACAGCTGACACCAATATGCAGCTGCACGTGGAGCACCTTGTTGGAGATGTTTTGGCATGGGTGGGCCAATGCAGGGACTTAGAGAGGTCTATGCTGATGTGACAGCACTGGCTTTCTCAGATGGGATGTCTGCCCCCAATGGGTTCCATTAGTAATGCCAAGGACCTATCAGGGGAGAAGGTCACTGTTATAGGGCCAGGTTGTAGGTGCAAAGTGGCTGTGATGCTGAGCACTGGATGTGAGCGCACTCCATCAGCGCATGTGTGTCAGGGGACAGAGAAGAGCTCTAGCTTCAACCGTCTTGGAGCGAGGAGAGAAAACAACACTCCTCCCTCCTCTGGAAAGGATGGTGGCAGGGAAATAGCCCTACATCCAAGGGCGACCCAAGGAAAGGGAGCAATCAGAGAGGCCCGACTTATCGAGAAACTGTGAGAGTTGGCATGACTGCTGACTTCCGTTAGTAGTACATTTTAGATAGGAGTTCACCAATAAAACTTTCCATGATGATGGCAATGCCCTGTATCTGTGCTCTTCGATATGGCAGCTGCTAGCCACATGTGGCTACCGAGCACTTGAAATATGACCAGTACAACTGGTGAACTGGAGTTTTAATTGTAAGTTAACTTAAATTTAAATATCCACTTATGGCTAGTGACTACCATACTGGGACTGCACAGAACTAAACGGATTTGTTTCAAACATATAAAACAACATTGTCCCTTGGGTTGAAAAGAGGTGTTCCAATAAACACTCATACGTGAATGTTCATCGCAGCATTGTTCGTAACAGCCAAAAGATGGAATCAATCGGGTGTCCATCAACAGATGAGTGGATAAATAAAATTTCATTTATCCACACAATGGAATGTTATTCAGTCATAAAAAGGAATGAAGTACCTACGTGGATGAACCTTGAAAACATCACGCTAAGTGAAAGCCAGACACGAAAGGCCACATACTGTATGAGCTCATTATACAGGAAATCCAGAATCGACAAATCCATGGAGACAGAGGCAGATGAGTGGCTGCCAGGGCCTAGGAGTATAGGCAGGAAAGGGAGCGACTACTTAATGTGTACGGTGTTTTGTTTTGGGGTGTTGAAATTATGTTGGAACTAGAGGTCACGGCTGCACAACATTATGAATGTACGAAATGTCACTAATGGTAAATTTTATGTTATGTGTGTTTTACCACAATAAAGCAAAACAAAACGAAAACAAACTAAAGACGATATCATCTCTTTTTATTCCCTTGGAAAAGGCAGTGAAGTCCTCCGGTCTCAGTGGAATTCCCCACCCCCAAGTCATGTTCAGCCTCTTGCCACCTCCTCTCCCCAGCCCGCAGACAGAGGACACTACCCAGGGGTGACCACTGAGCCGCTCTCTCGGGAGGGCCCTAGAAGTGCTTGGTGAGAGCCATGCAGTGTGGGCTGGGGGCAAGCCACCCAGCCAGGGCCCTCCTCGTCCTCACAGGAGCACTGGGGAGCAGCATAGACAGAGGCTGGCAGCTCGGCCTTGCTGAGGGTTCAAGACATAGCAGCCCTACCCCAAGATCGTGTGCTCCCGTGTAGGGCACTGAGGCAAGATGATGAACGGCCCCCTGGGCCCGGCCCCCATCAAGGCAAAGAGTGTGCTATTAATCAGGCGAGAGTGCTCTTTGCTCAGACATGCATTTGCGTGGAGCCGGCCCCAGCCTTCATCGAGGATGCTGCGTGGAGCTCCTAACCTTTCCCTGAGTCTGCTGGGAGCCCCGCCTCTCCTCACACACCATGAGCCGGGGATGCCACTCAAGAAGTGGTTTGCCCTCAGAAATGAGACCACGCTCCTGACTCCCAAAATCAATATTCACTGTCGTGGTGGCTCTCGGTGACCAGTGCAGAACAGGACCCCTCCTCACTTGCCAAATGAAATAAATTGTGAAGGCACCTGGTCAAAAGAGAAAAATGACCCCCAGACCAGGACATATGAGAGAGCGAGAAGGTGGGCTCTGGAGAAAGCACAGAATTCAGAGGTAGGAGCCCCGGGGTCTGTCCTCTATGCCCCTGCTCAGCACTGTGTCCCCAGGCCATCACGCAACCTTTACATTCTGCAGTCTGCCAGATGGAGCTAGGGAGCCTGCCCTGCTACACTCACAGGGCCTAAGAGCAGGGGCTTTGAAGTCAGCCAGACCTGAGTTCAAATTTCAGCTCTGCCACCTCCTAGCTGCGCACCCTGGGATACAGGCTTGATCTTCCTAAGCCTGTTTCCTCATCCCGTAAAATGAGTAGAAGAAAGTCTGCTTGACAGGGTTGTCATGGGAATCTAGAAACAGGATGGCCTGTGAAGCCACCAGCACTATGCCTGGACCTTAGTGAGAAGAGCTCAATACATTACAGCTACCATTATAATCAGACATACTATCAAATGCTGCTCTAGATGGGAAAGCAGTTTCACAATATGTGGCCCATCTCACTCTGACACGTGGTTGCCGGAGCACTACAGGGACAGGCAAAGACTTGGGAATGAGTCCTGGCGCTGCCACTGGCTAGCGGGCCCAAGTTCCACTGCTTTGTAGGCTGCGTCCCATCTCGGGTTCATAAAATGGATCCAGACTGCTCAAGAAATAAGCCCCTAACAACCCCGAAAAGTCTTGCTGTGGGCCCTTGTCATAGATTGAATGTGTGTTCCCCCGATATTCATACATCAAAGCCTAGTCCCCACCACGATGGTATTAGGAGGTGGGGCCTCGGAGAGGTGATGAGGTCCTGAGGGTGGAGCCCTCATGAATGGGATTAGTGCCTTATAGAAGAGACCCCACAGAGCTCCCTTGGCCCTGCCACCATGTGAGGACACAGAGAGAAGACTGGTCTATGAACCAGGAAGCGTGTCCTCACCAGACACCGAATCTGCTGGTGTCTTAATCTGGACTTCCCAGCCTCTGGCACTGTGAGAAGTAACTGTGTGTCGCTTAAGCCCCCCGGTCTACGGCATTTCGTTACGGCAGCCTGAACAGACAGGACGTCCAGAGTGTGGGTCCACACCTCTGTGGCTGCCCTCATCCTCCCCAGCTCTCTGTCTCCCTGGGCCTCGCACCTCTGCTCCCCACACCTTGCTCAGCTAACCCGCTTTGGACACACTTCTCTGGATGCAACCCTGGCTCAGTCTCTTGGGATCCTGTGGGACTCGCCCTCTGGCTTCTTCAGCTCTGCTACAGGACGGAAAGCCTCCTTTCCCACACTCCATCCTGCAGGACTAGAGTCAGCCTCCCAGGTTGCCCACGCTAGACCTCAGCTTCCCCATCCATGAAATAAGTGTGTTGAGCCCCAGGCTCTTGAAGCTTGCCTCCAGCTTTGGCATTTGGTGGTTCTAAATATTATTACTGGTGTATACAGAGTTTTTGCTGTTCTGTTGTAAAATGCAACCTGTGAAACCGGCCAGGAGACAGGTGGCTCTGAAGAGATGAGTCAGCTGGGGGAACTGAAACCCCAGATTAATTAATTCTTCTTCAGTGTCTTCCATTTACCTCACCTCCATTAACCTTTGGGTCTGTTTATTGTGAGAAACCTGAGTGCAGGATTGAAACAGGCATCTGACGGGGGTTATGGCTGGAAAGCGAGGAGAGCAGGCTGGCGAGCTGGAGCAGGAGCCGGGGCCTGGAGACAGTCAGGGAGGGGCCCTGCTGGAGCTGGCTTCTAGGGATGGAAAGGGCGACACAAAGTCCTTCTCTGTAGACACCATCCTGCCGCCCAACCTGTCACGGTCCCTCAGGTGGTTCCATAGTGTCAAAAACTCTAGCTGCACTGTCCATTCGGTAGCCACTAGCCACAAGCGGCTACTTAAATTGACATGATTAAAATTAAATATAAATTCAGTTCCTCAGTAAAACTAGCCACATTTTGGGTGCTCAGGAGCCACATGTGGTGACTGGCTTCTTTATCGGACAGCACAAATAGAGAACATTTCCATCATCACACTGGGATACATACAGCACTGCTTAGAGCACAGAAAATAAGACGCAAAGTTTCCCGGGCATCAGAAACACCAAAGATGGAGGTAACGAGATTTTCTGAGGTCCCACCTCAGTCCACTCGGAAGATGCCCTAGCACGTCTCACCGCCTCCCATCCCTCCTCTTGGGCTCTGGTGGGCGGAGGAGTCAGGCTGTGCTGTGGGCGGGGGAGCTGTCCCTGGTGTCGGTATTTGAAGCTGAGGATGGTCGCTGAAGCCTCTGGCGTCCTTCTCTCTCGTGGAGCTCTCTGTAAGGAGGGAGGTGGGAGGTGGCTGTGGGAAGCTAACTCACATTTACTGAGCGTTTTCTGCATGCCAGAATTGTGCTAGATGTTTTATGCATGTTGTTCATTTAATCCTTACAGCCAAGCTGAGAGGGCAGGTACGCCGTCCCCTTCTCTAACGACTCCTTGAGGTGGGGGACCGCTGAGTTAATATTTGCCCAGTTCTTAGAACAGTGCCTGGAATGTGTAAGTGCCACACGAGTGTTTGTTAAAGAAGGACCAATCCACCTGGGATTCAGTAATCTAAGCAAGGTGGTGGCAGAGCAGAGGGTAGCATCTGGCCTCCTGTCAGCACTCCAGGCCACTTTTTACTACACCCATTGGCCTAGAAACTTCACAGAGAGGACACTGATCTCTTTTTGCTCATCCCATTCCACCCTCCCGCCTAATAGCCTCCTGAATTTCTCTGTCCTCGTTGTGGGAAGTCTCTATGTGTTGATTTTAACACCTCCTCCCTGCCCCCCACCTTCCCTGCCTCTGCGGCTCCCCGTGGCTCTGACACTGGGTTTAGATGACTCTACCCAGGACACCCCAAACAGGACATACAGAATTTCAGGCCCGGGGATTTCCTTCCAGGAACCAGTAGAAGGCAACACAGATGTTTGGAAATGTGCTCCATTTCTCAAGAAGAACTTGCAGCCAATTGCTTAATAATATAAAGGACCTTGAGTTTCATTTCCTACCTTCTGTCTATATTCATAATGAAAAGACACAGCACTTTCATTTTCTGTGTTCAGGCCCCATACCAGTCTATTGAAAAGTACCGCTGATTTTCATACCGCCTAAATGTCTTGTCAGCCTCTCCTTTTCCCTCCATGCTTGCATTATCTCTCTCCTGAAAACACGATCACCTCCTCCTGGTCCTCATCCAGTCTGATTCTCTGCAATCCATTCTCTACTCTGCAGCCAGAGTAATCTTTGCAAAATGCGTATTTGACCAGTTCCTCTCTTTGTTTAAAGCATTTTAATGACCTTTTATCATTTTTAAAATAATGACAAAGTGCTTGCACGTGGCCTACAAGCCCCTGCATGACCTGGCCCCATCACCCTCTCCAGCATCTTCTCTCACATGCTCCCTATTCCCCGCTGTGCTCCAGACACCATGTATCTTCTACTCTTCCTCACACATCCTGTGTCCCCACGTTTCCTCTGATCACAGGGCCTTCGCACATGCAGTTCCTCTTACCTGAACACTCTTCCCACACCAGGGCTTTCACCAGGTTAACTCTTACTTATCCTTCATATCACCCCTTGATCATCACTTCCCCTAATTAGCAACCCCCTCCCCAGCCTAGGTTAGATTTCTCTACCAAATACCCTCCAAACCCCACACTCCTCTCCTGTGTAGACCTTGCAGTAGCTGATATTTATGCATTTATTGCATGATTACTGGATTAGGGTTCCTCATCCCAACGGGGCCATTAGAGTCATGAGTTGAGGGCCATGTGAATCATCAGTCCCCTTCTAGCTCCAGCCCTGGGACGCTGCCAAGCGCTGAGTGCCCAATACGTAATCAAACGCTCCTCCCCACCTCACCACACCCACCTCGGATTGGTTGCCCCTACATTTTTCCTCATCTCAGCCAACAGAACTCCATTGTTCTGGTTCTCAGGCCCAAAATCATTCTTGACTCCTCTCTTTCTCTCACTCTGCGTCTGCTCTGCCAGCAGATCCTCTCCCTTCGTCCAGAATCTGAGCATTCTCCCCTCCCCCACTGCCCACACTCACCCCACCTGTCGTCATCTTCCCCTCGGATTCTGGATCCTTGAGAAGCCTCCCAACTGCCCTCACTCCCCATCATCTCTCCTCAACACAGCTTCCAGAGCGACCCTGTCAAAGTATCAGCCAGATCGTGTCTCCCCCTGCTCAGAACCCTCCCCTAGCTCCCAGCTCAGGGTAAAAGCCAAGTCCTTACCTGGCCTCCTCGCCATCCAGGACATGACCTCATCTTCCATTGCTCTCCCTCCTCTTATTCCTGTCCTGCCTGCTGGCCTCCTCACTGTGCCACAAACATTCCATGTGTACTGTGCACAGGGCCTCTGCTCCTGCAGGTGCATCTCCCTGGAATGTTTTCCCCCAGACAGCTGCTCCATCGCCTTCCTTGCTCGTTTCAAATCTTTACTCAAAATTCACCTTCTCAGTGAGGCTTTCCCCAGGTATCTGGTTTGAAATTCAACCCCACCCCCGTACTTCATCCCCCTTTCTACTTTATTTTTCTCTTCTGGGCACTTATCACTTTGTAGTGAACCTTTTTTTTTTTTTTTTTTTGGTGAGGAAGATTGGCCCTGAGCTAACATCTGTTGCCAATCTTCCTCTTTTTGCTTGAGGAAGATGGTCCCTGAGTTAACATCCATGCCAATCTTCCTCTATTTTGTACGTAGAATGCCACCACAGTGTGGCTTGATGAGTGGTATGTAGGTCTGCCCCCAGATCCGAACCAGTGAACCCCAGGCCGCCAAAGCAGAGCATGTGAACTTAACCATTATGCTACCAGGCCGGCCCCATGTAATGAACCGTATTTTTAATTGTTCACCTTGTTTTTTGACTGTTTCCACTAGAACACAAGGTCCATGAGGGCAGGGGTTTGTGAGCCTGTCCACGGCTGCATTCCCCAAGCCAACACATAGCAGGTCCACAGCAAATATTTGCTAAATGAATTAACAAATGACATAGCTCAGCCCACCTTGCAAACCAGACAGCTGATGCCAGACACCAGGGAGCCCCCCTCCCACTCTGTCTGCTGATTCTCAGGGGACCAAGCCTTCACTCAGCTGTTCAGAGCTTTTTGTTTCACTCCTGCTTTGCCTGTCTGAGGCCCCCCCAACCAGAGGGTGATGGGCCACACCACAGCCAGCCCCTCTAGCTCCCTGGGACTTGAGGTTCCTTTCTGCAACCAGAGACCAGATTTAGAGTGGGTCCCCTGGAACAGGTGACACTGACTCACATTGGGGTATAGATGACAGGTGTCTGGACTCACTGGTGGGGAGACAAGAAGGAGAGTTTGAGTTAATTGGGGGGAAAGGTAGAGCAGGATATGGGAGGAGCTCCAGGCAGAAAATGGAGAGGCCCACGCAAGGAAGACGCGCACTGCTGAGGGCACAGCTTTGCTGAGGCCTGGACCAGCTGGAGGTATCCAGAACTCATCCTACAAAGTTAGGAAAACACAGATAAGAAAACACGCCCTGAGGACCAGTGACCAGGCCCAGGGGACTGAAGTTAAAGGGAGACGTCAGGTCAGAGAGCCGTGCAGCCAGCTGGGAGCGGCCTGTCAGTCTGAAAGCAGGAGGGAGAGTGTGCAGGGCTGTGAGGGGCTGACATGATGGGGTGGGTGTCAGCAGGCCCACCTCACAGAAGAAGGGACAGAGGCCCATTCAGTGCTCGCCTCTGCTAAGCACGGAGCTGCCCTTCAAGCTCACGCCTTGGAGCTTGCTGTTTCCATGACTCGAGTCACAGGGCCAGGTGGAAAAGGGCTCAGAGAACTGAACCCCTGCTTCTGTGTCCCTGGTCGGCCCAGAGACAGCTTACCAGGCAGCTCAAGAGCTCAAGAGGTGAGTCATGTGGGGTCTCAGTCTTTCTTCCCTGCCGATTCCGGGGCCCTGTGCCGCCCTCTGATTCACGGAGCCCCATACCATGCACCCTGAGCGCCTCCACTTCCACTCTCTGACGGCTGAAATAACAGGAAACAACATCCATTTCTCAGAGGCGTTTCAGCTTGTCCTTTCGGTAGAGTGTTGGAGGAAACATAGAGGGGGTATTGAAGGACAAGCAGGGTGAAGAAAAGCGCCAAATCTCAGGGCCCTGGAGCTGTTTCCTGCTCCCGAGTGAACTGGGGCTTTGAAAGAATGCATCCCAGATGGTTGGACTCATAGGAGGCCTCACGGAAGCTTTCTCATAAGGAGCTGTGACAACTGGAGCGGGAGAGCTGCGGGTGGGCTGCGGCGTAACAGCCACAACATCCTGCTCCCAGCGGCGAGGAGAGCCAGCCCACGCGAGGCGCTGCTCCCTCCCGGCCCCTGTCTAGAGGGGAAAAGAGAATGAGCCCCCGCAACCAGGTGCCAGGTCAGGTTCTGGGGAGGATGACTGGGTTCCTGGGATAGGTGAGCTCCCGGCCGAGGTGGGGTGACCCGGGCAAATCACTTCCCACTCTGGGCCTCGTCTTCTCCATCCTTAAGGAGATGCACATGAGCAGCTCATGGACCTATTTTGGCCAGTGGACATATTTTGTTTGGCCTGAAAGCACTTCTAAAATATGGAAATTTCACTTGCAAATCTAGATTTCTGACTTTTTATTTGAAAATCAGAAGACCTGGCAGCAGCAGGTCTAACTTCTTGCGTGGCAGCCATTGGCTGCAGCTGAGTGGCATTTGCCTACCTTGAATGAGGCCCAGACCCTCGTCCGCTGCCCTCTCCTCACTACAGGCCACCAGTGGGGTTCTCTGCCCATCGTCCATGTAGCTCACAGCCACGCTAGGGCAGAGAGTTTAGAATCCAGACTGCATGGATCCAAATCCTAACTCTTACATCTACGAGCTGTGTGACCTTAGGTAGGTCATCCAGTCTGTCTGTGCCTCAGTTTCCTCATCTAGAAAAAAGGAGTAACAATGCACCTATCTTATAGGGATGCCACGAAGATTCGTGAGTCCATCAAGTAGAGAACTAAGACGGTGCCAAGCATGCCAAGTGCTCCATCAGCTCTTCCATGACTAACGATTCTCCTTCCTTCTGAGTCCCACGCCTTCCCTACCTCCTCCAGCCCCGTCCCCAAGTATCTACTGTTCCCTAATTCGTTACACTGGGTAATGCACTCAACAGGACCCAGCACCCCTCAGAAGCTGGGGCGGGGCTTTATAGATAACATTTTATTCATTTGATTTGACATGTATATGAGTACACATTCATTCTCACACACAATCGCACAACATGTCACACATGCACGCACACAAACACATCCATGCACGCACAAACTGGCGTGCATTCGACACATGCAAGCCTCATGCATACATACATGTCTACACGCATGCACATATGGGATCCAAATCAGTCTCAGGGACTACTCAGCAGGAACTGGCATTTTTGCCCCATGAAACAAGTGGGATTTGAGAAGCAGATGATTCTGTCCTATAACAAACACAGGGAAAACGTGGCCCCTGATCCAGGATGGAACTCAATGTCTTATTCAGGCTGTCCCTTGGGAGAGCTTCTCCCCTGGCCCAGGAGCAGCACACGGCAAAGGCAGGATGGGCCCCCCCGGGGCAGAAGCTCCTGCCAGAGTGCGGACAAGAGAGGGGCAGACAGGGAAGGGAGGGACTGGGGAGGTCCGGGGAGAAGATGCCTGAGACGGCAAAAGTCAGCTATCTTTCAAGTCTAATTTTCAGACCCTATAGCCAAGTGGGATTTTATATACATGTACTTAAATACATACTTATATCTATAATACGTATATAATACCTCTTAATCCATAGATCCACATATGTGGGCGTGTATACACACACACATACACACGTGCATGTATGTACCTGTGTGTCGAGAGCTGCTGTATGTCCGCCTATAAGGCACTCTGTAGAAGGCTCTGTATAATCCTTGGGTTGCAGCTGTAGCCGTTTCTTCTTCTGGGCCCCTTGATGCTCGGAGCCCTGGCTCCATCATCTCTGTCATCACAGCCCCAAACGCAGAGCTGGGCATAAGGAAGGGCTCACGTAACCAGAATTATGGTGAGCTTTTCCATACTGTAATCGCAGGCTGGGGAGAAGAGTGGGAAAGTGAGGGCAGGAAGGAACGGAGGAGAGGGGTCAAGTCCCTCTGGTCCCTCTTTGAGGACCAGCTGCAAAGCAAATGTGGGGAGTGACCAGTCAGAGGTCAGGGACAAGAGCAAGCCCTGACCATGATGCCTGGAGCACACCCCCAGCTGGACCCTGCCCCCTGAGAAGACCCTTCCCATCTAAATAGTCCTTCCTTCAATCCCAGGGACTTCCTGAGGACCTACTGTGTGCCAGCCCTTGCCGGGTGCTATGAGGGACCTAGAGAAGGGAATGTTCAGGCCTCCCTGGGGTAGTTTACTTAGTTATTCCTTCAATGACACGGATTGAGAGTGTCCCAGTGCGTGTTGGCATGATAGCTTTGGAGAGTCACAGATGACCACACAGTCCCTGCCCTCAGAAGGTCATGGGCCAGTCTAGAGTAGGGATCACCAACGATGACCTCGGGGCCACAACCTGCCTGCCTGCTGCTTTTGTAAATCAAGTTTTATTGGGTTACAGCCACACCCACTCGTTGACACATTGTCTGTGGCCAGCCTTACACTTCCATTGGCAGAGTCGAGTAGTTGTGACAGAGAATTTAGGGCCCACAGAGCTGAAAATAGTTATGATCTGGCCCTTTACAAAAAGAGTTTTCTAATCCCTGGTCTAGAGGACAACCGATAGGCAAATAGAAATAGAAAATTTGTAAAATGAAGAGAAACTAAATAGTGTAACGGAGTATTTGGGTCAGCAAAATTGTCTTTTTTCACATGAGTTTAATCCCTGGGCAGATGAAAGAAAGTCAAGCCTTGTTGATTGACCATAATTCCCAAGTAGCAAGAGCCACTTTTCCGTATTTGGCTTTCATGAGACAGTGACGAACGGCAGCAAACAGTTTGATACTGGTCCACAGCAAATCTCCAAAGACCATCAGCCAAGTTGAATTCAGCAAACGAGTCAAATCTTCCTTCAGGACCCACTATGCCTTCGGCAGTGAGCTAGGCCTTCTGGGCCTCGCAGGGAACGGGGAGAGACGCGAGCTTTGTGCCATGAGAAGCCCGACTCTTGAGGCTGGGAGGGAGAGAGGCGCACAGATGTGATGGGCACAGGAGGAGAAAGCCCTGGGGAGGTGGGGGTGGGAACAGACCACTGAAACCCTGGAAACCTTGCATGGGACAGGCTGGCGCCAGGCCGAGCTGGCTCGGTGACCCAGCCCAGAACACCAGCAAGTGAGCATCTCGAGGCTGCACTGATGAGGACCAGACCCAGGACCCTGCAGGCTTGCAAATGTAGCTTGAGGGTGTGTGTTTGTTCAGGAGAAAGTTTGAGCTTCACGTACGTTTTAGAAATCTTATAATTAGAGTCTGCCAGTTTGCATTTTATACTTGTAAAAACATAGTGACCCTTGCAACGGGAGGGGAGCGCGCTCTCCCATATTTCCTGCGAGCCGGTGTAACCTAGGACTCAGAGGCGTGGGCTGCAGAGGCATAACAATGCTTGTGCAGGGCTCTCTCTTCTAAATACTCTTTGTACATTTGGATTTCACATTTTCTTCCAAATGGGAGATGCAAGTTAGTCTCCCTGCTAACAAAACACTTTCTTCATCCTACACCGAATCCCTCAGCAGATCCTCAAATATCTTTGCAAATCTCAAAGATATTAAGGCATTTAACTTTTTTTTTCATTTAGACCTTTGAAGTGTTCTGTGACTAGAATAATTTCAGAGTTAAAACCTGTCGACTGCATAGGAAATGAAGGAAACCGCCTGTCACCCTGGTAGCTGGGCTGATAACTAATTACTTATAGATTTTAAGTCAAATTTGAGAAAGATAAATATTTAAATAAAATGTATAATCATTTGGAAATACCGCTAAGTGTTTTGTAATTATTGTCTTGAAAGAAATCGTTGCTCAGATGGTGCATTCCGTCATCTGGGGCCGGCCAGCAGCCAGGAGAGAGGCGAGCTGCAGGGAGCTGTCGGGCGATGCTTGTGTATTTCACTGTGCATGTGTGTGTGTGTGTGTGTGTGTGTGTGTGTGTGTGGTATACGTGTTTTAACAAAGATCCTAAAGGGCAATGTGATGCTTGGAAATACTGGCTCTGATTGGAAGGGCCAAGTTCATCACAGAAGCTTTTAGCTTCATCAATCACTCATCAGCTCTGCTCTGGGCAAGGGTATCTGACAGCGTACCCCAAACCCAGAAGTGGGGCTTCGCTGGGACTGGGGTAGGGGCAACATCCCGGAGAAGGAAGGAGAGAGAGAGTCAAGGACCACTCTTTCCCCACAGACAGTTGGCCAATTCACAAACGCTCTGCCCTGCCTTTCTCTGTCTTCACCTTTCTCCCATTTCCGAATCTTTTCTTTAGCAAATCTCCTTATGCCCTTTTTTTTGGCCTTTTTTATTTTTAATGTTTTAAAACCCTTCACCTAGATTCTTTCTCTCTCGGAACGGTTTGAAATTAAGTTGCAGACATCACCGCATTCAACCCCAATCCCTAGGCACGCATCTCCAGAAATAAGAATATTCTTCTACAGAACTGCGGTACAACACGCACATGTAAGGAAACTAATTAATTCCATAATGTCATTTAAATTTTCTCTGTCGTCCCCCAAAAGTCTCTCGTAGTTTTTTTTCCTCTCTGTCAATCCCACCCCCGTTCAGGGTTTGCCCGTGACGTTTGGTTGCCATGTCCCTTTAGTGTCTTTTATTCTAAGACGACTCTCTCATTGTTCTTTGTCTTTTACGACATTGATATTTGTAAACATTTCAAGCCAGTTCTCCTATAAAATTTCCCACCTTCTGGGTTTGTCTGGTTTCCTCATGATTAGATTCTGTTTAAAGATTTTTAAAATTTTTTTTCCTTTTTCTCCCCAAAGCCCCCCAGTACATAGTTGTATATTCTTTGTTGTGGGTCCTTCTAGTTGTGGCATGTGGGACGCTGCCTCAGCGTGGTTTGGTGAGCTGTGCCATGTCTGCGCCGAGGATTCGAACCAACGACACACGGGGCCGCCTGCAGCGGAGCGCGCAAACTTAACCACTCGGCCACGGGGCCAGCCCCTCCTCATGATTAGATTCTGGTTAAGCATTTTTGGCAAGAACATTACAGAGGTATTGTTGGCATTTCTTACTGTTTCACACCAGAAGACACATAATGTCGAGTTCCCCGTGGGTGACGTTGGATTGCTTGCTCAGGGTGGGGCTTCCAGATCTTGCCATTGAAACCATTCACTTTCTCCCTTGGTAATTATGAAGAATCCGTGGGGGGATGATTGAAGTCTACATGAATTTCCTGTTCTCTAATGACTTGTCAGCAAATTATTTTATCATCCTTGATTATATTCACCTCAATCAGTTATTGCATTGCCGGGTGCAAAATGGTGATTTTTCTGATTCTATTGTTCCTTTCATATTTATTAGCTAGCATTCTCCTGGAAAGAAGGACCTTTTCACCCTTTCATTCTCTCTCTCTCTCATTACTGTAAATGCATTAATTTTTCAATGTGTTAATATTCATTACAGACATTATCCTTTTTGATGCTCAAATTGTCACAAATTGGTGCACTGACGCCTCTTCCAGCTGTGTCCTCTGTCTTTATACGTGACCCAATTAATCTTTAAGCTCTCCCTTGTTTTTCTGACAAAGCAAAGTGTTCCAGGTAGTCCTGTGCTTCCCAGCCGCTTCTCCACGTAACTTTTAGAGAGGAATTATATTTAGAAACCAAGATACGGGCACTAGGTGTGTCTGCGGCTACCAGGGAGTCATCACTTACTGCTTGTAGGCCCATTCAGTGGACAGAGCTGGAAATACACACACACATGCACACACACACACACACCCCCCGAGGGTGCCAAAACTTCCCCTTAAAGACATCATATTTATTAAAACGATAAAAGGTCAGACCTTACATCTCTCTGGGTTTTTTTGGGGGGGAGGAGATGATTATCACTGTTACCTGACTTATTCATTCATTCATTCAAAAGGTCAATATCAAACGTATCCACCAAGACAGCACCGAGCTAGGTGTTGGGGGTGCCACAGGATCGCCAGTTAAAAATAGGATCCCAGAATTTCGCATAAGCAATAAATAATTATAAGTTTTCCCAAATAAGTATGCCCCAGGGGAGATACTTACACTAAAAAATATGTTAATTGGGCATCTTGTATTTTTATGTGCTAATTCTGGCAACCCTGGGATCCAAAGACCAATAAATCTCCGCCCCTGTCCTGAGGAGCTCACAGCCGGAGGAGACAGACAAGGAGGAATAAGTGGGAGCAAGAGAGTATTTCAGGTGCCGTGCTAAAAATATGCTCAGGGCACGACATTAGCATGTGGGGTGAGGGAGATGGTTCAGGAAGGCTGGGTTAGAAAGCCAATTAACAATTTCCCATGAATCTCCACCCCCTGCCCGCCCACCCCTCCATGATAGGCGATGGGGAGACAGTTCTGTGACACAGAGGATGTGGGAATAGGGAAGACAGAGGAAGCAGGAGGCCGTGGTGAGTAGGGCAGCCATAAGCCGTGTGGTGGAGTTTGGGATTTTCCCCAGAGGCCAATGAACTCCGAATATTTTTTTGTTGCCCACTCCATCACAAAATATTTTATGACATCTCCCAAGATATGTATTTACAAATTGAGTACACAAACAGCCTTACTAATGTACTATGCACATTATAAGCACAGACTGAATACCTAGAGATCAATGAGATAAGAACTAGCTCTCCGTATAAGTTCCAACACTTTCATCCCTTGCCCCAAAAGATTAACTTGCACATCCTCAGGATGGATGCATCCTGCTTTGGAGACCTCTGTTGTAAGTTTTGGGAAATCTGCTTCCCTAGATGGAATCAGAAGGATTACAGGAGAATTGAAAAAGAGAATTGTATTGACTCACTGTTTGTTAATGTCATGACCCTGAACCGACTGTCATTTCACCAGTGGGGCCCTTAGGCTGGGGTCCCGGAGGGCCTGACTCAGCCCATAAACAGCACTACTGAGGGCACTCAGGTGCCGTGCATGGGACTCCTCCCCGGGTGGCAGCTTTGCTGACAGGCTCAGCACACACTCCACCACGGTCCAGGCTTCCAGGGTCTCGCTCTCTTGCCTTGATGCTGCAGGAGGCTCCTTCTGGTCTCCCTGCCTTCCTCTTGCCTCTGCTCGGCAACCAGAGTGCGCTTGCAGAGGAAATTCAGATTGTGCCATGCCCCTATTCAGAAACTTACAAAAGGTCCTATTATATTCGCAATAGAAATGAAGGTCCTTATCATCATCCCCGCCTGTTCCTCTGATTTCACCTACTACTCCGTTTCCCTCACCCAACCAAACTGGCTTTCTGTTGTTCCTCAAACTCCAGCGCTTCCTTCCCACCTCGGGGCCTTTGCACCTGCTGGACCCCTGCCTGGCACACCGTTCTCCTGGCCCGACAACAGCCTGCTCACTTCAGGCCCCCTCAGAGTGGTCATTCCACATCCCCCTCTCTGTACTACCCCCAGCCCTGCACCCACCACTCTTAGCTGCTGTATTTTTCTCCCTTGAACTTGACAACATGTGACATACCATCTCGTGTTGGTTTGCTCACACGTTTGGTTTCTCATTGTCAGACTCTCCTCCCAGAGTGCAAGCTCCCTGATGGCAGGGACTCCCTGTTGTATTTGCTGCAGTGTCCCTAAGGCCTGGCACATTCTCAGTGTTCCATGAACCTGAATTGAAAGGAAGGAAGGAAGGGAGGGAGGGAGGAAAGGAGAAACGGAGGAAGGAAAGAGGAAAGAATCTCCTTCCACATCAAATGTGAGGGCTGCCTCCCGCCACCAGTGGATAAACAGCAGGTGACCGTGGTGTGCACCCCCGAGGGGAATCAGGCGGGGCCCCTCACAGGCCAGCTGGGGAGATGCAACAAGTCAGGCTCCGAGGAGCCTGAGCTCCAGGCACCCAGCCTTCTTCCCCGGGCAGTGGCTTCTCTCCTGCTCATTGCCTCCCTGCAAAGTGCCTCTGCACTATGACCTCTGTCCTCTCCCAGTGCTCCCTAGACATTTCTCAGACACGGAGTTTCCAAGTGGAAAAGCAGGGGCCATGGAGGGGGGAATGTTTAAAGCTTGGCGATGACCAACCTTTCTCCAGTCCTGGGATTGACTGTGGGTAGGATCTTGGACTTTTCGTAATTCTGCCACTTTTTTCTGGGTTCACAATCGGAGGAGTGAGTAGTAAGTCAAGTGTGCTTGGCCATGTTTCTGAACCTTTATTTCCCCACCTAGAAAACGGTGCTGGAGACATCTGCCTGGAAGAACGCGTGTGAGGAGTGAAATGGGATCTGCATGAAGCAGTTAGCACAGCGATGGGCACATGGGGCACTGGAGAGGCTCCTCAAGCGTCCGCTGTTCTATTTTCACTGTTATTGTTTCAACCTTTTCAGTATGTGCGTATGGTAGAGAGTACAATTTGATGATTCTTATGTGTGCACTACCCACATCAAGGTGCACTTCACACCCCCACAACCACACACACACCCCTCCTGCCCCGAGAGGTAACTCCTGTCCTGACCTCCAGCATGTAGATTACTTTTGCCTCTTCTTGGACTTCATGTCGATGGCATCACACAGTACGCGGTCTTTGTGTCTGGCTTCTTTTGCTCACATTGGGTCTGTGGGACTCACCCACGTGGCTGTGTGGGCTGTGACTCCATTTCTATGACTTTTCCTGCCCTGCTCTACTATACCCTGGCCCCGGGCTGGAGTGTCCAATTAGTGCCTGGCCAGGCTGCCCACAGAAAAAGAAGCCCAAGATGCTCCTCCTTGGCTCCAAGTGTTGGACTTACCTGGTTAATGTTCCTTTGGTAATTTCAAAGCCGTTCTAGCAGGCATCAGCTTATACTTTCTTACACTTACTTAAAACGTGCCTTTTACACCAAAAGGCAGTATCTCCCACGGAGCCATAGATGAGATAATTAGCAAATAACAGGAAGGACATAATTAAGTCCTGATTGCCAGGTCCCAGGAGCCTTTGGTTCGGAGGGAAGGGAGCTCAGTGGAGCAAAGAGGGAGAGCCCAGCACAGGTGAGCCTGACAGCCTGACGCGGCTTGGACAGGCAGGGGAGGGCTTGAGGGGGTGGGCGGAGTGGGCAAGAGGAAGACGGGAATTAATGAGAAACAGAAAATAATTTAGCAGGACAGCAAGCCTCGAGAGATGAATTCCTTCTCCAGACGTCTCATTTGTCCAAAGGAGCTGAGGAAGGTCCATGGCAGAAAGGCCGGCCTCATGAATTTCATTTTCCTGATGCTGTTCAGGTTCCCAGCGTGATCAATAGAAGCACAATTAACGTACCAGATGTTTTTAACCTTTAGGTGGTGGCAACACGCGTGCTGAGGTTCTCCCTCCTCTGCGCCACCTCTCACACGGCAGGCCAAGTCATCGCCACATTTGACATTTGACGTTATAATTTTAACATACTTTTAAAAATTCAGATAAAGATTGTTTCAATTTTTTTAAAGCTGGGAGCCAGAAGTAATTGCCTTGCTCTGGACTTCAGATCTAAATCATTCTGCCAACTCATCCTGTAGTTATTAAGGACTTTATCATTGGAATGTGTACTGCATACGCCGCAGGTTAGAATGCCCCAGAGGACGGGAAGTAAAGTTTTGAACTCTCCTACCCTGAGGAATGACTTTTAATATAGAAGCCGCGAAGACTTAGTTTTGCAAATTGTGCAATCAACTAATTAATCAGTCCACCAAGGGATCTGTTTGGCGCCCACTGCTTGTCCGGGATATCGTGTTCCCCGCGCCAGACAGCTGTCAGTCCAGACAGGAGGAGACAGGAAACAGACTGGGAACCTTCTGTATCTTAGTGCCTGAAACTGGGTTTACAGTGGTGCTCAATAAATGCTTGCTGAATAAACATAGAGTGGAATAATAGTGGAAAATGCAAGGTGTAACAGGACCAACAGAACCTACTGTGGCACGTGGTTTCAGTGTCCTGAGTCATTTCCCCTCAGCTCGCCTCTGCTTTGGCTCAGCTGGGGGGTCAGCCACAGGGGAGCCCCGCTCGGCAGACCAGGCTCATGCCGCTCAAAGCACAAGCAGACCTGCCCTCCCTTTTCCTGCCTCAGGATCTGCCCTGAAGGGTTCCGCTCTCGGCCTGCCAGCAATTGCAGCCCAGAAATGCAGGGAGTGAAAGCTCCCAGGGGCAACCCCCAACCCATGGGGCGGGGAGCAAGTGGATGAATGCCCCCATCTCCAGCCTCGATGGGCAGTCCTGGGAGGTGCTTTGTACGGTTCACAGAGGTCCCAGCAAACCGAGCCCCTGGTGTCTCAATAACTCACCTTTCTGTTGACTTTTGCTCCATCCACTTCCCAGCTCCCTTCTGTTTCCTCTGGGATCACCTGCTGCACCCAAGTCGTCTAAAGCTATAACTTTGGGACAACCAATCTAGACACTTAAAGAAGCTAATTTCTATAAACCATTCAAGAAGTTTGTCCTTGTTCCCTGTCCTCATGGCTCACGGCTGAGTGATGCGCTGTCTGTCGAGCGCAGCCTCCAAGTGCTGCGGCTCTCAGGCAGCAGGGCAGCGGGGTCCGGGACTATCGAGGCATGTTCATGGAGGCAGAGGCGCTTGCCCCGGCCTGGACATGTGGGGAGAACCAGGCAGGGAAGAGAGGACCATTTCAGGGGAGAAGACCTTGAGTGAAGTTGCAGGAGTAGGAATGAGTGTGCCCTGTGCATAGAACCATGGGGAGCCACACTGGCTGGAGTGGAGGCAGGTATTGATGGGGAAGTGAGGTCAGATGGGAGCATGAGACCTGACTGTGGAGGGCTTGCTGTGGGCTCTTCCATACTAACAGCTGATCGAGTCACCATCAGCATCACGTCAGTCACGAGGAAGATGCAAACATACACGCACACACACACGTCTATGTGAGATGCACACAAACTGTGTGTGGATGCACAGACAGGTGCCAAAAGAAGCTTACTGGTGTACAGAAAGGGGAGTTACAGAGCCTTCGAGCAATAAGGAATTTTGATGAAAAGTTAGCCAATAAACAGCATGAGTGCCATCACGACCCACCCCTGCACCCACAGACGTCGTTCATCAACTCACTGAGCCTGGAGGTGGCCTCCCAAGCTTTCTCATCACCACTCTTTAGACGGCCACTACCAATCTACTAGAGTTGCCTTCCCAGGTCACGTCCAACCTTGACTCAGAGCAGCGGTGTATGTCTCCCTAGTTACATCACCCCAGGAGGTGAACAGGAAGCCTTTCCTCAAACATTCCCAGGGATTGGGAGCTCTCTTCTCCATAACACAGCCCATACTCTTGGTGAGCAACTCACGTCGTCAGAAGGTTTTTAGAGCCACCAATGGATCTAGTCATTCTTCCGTATGAAGCTTATCAGGTATTTGATGGCCATTATCAGCCCCTACTCTTATCCCCAGGCAAGTCATCTCTTCTCCAGGGAAAAGGGTCTTGGTTCTTCCCAACTTCCCTCACATCATGTGGATGCCCGGCCCCGGGACCTCCTTAGTTCCCCTTCTCTGGACGTAATCCCGTTCCTCAACCCCCACTGCCAAATGCAGCTCCTAGACCTCAGGACAGTCCATTAGGTGGCTGCTCAGTGTGCAGGGGCTGTGCCCCGCCATGGTAATGCAGACACACTCCCACCAGCCATACATCCTGAGGTCCCTGGAGCTGTGGAGACGCCTGTCTCAGATAACTCACACTGTGACCACAGTCCACACAGCTCCCTCCATCTTTTTCAAAAGATGAGGTTCCTCCAGTTTGTACTTGGGCAGTTGACTTATAACCTGAATGTGTTCTGTTACATTTTCTCTTTGCTATAATTTTCACCGCTTTCATTTCCTGCCATCCAATCTGCTGGGATATTTTTGAATCTTGATCTTGTCATACGGAATATTAGCTACCTCTATACATTCTGTGTCAATTTCAGGTTGACTAAACCTGCCTTATATTAAATCACTGATTTAGAAAATGTGTCACAGAGGACAGGGCCAAGAGCAGAACATCATCTTCCCCACTTAGACTTCCCTCCGGAATAGCAGCCATTTGTTAATCAAATCTTTGAGAATGGTTTTTCCACCAGCTCCGAATCCATCCAGGTCCTGATTTCAGAAATAAAATTAGAGACTTTGTTGCATGACCAGCCGAAATCCAACTTTACTTTTGGAAGGGGTCCCTAACTTTGCATCTGTGTAGCTGGTCTTCAGGGAGTCTGTGAACTTCCTTCCCAAAATTGTATGCAAATATGTGGGTGTGTATACACATGTGCATACTCACTCACCGACTTTTTTTTTTTCAGGATAAGAGCTATTGATTTCTTTAGGTTCTCAAAAGGACTGACGACCTGCAAAATTTCAAGACCCCTTGGTCAATGGCATTCCGTTGGAACTGTGGGTTGTAACGTCTTTTCAAATGGAACAAGATCAATTTCTTGTGCCAGGGTGTGTTACTCAAGAAGCCCTGCTGGCCTCCAGTGATCAAGCTTTGCTCTCTAATTGTTCACCAACCACCGGAGGATGGCAGCAGTTGCTGGCTGCACCAGGTCTCGGAAAGTTTCCCGGGAGATAGAGGAGAAGAGCATCCTTGGCCAGGGAGCGGGGGATTGAGAAAGGTGTTCTACCAGCTTCCTCAGGAGTAAATTGAGAGCTTGGCTTTATCTTGGTGATGAGAACCCTCTGTGCCTGTATGTCCCAGGATCGTTCTGGAAGAACTTTTAGTCTCCCAGTCCTGAGGCAATATAGCAACCACTTGGCAGAACTTTGAGGATTAAATCCATCGACACACATTAATCACTTAGCATGGCACGTGTCTCCTACAGATAACTCAGCCATTCTATCCTCGTCCTAAAGGGGCCGACTAGTATGCTCCTCTGGGATCTGTAGCTTCTTAACTACAACTCAACAATGTACATTCGTTTTCAGCAAAGAAGGTAATTTTATCAGAAAGAAGCAGGGATATCTCAGAGAATTTGAGGGGCTGTGGCAATAGGAACATACATATATATGTTATAGTTGTAAACTAATAGAGGTAAAGAAAGGAGAATTCCATAAAAAAAGTTTGGATAATTTGGTAACAATTAGGGAGGGAAGATGGATCTTAATTTAACATCATAAACCAACACAAATTCCAGATGAATAAAAGATTAATTATAGAAACAAAACCGCAAAAATAGAAGAAAATATAGAAGATGAGAGGACTTCCTAAGGATAAAAGAAAGTTAAGAAAGCTCAAAACAAAATCAATACATTTGAGTACACAAAGTGAAGAACTTTAAAACAAGAAACACCAAAGCAAAACTCAAAGGGAAATGGAAAATTGAGAAAAATATTTTGTGATGGTGACAAAACTTTAACCTCTCAATACATAAAAAGCTTCTTATAAATTAAGAAATAAATGAGCAAAGGACACAGTCAATCCACAAAGGACAAAATAGAAAAACGTAACCAGTATATGTTTGGAAAAAATGGTTCATCTTACTAATGAGTAAACAAACAAACCAAAACATCTATTTCAATAACGTACCATTTCTCCCACATTGGAGTGGCACAGCAGTGTTTGTCTCGTAGTATTCCACGTTGAAGAAGGTATGAGGAATTGGGCACTCTGGTTGGTAGAATATTTCTGGGATAATTCGGCAATTTATGAGAAGAGTGTTACGCTGTTAGAAATCTATCCTAAGGAAAAATCATCAATTCACATGGCATTATAGTCAAGGATGTTTACCTTTATGTTGACCACTGGAGTAAAACATCTCAAATATTCAGCAAAATAGTTTTGGCTAAACAAATCATGGTTTACTCACATAGCGAAGTATTATGCAGCTGTTATAAATATGTTTTGAAAGAATGTTTAATGACAGAAGAGATTTATGCGTAATACACTTTTAATAGCTTTATTGAGATATAATTCACATACAGTACAATTCATCCATTGAAAATCTACAATTCAGTGGGTTTTTTTAGGCATGTCCACAGAGTTGTGCAATGATCAATTCTGGAACATTTTCATCACTTCAAAAGGTTTCTTTCCTGAACCCATTAGGCATCATTTCTCTTTCTCCTTAACCCTCAGCTCTAGACAACCACCAATCTACTTTCTGACTTTATGGATTTACCTATTCTAAACATTTCATATCCATGGAACCATACAATACGTGGTCTTTCACAGTTGGCGTTTTCCCCTTAGCATGATGTTTTCAAGGTTCATCCGTGATACAGCCTATATCAATACTTTTATTGCTGAATAATATTACATTGTATGGATATGCTACATTTATTTATCCATTCATCTGTTAATGAACACTTGATTTGTTTCCACTTTTGGCTATTATGAATAATGTTGCTATTAACATTTGTGTACAAGTTTTTGTGTGGATGTAAGTTTTCATTTCTCTTAGGTAGGAATGGAATTGTTACATCATTTGGTAACTCTATGCTTAACTGTTTGAGGAACTGCCACACTATTTTCTAACTCAGTTGCACCATTTTATATTCCCGCCAGCAGTATATGAGGATTCCAATTTCTCCACATCTTTGTCAACACCTGTTATTATTTGTGTTTTTGATTATAGTCCTCTTAGTGGGTGTGAAGTGGTATCTCATTGTGGTTTTGATTTGTGTTTTCCTGTTAGTTAATAATGTTGAACATTTTTTCCTGTGTTTATTGGCCATTTGTATATCTTCGTTGGAGAAATGTCTATTTAGATCCTTTACCCATTTTTAAGCTGGTTTATTTATCTTTATATTATTGAGTTATGCACTCCTTATATATTCTGGATTCAAGTCATTTGTCAGATATATGATTTGCAAATATTTTCTCCCATTCTGTGGTTTGTCTTTTCAATTTTTTTTCTTTTGAGGAAGATTAGCCCTGAGCTAACTACTGCCAATCCTCCTCTTTTTGCTGAGGAAGACTGGCCCTGAGCTAACATCAGTGCCCATCTTCCTCTACTTTGTACGTGGGATGCCTACTACAGTTCTGCCAAGTGGTGCCGTGTTTGCACCAGGGATCCAAACTGGCGAACCCCGGGCCACTGGGAAGCAGAACGTGCGCACTTAACTGCTGTGCCACCAGGCTGGCCCCTCAGTTTTTTTGATGATATCATTTGCAGCACAAAAGTTTTTAATTTTGATGATGTCAAACTTTTCTATTTTTTCTTTCGTTGCTTGTGTTTTTGGTGTTGTATCTAAGAAGGCTTTGCCTAACTCAAGGTCTTGAAGACTTATTCCTATGTCTTCTTCAGAGTTTTAAGATTTTACTTCTTACGTTTAGATTTATCATCCATATTGAGTTTAATTTTTGTGTATGCCATAGGTGAGGGGTCTGACTTCACTCTTTCTTTTGCATGTAGATATCCAATTGTTCTGGCACCATTTGTTGAAAAGACTATTCTTTTTCCGTTGAATTATCTTGGCATCCTTGTTGAAAATCAGTTGACCATATGCATGAAGGTTTATTCTGGTGTCTCAATTTTACTCCACTGATCTATACTTCTATATTTATGGTAAAACCACATTCTCTTGACTATCTGGTTTTATAGTAGGCTTTGAAATCGAGAAATGTTGAGTCCTACAAATCCATTCTGTTTCGAGATGGTTTTAGCTATTCTGGACTCTTGCATTTCCACATGAATTTATTTTCCACAATAATTTCTGCAAAAAAGCCACCTGAGATTCTGACAGGCATTACAATGACTCTATTGATAAGTTTGGCGACTTTAGCCATCTTAACAATGTTATCTTCCAGTCTATAAACATGGGCTATCTTTCTGCTTAGTTTAGTCTCCTTTAATTTCTTCCAATAATATTTTATAGTTTTCAGAGTACAAGTCTTGTTCTTATTTTGTTAAACTTATTCCTAAGTATTTTATCTTCTTGATGCTATTATAAATGGAATTGTTTCTTAATTTCATTTTCAGATTGTTTATTGCTGGTGTATAGAATTACAACTGAGTTTTGTATATTGATCTCATATCCTGCAACCTTGCTGAACCTGTTAGCTCTCATAGTTGCTTTCTGTATCCCTCAGGATTTTCTATGTCCAAAATCATGTCATCTGCACATAAAGTTCTACCTCTTCCCAAAATACAGATTTTTCAATAAATCCATATGTTAATATTATTTCAATTTTTAAAAGATCAAATTCTAAGAGGAAATAGGCCAAAATGCCAACACTGATTTCCATGGGTGTTGATATTACAGTTTTTGGTGTTTTTTTCTTAACCTTCTCAAAATTTTACAGATTAACTAGAGTTAACATGTTGCTTTTTAAACATGCTATAAAATTGTGTAATTTCTAAGTATTTTTGAGCACCTACTACATGCCATGACTTAGAAATTGTGAAGTAGTCCAAAGACACAAAAGGCAGGCCCTTCCTCCCAAGGAAGCACTAAGAAGACATTTAGAAGACAGTGGAAGATAAAGTGCTAGGGTGAAAGAATTCATGCCCAAACATGCAATCCTCAGAGTCAGTACCACAGGTCATCAGAGTGGGGCTCATGGAGGAGGTAGGCAACAGTAGGTACAAAAGAGCCAGGGAAGAATCAAGGTAGAGGACAGAGGTGTGCAACCTGAGAGAAGGATGGTCATGATGGGGGTAGGTGCCGTGAGGAACCCAGCTGGATACACCCCATCAGGGTCAGAGGACAGTGCTGCCAAGCAGAGGACCTTGCATTTAAATCTGCACACACTGTAGTCCCTGACAGGGTGGGGTGGGGAGCCGATGTGAAGAAAACTTCATTTGAGAGAGAGACGTCAAGCACCAAAGACAGAACCAACTGGGGGAGACACTGAAATTAAGAGGGGAGCTGGTGGAATGGGTGTAGACGAGAGTGGTGGCAGTGAGGGGCAGGGGCGTTCAAGAAACAGTCTGAGGTCTGTTGAGGGAGACCTTGTAACCAACTGTGTGACACTGGGCAGGTTCTGACCCCTTGATGGGCCTCAGTATCCTCCTCTGTGAAATCAAGAGTGCATCAATTAGGAATGCTTCCAGCTGCAAGTAATAAAATACCTGACAAGCAATGACTTAAGCAATAAAAATACTAATTATCTCCCGTAATGAGACATCCAGAGGTAGGCTGCTTTGGGTTTGGTGTAGCAGCCCAATGCCAGCATCAAAGTTTCCCATCTCTTTCTGCCATTCTGCTCTGCCATCAGGGATGTGTCGGCTGGCCACCCCAGGGCCTCACGCTGGCTGCACAGTTCCAGGAACCACATCTGTGCTCGAGGCAGGAAACAGGCAGAAGGTTGGAAGGCATCCCCAGCCTCATCTGAACTTTTTACTGGGAAAGTAAAGCTTCTTCAGAGTCTTCCAAGAGACACACTTTATGTTTCATTGGCTGTGACTGAGTCGCATGTCCCCACCCAGCCAGAGGAGCATCTGAGAGAGTGGCAAACAAAATTGTCATGACTGGCTTAAACCAATCATGCTCCATTGCCTGAGCAAATTGCTGCCCAGAATTAAATTAGAATTCAGTTAGCTGGGAAGAGGGAGCAATAAGCATAGAAAGACAAGTAGCTGTGTCCGACCCGGGGAGCGCAACAAGGCCCTCCCAAAGCCCCTGGTCTGTGGGCTTCTCCCGTCTCCCCTGCGCTGCTGCCTCTCCCTCCTCCAGCTGTTCTCCAGCTGTACCTCCTTGCACCCACTTGCTGCCCCTCACACTTCCCTCCCCACCTGGCCCGTGCAGAAAACAACTGTTCTCTCCGACTCTGGCTCTCTGTTTTGGTGAACTTAAAGTCAATCCTGTCAAACAACTCTTTTCTCTTATCAACATCAGTCAAACTGATTTTCTTAGTGGGACTAGGATTTTGATCAAGGTCAAAACTGACGAGTTTTTATAGACCCACGCGTGATAAACACAGCCTCTGGGCGTCCCTCGGCTTGTATCCTGTCTCTGTTTCAAATGCTCTTCTGACGTTTATTTACTTTTTCTTCCTGAAATTTCTGCTTCCAGTCCATCAGCTGAACACGTGAACCCTTCAAGTGTGAGTGCAGGAAGGCAGCCTGGCCCTGCTTTCCTCTTCTCACAGACTGGTCCCCCTGTGTCACAGTCATCACAAACCCTGTATCCTTCAGCCATGGGTCCTGAAAGATAAGTGGACAGAGACCACTCGGGCTTCCTAGAGCCCCATGCAACTCCTGCTCAGGGCCCCTGTCATTGGAACCACCAGGTAAGGGATGAAGGCTGACGACTGTCATGAGGAGGAGCTGTCCACGTGGCCAGGAGCCACCTGATTCCAGAGTTGCCTCCTACATTCAAGCTTCCCACACCCATGCCCAGGGTGGGCTGGAGCCACGTGCGTGCCAGGCAGGCTCCTGGAGAGAGAATTGATCACGAAGATTCCTCCCCATAAGTCGCTGCTCATCCGACCCAAACATCCCCAACCAGCCCCTATGGGCCACCCCCCTTATTTCCGGGACAGTGAGCATTTTGATTCAAATTGTTCCTACCAGCCTCAGGTTCACCCCTCAGACTTACCCAGGTCAATATCCCCCACCTCCAGTCATCTCCATACCATCTGCACCACGCTTTCATTTCCTTCTAACACCTACATAATAGCATCTTCATATTTTTAAACAGACTGTCTGTTCTCGCTTAAATTCATTTTTAAATAAAAATTTAGATCACTATCCTTCATGGGAAACAAACATTATCTTCTCCAAATAGAAAGTAACCATAAAAATAAATGCAATGAAAACAGAACAATGGTACCCTGCTGCTGCCTGATAAGCAGCATTTGGGGGGGAGAAGGTGGAAAAGCTGTGAAGTATTAAGAAGATGGGAGGAGGTATCCACCCCCTGAGAGGCGATGAGCACCCAGGAGCGAGGCTATGGAGAAAGATTGAGGCTCACTTATGCAGCTCAGTTGGAGGCGCTTGGGTCTGTGTTCGGTCCAAAGGAAAGACAGCTAGAAGAGGGCTCAGGCACAAGTTCACGGCCCAGCATCTCCTGTTTCCCCTCTCTCTGGTGCTCCAACATATTGGACTCGGTGTGATGGCTAGAGCCTGAGTCTTTGAATTTCCTGGTGTTCCGGGAAGATGGGGGTGGGGATGGGAGAGCTTTTTGACTCTGGCAGGAAGTGCCTGTCCTGTGCACTTTGGAGCCAATTCCAGGATGCTCGGGCCAAAGTAGAGAGCAAGAAACGTACGGCCACAACATCGTCCTGTCCTCAAGGGCTGTCCTCATGTATCTGGGTTTTCCCAGGGCCGAGAGTGAGCCAGGGGTGGCTGGAGGGTGGGGTAGGGGGCAACTGATGGGCTTGTCCACCAAGGTGATTACAGAGAGGACAAGAAGCTTCTAAGGTGGGCGAAAACATCTCAGTTAAGTTATAAGATTAAGAATCAAGCAGAAGCCTCTAATGAAGACAGAAATGACAACGAAATCAAAGAAAGAGCTTCAGAACTGTCTTGCATCCTTCAAGGCAAGGTGACTTTGAATGCCCGGGGGTACCAGCCAGGAAGAGACTCTATGTGACAAAGTGCTGCCTGAGAAGCCCTCACCACTGAGGCACGAGGAGCTGAAGCAGGAAGCGGTGTCTGCGAAGGGCCTGGAAGCTGTGTGGTCTCACTTAGGACTCAGCCAGGCATGGGATTGGCCCTTTGGCATTTTACTAGCTGTACGACCTTGGGAAAAGTACACAGTCTCTCTGAGGCTCATGAAAAACATGAGGCTGGTAAGACCCACCCCACAGGGCTGTTGCAAGGATTCAATTAAAATGTACATGTGAAGCATCAAGCACGGTGTCTGGCACAGAGCGAAGGCTCAATCATTAACAGTATTTTTTTATTATTACTCTCACTTGCTGTGGATTTGTCGGACAAGGTGGGACTAAACTGGTCCTATTTTCTAAGTAAACCAACAAAGGAGCAAATAAAGAGAAGCCAAGAGCAATTTGTTCTGTGACAAGAGGAAAGAAACAAAACCAGAAAAAAATATCCACCTCCGGCCTGAGATGACAAAGAGGACAGAGGTGCAGTCCAGGGGCCCACCCGGCACCGAGGTGCCTTCGTGGGTTAAAAAAAAAATGGAGCCTTTCAGGAGTGGTAAAGATTAGAGGGGGATGGCGTTTTTAAAACATCACTCTTGGTTAAAAAAAAAAAAAAAGACAAGAAATTAAAGCATGTGTGTTTAGGAAGAAAAAATAGCTAGTTTTATAATCTGCCATTTGGAAAATCAAATCTATATAAAGAAAGAAAGCTGTGAGCTGAGGCAGGAATGAGGTTTCTCGGCGACAGCTTCATTTGTAAGTTTTGTGCGGCTCCTGAAGGTCACTCATTGCAGGGACTTCATCCCGCTTCGCAAACAGAAGACGAATCTTGCAGTCCCTTTGCTAGAGCAGGTTATACAAGGAAACAATAAATGTGAGAGGCAGCAGCGCTCCTTAAGAGGGCTAAATTGAATTGCATTGACTTTTTACAAAGCCACAAATTGCTTATCTTATTCAAGTGCCTGAGTGTTTGCTTTTTCATGAGCTGGGTACAAAGATACCTTGAAGTTGACACCAGCGTGAGTTGCCCAATTCGAACTCTCAGGGGTGGGGCTGGGGGCAAAGCAGAGGGGCCCAGGCCTCCTGGGTTTACTCTGCTTTTCCCTTATCAAGGCCAAGGGGAGCTGAGAGGGGATCACTCTAAAAGATGACTCTAAAAGAGCAAGGTCCTGTGAAGATGGGTCCATTCCACCACTAAAATGCATCTACAGGCTACCTCACTTGTGAGGGTCAAAGCAGATAACAGATGTCAAAATCGAGCACTTTCCAGATTTAGGGAGTAAAGAAAGAGGGAAGAAACAAAAAGAGAGAGGAACAGAAATTCCAGCCAAACAGCATGTGTGTCTGAAGCTTTGTTCATTAGCAGCAGTATATACGTGTGCGTGTGTTAGACAGGAGGCTGGGGAAGAAGACAGCCACATGAGCCGTTGGGCTAACTCAGTCTCTCTCAGCCTGGGCTGCACAGGAGAATCGTTTGAGAAGCTCTTTGAAGCTTTCCGGCTTCTCTAGGGGTGGTGAGGCTGCTCCAGGCATCATTATTTTTCTTCCCCCTTCCTCATGAATCTGATCAGCAGATTGGGTTTCAGACACTGGACTAACTGAATAAGGAGTAAAAAGAGGACACGATTTGTCCCATTTGTTTAAGAAGGTTGGTGTCACTGGGTTTTATTGAGATCATGGCTATCATGTTGGGGTGGACGTGGCCTCATCAATGACAGGTACCAACAATGTCATTCCCGTACCAGTGAGATGGGAGACACTGGGGCATAAAAAGAAGCCAGAGCTGGAAGGACAGCTTCTGAGAGGCTGCAGAGGGGACACTTTTGATTTGTTCTTAGGGGCGCCAGGGTGTCTAGGAAGACCCCCCCCCATGAGTGAGGGGATTCAGATGGCCTCTGGCACACAGAGTTGGCCCTCGCTGGGGACCCTGCCATTTGCAGGGGCTCCCCCTGCACCAGGGGTGAGGGCCAGCTCTGTGCATTCCAATTCTGGCTGCTTCTCCCCGGAGTCAGTGCAGGTTCCTCCTCCCACTGCGGGGAGCTGTGGCCGCTTCCACGTCCCCCGATTCTATCCAGGTGTCCCAGGCCTGGGATCACTCTTAGGCCAGCTCTGCCTACCTTAGCTTCCTTCTGGGAGTTCTTTAGATCCCCAAGTGGGCCGTGGGGACAGGCTATGAAGAATCCACTGTGTGAAGGTGTTTGAACGACCTTGTCTGCTTTGCTCACCAAGGCAACATATTTTGGTGGTAGAACGGACCCCTCCTCACAGGACCTTTTCTTCTGGCTGACCGCTGGCTCCCTTTCCCTCCCAGCTTCTCCCCCTCTCTTACAACACACACCCTCCTCCAGGTGTCAGCTTACACACCCAAGATGCAGTCCTCCGAGAAGGATACTTGCATCAGGCTGAAAAAGCTTTCTTAAGGGTCTTGCCTAAAAATTTGAATCTTTCAGGGTGGGTTTCCAGGCACTGTGCTGGAAATATTTTGCCTTGAGGATTATCAAGGAATTGCTCTTTAAATAGAGAACATAGAATTTTCCAGGATTCTTAAGGGGGCCATTCTGAAAGGAGCTCGATCATAGCCTAGAAGTTATCTGACACTTTCTGAAATTTTTCCTCCTCCTTGAGAGAAGCAGGTCTTCCTACTGGTCTCGCCTCGTATCCGCATATAAAGTACAGTAACAATCACCCCTGTTAGGATGGCACTTGGTAGTTCCCAAAGCGCCACAATATCATTCAATCCCACAAATATATGCTGTTGGTCCCATTTCACAGCTGAAGAAACTGAGCCCCAGAGAGGTTACGTGTGCTGCCCAAATCGCACAGCTGGTAAGTGGCTAAAGTCTTATTCAAGGCCAGGCCTGTACGAACCCCATCATGTATCAGTGAAATCCGGGCCCCGCGTGGTTTCCAAGGGCAGCACCTGTGTGCTAGTGTGGTGGCCGGCTTGGCACAAGGATGCACAGTAGCTTGCCCAAGGGTTCCTCATGCATTCATTCATTCAAAAACAGTCAGTGAGCCTGTAATATGCACCGTCACTGTAATAGATGGACAGACAGACCCCACTCCTTCTTCCGTGGAGCTTACTGTCAGGGGAAGGCTGGTCCCAGAGACATGGCCATATCAATAGCAGCTCCTCACTGTTGCGCCTGGCCCTCAAGTTGGTCCCAGGGCCCCCCTCCAGCCCTCCTCATCCTTATCTCTGGGTCCCAGGACCCAGCTGTGAAAGAGATCTGTGATTTAATAAAAATCACACAGGCCGGAGTGTCTGATTTCTGTGGCCTCTCCCCGGGCTGTGCGCTTGTTAAAAACACTGAGAGGTGTTAGTCCCTACAGCAGGAATTCATGCTAATAGTGAAGTGTCAGACACCGTATGAGCTGAGAATGTTCTTCGGAGACAGATCTGCTTTGGGACATGACACGAAGATTTCTAGAGATGGATGGATGGGTGGATGAGTGATAAATAACAGATAATTGAATGGGTGGCAAAGAAAGTGGAGGTAGGTCCATGGAGAGAGAACAAGAGAAGTAGCTAGTGATGGATGGATGACAGCTAAATAATAGCTACATGGTGCATTCAATAATACTCCAGCCAGGCCAATCCACCTTCAGTTCCCCCAGCTCAGTCTGCTCCTTCTCATCCCTGGGCCTTTGCACAGTCTCCTTCCTTAGCTGGGGTCCCTTCTGCAGTCTCAGGGCCCTGCCGCCTGCCCTTTGATGGCCTGTGTTACTCTCACACATCCAAATCCCCGAGGCCTCTTCTGACCCTGCCTTGCAGAGAGAGACAAGATCTCTGTAACAAGGCTGAGTACCCACCTCTAATTCTGGCACTTACAGCTTTGCGGATGATTCTCTGTAGGCACGTCTGCCTCGTCTACTAGGCTGTGAGCATGTGAGGAAAGGGTCATGGTCTGTTACCCGCTGTGTGCCCAGACCTGAGCATAGCTAGTGTTTATTAATACTATATGCATACGTGCCCAGGAGTCTGCATATGGGGAGACAGACAGCAGGGTGGGTTTCCGCCTGGGGCCCCTTCTCAGAGGTTCCCTGGGATGCTGGCCAAGCCCCACCGGGTTCTGGGGAGCTGACTTTGGCTGCCAGGGGAGAACCTCTGGCTCGCCCTGCTGGGTGATTATGGAGGGCCTGGGTGATTGCTCGGCGGGCCCCAGGTGCAGCCTCGGCGGGGAGGCAGGCACAATGAGGCCTCCACGCCCAGCTCCTGTTAGCGCTAACAGAGACAAATCGGAGGCAGCCGTTGGAGTGCTTTGCCTGTTAAGTGTTAAGTAGCAGACTGATTGCTCCAAAGTTGACAAGTGACAGGGAATGAGGTGGCAGGTGTTTCTGCAGGCACCCCTGATGGGTAGCAGGGACCAGGGCTCCGTTTGGGTAGGGGCGTCTCTGACAAAGAGGCCCTTACCACCCAGAGCAGGGAGACTCCTCTCCTGATCAGGGCTGGCCCTGGGTCCAGGCCCCACTATCTCAGTTCCCTTCCTGTGTAAAAGGTGAGAGCCCGGGGCTCTGTGGACGCTTTCCAGGCTTTCCACAAAACCTCAGCTCCCCACCCCCACGACTGCCACAACAGAGGCCCCACCAGGGGAAAATTAAGTTCTGATCTTTATGAGGGGTTGAGCGTGCAGCATTCTAGATGGGAAACGGCAGTGCTTGAGCTGGTGCAGGGGAGCTGAGGACGCATTTAGCTCAAACCCCCTTTCTTGGACACCTTCTGCAATGACACTGCCCTACAGTGCCATGTTCTCCGTTTCCCAATGCCTTCAGCACCTGCCGAAGTCCCACCGCCAGGAACACAGATCCACACCGGCATTTCCAGCTGACTCCAGTGGGGATATTTCCTTGAACAGTGGAATGGATTGGAATGAAATCTCATCTGAAATCCATTTTATGTGACAGATCAGATTGAAGCGGGGAAGGGAGTCAGAGCCCCACCTGCTCTGCTCTCCCACCACGTCCCTGAGTTTCCTCTGCAGAAGCCCAGGACTCCCAGCTCACAGCCTGAGGAACACGAGGCCCACACCATGCGTTCAGCGTTGTATCACATCCGCGTGATCCGTGTCAGCTGTTCAACCGGTTCCCCTGTATGAGCTTTGCCTCCTCAGCAAGGTTACGGGCGGTTGATCAGACCCTCCAAGTATTTTGCAAGCACAGTGCTGGGCCCCAGCAGACACCAGGTGAAAGCAGGTCACCCGACTGATGGAGAGTTCTAGGCTCAGACATACAACCCTCCACGGGCTACCACCAGAGTGGTGGCAGTGATTCTCCACCAGCTTGCCCACCCTGCGCCCTTTCCTTTGGAAGTTCAAATAAATGCATGCTGCCCAGCAGGCCAAAGTGCTCACCAATTTGTATCAAGAACAAGGTCAGTGGGAAGGAAGCTCCCGAGACTTGGCTCCTGAGCCCTACCCCAGAGAATCCCAGGCCGGATCCTGCGTGCACACCTGCGTATGTGTGTGCGTGGGTGGGGGCTAGGCTGGGGATCCCTTGGGCTGCTAGAGAGCAAAATGCCTCTGCTCTGTTGACTCCTCTACCCCTCCTGAAATGAAAATATGGTCATCTGTGTGAAGCACTTACCTCGGTCCATGACTGGGGAAAAATATCACAAGTGTTAGTAATATCAATTTGTGACAAAACTAGTACTACCCAGAATGCCCCCGATGATCCTCCTTCCATCCAAATCCTCCCCTACTCTTCCTTTCAAGCCTCACCTCCTCCAAGAAGCCCTCCAAACTGCATCGGCCCTCCTTGACCTCTCTTTCCTCCCTGTTTGCTTTCGTTGATTCTCACCCAACACTGCTCTTCTTGACTCACTTCAGGAGCATAGGGCTTAGTTCCTGTGCTGGAGCAGAGGGCCTCTGAGACTGGGCCCCTCTCCCGTGCCTCCTCACTATACCTCCCACACAGCCTCACTGAGGACAGAGCAGGCAAGAGAGGTGGAGGCACCGAGGGACTGCTCCAGAGGTGTGTATGTGGGATCGGTTTCTGGGTTCTTCCCTCATAGCTCAGTGGAAGGAAAGGGCAATGCCCTCTTGTGGATACACACTGGCTGGTCGAGGATGAGGGAATGCAGACAGAGAGAGAAGGAGAAGAGTAGAAGCCAAGATTTGTCCTGTCTGGTCCACCTTACCAACCAGGAATCGTGTAACAGTTCCCTGTTCTGGGGAGGTGGCTGTACCCCATCCTGAAGTCGTGAGGACCCAAGGAGCACAGCAGTGGAGGGAGACAGTGTCAGGGGAAATGCCCTGCATGTCTCCTCTGGCAGCCTCCCTGCGGTGACTGACTAGATTGGGGCCCTTCCTCTGTGCCCGCCCAGCCCCCTGGGCCTTCCTTGCGCTCGAAGGCGTCTCTGGGAGTCACTTGCTGATCCCTCCACTCCTGCTTCAGACCGTGGGCTACTTGAGGGCAGGAAGTGGACCTCACCAGCGGCAGCTGAATGTTAGTTGGCTACGGCTGGATGGGGAGGTGATAGGTGAATGGGAGGAGAGGCACCAGACGTTGTTCAGAGCTCAGCCCAGGCCCCAGAAAGAAAGTATTGAGAGCATGGACTTCGGGGTGAAAAAAAAAAAAAAAAGACCTGGATTTGAACCTCGTGCATTCTACACTCTTGTAAAGTGTCTATCCAAGTATTTTCCTACTTTTGTCGAAATGCTTGTGTTTGTATTCTGGATGTGTGGGAGTTATTTATATATTCTGGATACAAGACATTTGTCATATATATGGATTGTGGTGGTTGTTCTCCGGTCTGTAGTTGGCTCTATATTTTCTTAACAGTATCTTTTGATCAGCAGAAGGTATTAATTTTGATGAAATCTATTTTATCAACATTTTTAATGGGCAATCCTTCTTTTGTCCTCTCTAAAAATCTGTGCCTACCCCCAGGTGTCAAAGTTTTGTTGGTTTTTTTTTTTAAATTGTTTTTCCTAGAAACTTTTTAATGTTAGCTTTGACGTTTCAGTCTATGATCCAGCTCAGCTTACTTTTTGAATATGGTGTGAAAAGGAGGGGGTCAAGGTTTCTTTTTTTTCTATATTTCGCACTGGTTACCCCTCCAGCATTATTTGCCCAAAAGACTTTCCTTTCCACCCATTGAATTTCTTGGGTGCCTTTGTTGAAAAATCAATTGATTTCATATAGGTGGGTCCAATTCTGGATTCTCTTTTCTGTTCCATTGATTTTTTTTTTTAGTATATGCTAATGCCAATACTACACTCTTTTGATAATATAGTTTTTTAGCTGTCTTAAAATCAGTCAGAATAAATCCTCCAACTTTGGTCCTCGGTTTTATTTTCAAGGTTCTTTTGGCTATACTAAGTTTTTTGCACTTCCCTATAAATTTTTTAATTAGTTTGTCAATTAATACAAGAAAACTTGCTAGAAATTTGATTGGATAGCTGTGAATCTATATGCTAATTTGAGGAGAACTGACTTCTTAACAATATTTATTCCTCGAATCCATGAACACAGAATGTCTTTTCATTTATTTTAAATTTTCTTTCATTTTTCACAGTATTTTCTGGTTTTTAGTGAATAAATGTACACGTATTTTGTTAAATTTATCTGTAAGTATTTCATGTTTTTGATGCCCTTGTAAATGGTATTTCTGTAAAGTTCAATTTCAAAGTGTTGTTCCTAGACATAGGGGAAAAAGATTTTTGTATGTTGACCTTGTATCTTGCAAACCATGCTAGAATTACTTATCAGTTGTCGAAGGGGTTTTTTTGTTTGTTTCGTCCTTTAGTGAATTCCTCAGGATTTTCTACATAGATGATCTTGTTGTCTGCTAATAAGGACAAATTTACTTCTCCCTTTTCTTTTCTTTTTTAAGGTTTTCTTTTTTTTTAAAGATTGGCTCCTGAGCTAACAACTGTTGCCAATCTTTTTCTTTTCCCTGCTTTTTCTCCCCAAATCCCCCCAGTACATATTTGTACACTTTAGTCATGGGTCCTTCTAGTTGTGGCATGTGGGACGCCGCCTCAGCATGGCCTGACGAACGGTGCCATGTCCGAACCCAGGATCTGAACTGGCGAAAGCCCGGGCCGCTGAACCGGAGCGCACGAACTTAACCACTTGGCCCTGGGGCCGGCCCCTACTTCTTCCTTTTCAATCATTATTCCTTTTAATTCATTTTCTTGCCTTATTGCACTGGCTATGACCTCCCGTCAATTATTGAATATGGATGGGGAAAGAAGGCATCATTTTTTTGTTCCCAGTTTGGGGAGGGGGATGTATTCAGTTTTTCACCAATTATAATGGTGTTAGCTGTAGGATTTTTAAGAAACTCTTCATCTGATGGGGAAGTTCCCTTTTATTCCTAGTTTGTTGAGGGGTTTTGACCAGAATGGGTATGGAATATTGTTAAATTTTTTCTGCATTTATTGAGATAACCAAATATTTTTTTCTTTTTATCCTGTTAATGTAATAAACTATACCAATAGGTTTTTGAATGCTGAATGATTTTCATGTTCTTGAGTCTCAACCCCATTTGGTCATGATATGCTATTTTTTTATATATTGCCGATTCAACTTGCTAAAGTTTTGTTAAGGATTTTTGTATATTCATGAGTGGTGCTGATCTGCAATTTTCTTTTCTTCTAATATCTTTGTCTAGTTTTGGTAATGTAGAGTAATGCTGGCCTCATAAAGTGAATGGGAAAGTGAAGCCTACTCCTCCATTTTCTGAGAGGTTGTGTAATATCGATACTATTTATTAAGTATTTGATTGAATTGACCTGTAAATTTTCCTGGGCCTAGAGTGTTTTTCTTGAGAAGGTTTTCTGAAAACATATTCCATTTATTTGAAAGGTATAGGGCTATTCAGATATACTGTTACTTCTTGTATCAGTTTCTCTCTGTGTTTTTTTAAGCAATTTTTCTTTTCCGTCTGTTTTTGAATTTATTGGCATAAAGTTGCTAATAATATTCCTTCATTACCCATTTAATATCTGTAAGATCTGTAGTGATATCTCCTTTTCCATTCCTGATTTTGGTAATTTATGGTTTCTTTTTGTTTCTTGATCAGTGTTTCTGAAGGTTCATCAATTTTATTAATCTTTTCAAAGAACTAGCTTTTGGCTTTATTAATATTCTCTATTTTTTTTGTTTCATTGTTTTCTGCTCTTATATTTATTTCATGTCTCTATTTTTTTGCTTCTTAAGGTGGAAATTTTATTCTTGATCTCAATTATTTTCTTCTCTTCTCTTCTAATACAAGCATTTAAAGGTGTAAATTTTCCTCTAAGCACCTCTTTAGCTGTATCTCACACATTTTGAAATTCTTTGTTAGCATTCCATCTGAAATACTTTCAATTTCTCTTGTAATTTCCTCTTTCATCCATGGGTTGTTTAGGAATATATTGTTTAATTTCCAAATATTTGGAACATTTCTAGATATCTCACTTTTAGTGACTTCAGATTTAATTCCTTTACAGTATGACAAAATATATGTAAAACTTCAACATTCTGAAATTTACTGATACTAATTTTATGGCCAGTATGAGGTCCATCTTGGTCAGTGTTCTCTCTGAACATGGAAAGTGTGTATTCTGCGGTTGTTGGACAGGGTGGTCTGTAAATTTCGATTAGGTCAAGTTGGTAACTAATGTTGTTCAAATTTTCTATATCCTCGCTGATTTGTTTGTCTACATGTTTTATCAATTACTGAAAGGAGGTTGTTAAAATCTCCTAATATGATTGTTGGTTTGAATATTTCTCCTTTTCTTTCCATCAGTTTTTCTTCATGTATATTAAAGCTCTGTTATAATGTTTGACTGCTGAATAAGACTTTTTTTTCAATTAGGAAAGTCTCTTCATCACTAGCTAACACTCCTTATCTTGTAATTTACTTTGTCTGATATTAAAATAGGCACACACCAGCATTCTTTTTTTTTTAAAGATTGTCCCTGAGCTAACATCTGTTGCCAGTCTTTTTTTTTCTTCGTCTTCTTCTTCTCCCCAAAGTCCCCCAGTACATAGTTGTATATTCTAGTTGTAGGTCCCTCTAGCTGTGGCATGTGGGACACTGCCTCAGCATGGCCTGATGAGCAGGGCCATGTCTGTGCCCAGGATCCAAACTGGCGAAACCCTGGGCCGCCAAAGCAGAGCACGCGAACCCAACCACTCGGACATGGGGCCGACCCCACCACACCAGCTTTCTTATGCTTACCATTTCCATTACTTAATTCTATATCCTTTTACTTTCAAAAAATCTGTGTCTTTGTATTTAAAGTGTAGAGGGTTTTGCAGATATCATATAGTTGGGTCTTTTATCTGCTTTAAAAATCTGTGGATTTTTATTGGAGGTAAAAGTATTTCTACTTGATGTAATTGCTGATGTGGTTGGGTTTAAGTCTACTAGCTTTCTATTTGTTTTCTTTATTTTATCATTTTATTTGTTCCTTTGCTACTCCTTTCTTGCCTTGTTTTGTGTTAATCGAATATTTTTTAGCATTTCACTTTATTTCCTGTATTAGCTTTTCAGCTATACCTCTTTATATTGTTTTTCGTGATTTCTAAGGGGATTACAATGTACACCTTTAATTTATCACAGTCAATTGAGTACCATTACAGGCAAAATGTATAACTCTTACGCATGTATATTTCCATTTGTACCCTGTGCCTTATGCTTTTGTTGTCATATATTTATTACTACATATTGTACAAATTCCACAATACAGTTATTATTTTTGAACTGAAATTGCTTAAAGACATTAAGAAAAATAAAATTATAGGTCTTTGTAGTCACTCACATGTTCAGCCTTTCCAATGCTTTTATTACTTTCCATCAATCTTAGTTTTAATCTGACATTATTTCCCTTCAATCTAAAGAATTTACTTTAACATTTCATGTAGTGCAAGTACTTTGTTGATGAATTATCTTTGCTTTTATTTATCTCATTTTTATTTCTGAAGGGTATTTTCCTTGAATATAAAAACCCTTGTCCAAAGACACTACGAGAAAAGTACAGACCGATATCCCTTATAAACATTGATGCAAAAATTCTCAGCAAAGTACTAGGAAACTGATTTCAGCAGCATATTAAAAGGATTATACACCATGACCAAGGGGAATGGGAATTTACTCTCAGAATGCAAGGATGGTTCAACATATGACCATCAATCAATGTAATAAACCACATTAACTGAATAAAGGAGAAGAAAGCATATGATCATCTCAATTGATGCAGAAAAGGCATATGACAAAATTCAACACCCTTTTATATTAAAAATACTCAATACCTAGGAGTAGAAGGAAACTATCTCAACATAATAAATGTCAAATGTGAAAAACTCACAGCTAACATAATACTTAATGGTGAAAGACTGAAAGTTTTTCCTCTAAGATCAGGAACAAGACAAGGATGCCTTTCACCACTTCTACTCAACATAGTGTTAGTTGTAGCCACATCAGTTAGGCAAGAAAAGGAAGTAAAATGCATCCAAATTAGATAGAAAGAGGTAAAATTATCTCTGTTCACAGACGACATGACCTTATATACAGAAAACCCTAAGGATTCCACACAAAAAAACCTCTCAGAGCTAATAATTAAATTCAGCAACGTATCAGGATACAAATTCAACACACAAAAATCAGTTGCCTTTCTATACACTAGCAAAGAACAATCCTATAAGGAAATTAAGAAAACAATTCCATTTATGATAGCATCAAGAAGAATAAAATACTCAGAAATTAACTTGACCAAGGAGGTGAAAGACTTGTACACTGAAAACAACAAAAAATTTCTGAAAGAAAGTAAAGAAAAATGGATAAACAAAGACATCCCCTGTTCATGGATTGGAAGGCTTAAAATTGTTAAGATGACAATGCCACTCAAGTGATCTACAGATTCAATGCGATCCCTATCAAAATCCCAAGGATATTTTTTTTTGCAGAAATAGAAAAATCCATCCTAAAATTCATATGGAGTTTAAAGGGACCCCAAATAGCTGAAACAATCTTGAAAAAGAGCAAAACTGGAGAACTCACACTTTCTGATTTCAAATTTTGCTGCAGAGCTACAGTAATGAAACACCGTGGTATTGGCATAAAGAATGAAACAGAATAGAGAGCCCAGAAATAAACCCTCATATATATATATGTGGTCAAATGGTTTTTAACAAGGTTACCAAGACCATTCAATGGGGTAAATAACAGTCTTTTTAACAAATAGTGCTAGGAAAACTAAATATCCACATGCAAAAGAATGAAGATCATTATCTCATACCTTATATATAAATTAGCTCAAATGAATCAAAGACCTAATGTAAGGTCTTTAAAACTATAAAACTCTTAAAATAAAATGTAGAGGAAAGCTTCATGACTTTGAATTTGGCAATAATTCCAAATGGCTTGAGGGGAGGGCAGAGAAATCTTTCTTCTCATGGAGCACCTCTGAGGATAGAGTTGATTGCCTGAATGTTGAGAACTTTGTAAATTTTTTTGTGTGTAAAACATTATATAAATGGATTTTAATAAATTTCTGCCTTAGTGCTTAAAAAACATGGGTATGACACCAAATGTACAGACAAAAAAAGAGAAAATAAATAAATTGAACTTCATTAATGTTAAAACTTTTGAGCATCAAAGGATACTATCAATAAATTAAAAAGGCCACCCATGGAATGAGAGAAAATACTTGCAAATATGCGAGGGGGTGATGGAGAGTTACTTTTTCATAGGTACTGCATTTCAGTATGGGATGATAAAAATATTCCAGAGATGAGTAGTGATAATCGTTGCATAACAGTGTATGCACTTAATGCCACTGAACTGTTCACTTAGAAATGGTTAAGTGGTAAGTTTCATGTTATGTCTATTTTACCACAATAAAAGAAAGTTAAATTTAAAAAAATACATATGTACTGTTGTCCAATGTTTGCCCAATTCTTTTCCTTCGATTCTTTAAAAATATTCCATTGTCTTCTGGCTTCCATGTTTTTCTGTTAAGTCAGCTGTAATTTTTATCATTGTTCCATTATATGTAATATGTCTTTTTTCCCCTGGCTGCTCTTAATATTTTTTCTTTATCTCTGATTTTCAGCAGTTTGATTATGATGTGCTTAGGTGTGGTTTTCTTTTAATTTTTGTCACTTATGGATCTTTAAACTTCTTGAATCTGTAGATGAATGTTTTTCACTAAATGGAAAATTTTTCAATTGATATTTATTCAAATATATTTTTTTCCTCTATTCTTTGTTTTGTCCTCCTGGAATTCCAATTTGATTTATGTTAAATTACTTAATATTGTCCCAAAGGCCATTGAAGTTCTTTTTTATCTTTTTTCTCTGTTCTTCAATTATGCTAATTTCTATTCAATCATCTTCAAGTTCACTGATCCTTTTCTTTTTTGCAGTATCTAGTTTCCAGTGAATATTTTATTCCACGTTTTGTACTTTATAGTTATAGACTTTCAGTTTGGTTCTTTTAAAAAAGTTTTCTGTTTTGATATTCTCAATCTGTTTGCTTATTACATCCATATTTTCTTTTAAATCCTTGACTAAATTGAGGCAGCCCCAGTGGCCTAGTGGTTAAGTTTGGTGCACTCCACTTTGGCAGCCCAGGTTCGATTCCCAGGCATGGACCTACACCACTCATCAGTGGTCATGCTGTGGCTGTGGCTCACATACCAAAAGAGGAAGATTGGCAATAGATGTTAGCTTAGGGAAAATCTTCCTCAGCAAAATAAATAAAAATCCTTGACTAAATTGATTATAGCTATTTTAAAGAATTGGCTGCTAACTACAAAATCTGGGACAGTGTGTTTCTATTTACTGCTTTTTCTTTTAATTATAAGTCACATTTTTCTGCTTCTTGATAGTAATTTTTTATTGTACGCTGAACGTTGTGAATACCATATTGTAGAGCATCTTGAATTACATTGTTTCCTTTAAAGTTCTGACAGACAGCAATATTGTGAAAGCTCTTGATATTGTTATGTTTGTTATGCTTTTTAGAATGGGTCTATTTTTATCTAGACCTTAGTCCTAGGGTGTGGTCCTTACTCATGGTTCTTACTTCTGAAGCATGACTCGATGTTCTCAGTGAGATGTCTCCACTTTGGTTAAAATGGACTTTATCTCCCAGCACTGCACAAACTCAGGTACCTCCATTCAACTTTCAGCCCTTCAGCAGCCCTCTCTATTAGGGGTGTGTTGTAGCATCTCATCCTGCATGTACACAGCACGGACCTCAGTCAAGAACCTGAGTGAAACCCCCATGTAGGCTTCTGCCCACACACACTCTCACACAGTGACCTCCCCTCTGGTACAATTCCTTGCAACTTTCAGACAATTCAGTGACTCCAACTTCAATCTCTGCCCCCTCAACTCAATGAGACCACCACTTTCACTCTTTTCATGGGCTTCCTTCTCCCTGGACCAAAGTCAGAAAAGCGAACTGAGGCAAAAATTCAAGGTAAACCATGGGGCACACTTCATGGGTTTTTCTTCTCTCAAGAATCAAAATCCTGTTCTTTCCATTGTTCAGTGCCTGAAAAAAGTTGCTTCTTACATTTGGTTCTGTTTTATAGTTGCTTTTTGTGGGGAGGTAAATCCAAAACCGGCTACTTCATCATGGTAGAACTGTTTCTGGGAATGGAAGTTTGAGAAATGACTTTGAAAACGAAGAGGAAGAGAGAAAGAGCATAACTGCAGTTAAAACTTTGCTGGAGGCCTCTGTGAAAATTAGAAGGTTCTCCCCTGCATGGCAGAATACAAAAGGGATCTTCTCTGGGCAGAGCAATTAACAATAGATTCCTCTTCCTCTGGGCTGACACCACATGCCAGAACACATGGATTGGTGAAGGGAGGCCAGGCTGGTGTTCAGTGCTCACTCAGACCTTCTGGGTCTAGTACTTTTGTGTAGTTAATAATCTGCACAACAGTAGTCAGCATCCCTGGAGGAAAGACCCTTCCTGACTATTGTGCTTTGCCCAAGGCAGGTGGCCTATGAAAAACACTTCACTTTGACCTTTTTTCTTGGTGACAGACCACAGTTATTTACAAGTTATGAATGTATAATGCATGTGACATTGACAAATTGGCAATATTATTCTGGGGGTTTGTGGAGAGTCCCCAAAGAATGAGTTATGAAAGGGAAACTGAGGCTAGGAGCAAAGCTGAAAGCTTAGCCTGATAAACTTGATCCCTCATTGAGCTCAGCATAGATTAGGCATCTGTGTTTCATAAACCTTTTGAACTTGTTTTACTTATTAGGGGTGAGGAGGGGAGGGAACTGAGGCACAGATCAACAAAGCAGACTTGTCCTGGACCCCAAAGGGCCAGACAAGAAACCAGGCCCAGGGATATTTCTGCCTCCGTTGAGGCAATGAAGCATTTCTTATAGGCAAGGCCTTTCTGATCTCAGACACTTCACATTCAAGCTTCCCAGTTTCATGGAAAAAGGAGTCATCTCTTCTGAAGACAACATTATGACATGATTTTACCTCATTATAGAAAGAATCGAGGCCTTGGAGACTGAATAAATGGGTTCTCTGCTCTACGACTTACTAGCTGCGTGGCCTTACACAAGTTATTTAGCCTCTCCCAGCCGCAGCTTCTTATCTGCAAAGTCGGGGATTAATAATGCCTACCTCTCAGGGTCTTTGTGAGCATTACACAAGATACTGTATGTAAAAGCACTTGGCACAATGTCAAGCATGTAAAATGCTCCATAAATGCTCCATGATCCTTGATAACAGCAGAATTAGTTGCAGCTAGTTTAAAAGAAGTGGGGACTTGAATGATACCATGCACACTCCTTGCCTCATGACCCACAAGGACAAACTTTAGATAAAGAGGCATCAATATTTCACATTTTCCTCCTCCACAGAGCAGACCTGCCTATGCCAAGTCATCAGCTGACCAAATAGAGAGCAGAAAACAGTCAGTCTGGCTGAGCGGAGAAGAGGTTGTCTGACCTTAGAAAGAAAGACTAGGGGCTCCTTTGAACTTACGAGAATTCATAATTCTGTAGTAGGCTGACATGTTTCCCACCCTGACCTTGCTCGACCTTGAGACCTGAGGGAAGGAGAGAGCAAGACGGGAGCAATGTTTCAGCTCCATTTCAGCTCACTTCACAGAACTTGGACCTTCTTTGACACCTCTTCCTGCCCAGGTCCCCAATCTCCCTTCCTCTTGCTACCTCTCTGCACATCATCACACGCCTCTTCCCAAGTTTGCACATTATCTTCTGCTGCTCATATATTCTTCCCATTTACTTGCTTCCACTTACCCCTCACTTCCTTTCTTTTTTCTTTCACCTTCTGTGTTTGCTTCCTTCCAACTCATTTCTCCCTCCTCACTCCCATCCATTCTCACCCCATCCCTTTTCTTCAGCTTCCTCTTCACTCCTAGTTTATTGTTTTCATCTATCACCGGAACCCTCACTATCTCTCTTAGACTCTTCCCCAGTGTATCTCTCTCTCTCTCCCTCCCTCTTTCTTTTTTCTCCCTTCCTCTCCCCCATCTTCTATCTCCCCTCTATTTGTCTCGCCTACCTTTTCTAACCCTAACTTTCCTTTCTTCTCTACTCAGCTCTTTCTTCTTTCTTTACTCCCCTCACCCTCAACTATGCAGGAGAAGTAGGAGGCTGCGTGAGGGCAGGGAGATATGTGAGGAGAGACTCAGTGGGGGAAGAGGGAAGAGAACCAGGCACAGATGTTCTTGGATGGTGGTAATAGAAACATAATGCCGCTTAGCTGAGGTCCTGCCTTCAGGATCAAACCAAATAAAGAGGAACCCAGAAGACTGAGCTGTAAGGTGATGAAAGGCTGCCAGTCCTCACTTTCACCTGCTCTTCCTCAGTGAACATGGGCGTCCTGAAGGCCTGATACAGCACAGCCAAGTGGCAAAAAGCGTGAGCTATGGAGCCAATCTCTCTGGGGTCGAATCTTGCCTCCACCGTTTACTGCCTGTGTGACTTTCAACAATTAATTAACTGCTGTGCTTAGTTTATTCTTGTGTTAAAATGAGGACAAAACCAATACTTTCATCCAAGATTTGTTGTAAGGATTAATAGAATTCATATATGTAAAGTTTCTGGCACAGAAATGCTGTATAATTGTCAGCTGCTATCGTTTTTCTGACCCAGAAGCTAGAAGCTCAGACTCATCAGCAGGTGATGCGGCCCCCTTGGTGCTGTCCGTGGTGCTGAAGGTCTGGGCATGTGCCTTCTGGACCAGAAATCAGAAAGACTTTGTCCTGGAAATGTCCGCTCAAGTCCAAGAGCTCTCGCTGTGTGCAAAGGACTGTGCTAAGTGCATTGCCTGGTTATCCCACTTTTCCCTACTACCTGGGAGATAGATATTGTTATCTCTATTGTATATATGAGGAAAATGGTGCTTGCTAAGTTGGAGCTGAAGTTTAAACCCAAATCTTGATGATATCCATGCTCTTTCTATGACACTGTGCTGTCTCTTGCAATGTCACACTGTTTCTTGTGTCCTCATCCTACTTCTGACTTTTTAATTCCTGATATCAGCCACCTGCTCCTGCTAGTGACCTGTTTGACCCAATCAACAACTAAGGTGGGCCAGGCGAGGATTGTTTATTGTGTGTTTACTGTTTGATGCTCCTATAGCCCTGGGTCATATTATGAAGGTATCACAGTGTGTTTTACTTGGCTGCACATGGGTTTCCCTCTCTAACTAAGCCTGGAGTTTCTTTGGGGCAAGGGATAGCTATAATATATGCTGACTACAGCTGGAGCTCATTAAATGCCTGCTAAATGGATTAATTTCTCTTCTCCCTTTAATAACATGCTAGGAGCTTGTCTCAGCCGGCTACTGCTTGACTTCCATTGGTATTCCCTTTCCCTCATCTGGGGCTCTGTCATTCCTGGATGACACTTGGAGTACCGGCCCCTCTGGCTGATTTCATTGGTCTCTTAATAGGGATTTACTAATCAATCAATTCATTGAAGCTCCTGTATGCCCAACTCTATGCTAAATGGAAGCAGATCCAAATATGACTAGCATGGTCTCTGCAGTTAAAGCATGCCCAGTCTGCTGGGAAGACATAATTAGCAGATGTAACACAGATACTGAGCAAGTGATACCAAACTGTACGTGGGCAGTATAAGCACGGTAGATGTGTGTATGGGAGAGGAAAATGAGTCTTGAAGAACGAACAAGATTTGTATAAGGATATGGGACTGTAAAACACTCTGGGTGAGGCAATAGTATCCTCCAACTCCAGGTGTGGGCTTGGTGTGTGTGTGTAATTGTGTGTGTGCACACATGTGTGGTTGATGGTGGAGACAGCAGACGGGAGAAATGATGGCACTGGCTGTCTGAAACGTGGATACATCTTGTCAGGCATTTGTAGCTCAGGTTTTAAGGGAGAAGACAGATGGTGGAGGGTTTTGGAAGCAGGCAGAGCATTTTGGACTCGACATGGTAAGAAATAGGAAACTACAAAGATGCTAGGCGTTAGAGAGTGATAAGGTCAAAGTGTGTTTTAGAAACATCCTGTCAGCAGCATGTAGGGCCAGTGGGAGGGCTGATCCTGGGAGCAGGTACACAAGTCAGAAGGCTGAGGGGGTGGGGTCCTGATTCAGAAGGTGGCAGTGAAGAAGAGGCAAGAAATGTCCTCAGTGGGCAGAGGGATGCCCATAATCAAGTTGGGCTGAACTGGAAATAACAAAGAACAAGCAGCCAAAAGCCCCCCTGAGGAGGGCTGCATTTTTCTCGCCCCATTTCCCACAGCACTCCATGGTCTCCAGTGGGGCATTCTAGCTGTGAGGGATGTTGGAGGCTTTGAAAGATGGATTGAGATGAAAGAGTTCACCCTTTCACCTGCACGTTAACGCCATCATCTGCATGTCATCTCAAACAGGCAGCTGGGGTCCAGGACCACCTGAGATTTCAGCTGCAAATCCTGGGCTTTGTGGAGCCAGCTGGCTCAGAGGCAGTATTGAAAGCAGATGGAGGGTCCCGGGAAGCTGGCAGGTGGGTGGGTGGTCCACACCTCTCTCTATTCTTCCAGGGCCACTCTGCACAGCCCTTCCAGAAGAGCTGTGTCATCTTGAGGGCTGTGATAAATTGAGATTCTATATAAAACCAACCCCATTGAAAACCACACTCCACTAAGTGCCTGTGTGGATGTTAGTGGCCATGGAGAGCATTGGGGTTAAAGGAAAGTCTCCTGACAAAAACCCAACGCAATCCAGAAAAACATGTGCCAGTGGTTGGTGTTCCTGCCTGTCAAGTGGATCAGTTCTGAACCATTAGACACACACTCGGCGCTCTCAAGTGTCACCTTCCTTCAGACCTTAGACAATTTTGCACAGCTTCCCAAAACCCATTGTCCCATGTGACACTCATCACACCTTGTGAAGTAGGAAGGAAAGGCCTCATTATCTCCATCTATCAGATCGACTAGGAACCTGGAACATTGTCCTATGCTCTCCTTATCATAACATTAATCATACTCTATGATAATTACTAGTTTAATCATCTGAACTCACTGTTCTGCAATGAGCTCCATGAGATCAGGGATCAGATCTGCATGTGCATTGCTATTTCCTCAGAATCTAGCACAATACTTGACATTCAAGAAATATTTGTAAGAGTGAGTGAAGGATTGGATGAGTGAATGAATGAGTCGCCTAAAGGCATACAGATGGCTCCTATCAGAACTGGAACTGGATCCTGCGTCTCCTTGTCCTCCAATAGAACCATGGTTATCACAGAACAGCAGAACTAGTAGAGCAACCAGAGGTCATTTAAGCAGCTTCCTTTCCCTGAAATGGCCTCTTCCCCTCTTCCACAAGTGCCCTGTCTGCCAGGAAATGGGTCCTTCTACACAGCTAGAAAGGACCGCTTCTTCCATGTTGGAATCATCTGGGAGCCTTAAAAAATATAAATGCCTAGGTTCCCAAGCCCAGAAATTTGGACTGCTATGGATTGAATGCTTGTATCCCACCCACCCCCTGAATTCATATGCTGAAGTCCTAACCCCCCATGTGATGGTATTTGGAGATGAGGCCTTTAGGAGTAATCAGATTTAGAGGAGATCACGAGGGTGGGGTCCCCATGCTGTCTGATGTCTTGTAAGAAGAGACCTCGGAGTGTGTACTGGACTCTCTCTCTCCTGCTCTCTGCGCACAGCAAGGAAGGCCATGTAAGGACATAACCAGGAAGAAAGCCCTCATCAAAAGCCGACCAGGCTGTCACCCTGATCTTGAACTCCCGGCCTCAGAACTGTGAGCAATCAGCATTTTTGCTTAAGCTGCGCAGTGCCTGGTATTCTGTTAGAACAACCCGAGCTGACTGAGACAGTGATTGAGTTGGCTTGGAGATCAGCCCAGGAATGGGGAAGCTAACGTCCAGCCAGGGTGGACAACAAGTGCTCTAGGGCACCGTTACTCAGAGTGTGGTCCCAGGACAGCAGCATGGGCATCATCTGAGCTTTTGTTAGAAACATGGAGCCTCAGGCCCCACCTAGACCTGCTGAACCAGAATTTGCCTTTTAACAGGATCCCAGGAGATTTCACTGACTGGAGCAGTGGTTCTCCACCCAGGCTGCGGTAGAGATGCTCGGAGAGCTTCCTAAAGTACCTGTTGCTGGGCTCCACGCGAGACCAAATAAACCAGACTCTAGTTTAAGGATCCAGCCCAGGCGTAGTACTTTTTTTTTTTTAAAGATTTTATTTTTTCCTTTTTCTCCCCAAAGCCCCCCGGTACATAGTTGTGTGTTCTTCGTTGTGGGTTCTTCTAGTTGTGGCATGTGGGACGCTGCCTCAGCGTGGTCTGATGAGCAGTGCCATGTCCGCGCCCAGGATTCGAACTAACGAAACACTGGGCCGCCTGCAGCGGAGCGCGCGAACTTAACCACTCGGCCACGGGGCCAGCCCCCAGGCGTAGTACTTTTAAAGAGCTCCCAGGTGCCTCTCATTTGCAGTCATGGCTGAGAATCATTGAATAAAATAGCGAATCTCTACCTCTGGTGGCATTTAATGCTCTCTGCCGTGCATTGGAATTTTAATTATCTTTGTGCATGATTTTATCATCTCCATTGGACCATAAGTTCCCTGAAGGCAGAGACTGTGGCTCATTTATTCATCTGTGCAAGAAAAAGTTATTAAGCTCCTACTATGTGAAAAGTCCTGGGCTGAGCACTGGGGGTATGTTTGTAGCTTCTGCTGTTGGAGAGATACAGTCCTTGTCACCAACAAGTTGACAATTTAGGAGAAACAGACATATAAATAAATGATTAAAATGTGAGACTCGGAGTCTACCATAGAGATATGAAGAGAAGACAGCCAGGCATGGGAGGAGAGCAACGTGACTCTCCTGGGAAAGTCAGGGAGGACTTCCCGGGGGAGGAAGCATTGGCGCTGCACCCGGAGGATGAGTAGGATGCCCTCACCAGGAAGACAGGGTGAGGAGAGGAAGTTCCTAAGACGAGGAACAGCCTGTTCAATACCAAGAGGCATATGTACAAAATGGTGACTACACAAAGCTGTGAACCCAGCATTATTTATAATAGCAAAATACTGTAAACAATCTAAATGTCCATCAGAAGAGGACTGCTAAATAAATTATGGTCCATCTTCACAAAGGATACCAGGCAAACATAAAAATGTTGATGAGACTCGTTATGGACTAATAGGGAACAGTCTAAGATAGAGTGTTAAGGTGGGGAAAAACAGGGTGCAGAACAATTGCCAGTTGTAAAGCAACAATTTAAAATATATTTTTATATACACTTAATCTGCCTGAACACCCGTGAGGCATCATTATCCTGTTTTGCAGGTAAGGAAATGACATCTCAGAGAGAGGAAGTAAGTTGCCCAATTTCACAATGTAAAGCAGAGAACCAGGAGGCAACCCCACATGGGTCTGGCTGCAAAGCCTGCGCCAGTTCTGGCGGCACAGGCCGGCCACGAGCTCTATCTGATTAGACCATCTGTGGAGTAGACGGAGCGGTGGGCATGGAGGACTGAGGGAGGGGGAGTGGACTTGAGGGCCTGAGTCAGGATCCTGAGGGAAGGGCAAGGGACCAAGCCCAAACAGAGAGGAGAAGGAGACCGCAGAGGAGCATGGTCCATGGTTCTTGTGGTCTCCACTTCCTCGAGGTGGAGAGGCATGGGGTCTTGGGGTTCATACCCAAAGGTGCAGGGGAAGCCTGATGTGGCCACAGCCTCTGCTGTGACGTTTGAACAAGCCGGACATTTGCTTTAGTGGACAGTAACAGGCACAAATGATTCCAAATCCAAATGGCCCAAATTTCTCTTCCAAGCCCTCCATCAGGAAGGACCCAAGGAGCACACTGAATGGCAGCCCCACACCTTGGACCACCCATCCCTGGGCTTGGAATTCCCTACCAAGTATGAAGAAGGATCGAGTCCTCGTCTTCCCCTTCCGCATCCCACGGGGAGCTCATATCCAGTATGCCACACATCCAAGGGTACTCCCCACACAGCAGCACCACCCAGGAAACCCCCAACGTAGACCCAAGTCATTGTCTTAGGAAAGATGCTGAGGCTGCTTGTGAAGAAGAAAGAGTATGGGCTTGGGGGTCACAGTCAAGCCTTGGCTCCAGCCTTACCTGAGGATTCTAGGGTCCTCTGTTGTGGGTAAATGAGATGAGGTGATCTATGTCAGGTTCCTGGCCCCGTTTGGGATATGGGGAACACAAAACAAAGTGGAGCTGTCATCACAGTCATCTCTCACGTCCATGCATAGTGTACAGCTTTCAAAGCACCCTACGTCCTGCCCCAGGTTCTCATGACGCCTTATGAAAGGAGGGGGACAGAGGACAGGGGACTCAAACTCGGATACACCCAGAGGCCAGGGGGCAAGGTCAATGAGTGAGGCAGGATGGGCACAAGACAAAGGGCAGTGGAGGGAACTGTGGTAAACCAAGGAGTGCAGACCCAATTTAAAGAAAACAGAATGCAGGCCCAATTTCGCCCTCGGGCCACCCATTTGAGAGCCCCAACACTAGAGCCAGCTGGGGCCCAGAGAGCACCCCCATAGTCTGCTCAGGGACACACAGAGTTGGCTGAAAGCCCAGTGCCTCCTTCTCCCCCAGCAGCCTCTCCCGAGGGTCTTCTGCCAGGCTGGCTTTACGCCTGAGCAGAAGATCAGGCAGCTGGGGGCGTCTCTGCGGAACCTTGGGAAAGGCCCCTCTTAGACCTCTCCCAGCAGAACCTGAAATGCCAGCATTAAATATTCATTCCTTTGGGTTAAGTGTTTCCTCTCCGGGGTCCTCTTTTAAAATTCAAATGCTTCTTTAAAGAGGAACAAGCCACTTGTGGCTCTGAATCAAATGTACTGGAATTGAATGGATGGAAAGGCAGTCCTGCCCAGGCAGGGGAGAGGGCCCTCTCACCCATCACCAGCACCTGCTCCTCTTTGTCCCCTCGCCTTCCTGTGCTCCTCTGTCCCTGGGCCATAGGGGGCCGGGAGCGTTGAGAAGGGGAGGCTGGGCTGGGCTGGGCTCTAAGCTTTTGCTCTGGGAGACCAAACAGGAGATTCACTCCAAGAGCCCTGAGACGCTGCAAAAGCCTGGGTCTCCCATCTGGGCCCCAAGTGCTCTCGCTGGGGGTTGGGGGACATCTGGAACTGAGCCCTCCCATGGCAAAGAAAGCCAGGGGCAGCTGGGCCCCGAGCCCGAGAGAGCAGCTTCTGTCCCCAGGTATTTGGAGAAGCAGGCGGAGCAGCTCCCTGAAGAGGCTCAGCGGCTCAGCGGCACAGCCACGGCAGCGCCTCCTCTGAAGCCTGGGTTGTCAATCCACGCAGATTTCCATTTGACTGGGATGCAGAGAACAGTCAGCGTGTGCATCCCAGCTAACGAGAGCCTGTAACGCATTAACCAGAAAATACTGTTGGGGACCTACGGTGAGCCCAGCTTCACATTAGGCACAGGCTTTGTGACAGGTGTTCTTGAATTGATTTTACCCACTATTGCAGGACCTCTGCTCTACCCCTCAAGTCGTCCTAATTACTTCTGGACACTGCCCAAGGGTTCGCAGCTGTCCCCACCACAAGTTCTCGTAGCTGCCTGGTGGTGCCCGTCATTGGCCACCCCTCCAGTCTGGCTTCCTTTGGACAGGAGGTCCAAAAAGAAGGGCAAAGAAGGCTCTGCTCAATTGCCTCTGCTGCTGGTGTCTCCTTTCTTCTTGTTGCTTTCTGCCCCTGGGGCACCATGGCGTGCACCCCAGGGGAAGTGACCCTCTGAGTTAAGGAGAATACTGCCACTCTTGGGCAACTGTCGCCCCTCCTCTCACGGACCTTAGTGTGGAGACCATCCCATGCCATTCTGCCTGCAGGAGTCAGACACGAGTCCAGGGAAGGGCTGAAGGACTGCGGTCCCCAGCTTTCCCCGTTGCCCACACCAGAACTCTGCCATCCACATCTGCACCCCGAGAGCACTGGCCTTAGACGTTGGTCTCAGTGCTTGAGTTTCTGGATGAATCACACCCACAGAGTCACAGCCAGCTGGGCCCACACCAAGGCTGCCAGGCCACTGGGCTGAGAACCTTTTCCTGGAAAGGGCCAACAAGGCATGTTCCCCGTCATCAGACCACTGACCTCAACAGACACCCTCTTGGCTCAGAGACCGACTCTTGAGGCCAGAGAGCCTGGTATGGAAAGAGGAGCAAGGGGAATCCTGGCATCATGGCCCTTTTCTGCTTGTGAGAAGTCCCAGGTCCCAGAGAGTCTTGTACTCTCTCTGAGCCTCAGTCTTCTCATCTGTAGTTAAAAGTTCTCTCCCTCCACGTGGGGTCATCATAATGATCAGCCAGAGCGTCTACCACTCAGATGCCACAGTCGACACCGAATAGTGTTTGCTAAGTTGAGCATGGTGGCCCTTTTCCTGTTTAGGAAAATATCCTTGGTCTCAGTTGTGAACATTGCCCCTTTAAGAGCAAGGACCACTCCTCTCGGGCAGAGCCATCCTGCAAGGAACCCAGGAGGGAGCCTACACTCCAGAGCTCCGGAAGTTACTCAATTTCCCAGAACCTCAGTTTCCACAGTCACGAAATGACAATACTAATACTCCTTCCCTGTGAGTTGTAAGAATCAAATGAGAAGTTGTACACAGAGCACTCAGCATGGAGGTGCCTGGCATGTAAAGACCCAAGAAATAGGGTCCCCTTCACTCATACCTTGTCAGACCCCCATATCCAGAATGTTACCCTGAACGCTGACAAGGCAATGAACAAATGAACTTGTGTTGTGTAAACTTTAGGGTTTCAGAGAACAGAGCTCTCCCTGCAGCGAGCTCACTGTGAGAGGAGTGAGGAGAGAATGGCTTCCAGCGGGGGGGCACTGAGTGAGCAGACAGGAGGAGGAAATGAAACAAGAGGTGTGGGGGCCAGTGAGGAGGGTGCCCCACACAGACAGAGCAGAGTGGGAACTAGTGGGGACTCAGACAGTTACGAAGACAGCAGCCTTTGTGAGGCCCCTAAACTCAGTGTGTGGGAGCCCCTGGAGATGCTTGAGCAGAGATGCGACATGATGTTATTCTGAACCGTGGTATTATTCAGGACTCATCTGGTTACAAGTTTCCGAAGCACACCTCACTCTACCATGTAAGACAGTGAGGGGACGTATTGGCTCACACAGCTGGGAAGGACGGTGGGGCATCTGGTGTCAAACACAGCTGCCTCCAGTGACTCAAGTGCTGCCAATGAGATTTCTCTTTGTCACCTTCTGTGTTGGCCAGGATTCTAGGTTGCAGTCAACAGAATCCCCTTGAGCTGGATTAAGTATAAAGGAATGGCTTAAACACATTAGGTGGCTCTCAGCATCTTCAAGAGAGCCTCAGAGTGGAACCTGGATGCTGTGCAGGCAAGAAGAGAGGGGTCAAGGCAAACACCCAACCACGCCACAAGACTGTTCTGGGGACACAGCCCTGCGGCTGTTTGTCACTCAGCACCCATGGCACTGGGATAGGAGGCCAGAAGCGCTGCCATAGCCACCCCAAAAGAGCAGATACCATTGCCATCCTGCTCCTTAGAAGATGCCATCTCCCTGCTCATGGCTGCAGTTCTGAGGGAAGGCTCTGACCAGCCCGGTCCTTGGGTCCAGCACCATGGCCAGAGGAATGGAGTGCTGAGGTGGGACGGCCCAGTGCCCACCCTGAGGGAAGGGAACGGTGATCAACAGCCCTGCCAGGTGGGAAAGGGTGCCCAGCGGAGCGGACAGCCTTCACGACCCTGGGCTTCAGGAAGATCGCTCTGAGGCAGAGTGGGGTTTCCAGGATGGAAGCATAGGGCGGAAATGGCAATCCTGTTACGAGGCCACTGCAGAAATCCAGCAGGGAGGACGAGGGGCAGCAGGGTCACAGCCTTGGGACTGCAAAGCAAGGGATGGATGTAACAGACACATTGGATGGAAACGTAAACAAGCCCCTGTGACGGGGAGCCTGGTGCCACCTGGTAGGAGCACGAACTGTCCCTGGGCACAGTTATCAAAGGATGCCTCCTCCAGCAGGAAGAAATGGACTAAGGAAGGGTTAATTGTCCCTGCCTGGTCTGACAGCCAGAAGCGCATCTTCTCAATGTTATCCTTCTCTGTGTGTGCCCTTGCTGTGATGGAGGGGAAGAAAACATTTGTCGGTTTGAGCAGAGGAGAGTGTTGTTATGATTTGAAATCTTTTTAAAGTTCCTCCCCCTGCGGGCCTCATTGAACTAGAAAGCAGGTGGGCCTACCGGTGGTTCTGCTAAAACGGTAGGGCAGGCGAGTTCCTTTAACAGCCTCCCTGGGGCATCTGCTGGCTGATCTTTCATGTTGGCTAGTAGGGGGGGGGCTTCACCTCAGAAGCGTAATCAGCGGACCCCACAGGGAAACACTCCCTCCACCCAGAGCCCACCACCATGAGCCCCCACTCTGCACCTCCAGGACTCCCCTGTCTCAGTGCAGTGCCACAGCTCCTGCCGTGGGAAGCAAGCACCGGGCCTGGGATCTGCCCTTGAGCTCACCCGGCCAAGGCAGAACACATCAGCCACCCTCCATCTGCACAAGGGCCCTCATCTCTGTGCCTGGGCCAGGCCGGGCTACAGCCACCACCTGCCTCCCCACTCCTTTGGCCTCATCTTCCCAGTGGGGGTTGTGCCTCAGTCTCCTCATCAACTGTTTTCCTGTTGACCTAGAGCCGTGTCCTGAGCACATGAGAGGCTGGGAGGACTAGGGGAAAGAGCCCAGGTTTTGAAAGCAGCAGAGCTGGCTTGGTGTTCTGCTCTCCCCTTTCTAGATGTGTGGTCCTGGGCAAGGAACTGCACCTCTAGGAGACTTTGCTCACTTATCTGTAAACATCAGCACCTGCCTCCAGGGGCCGTGGTGGGGTCTGAGGAGTGAACACACGAAACTCCTTAGAACAGCGCCTGGACATCATAGGTGGTCAGTGCATGGAGGGGCTCACCCATCCCTTGGGGGAGGGCTAAAACTCTCCCTTGGTCCAGCCAGCTCCTGCTGGGACCAGCCCCACCCCTGCCTCCTGTGCTGCTGAGCACCCAGATCATGGGTAGACCTCCCGCCTGACTTCACTTGTCACCTTCACCCACAGGCTCCTACTGCCACCCTGTCCCCCAGATCAGACCCCTGCAGTGAACTCAGCACCCAAGATGGAGAAGCCAGTCCACATTCTCCCCTTTCAGCACAGATATTTGGTTCTTGGTTTACGCCACCTTTATCCATAGGCCAGGCCCATAGCCCGTTTCTGAGTCCCAGCTCCTCACCTGCCTGACACGGAGGTCCCAGCATATCTCCGAGTTGAGTATGGACGAATTAGGCTCAAAGTTGCTCTGAGGCCTTGGCAAGCCACGTCCTGGCCCAGAGCCTCACCTTGCTGGGCTGAAAAGTGGGGGTGGGGTAGCCTACAGGAAGAAGCCTTCCAGCTCTGATGTAACACTAGTAAATACCCCTAAGTGGAGGAAGGATCCTTGTGGTGGTCCAAGCCAAAGTCGGGTCCCGTGGAATCGAGACACAGGACAGGCCGGTTTTAAGGGAGGGCACTTCAAGGAAGGGCAGGCTAGAGCGGACCCTCTTAGTGACGCTGAGAAGCAGTTGAAAACCCTTGAAACAGTGGATGCCAAAGGAAGGGAGGGGCCTGAAAGGGGAGTCCCTCGGAGCTGGGTACAAACTGCACCTGCCTCCCACCTGCTGGCGGGGCAGCAGCCAGGGAGTCCCCTCTGCACCCGCAGCCAAGGAGCAGACCGCAGACTTCCCCCAGCGGCACTTTCTTTGGAAGGCACACTTGTGTGACTTTCACTCTGACCTCCAGCAGAGACTCCATTTATTCAAGAAAGGAAAGATGAGGCAATTTAGAATGTGGAGCCATCATTCCTAAACCTTACCTGGATGTGAGCACTGGAAGTCTGCTCGCAGCATCAATTATTCACAGTGTAAGTTATTGTTGTTCGGCAGAAACCAACTTAACAGCGTCTTTTCTTTTTTAAATGAAGCACCTCGGTGACATTGGCAGCTCAGTGTTTCTCAGCCAGAACTCATTTATCCGCGATGCTAACAAGGCCCACCATCTGTTGCACATCTTCTGGGTCCCAAGGAGCATATTTTATCTAACCCTCACGGCAAACCCTACCAGGAATCTTGTACTGGCCCTTATTTCCAGATGAGAAAACTGAGGCCCAGAGAGGTTAAGTAACTTGCCCAAGGAGACGCTGCTAGGAGGGTCCACGTTAAGCCTGTCTCCGCACAGGCCGATGGGATTCTCCTGTGCTGAGCCTCCCACATATGGCTCAGGCCCATCCTCCAGGGGCCTAAGATCTAGAGTCAGCAGGTCTAGTGAGAATTGCTTAGAATCAAAATTTCCCGTGAAAAGGCCTTGGAAAGGAGATGGGATAGACACCCCGTGCTTTCCTGGAAGGCCGCCTCTGTTCATCTCTCCTCTAGCACTCGTCTTTGGCTGAGCACCAGATCAGTAATTGGTGTGCGTTTAGGGGCTCATTGAACAAAATTACACGTCTCTAAACACTAGACTCAGCATCAGCAAAGAGAGTTGCTCCTACCGGCGGAGGAGTGCAGGGTCAGGGACAGAGTTAGGGAGCAGCCCCACACACTTCCGGTCTCAGCCCCACTCTGGGCTGGTGTGAGGGGTGGATGGGCAGAATCACCGAACCGTGCATAGCTGGTTTCATCTCCCCCTGCACCTACTGACCAATTGATTGATTGCTGAATGCAGAGTTAAATCTCACATTAAACGCACCTGATTATGATGCTACTCCCCTGCACGCACCTGCCCCAGTGCCTCCCCTACCACACACACACACACACACACACACACACACCAATCCCTCAAACATCCCTGCAGGAAATATAGGAGGGCTCCAATTGGAGGACACGAGTTCATTACAGTGTGAGAGTGCCAGAATAAGACGGGCAGCTTATTTCTCCTTGTCTTCCTTTTGGACTGTGCATCCCTCACCTGTGCCTGAGAGTTTAACAAAGGAATGGGGCTCACACTGCAGTTCCTAGCAGGAGATGTGTCAGGGGAGAGCAGAAGGCAGGAAAAGACCAACATTGAAGGAGAGGTTTCAAAACACATAATGATTTCATGTCAAAACACAATTTCGTGGTGTCAGTGCATTGTTCTGCAAGCACGGGGGAAAAGGGAAGTGATTGAAAACTCCTGGAACGAGAAGGCAGCTGTGGATTCTGGAGCATTGATTGATGGTCTTGAAAGGAGAGATTGATGGATTATGATTTTCTGGGAGGGATCATTACACGCTGAGTCCATGAACAGAGCTGCCTGGCATTTGGACACTTCAGTGTGAGAGAAAACCGTTTGGATGATCCTGATTCATTAGCCCATTATCCAAAACCAATCGGTGCAGGCACGGCCAGTCATATGGGAGGCCCTGGGGTAGAACGGGGTCCAGATTTGTTGGATGAATGAAAGAGAACAGCTCGGCCCAGGCTGGCAGTCTCTGGATTTGAACAGCTGTTGTATGCCTGCAATATATCACTTTCTCTGCCAGGACCACTCTGGCTAAAGTAATTAGAGAGGAGACCCGAAGTTAGGTCTTCTTGTCCCACTGGGGGAGGCTGGGAGAAGATGGAAGGGCTGACACCCATGAGGCTGGATCCAGGTCTTCACTGGGAAGGTAGTGACTTCAAAACGACAAAGCTGGAGGTCATGGAGGGGGACTGAGTGTAAGTCACAGAGGGAGAAGAGGTTAGCGTCCAGAGACACATCAGGGTGTCCTCTCCAAGGGTCAACTATGGGCCCCTGGGTGAGGAGCTAATTTAGGAATAATTTACTAAGAAGCTGGGATGATCAGGGATAGGTTGGAGAGAGTGGTTGAGAGAGGGGGTTAGAATAAAGATAGGGAAAGGTGTGAGGGTATCACAGAACTGCACCTATGTGGTGCCAGCTGTATACTTCAGGGCACGGTCTTACTGCTTACAGGAGCCCGGCAGGAGTTGATGCCCCAGCCCAGCCCATCAGCTTTCCCGAGACCAGGAGATGGACCCTGAGCTGCACTGTCTGCTGGGCTTCCAAACGAAGCTGAAAACCTGGGAGATGGAAATCTGAAGAAAGCAAGACTCTTCTTTGCACACCTTCTCGAGCCCCCAATGTCACACACATCCATTCCCTTTCAGCACAGTCTGCCAGGGCCCCACAGCGTGCCAAGGCTGAGGTGGTACCGACCTTCACGGGGCTGTGGCTTTGTGCCCCCACTACTCTTTTTCCTTCCATCACAGTTCTTTTCTCTGGCCAAGCCCTGGGTCCTGTGTACCTCTCGGGGCCCCGACTTCTCTGCCTCCCGCACTTCAACACCTTCTCTCATCCTAGACAGAGCTCTGTGCTCCTGCTCTTTCATTCCGCATTCTTTTATCACAATTGAGCTGCTTTTGCCCCATTTCACACCTGGCCGTGCTCTGCTAGGAACCAATATGACTGATGAGTGTGTGTTGGTAGGTGGCTGCATAAACCTTTCCTGGAGGCACCCTGACTGCATTATTTGGGCATCTGGTGCCATAGATGCATTAGCAGGAGGAGTGAATGATGCTGGAGACCTCTGGCCCCATGTCTCCTAGCAGGAGAGACCTCCCAGCTCCACTCAAGTTATCAGGTAATGTCTTCCTCCACAGAGCAGTGGGCTGGTGGAGGAAACACCACACGTAGGGGGGCAAAACAGGAACAGGGGACAGGCTCTCTGTTCCCAAGGAATGACCAGTCTATTGAGCTGGCACAAATAGCGCTTGCCCAGGACGGAATCCGCACTAACCCAGGGACTACAACAACAGCATCCAAGATGCACACCCAGGTTCTGGGACTGTCTCCTTGTGTCCAAGCTGTGTTCCTGGGCAATGCCAGCTGAGGATTATAGCACTTGGTCAGAGGGCTCTGGGGGCATCAGAAGTCATGTGTATCAAAGCGCTTCATAAGTCCTAAAGCACTGCAGGCAGGCCCAGCAATGTCAGGCATCAAGAAGAAGGTGCTCATGGGAAATAGTTTCACACATCACCAGGCACTTGCTGAGTGCCCACGTTGTGCAGGGCACATAGCATTGAGCACTGGAAAGATGCCCGTCCAAATTGAGATGTGCTGAAGGGATAAAATGCACACCACGCTTCAAAGACCAAGTATAAAAAAGGATGTGAAATAGCTCATTACTTTTTTTCCTTATTGATTACATGCTGAAATGACACCCTTTTGAATGTATAGGATTAGATAAAATACATTATTCAAATTAATTTCACCTGTTTCCTTTTATTTACTGTGGCTATTAGGAAAATTCTGGTCACATAAATTACATAGGTGGCTTGCATTACATTTCCCCTGGACAGCTCTGGTCTTGCAATGCTCTCCAAAAGAACTTTCTGATATGCTGGAAATGTTCTAGACCTGCGTGGTCCAATATGGTAGCCACCAGCCACATGTGGCTATTGAGCACTTGAAAAGTGGTTGGTGTGATAAAGGAAATAAAGTTTCAATTTGCGTCATTGGACGTCGCAGGTCAGGAAGGGTGGGATCAGGTCAGAGCGGGGTCAGGAGTTCTGTCCCTTGGCTGCATCTTAGAATCATCTGGGGGGCTTTTAAAGCACAAAAGCAAACCTTGCCCTCTGGGCTCCTCTCTCACTAGTCTGAGCAGAGTCTGGGCATCGGTACATTGTAAATGCCCCTCGGGGATTTTAATGAGTAGCCAGGACCACTAAGTTATGAAGAAAAGGAAGGAAGAGCATGGGGATTGGTATTGAGAGCCTGCGTGTGCCAGGGGCTCTGTCGGGGTGAGTGTCGTGCCATCCAATCTTCTGGGGCACGTTACCATCACCATCCCCACTTTAAGACGAGAAAACTGAGACTTGCCCAAAGACTGAGATTAGAACCAGGCTGTGCAAAGGTCCTGGATGCAAAACGCTCCACTCCCCTTGGTAATCAGACGGCTGACTAGCCTGGGTGGAGCAGAGGACTCAGGCAGGGTGACAGCGTGACAGGGACCCACGGCAGCCTTGGGCAAAGCAGGGCTTCCACGTCCCAGGGCGGGCCCAGGCCCTGTCCCACCACGTGCACAGCTAGGTTAGGCCGGCCTGGCAGCTCTGCTGTTCCCTAAGGAGACCCAAGAGGAGCCTGGCGGAGGCAGCTCTGACAACAAAGACGCCCACGTGGAGCTGAAACAAAACACTTCAGATGCCTTAAGCGCCGACAGCCGGGCAGCTGCCCCTCCCGGGGTGTCTACAGGGAGCCCGTCACCATGCAGCCGCCTCCGTGATGCTGGCTTTGTCATTTAGGACATCAAAGGGTTCCTTTGAGCTAAACACTGGAGGGCCTTTGGAGGATTCCAAGAGCTGAAGGAGCCCAGCGTGCCTGGAATAGAGATGGCAGTGACTGGCAAAGGCACACCAGGGCTCCCAGGGTCTCCTTCCCAAAAGGGAGTACAGGAGGCCACCCTCGAACACACCCAGGGGTTCCATAGGCCCTCATGGTATATGGGTAGATGGTGGCGAGGGGGAGGTGTCTGGGCGGGGAGGGGAGGAGGATGGATGGGTTGGGGGGTGGCAAGCATTTGCAGGGGAGGGTAAGAGGTCCACTGTCAGCCTTGGCTCACTCCTCAAACAGGAATTGTTGTCTCCAAAAGTTAGATTTTCAGATCTGTGGGCCCCCAGTCTCTCTCCGCCTTAAGAAATGAAGCAGGAGGGAAAATGCAGAGGACCCTGGGACAGAGACCCCGCTGAGCACACACAAACACACCTGCTGGGTTCCTCTTCAAGATGGAAGCCCTAGAAGGAAAAAAAGCGGAAGTCCTCTCCCGGGGCTCCAGGCTCCCTAACTCTGCTGTGCTGGCGCCTGCCCTGGCCCTACTGTGACCCTGACCGAGCTCTGGGGAGCCAAAAAACTGAGCCGGGGCCCTGCCCTCAGGGCTCCTAGTTTAGCAGAGAGAGACAGGTAAACAAATGACAGTCGATGCGATGCAGGGACTCTGCGATGGAGCACGGGGCGGGGGGTCAGAAACACTTGAGAAAGAAGCCCCACCCAGTCTCGAGATGTGAGCAGGGGCTCCAGGGTGCCCAGGAGCGAGGAAGAGTGCTCCTGGAAGAGGGGGTCCGGAGCAAGGGCACAGAGGAATGAGCAACACATCTAAGATGGGGAGGGCTGTTTCTCCATCAGGCTATTCCAGTTTCTAGCAGAAGAAGGAAGTCAGGTGGAAATTAGCCCCAAAGATGCAAAAATGCCCTTCAAGAGGCCACTTCCTTTCTTTCCAGGCGGGAGGTCCAGGCTCCAAGCCCAGCCCATGCACCTGCGGGTAGCAGCAGGACAGGATTTCTGAGGAGGAGAGGTCGTGAGTGCTCCTCTGGGCTCCCATTTCACAGATGAGCACATTGAGGTCAGGAGACACAGAATGACTTCTCTTTCTAGGGGACCAGAACTCAGCCGCAGACCCAGGGCCTGATGGGGAGTTGTGGGAAATAAAGACAGAGAAGCAGCTGGCAGCCTGGTCCTGGGGCGCCCTGAGGTGAGCCCAAACAGGGTTCTTCTAGACGTTGGAGGATAGGGAGACGGGAGTGGAAGGCCCATGTCTAATACACGTGGGAAACACAGCCACAGGCAAGGGAGAGCTATAGCAGTGTGCGAGCAGAGACACAGGGCGGCCCACTTCCGGCTGACCTCCTCTGCCCAGTCCCTGTGCACCTGTGGGAAGTGGGGAGGGAGCCAGCACCCCACATCTCACCAGCTCCGGTCCCAGCAGAACCCGTGGGGAGGTTGTTGGAGGGAGGAAGTGGCCTCTCAGTGAAGTGGTGACTCAGCCGCCTCGGTGACTGACAGCTTGCATGGGGTGCTGGGGGTGGGGGGCGAGGCTGCTTTGAGCACTGATGTTTGCTCAGGCAGCTTGGAGCGGCGCGCCTCCCGGCTGGAGGGAGGACACCCACTGGAGGAAGTGGCCATCCTGGCCCCAGCTCTCGCAGTCCCCCACCCTCACTCTTCCTATTTTCACAAGGATGAGGGTGGACCGGGAGGCCTCTGCCCTCCCCACCTCTGCCACAACTCCCCTTCCAGAAAGGCATATTTTGGAGTGCCTGCCTGCGCTAGAGGCTTCGCAAATGTTGAGTCATCCCATTCGGACCTCACCTGGAGCCTACGAGGCGGGCACTGCTTTCCCCACATTTCAGAAGATGTTGCGGTGGATGCCCTTACTTCCAGGAAACCCCTCCAGCTGGGCTGGGGACCGAGGTGGGAGGAGGCAAGATCGTGATTCTTCAAGTGTGGTCCCCAGAGCTCCTATATCAAAACCCTGGGAGTGGGACCAAGGAATCTGTGTTTTGGCAAGTCCCCAGTGATTCTGATGCTCACTGATGTTGGAGGAGTGCTGCTCTGGACCACAATGCCCTCGAGGAAGAGACCAGAATGGAAGAGACATAGAAAAGACCAGATTAAACCCCTTCAGCTCCTGTGCGCAGAAGCGAGGAAAGGAGAGGAGTCTTGTTCTCGCTTCTCTCACTCCAAAATTCTGCATCTCAAACTGAAATAGCTGAGAGATTAGTTTTCCCAGAGTCACCCTGCTGTGCTCTGCCAGCCTGGCCTTGGACGGTCATCCAATGCCCCGCCCTATGGGAGCAAATTGGGCAGCAGCTGGAAGTTGCCCTCGGTGGGCATCCTGCACGTGGACTCTGACCCTGCCTCAACCCCAACCCTCATCCCCAGCCTCTAGTCCCTGCTTCTGATCCTGACCTTGTGGCCAAGGCCGGCATGAGCATCACAGGATACCTCCCCAGGGATCCCTGGACAATTTGCCGTGACCTTATCTAAAAACCAATCTCCCTCAGACACTATGTGGGTGGCCCAGGCCATCGCCCTTCAGGGGTCAGGCTGAAGGCCCAGACAAGCCCGGAAACATCCAGGTGGCAGCAGAGAATGAATCAGTTAGGTCGCGTCCAGAGAGAGAGTGAGAAGGCTCATTTCAAAGTAGGAGCTTGTAATTTCCTCCTCAGACTGGGAGTCTGGAAAGGTCCCCGTGATCTTGGACTGCATTTTCCATTTTTCGCTTGCAGGCTGTCTTGGACTGGGATCCAGGGGCTGCAGGTTCTGCTTCTGGGCCCCCACCTACTGGCTGAATGACCCTGGTGCTGTCACGTCCTCCCTGAGCCTCAGTGATCCCATCTGTAAAATGGAACTAGGAGTGGTCATCTCTGTCCACCCCTCAGAGCCGCAGAACCCACTGCCATCAGTCTGTAGGGGCCTGGGCCACTCTGTTTTCAGATGAGGAAACAGGGTTCGGGGACAGGAAAGAGGACTTGGCTGGGATTCACGGCCGGGTGGTGGCCGAGCTGGGGTGGAGGCCCGAGCAGGGAGATGTGAGTCTGAACGAACTAACAAGAGTGCCTAACACTTTATTCTGCCAGGAAGCGGGGAGAACTGGTGTGCGCCCTCAGGGAGCTCTCCAGCTGCTGGGGAGGGGACATGTGGACACCTCAACCTTCCTGACGTGTACACTAAGGAGTTGGTCAGCACAGCAGGTATTTAGGGCCCGAGGGCTGGAGCAATCTTGGACATGCTGGGGGAAGAGGAAGCGGGACCAGGGATAAACACCTGACTGGTGGGAGCAGCTCGAAGCCGTCTGCATACGCCCTGTGCCATCAGGAGAGAGAAAGACCCATTCTAAGACCAGGAAGGATGAGAGGCAGGGAAATGGTTTCTCCCCACGGCCTCGGCCCCAGCTCTCTGGGAAGGAAGCTTTTCCTTTGTGCAGAGAGCTGAAGCCTGCTCCCTGCACACCCTGCGCCCCTTCCCCAATGCCCTCCACCTCCAGGGGAGGCTGCCCGCTGAGCCCGGCAGCTACGGCCACCGAAGGACAGTGTTTTTCATCCACCCAGCACCCCGTAGCAGCTGGATATTTGAAACTATTTCTCCAGCAGCCGGCCTTTCCCTTCTTGCTCCCGAGTTGGGGACCTTCAGACCTGGCCAGAGCAGGCTGGCCCAGGTCTGCACCTGCCTTTCCCACACCACACGTGCTCCTCGTGGGGTAAGAGTGCTTGTCCCTGGCTACACCTCAGAGCCACCAGGGAAGATCCTAGGGGTACAGATGCCCAGACCCTGCCCTGGACCAGTGGAATCAGAACCTCTGAGGGTCGGGCCCCAGCATCTGTATTTTCTAAAGATCCCCAGGAGATTCTCACGTGCAGCCAGGGGTAAGAGCAGCCAATTTAGAAGCACAGAATGCCATGGCCAGAGGGCCCTTAAAAATCAGGGGCTGGTCCCGTGGCCAAGTGGTTAAGTTCGCGCGCTCCGCTGCAGGCGGCCCAGTGTTTCGTTAGTTCGAATCCTGGGCGCGGATATGGCACTGCTCATCAGACCACGCTGAGGCAGCGTCCCACATGCCACAACTGGAAGAACCCACAACGAAGAATACACAACTATGTACCGGGGGGCTTTGGGGAGAAAAAGGAAAAAATAAAATCTTTAAAAAAAAAAAAATCACCACACACACTCAGAGACGTGTGTTTTTCAAATAGGGAAACTGAGGCTCAGAGGTTTGCTCAAGGGCACAGAGCCAGTCAGTAATGTGTGAACATGGACTTCTTGTTCAGGTATGTGTCATTCATTTGAAAATTACTCTTGCACTTTACTGCGTACCAGACCTCTCCCCTTTCCAGCTATGTTAATACCCCGTGGAAGTCCCACCACTCACCTCCCGGATATGCCCACAGCCCGCTCCTAAAACCTCCCTCCCCCAACAGCCTCTGAAATGCCTTCCCGGGGACCCAGACCAAAGTCTTTTCACACACATCCTACACCTGACAGCACACCCTTACTCGGAGGAAACGGGGAGAGTCACCAATTCTTCCCCAGTAGGAGGGGAAGAAGGAGGAGATTATCTTTGGGGGAGAGTAGGGCAGAAAAAGGAAAAAAGCTGGGGCATCCTGGGGCAAGCTCTTCTCAGGGCAGACCCTGCTTTCCCTGCCTTGGGTGATGCTACTGGCGTGTGGGCCACGGGTTGGGGGGAAGCATCAGTCTCCCCCCTGGGCAGGCCACTTGCCTCCCCTCAACGCCTCCAACAGACTCAAAGGTGGGAGATGGGCGCAGCCCCTTAGGCCCTTACAAGGACGCTGCTACCACCCCTTCCTTGTCAGTCTTCTATCAGCCACCCGCACCGCCCACCGCCACCCGTCCTGCTGTGTCAGCGCTCCTGTACTGCACCCCAGCTCCACTGTGGCCAGAATCCCCAATGCCCGAGGGCCCCCCCGGGAAGGGGCGCGGAGCAGGCTCCGGGTTACAGATGCAACTTGCCTCCCAGAAATGTTCCCTGCTCTAATCACTTTTTTAAACTCCACAAACACAATCTCTGCACCGTGATCAATTATTTAGCAGAAAATGATGCATCGTGTTAGCAACTAGATGGCATTTAATATGTCCCCAGAATTCTAATGACGTGCCATCACCATGGGCCTAATGCAAAGTTTCCCTTGGCCGTGTTTTTGAAGACTTCCCGGAGTGGAGAGGAGCCAAGATCTATATGCTCTCGGTGGATGTGGGACTTAGGAGGCCCCCAGAATATAATCAGCTGGCTGCTCCCGGCCCGTGTCCTTGCAACTTATTTGTTTTCTTTCTGCCTTGCAAATTACTCCTTCTGCAAGGTTGTTTGTTTAGTGTCAGGAGGTTATTAAACAAACTTAAGGCTTGGAGCCCTTAGTCGAATCAGCAGGAGTGGGGCCGGATCGGGGTGATTCAATATTTAAGAGGCCACTCCTTCGGCCTCACTGCTCCAAAACCAGGCGACCTGCTGCTGAGAGGCTCCAGCCGGGGGGGACGCATTAGCCGCTCAGCTGGCCCAGAGCACACAATCGGTTGTGATCAGAAGCCCTGGCGGCCTCGTATTCCAGCATTGGAGCCCTGGGATGTTGCCTAACAAAGGCCTAGAGGTGAGCAGGGAGAGGTCTCTGCATCCAGGTGTCTCGGCTCCGGTGTCCTAAGTCTCGATCACCTGTCCACACTGGAGCTGCTGGGCGAGGAGGACCAAGCGCAGGGCCCTCTGGGGAACATTGATCAGGGTGTCTGCCCCAAAGATCCACAGTGTCCCCAGACTTAGACCCCAGAAGGAACTCCAGCTAGCTCCATTCTGTCCAGTTCAATCATTTCCTGAGCATCTGCTGTTCACCAACACTCCACTCTCAGTTCACCATGACGACCACCCTACGCTGAGCACCTACTGTGTGCCAAGCACTGTGCTAAGCACTTTGCATGTGGTACGTCTCATCTTCCCACAGCCCTTCGAGGTTCGTAGTACCATATCCATTTTCCAAAAGAAAAACCAGAGGCTCAGAGAGGTTCAGACACCTGCCCGTGCCCCTCAGCTTTTGTGTGCCAGAAGCAGAATTCAAGCTGAGTTCTGTCTGACCCCAAACTGGAGCTCTGGCCCCCACACCAGGATGACTCAGCATTTGAGCCTCAGAGCAGTCCTGAAAAACGAGGAGAGTGTTACGGATAGTGTCAATTTTCCAGCCGAGGAAGCTGAAACTCACAGACACGGTGAGTTGCCCAGAGTCAGGGCAGGATTGCAACCCAGGCCTCCTGATGCCCCAGGCCAGCGCTCTGTCCCCCTGCCTCAAGCTTGTCCTTCGGGGGCTTTCCTTTAGAACAGCAGCAGGGGTTGAAGGGAAGTCTCTGCCTTCTGTAGACAGACACCTGGGACATGCCTCCCGCCACAGGCTGCTGACCATGTCCCCCGCCCCTGCCCTTCCCAAGGACTACTCCTCAGACCCTGGCCAAGACTCTCCCGTGGGCACAGGCAGCCCTCCTCTGCCAGTTCCAGTCGTCTCCAAGGCCAGTATATGCCTGGCAGCCGTGGGGGGGATACCCATGGGTACATGACCACCTCCTGCCTTTTAGCAGCTTGTTATACTCTTTTGATGGATGCAAAAACTGAGGCACAGAGAGTTTAGAAACTTGCCCAAGGTCACACAGCTAGTCAGGGCCAAAGCTGGGTTCCAACTCAGGCCCTGATTCCACAGCATCCACCATCTTCTACTGCCTTCCTGGGGCTGGGAGGGAGCCACCCATTGGCATCAATGGCTACTATTCCCTAACTCACACATGGAAAGTGAGCAAACCAGAGGGACAGGGGTGAAGGGATTCTTCCTACAAAAAGGTCAGTGACTCATGCCCAGAGGAGGGGACCAGGCACTGGAAGCTCTAAGCTGTGAGACACAGGAAGGATGAGAAAGCTGAGGGAGCAAGGGGAGACGTGATGGCTCCTTTCAACCATATCAAGAATTGTCAAAAGGAAGAGGGAGGAAACTCAGACACTCTGTGGGCTCCTGGGGATGAACTAGAGACCAATGGAAGGAAGTCAGGGGAGTCCTTTTCAGCTCAGGAAAAGGGAAAACTTCTAACAGTTAAGTTGCCCAGGGATGGACTGGCCTGCCTGGTACTGAGTTCCCCATCACCTAACCAGATAGATGACTCTCATGGAGGAAGCTGAAGAACAAATGTCTGAATCGAGATTGAGAATGATCCCACAGGGCTCATCCAACTTTAAGAATCTATCGTTCTCTGATGCTAATTGTGCCTGGTTCTTAAATAAAGATCTGAGTGTTTAAGTCGCGTCTAAGTGACACCAAATTGGACACCTGAAAACGTAAGCCATGGAGTCAATTGTCTGGTTGTCGGTCAACTCATTTCCAAACACCAAACAATTGAAAATATTTTTGTGCTTTTCTCCTGCTGTTTGCTTTTTTATTGATAGAAAATAAGAAGGCCCAACTAAACCACAATTGGCAGCAGGAAATGCTCAGCAACTTCAAGAATCCCTGTTTACACCCAATTGTAAATGAGAACTATTTATCATGAGATGCTTGGCTTCAATTAGCAGCGGCAGCTGATGCTAAAGTTCTCAGATCTCGGTTCCAGCCTGGAGGAAACTCCATGTGGGAGGGGCCGGCTGGCGGATGATCGGCACATCCATGCTTTATTCCTGCAGAGTGCTAGACTCAGCCTCAATCAATAGCAACAAACTAAAAGCACACATGGATTAAACTATGTAGCCCAATGACAGAAATATCCCAATGCTTTATTTGAAAACACGTCTTATCAATGTCATTAGCTATTAAGGAAATGCAAATTAAAACTGTGATGAGATACCACTACACAACTATTAGAATGGGCAAAATTTTAAAAAAAAACTGACAATACCAAGTGCTGACAAGGATGTGGAGCAACAGGAACTCTTGTACACTGTTGGTGGGAACGCAAAATGATACAGCCACTCCAGAAAATGGTTTGGCAGTTTCCTTTTTTTGCTCTGGAAGATTGGGCCTGAGCTAACATCTGTTGCCAATCGTTCTCTTTTTTTTTTCTCCCCAAAGCCCCAGTACATAGTTGTATATCCTAGTTGTAGGTCATTCTAGTTCTTCTATGTGGGAGGCCACCACAGCGTGGCTTGACCAGTAGTGTGTAGGTCCGTACCCAGGATCCAAAGCAGCAGACCCCAGGCCGCTAAAGTGGAGCCCATGAACTTAACCACTTAGCCACAGAGCCGGCTCCAGTTTGGCAGTTTCCTATGAAAATAAACATGCATTTACCATAAGACTTAGCAATCTCACTCCTGGGAATCCCCAAGAAATGAAAGCATATGCCCACAAAAAGATCTATACACAAACGTCCATAGTAGCTTTGTTCATAATTATCAACAACTGGAAACAACCCAAATGCCCACCACCTGTTGAATGGACAAATAAAATGTGATCCCTCCACACAATGAAATACTACTCAACAATAAAAATTGATACGACAACTTGCATGGATCTCAAAGGCATTATGCTAAAGGAAAGAAACCAGCCTCAAAAGATTACAAGCTGCATGAGTCCATTTATGTAACATTTTTGAAAAGACGAAAGTACGTCTTGGAGAAACAGATAAGCAGTTGCCAGGGGTCAGAGATGGAGGCGGGGTGTAATGATACAGGACGGCACTAGGGAATTTTAGGAGGTAATGGAGATGTTTTGTATTCTGATTGTGATGGTGGTGGTTACACAAACCTATACGTGTGTTAAAATTCACAGAACTGTACAGCTCAAAGTCAATTTTACTGTATGACAATTTAAAGAATAGAGTCAATTTTTAAAAGAGCAACATACCTGACATGAGAAACACCATTAACTAAAAAACAAAGTCAGTCTCAGAAATGACCTATTTATGTTTTTAGAAAAGTTTTACGTTGTGTAAGTTTACATGTTATGTAAATAGTTTCTAATACATAGAGAAAAGCTCAGGAAACATTAAAGCCATATTTATTGACTGTGGCTACCTCTGGGGCCAGGAATGGACTGGGAAGAGGATGAAGAACTCTCATCCTTTCTTCTATATACATCTGTATTTGACTTTTTTTATACTGACCAGGCCACTCTCTCATTAGATAAATGAGGAAAAGTACAAGTAGACACTCATTAATTGTTTCCTGTTTTTAAAATGGGTGTCTTAGGACTCAGGATATAAAGTATTTGTCAGTACAAAGATGGCTGCTGAGAAGGGGCCCGGTGAATTGGGAAGGATGGGGATGATGGCCCCTGGGGAGGCAGGTGTCCCAAGGGCGTCCCATGGTGCCATTTCAAAGACAAAGAGCCAATAGCACTACCCGCAAGGCTGTGCTCTGAGCTCCGAGGGAGGCTGCAAGAGACCACGCACCATTCCTGCCCACGAGGACCGGAGAGTGTACTTGGGGAGACAAGATAAAGGAAGAAGCAGAATTAACAATACAAGCCTGAGAATGATGGTGGTATCAAGTGAACCTCAGTCGTCTGGTTACCATTTCTCTAGAGTCCTCTCTCCTGTGCCATTTCATGTACTCCTCCAACAATTCCACCAGGTAACTGAAATTCATTTTGTTTCATACACAAGGAAATCCGGGCTCAGTACGGTTTAGGATCCTGCCCAGAGCCACACAGCCATTAAATAGAGGGGCCTGGATTCACACCAGCTCTGGGTGAGGCCAAAGCCCATCCTCTTTAGAAGGATTATTCTGTTGTAACCGAAAGTTCGGTCTCTGAACCCGATGCCAATCCAAATAACGAGAACAGAGACTTGAGTGGAAGAGGAAAGGTTTTTACTATGCCAGGCACAGGGAGCAAAGCAAGGGCTCATGCCTCAAAAATTGCTAGTTCCCCGATGAGGAATGGGTAGGGATTTTTATTTGGGGTTTTGGGTAGGGGAGGGGGAACACGTAGCTTGTGCAGCTCGGTGCTTTCCCACCAGCCTGCGTTTGGCCTTGAGAGGCTGCTTGCAGCCAGGCAGGGGGGAGGGTGAGACAGGAGGATGGCAGGTGGGCGTCCTTCGTTGTCTCCTCTTCTTGTTTGAGGCGGGTTCGAGCGCCGGGAGTCGAGGAGTTGAGGTCTGGGAAGCCTCCGCTCCTTGATATTCTTGAGACAGCGGCTTTCCTGGCAAACTCAAGGACACATGATGAGCTAAACTTCAGTGTGCCTCCAACTCCAGGCCACCTGGGCTTTTAACAATTTGTAACTCCCATTTAGTTGTAAAGCTCAAAGAGTCCAAGTTTAGAGAAACAGGTATTTACATATGAGTGGAGCTAGAGAAGCAGGAAAGGGGGTGGTGGGTTTTAGTTTTAACCCCATATCTGCTGGGTTCAATGTGGGGGAACTGATATCAGGGCTGATGTTAAGAGCCTGTAACACTGTGACCCTTAACTATTAGCTAACTGGTCGGTACTCACGGCCTAGAAGACAAGGGCTGTCCCCCTGGGTCGGTGGAACACAGCTGTCAATGGGATAATTAAAGGAACAAGAACAAAGTCCCAAATCTTCCCCAGAGACCAACAAATAATTGGTCACGAGCATGTGCGGAAACTAGAGATATGTACTTCAAAAACCATAATTTAAGAAAAAGCATGCTACAAATCTCCGTACAGCATAATCATATTAAATATTCATCATTCAGAGAAACACAGACCTTGAAGACACCTAAGAGACATCCGCCTCCCTTGAAAGTGAGGAGATTGGGCTCAGAGAGGGCAACTGTTTAGTCCAAGCCACACAGCAAGCAAGATGCAAACCTAGCCCTGAAGCCACGCCTGCAGACGGCTCAGGGATCCCCGCACACTCCCTGAGCCTGGGAGCAGGTGGGGCTTCCTTCTCCCACGCCCAGATTTTCCCTCACTAGCCCAAGTTCAGAGTCCCTCCTTGCCTAATAACATCATTTCAGTTCTTGACGTTTTGTTTAATCACCCCCGTGGTGTTGAGCTGGTGCCCAGCCACAGCTTCTGATCTCAAAGATGGCTCCTGGAAAAGATGACATGTTGCATTAATGTAAACTCTTTCAGATAATCTCTTTGAAAAGAATTATCCTGGCGTTGTGCTATTTATATGCTGGCATGAACCCCAGAACCATTTGGACGTATTTCTGTTCACTTTGGCCTCCTCACAGCCCCTCCCCCAGCCAGAGTGAGAAGCCCATCTCTGGGGCAGGGACGGGACCCTGTGGTCCCAAAGGTGTCTGAGGATAATGGAAAGGAGTCCATGTGGCCGCTCTGATCACAGGAAGGTAGCTGGCCTGGGAAAACAGAGCCCACTTGTGGTTGTTTCATGGGCTAGATGGATGGAGGGTCCCCAGGCCACCTGAGATCCCCAGCTGAAGCAGAGTCCACAATGTGTAGCATCCTGGGGTCCCCACTTTGAGTCTCTCCCTCCAGGATTCAGTCACAAACATTGATTCTAAACCCTGGAATCAGACCCCTGAGACAGTGTAAGGAGACAGGGTGGGCGCCCAGGTGAGTCCCGGCTGGAAAGGGTGGCCTATCCCCCTTAGAGCCTCTGAGACCCTGACATCCACAAATGCTTCTGACCCTTTGTGAGTCTGTTTCGGTTTTGACCCTTGTTACCTCCGTATTCGGTAGCCAGCTCCGTTTCTTTTGTTCTATTACGTTCCAGGTGACTTCTGCCACCATCGTCACCATCATCAGCGCTCGGTCTTCAAAGGCACCCGGCTTAGAAGCTGCAAGATGGGCCTGGCTCTGGCCCCAGCTGCCACTTCCTAACTGCATCCTTGACCATTGCCATGATTGCTCAGCCTCCTCCCAGGGCTGGAAGATCAGAGCACTGTGAGGAATGTCATGGACTACCTTAGTCATCTCAGCTGCCCGAACAGAATGCCACAGCCTGGGTGGCTTACACGACAGGAATTCGCTTCTCACAGCTTTGGAGGCTGGAAATCCAAGATGAACGTGCGGGCTGACTTGGTTTCTGTTATGGCCCTCCTCCTGGCTTACAGTTGGTTGCCTCCTTGCTGTGTGCTCACGAGATGGAGTGAGAGCAAGGAAGCTCTCTTGTGTCTCTTCTTATAAGGACACTAATCGTATAGGATCAGGGCCCCACCCTATGACCTCATTTAATCTTAATTACCTCTGTATGGGCCGGACTCCAAACACAGTCACACTGGGGGTTAGGGCTTCAGCTTGTGAATGTTGAGGGGTCATGATTTAGTCTGTAGCACTGACGAAAGAACCCTGGGGACTCCTCTGACACCTCAGGCTCCAAGAAAACCAGCATCTTCCGCCAGAGGCAGCCAGTGGCCTCCTGAGTTCTCCTTTATGGGGCCAGATAAGGCTGTTAGTTCTCCAGTTAGGATTTGCCCAGAAGTGGCTGCTTCGCGGCCAAAGAGCACCCACAGGGGCCTGGAGTGAAGCCCTAGTTCCTTTCTCCCCAACCCCCTCCTAGCTTAGTCCCTGCAAAGGGCAACACGGGACAAGCCAGAGTTCCCCCAGAGCTCTCTTGCCCGGGTCAGAGCCCCACCACAGCCCTCCCCTGGGGCCGGAGTCCTGCTGCTCCCTCCACCGCAGACCAGATCAACCAGTGCCAGCTCAGCACCCTCTGTGTGCGCAGCCTGCACGGGCTCCATGATTCCTGGTCCCTGGCCGTGGTTTGGGCTGGCGCCCCTCCCCATCTGAGCCTGGGTGATTCTGTTGCTAGAGAAGTGAGTCGTAGGAGCCAGATGCTTTGGGGCACACCCGCCCCCGAAGCTCCCAGATCCTGTCCTGCGGCAGCCCATGGATAGGGTGACAGGCTGGGTGAAGCTCACATGCAGCCACGCTCCTCCCCTGGCTAGTTCAGCATCTTGAGGGGGCTCCACTTGTGCTGCTGATGCCTAACACAGGCACTAATTTCTAAATGTTTACTTGATGACTTTAATTGAAAAGTGAAACCGCTTAAAGCTAAGTAATTAAAATCTCCTTGCCTGGATTTACAGGATTAAGACAGAGCTGGAACAGGCCCTCCCCATTTTCTGTCCCCCCACGTGTTGGCATTGGCCTTGGTCCTCTGGGCAGTGGTGCAAAGGTCCCACCTATGACCGACGGCCTTTCCCACCCCTGCCGCTTTCTGTCCAGATGGTGGAAGCTCCAGCCTGTAGGGGGCACTCATTCATTCATTCACTCCCTTCAGTCATTCGTTCTTTCCATGAGCACCTACTGGGAGATGCCAGGCCCTGAGGAGGCAGTGTGAACCGGACAGGTGTGGCCCTGCCATTGAGGAGCTCCCAGCTCTGCTCTGTGACGCTGCTGGCCCAGAATCCCAGGACCACGGCAGCCAGAGAGGCGGGACTTTCCAGCTGACCTGGTTCAACCCTCATTTTACAGAGGTTACGGGGAAGGGCTGCCCCCCACCCCCACCCCACCCCCAGCAGCTGTTCCACAGCCAGGGACCTCCCACCCGTGGCCTGGCCCAGAGCCCCCGCCCCTCCAGTCCCTTCCCCAAGCCCCACGGAGTTAGTGACAGCACCCGGCCTCCTGACAACTGCACTCCTAACCCTGGGCCCTTCCCTGTATCCCACAGCACCCCCTCCCAACACCCTCCAC